>NC_088395.1:113733928-114403571 GCF_037993035.2 Macaca fascicularis
CAGCATCTGACACTCTTCAGATATGAGAGGGATGAAAGTAATTAATAAAAATATTTTTAGGCCGGGTGTGGAGGCTCATGCCTGTAATCCTCACTTTGGGAGGCTGAGGTGGTGAATCACTTGAAGCCAAGAGTTCGAGACCAGCCTGGCCAACACCATGAAACTCTGTCTCTACCAAAAAATACAAAAATTAGCTGGGCATGGTGGTGCATGCCTCTAGTCCCAGATACTTGGGAGGCTGTGAGGCAGGAGAATTACTTGAACCAGAAGGCAGAGGTTGCAGTGAGCCAAGATCATGCCACTGCACTCCAGCCTGGGTGACAGAGTGAGGCCCTGTCTCAAAAAATACATACATATGTATTTTTTAAAAATCTTCCTTGTCTGGACCAAAGCTTCTTAAAAAAATCCAACTCCAAAAAATCTAATTTAAAACAATACCCTCAGACAATAAATATTAACAGTGGATAAATATAAAGTATGATTATGATATACCACACAAAACTGCTTCTCTAAAATGATCCTATGACATTTTTTGCAAGAGTTAGTCAAATCATGAGAGACAACTAAGAATGTTTTACATTAAAAAAAATAAGGTGTTCATAGCCATTCGGCTTCATACTAATGGGACTGTATTTTGGAAATATTACAAAATCCCTTATGGTGCTTATAGTAAGGAGTAACTCTGCCCTGAACAGCAGCCTAAATGTTGTGAGCAGCTATTAAATAATTATGCAGTTCTATTCCTTAAGAGACTGCAATAATTATGGATGAAATATATTTTCATCTTGAAGCTTTGGGATACTTTATGAAAGAAGTAAAATGCCATGAAAATACTCAGTGAACTTTCAAATAATTACAAGTATAAGATTTTTCCATTGCCCACTCCTTTATTGGGGTGTTTGATAAATATTACCAGACATGATTATGGTTTGGTATATGAAGAAACAGAAAATGCCTATCCCTCTCCCCATGTCGCCTCTCTAAGAGAAGTAGCACCATATACTTAAAACTAGTAACAAATTGGCTCAGATGGATTGCCAATTCTGTCATAAGTGGTCCCAGAAGAACTGGAGTTGCTGCAGTTTCAGTGACTACCAACTCAGAAGACAGATGTGTGACTGCAGCATTGCCATCAAGTCAACCTCAAAATAATGTTGAAAATTTTTACAAAGAGAATAACAAGAGGGGAAACTGGTATTCGACTATAGTACTACTAACTCCCAATTATCTAGACTGATCGGGAGAAAAAAAGGCATAGTTAATGTTAAACGAAGGAGGGAAATATCAAATGTAAAAATTGATCATTGCCTACACATGTTCAGACACTCCTTAATTCAATTATCTAGTACTTTGACACCTTTCTAGTTGAGTCCCATCACTTATCTAACCCATCATATAAGTTAGAGAAAGAAAGGGGCCTGGTTCTCTGTAACTTATTCATGGATATTGAAAAGTTGACTGGACTTTTATGTAATATTTTAACATATTTAAAGTGCAATGTTTCATTTCCAAACCACGTTTTCTTTTAAACACAGTCTCACTGTCACTGAGGCTGGGGTGTAGTGATGCAATCATGGCTCACTGAAGCATCAAACTCCCAAGCTCAAACCTCCTACCTCAGTCTCCCAAGTAGCTGGAACCGCAGGTGTGTGCTACCACACCCAGCTATTTTTTTCTTTTAAGAGATGAGGTCTCACTTTGTTGCCCAGGCTGGTTTCGAATCCCTGGGCTTAAGCGATCCATCCTGGGATCGCTGAAGTGCTGGGATTGCAGACATGAGAGACAGTGCCCAGCCTCCAAACCACTTTTAAAGAGCCAACTTTTTAGTTAAATATGTGATCCTCTTAGTGCAACAGTTGTCATGTTTTATGATGGAAAAAATGTGTATTAAAATTAAAGATATTAAATTATCAAAACATTTCCCAGAATTCTTTTGAAATAAAGATTTGACTATATACAAGTTGAAGATTTCTCTTTAGTAAAAAACTATAATATTTGTATTGTTAAAATAACACATCTATTATTTTTTCTATAACTATTATTTGAGTAGGAATAAATGGATTCATTGAGCTTACTCTTAAAACTTTTCAGTCCACAGATCATTTTAGCATAAATGATCCAATTAACTACTAAAAAACAAAATAAAATAACAAAAAACAACCTCTGTTAAGACAGCATAATTAAACCCTGCCACTCTCAATTTCTTCATCTTGTCATTTCCTGATATGAAAAAGAAAGGCTTCTTGGGTGAGAATGGCAAAAAGGAGCCCACAGAGTCAAGAAATACCAGGCTTCTTTTCTCATTCTTTATCATGGCCTCCTTTGTCTCAGTTGAGAACCAATATGAAATCTCATCGCCTCTCCAGCTCAAATGAATTTTTAGCAAAAAAGTAACTCCAAGTAATCATTACTCTTCATTGTTTTTCTCTTTTTATCCTGTGTTGACTTAGAACTTTCCCCAGATACCTAGAACTTATATCCTATCCAAAGTACTATCATACTTTGATAATCTTTGTCCTCTACTATTAGGTACATGACTAAGATTTGTTTTTATATTCAGTGGTCCTACCTTACAGTTGTTTTAAGAGCATACCAGAAGAAAGAACACCATTCTGATAATAAGGAAGTCTGGATCCTGGTCCTAGCTCTACCATTAATTAGCTGTGTGTTCTTAAAGAAGTCATTCAACCTCTCTGAGCCACAGTTTCTCCATTTAAGTAAAGTAAGTCCCTTTCAATGCTAACAATCTTAATTTTATTAAGGAAACACTGGCTGAAAGCCTTGAGATTTCATTTATGATAAAGAGAATCCCTGCCAAGAGAAAAAAATCACTATAATTTTTCTCTACAGCCCAAATGACTTTTGAACACCTTCCTCAACTCTACCCAAGAAGCACTGATCACTGTAGAAAAACATGCGACAGGAAGACAACTAAGCTAAGCATTGTTTAATCTCATTCCTCAGTGTTTTCTAGTTACTGACACTCTCACATCTCAGCAGTTCTTATAACTTGCCTAGGTAAGTCTAGGTAACTGGTTTTTGGTGATAATCTACCTGGAACTGCCTTCTCTAGATTCAATTTAATAGCTACCTTTTGAATCACATGACCCTTCTTTTCTCTTACCTGACCTCATAAACATAGTAAATTCTGAATCAGTAACCAGTTCTGCCACTACCATTTACTGACATTGCTTCTTTTAATCCTTACAGAACCCCTAACAGGTACATATTATCCCTCATTTTAAAAATGAAGATACAGACTCAGAGAGATTAAGTAACAATTAAGGTCACACAATAATTAAGTGGTAATGCCTTGACTTGAACCCATATCTATCTGACTTAGAAACCTCTCCCCATCAGGTAGTTTTTAAAAATATTAAAGTGATATAGAATTTAACCTCCCTCTGATAATTCAAAACAGTTTCAAAATGGATAGAATATTTTTTCCTTAACACAGGAGAGAAGGAAGTAAAGATGAATGATGATATAGGTATGTCTGAAAGGTAAAGAAGCTGAAGAAGTTCATGGTTGATGACCTCTATTAATGCAGCAAATGAAAAATCTAGAATGCCAAATAATAAAATTTGTATTATTTTAAGGCCACGTCTTTAAAAGTAGTAACTCTGGTTAATCAGCTCCTATTTGTCTTAATTCCTTAGGCTTCATTATATTCCATATTTAAGCAAAGTCTATAAAAATGATTTCTGCCCCCCAATTTTTAAGTCCATAGGGAAGTTGAGAGAATAGTAAAAAACACACACATGAATGCCTTTTACCTAGATTAACCCACTGTTAACATTTTGCCACAAATTGCTAAATCTTTCTCTTGGCAAATTTTTGCTGAAAGTAAACTACAGACATGAGAATTCTCTAAATAACATAGCCTGAATCTTCTAAGAATAAGGATATTTTCCTACATAATCATAATAACTATCACATCTAGTAAAATAAACAATTCCTTAATATCATTTAATATACAGTCCATATTCAATCCCCCAATATTCTAAACAATATCTTTTTAGTTTTGATCAGTACCTAATCAAGGTTAACAAGGCAGACTTGAATGTTATGCTTCTTTTAATCTAAGACTATCCACTTATTTTTGTTTGTTTCAAATTTTTTTTCTCATAACAAACTTTTTGAAGAATCTAAGCCAATTATCTTTCAGAATGTCTCATACATAGAATTTGTCTGATTATTTTCTAGAGATTAGATTCAAGTTAAACATTTTGGGTAAGAATATTACATCATCTTTTAGAATGTCTCACACGTGGAATATCTGATTATTTTCTTATGATTAGATTCAACTTAAACATTTTTGATAAGACTACTACATAAATGATATTGTATACTTCTTATCATGTCAGATCAAGGGGCACATAAAGTCAAGTTATCCTACTATTGGAAAGGCTAAGTTTGATCACTTCATTAAAGTGGTACATGTTAGGTAGCTGTTGTAAAGGCACATTTTGTCCTTCGTAATTTTTCAGTAATCTACGGAGTGATATTTTTGAGACCACATAAATATCCTGTTCTCCAACAATCTTAAACTCAATGGTTTTAGCATTCATTGATGATCCTTGCCTGAATCAACTATCGTGCTGGGGTTGCAAAATGGCTCTTTTCCTCATTGAATTGTACAATTAAAATGGGTGAACTTTATGGTATGTAAATTATGCCTCAATAAAGCTGTTTTGAAAAAATTAACTCAGCAACTTACAGACTGTATTTGGTCCATTTTCTGCTATCATATTTTTCTGCCAAGAAATGACAGTTTGAACATTTTACGAATGAGGCTGGGTGTCAAGATGAGGGTGAGCTTAATGAAAGTGTTCTGTTTAAAGTTTTATTAATGGTAGTTTTCTAATTTTATCATTCCTTTTAATAATTTGCTGGCATGCTTCTGTAGACTTTCTCCTGTATTTCCTTTGTTTTTTGGAGTATCATTATAGATTCATGAGATTTTATTTTCCCTCAATCTATTATAATCTGTTACTATTACTATTCTTTTTGATGTTCAAACCATCTTAATGTGGCCAGTGGGAGTCCCTTCAAGCACAATCTTGTGGCCTGATATAACCTTATTAGTCACTTAACAATGATTGCTTTCTTGCACAAGAAGTCCCAAGCTCACTCTGTACTTTCCCGGCCTGAGGCATGAGATTAGACAGTTCCCCAAGAAGACTTGGTTCCTTTCAGTGAGAATGGCATTTAGAAACCAAGATCTAGCTTCTAGGTGTGCTCATTGCCACTGGGGTATGTCTGTCATTGCTTCTAGGCCATTTCTGTGTATAGAACAAAGGAACAGGAATTAATTACTGATATCTTACATTCAAATTTATAATGCAAATACAAAAGAAGAGGAAAAATAACTTTTATCTCTGTGACTTTCAATGAAAATCTTGACTTCTATTATCACTAATATGCTTTGCTTGATTTCTCAATATATGTGAAATGGTAGTAATACTGGTATTATCATTCTGAAACTAATAATAAACCTATTAAGAGAAAGTTTAAAATTTCCTTGAGGTTCCTTATATCCTTAAGATGACATCCTAGAAGGATGCATCATCAAGAACACTATGTTCAAAAGTTATCTGAACTGGGTGATCGTTATAAATTAGTTATGTAGGTTTGTTTAGTTTCAGTATGTATTCAATTTTAGTATTTGTCTTCCTTCCCATTATTTTTTACTTAATTCTAATTTTTTGGTATGTAAAACATTTATATGGTCCCCAAGTCAAAACTGTATAAAAAGGCATATTCATAGAAGTCTTGCTTCTATCCCAACTCTATGTGCCCCATTGCTATCCATCCTCTATTTTCATTAATTTCTAGTTTATCCTATGTGTATTTCATTTAAAAAAATAAGGAATTACAGTTTTTCAGAACTAAAATACACATACTGTGAGTTAAGCAACACCCATACAACAGCTTTTATATGAGTTTGATCATGGAGCATACAACTGACATGTATCACATTTTCTACTTGCAATAAATACACAGAGTGGCATACAAGCAAACTCCCACCTGAATTCCGATCAATCCACTGCAGAGACTCCATATGGGCATTCAGAATTCTGCAGATCTGGTGGAGCTGAAAACACATATAAGACTTTTAGATTATGATTATTCTGAGGTGGTAAATAAAAAATAAACATAAGAAATTGACATTAGGAAGTGACTTTTAATTTCTTCTGGTAAGAAATGGACTGAGAATTACTAATTCAGTGTTTTTTTTGCTAATTCATATTTGCAATGTTCATTATCTTTATATATTGGTTCAAATTAATTATTTGTAAATATCAGGAATTGGATACCTATAATTTAATAAGAAACTGACTACCACAGTATAATGAACATTAAGACACATTTCACAAGACAATGAATTCACATAAAAAATTAAAAATAGCACCAGCTGTCAACCAAATCAGCAATTTTTAAAAAATGGTCATACTCAGTTATTGAGTGCGTGGGAAAAATAGGTACATTCATATATAGCCAATAGTAATATAAATTGACCCAACCTTTCAAAATGTAAATTTTTATGATACATATCAAAAGCTTTAAAATATTCATACCTTTTGACTCAGTCAGTATATTCTATTTCCAGGAGCCTATCCAGAGTAGATAATCAAATCTAAATGTAAGTGGTGATTACTGGACTATTTTATATTGGCTAAAGATTGGAAATAATATCTCTACCAAGCAAAAAATGATTAAGTATATTATGGCAAAGTCAACCCTGATGAAACACTGTAGTACCATTAAAACTTATGTTTTCAAAGAATGGTTAAAATCTTGGGCAAAGACCATGAAAGAATGTTAAGTGAAGACAGAATACAAAAAGTTATTTAGTTTTCAGTACTCTTTAAAACAAAAGAAGTATTTTTAGCAGCATAGCAAAAAAGACTAGAAAGAAATACACCAGTATATTATCGGGGTACTGGTAATATAGATGACTTAATTTTCCTTATGGATTTTGTAAGAAAATGTGACTGAATAACACAGTGCATAATATGAACTTACTTAATAAAACTTTTAGACATTAGGTGGTCTTTCCCATTGCCGCTCACAAAAAAGGGGGGAATAAAAAAGATAAATCTCATCACCGTGAATACTGGAACACATAGCTCCTATTTTTCTTCCCTAGTATGTGACCCAGAGTAATAAAGCTTTGTTAATCTGGTTACAATAAATTATCTACAGGAATATTATTGTTCAGAAAATGTTTTTCCCGTTTCTTGTCCAAGGATTTATGCTATCTGCAAAAAGGGCTGTCAGTGATCTCTTTCTTCTTTTATTCTGCAATCAAACAGCAATTACCCTTTAATTGACTCATCTTAAACATCCCAATCACCCCTGCCAGGAAAACAAAAAGACTCAAACCATTTACTACCCACTACTAAACTAAAACAAAACAATCCAGGGCGAAGTAGAGAAAATGGACAAAGACAGAATTATAATCTCCTTTTACTTACTTGTTTGAGAACACTCCACTTATATTAATTTAACATGGAGAAACTAGAAATCAGCTCTGCTGAGTGTCTAAATCTGCATATATTTACCTATGCATCAAAATTCTATTACAACAAAACAATTTTCAATTTTGGAATTACAATGGTAATCTAATATTTCATTAAGAGAAAATCTGTATTTTGTAAACTCTTGATCATCTGTGTGAACACAGGGACATGGTGTCATGAATAATTTCAGACTAATTTATATTTGTCTTTGTTCAACTTTAGATTCACCCAAAGTAGAGAATGGCATAATTTTTATAGCCGGAAGGGACTTAGGATCATTTAGTCTATCCTTGACATTTTGCAAAAGAAGGAGCCAAGACCCAGAGAGATTAAACGACTTAAAATTCTAATACTTTCTCAGCTATAACACACTGTATCTTTATAATTAAAAAATGGTAATGTGTATGTAGATAAAGAACTGTCTGTATATAATTGAACAAAGAGCTTACTAAAGAATAATCACCACTTATATATATGTCATTCATCTTCACCTACCCGATCCTGGCCTCACTCCTAATTATATTTAACTGATAGAAAGCACAATGGGAGATCCCTCTTACTATTACTGCCACAGAGTGGGAATGGGAAAACGAGGACTCCATTTAGCTGCTGAGACAACAGGGAAAAGTACAGGAAATAAACTCTGATCAGAGTATAGAGAAAGAAAAAAAAAAAAAAACCAATTCTTTCTTACTGCCAAATTAATTCACAGCACCTTAACTCTAACTGGAGCCTCAGCTGTAATTCCACGGATACAATACATTTATTATGAGCTAAGTAGTATTCTATGGGGGCAGGTATAAACCTAATAACCATATTTCACCAAGTTTCTATAGAAAAATGTAAAGTCTCAAACAGTCAGCCTAACAAATGTTAAAATACAATCTAATCATAAATTAAGGATTGCCTGGTTGTGTTTAACAGACACAAGCATACCTACTAACACTTACATGAGTATGTAAACAAATATGTAAAAAGAAGAATGAACTGGCTAATAAGTGAACAGAAAAATAAATACAGGTACATACTTAGTTATGTGAAGAATAAGGGAGAAAACCATGACAGCTTAGGGAAGAGTAATATTTTCACCTTCCTGGGAATAACCACAAAAAGCTCACAACCTTTTCTGCCTCTAAATGTTTCCTGCTCCACTAACCACACCCAAGGGGCTTCATATCTCTAGAGGCAAGAAGAAACACTATAGAAGATGGATGAAAGGGACTAGCTTAAAGGAACCACAGAATGCTAATTTCTTTTTCGAGACAGGATCTCACTCTGTCACCCAGGCTAGAGCACAGTGGTGCAAGCATAGCACCTCAGCCTCCAGAGTAAGTAGGACTGTAGGTGTGTACCACCATGCCCAGATAGATTTTTTCATTTTTTATAGAGGCAGAGTCTCACTATGTTGCCCAGGCTGGTCTCAAACTCTTGGCCTAAAGCAATTATCTTGCCTCGGCCTCCCAAAGTGCTCGGGTTTTAGGCATGAGCCACCATACCTGGCTGAATGCTAATTTCATACTAAATCTTGGTTGTCTAAGTACACAAAGCAGTAAACACACCGGATCAGTAGTGTCAGCAGAACTTTCAAATGTATTCAGGTGATTAACACCATCCTTGAGATCTTGGGCCATTTGTTTCAGCTGAGCATCTATACACTCTGCTAATCTGTAACTGAAAAGGCAAGTAAAATAAAGGGATTAACAAAAAGTGTTTTCTCCACTACCTATTCTTGTTGACATATAAACATGACACTGCTAATTGGATTTGCCCTAATTCCCCTATCTTTTCAGTGGAGTTCAATTATGACCACTGATATATTTTCATGGATGCAGCATTTGTGAACTTATTATTACCATATTCTAAAAAGACTCCAAATGAGAAGGCTTTTATCTACTTTGCCATTTTTATCATCACCTATTTATCCTCCAGGTGAATACCCTGGGGATCTGTAGAGCAAATGAATCCTTTAAGGTGTCAAAATACACCTACAGGACATTTACATACAAAAGAGAAGTTATTTAGGGTTTGGCAATATTCAATAAATGCTGAGATGTCTTCAATGATCTTGAATACACAAATTTGCAAAATAAAACCTCATATAAATATACTCCATCAGGCAAAAAAGATGTTTTGAGAAATGAGCTTCATGATAATCAAAGATAGACAAATCTGCTAAGTTCACTAGTTGCCTAAATTCTCAAGATTTCCACACAAACTACACACACACGACCCAGTCAATAAATATGTTTATAAGAATTAAAGTGGCCAGAGGATTTTTCAACCTTAATGTGTATAAAGATTTAAAGAGTCAATTAGATTTGTAGGTAACAACTATCTACTGCCTTTCTATGGCATAGTACTTATGCCATAGAATTGGTTGCCTAGATTGTTGAAGATTCTGGTAAATATTTCATCACAATATAAATCTGGGCCGGGTGTGGTGGCTCATGCCTGTAATCCCAGCACTTTGGGAGGCCGAGGAGAGTGGATTATGAAGTCAGGAGTTCGAGACCAGCCTGGCCAACATGGTGAAACCCCGTCTCTACTAAAAATACCAAAAATTAGCTGGGTGTGGTGGCACGTGCCTGTAATCCCAGCTACTCAGGAGGCTGAGGCAGAAGAATCGCTTGAACCCAGGAGGCAGAGGTTGCAGTGAGCCGAGATCGTGCCACTGCACTCCAGCCTGGGCGACAGAGCAAGACTTCATCTTGAATATATATCTGACTACAAAAGAGCAACTGGAAAGGAACTAATGTCATGAAGATTTCTTCAAACTATAGTTAGGATCTTATGGCCAAAAATGTAACTCTATATGTTTCAAAAAAATGATAGAATGCATAGAAAGCAATACAAAGAAAAGAAAAATTCACAAAGGTTGAAATACAAAAGCAGAAACTGGTTTAGGTTAATACAGATTAGTTGTACTTACCACATTTAATGCTCCTACAAAAAAGTTAACTTGCAAGCATGTTAAAAATAGGCCCAGTCTTAACTCATAATAAGTTATTGATAAAATGTGTCCAATTTAGTCTCAGTCTAGATTATGTTGTTCATTCATACAAATTCTAATACTTAATAAATTGACAGACTACCAAACCTCAGTTCCAGAGAAATAAAGTTACTTCGGAAACATTGGCACTGTACTGACAGAAGGTAAAGACTGAAGAGTTCACAAATAAAATATAGCCCTCCTAATACACTGACAAAATCACTCCATTTTTGAAAGCTATACAGTTTGCCTCCAGATTAACAAATTGCCTTTAAAATAGCAAATGATTTATCACTAAAGCAATTGCATGAACATTAGTTTTAGCAGAATCAACATAAAGAGGATACCACAAATATCCCACAATACCATGACACCACACACATAAAATTTGTACTTCTAATTTAAGAACAAATTTGACAAATACAAAACCTTTACAGTGAACATGCATAAGGTTGACAGTAATAACAATAAACAAAATGCTATAAAACAAAATTGCCAGAATGATTTCCTCATTTACAAGCATCCAGAAAAGATAAGCAGAAAACAGTCAAACAAATTGATAAATGTCAACTACAAAAGCTTGTCCCTTTCTACCGATTTGTATTCTTTGCCTTCCAATTCGACTTTTCCCCTCTGTTCCTGGAATGCTCTCGTAATATGTAAGTCCTGCCCCATTCTTCAATCTTTATCCAGTTACTTACGTCTTCACACGCTCCTCATCTGCATCCTGCAGATAATGAAGTCCACTCTGGTTGCTCGTAGCCTCCTCTAAATAAGTCAACAGAAATTCTAGTTCCTGCTGCTCTGACAGGATAAAATCCAATTCTTGTTCCAACCTGAATAAAGTAAGTTAATAAAAGGGCTGATGAAAGGAATTTGGAGTGACAAAAAGAAAAGAGTTAACAAACTACAGAGGGAAAAAAAACACTGAATAAAAAGATAGGTCTTTAATCTTTCAACCAAGGAAATCTAAGGTTCTACCTTTTCTGATCCAGTTTCACTTTGTTCACTTCTCCATGTAAAATACTAATCTATAAAGAGAAATATGAATACAACAATATAAGTATTTGAATTTATATAACAATTTTAGAGCAATATTAATTTTCTCAAATATACTTCAAATATGAAAGATTTCCTTTTATTCAGGGTACTTATTACCTAAGGAATATATTTTGAACTGCTCACCAATATTGGAATAGAGAATTAACCACAGGGCTGGGTATGGTGGCTCATGCCTATAATCCCAGCACTTTGTGAGGCTAAGGCAAGAAGATCACTTGAGCCTAGGAGTTTGAGATCAGACTGGGCAATGCAGTGAGACCCTATCTCTACTGAAAAAACACACACATCATTAGCTGGGGGTGCTGGTGTGCCCCTGTGGTCCCAGCTACTTAGGAGGCTGAGGTAGGAGGATTGCTTGAGCCAGGGAGATTGAGGCTGCAGTGAGCTGTGATTGCACCACTGTGTTCCAGCCTAGGTGATACAGCAAGACCCTGTCTCAACAAACAAAAACATAAACAAAACAACAACAACAAAGAAAACCACAAAACACAGGTCTATGTTCTTATGTTCATCGTAAATACTTGCACAATATAGGTAGATTAATGAAAACATCTTCTTACCATCTCACCATTCTCAATCAATGTACGGTCCCAAGCATTGACCTGAGTGGCCTGGAGAAGAAAGTACTTCTCTTGATCTTCCAGCTCAAGGTTCCACTCATTTATAAGACCCTCCAGGTGACCATATGTCATCACAGGAGTTGCTACTACACTAAAACATAAAAGCATGCAGGATGATCCAATAATCATACTTTAAAAAGTGTGATCAGATTTTAAAAATGAACTCAGGAGGACTCTGAGAAGAAAACAGCATGTAAGGAGTTTCCCGTACCTGCACCCCAAGAAAACAAACATAACTGGTAAAGATGATTTAAAAAAACAACCCCTCAAAGTCACTTGAAATTATCCTAGAGGAATATAGTAAATAAAGATTTATTAAGAAACCTACTAAATCACAGCAAGAATAGCTAAAGTCTGTGCCATAATCTGCTCTTTCTCTTCCCCTCATCCCAGCTCAGCATGACAGAAGCTCCTTTCTGGGTAGGCATAGCTAAGGAGATAGGATTCTCTCTCCCCCAGCTCTTAGTCAAAGTGACCCATTCCCTGTCTGAGAAGTATCCACAAGAGAGTGGGCATTCCCCACTGGGCAGAACCATGTAGAACTCTGATTCCCCTGCCAAGTGGTATCAAAAAAGGCTCAGTAACTAGCTAATCTTTGATCCCTTGGCCAGCAGAGCCAGTCAATGCTGATTCCTCTGCTGGGGCAGTGTCAGCAGGGCTCAGTGGGAAGGTAATCATCAATTTCCTAAGTGGAAGACACAGGCACAATTCCAGTTCCTCCACCAGGGTTCTTTCTGTGGGATCCAATGACAAGTTGAACCTAAATTCCTACCCAGTAGCAACAAGGCTCAATGAGGCAGAAGAGGCAGGGTTTAGTCACCATTAGGCTTCACCTCTTGCCTCTGGTGTCAGAGAGACCCAGTGGGGAGCTGAATCTCTATACCCACCCAGCATCATTACAACTGAACAAGGTAATTCAAGTTAGGACCTGTAGGGATCCCACTTCCTACCATCCATGGGGTCAGCAATGCCCAATGAGAAGCTTGACCTCCACATCCACTGGCAAAGCCAGACTAAATGAGGTAGGGCAAAGAATGCCTAGTCAGTACTTTGTCCCCCTTCTCCCATGAGCCTGTGTCAGCTGGGCCCAGTAGAGAGCTAAGCCTTCATACCAACCAAGGAGGCTGAATGAAGTGATATGAAACAGAGTAGTTGACATCATGCTTCTTCCCTCCCCTTGTGTCAGTGGGGCCAACAGGAAGCTTAAATTCTGCCTCCACCTGCAGCAACTAAGCAGTGTGAGTCAGTCCTCCACTTCCCCTTGATCTGGGGGCTCCAGGGCCCAGCTGGGAACTGAGCTTACATCTCCACTTACTGGCAATAAAGTGGTAGCATGCAATGTTCGCCTTTCATGAGCAATGAGTCAATGAGGCTAAGCGGGAAGCAGAGTTTCCAAACCACCCATCTGCCTTGAGACAGCGTGTGAATAAGTGCTCCACTTTTGCTGGAGTGGTGTAGGTAAGGTCCAGTGGGAAGTTGAACATACAAACACACCCATCCCTTGTACTACATGTCAATAAAGAGATGCTTGATGAAAAAAAAAAAAGATGAAAATAGGACCTAGACTTTCCTAACATAATAGACAGAATGTCCAAGATAAAATTTTAAAAATTACCCATCATATCAAAACCCAGAAAACCCACTACTTGAAAGAGAAAAGACAACAGATGCCAACACTGAGAGGTATCAGATATTGGAATTATCTGAAAAGAATTTTAAAGTAACCATCAAAAAAAGGCTCAAACAAGCCATTTCAAATTTTCTTAAAACAAATGAAAAAATAGAAAATCTCAGCAAATAAATAGAAATTATGAAAAACAACCAAATGAAAGATATAGAACTGAAATGTAAAATAACTGAAATAACAAGCTCACCTAAGGAGTTTGATAAGAGAATGCAGTCAACAGAGGATAGAAGAAGAAAACTTGATGACAGACAAATAGAATTTACAGAAAAACAAAGAAAAACTTTGCAGAAACAAATGAAAAAAGTCTCAAGGACTTGGAGGACAATAATAAAAGAAGTAACATTTGTATGATAAGAGTTCCAGAAAGAGAGGAAAGAGAGAATGGGACTGAAAAACATATTAAAAAAAAAAAAAAGATTGAAAACTCTCAAAGTTTGTCAAAAGATATAAACCCACAGATTCAAGAAGCTGGACAAACTCCAAACAGAATAACTCAAATCCACACTAAGACACAAAATAATTAAACTTCTGAAAACTAAAGACAAAGAAAAAAAATCTTGAAAGCAACCAGAAAGAAAGAAATGCATTACTTAAAAAGGAATATCAGTTTAGATGACAGTAGATTTCTCATCTAAAACCAAGCACTGAATGAAAAAAAAGTGTCAACAATGACTTCTGTATCTGGTGAAAATGTCCTTCAGAAATGAAGGGGGAGATAAAGATATTCTCACACAAAGTCAAATCAAGATAATTTGTTGCTAGCAAACCTACCCTTGAAGATTAAACAGAAAGGAAATGAAAACAGAAGACTTGGAACATCATATATAGCAGCGATCCCCAACCTTTTAGGCACCAGGAACTGGTTTTGTGGAAGACACTTTTTCCACAGACGGTGGGAGGGGCCTGCAGGAGGATCATCAGGCGTTAGATTCTCATCAGGAGTGTACAACCTAGATCCCTTGCATGTGCAGTTTACTATAGGGTTCACGCTCCTATGAGAATCTAATGTCTGATCTGACAGGAGGTGGAGCTCAGGCAGTAATTAATGCATGCTCACCTGCTGCTCGCCTCTTGTTGTGTGGTCCGGTTCCTAACATGCTACAGATCAGTACTGGTCTTTGACCCAGGGGTTGAGGACCCCTGATATAAAGGAAGGAATATCAAAATTGGTATAGACAAGGGTAAATATACTATTCTACTTCTCGTTTCTTAAATCATTTGATGGCTGAACTAAAAATTATAACCCCATGTGATGTGATATTCAATGTACACAGAAGAAATGGCTGAGACAACCATACTTAAAAGCTAAGAAGGGTAAAAGGAATTAAATGAAATTAAGGTTTCTGTATTTCACCCACACAGTGTAGTGGTATGACTACACTGTTGTAAGTAATGCATGTATCTGGAATACCTAGAGCAACCAGTAATAAAACTATACAAAATAATGTACTTAAAAACACTATTAACAGAACAAGATGAAACCCCCCAAAAATATTCAAACAACCGACGGCAGAGTAAAAAAAGGAAAGAGAAGAACAAAAATCAGAAGCAACAAATAAAATGGCAGATTTAAGCTCTAACATATGAATAGTTACCTTAAATATAAATGTGCTAAGCATACCAATAAAATACAGAGACTGGAAGAGTGAATAAAAAATGATCCAACAATATACTGTTTATAAGAAATTCACTTCAAATACAAGGATATATTAATACACAGTTTGAAAGTAAAAGAATGGAAAGAATGCAAGCTTCATTTTTTAAAAAGAAATGGCTATATTAATATCAAATAAAGTGGACTACAGAGCAAAGAAAATTACTAGAACCAAAGAGAGACATTACATAGTGATAAAGGAATCAAGGCATCAGGAAGGCTAACAATCCTACATGTGTAGGCGACCAAACAAGAAAGCCTCAAAATACATGAAATAAAAACTGATAGAGCTAAATGGAGAAATAGAGAAGTCCACAATTAAAGGCGGAGATTTCAAAAAGCCACTCTCCACAACTGAAAGAACTACTAGACAGAAAGACTCCAATAATACAGAATCTGAAATTACAGTGAAGCAACAGAATCTAATTTACATATATAGAACATTCCACCCTACAGCAGAAAACACAATTTTCAAATGTCCATGGAACATTCATCAAGACAGACTGTATACTCACCCACAAAACAAACCTAAATAAATATAAAAGAACTAAAATCATACAAAGCATATTCTAATACCACAATGGGATCAAAGTAGCGATAAATACAGAAAAAACAACAAGAAAATCTCCAAACACTTGGAAATTAAACAACACACTTCTAAATGATAAATTAGTAAAAGAGGGATTCACAAAGGAAATTTAATAAGTATATAGAGCTGAATGAAATCACAATATAACATAATATGTAGGTCACAGTTAAGGAAGTGTTGAGTGGGGTATTTATAGCACTAAATGTGTATGTTAAAAAATAGGAAAAGTCTCAAATCAATAGTCTGAGTTCACACCTCAACAAACTAGAAAAAGAGCAAAATGAACGCAGTACAATCAGAAGGAAGGAAATAATAGAGTAGATATCAGTGAAATTGAAAACATGAAAAGAATAGAGAATAATTAATTAAACAAAAGCTGGCTCTTTGGGAAGAGATCGATAAAATTGATAAAAGAAAGACACAAACCACTAATATCAGAAATGAAACAGGAATATCCCTACAACCATTAAAAGGACAATAATGAAATACTATGAACAACTTTATACTCACAAATTTAACAACATAAAAAATGGGCCAACTCTTTAAAAACCACACATTCATCAAAGATTAACTAGATAACCTGAATAGTTCTAGAACCACTAAAGAAATTGATTTGTAATTTAAAAGCCCCTTTAGCCTAAAAGCCCCTTTAGTCGAGCATGGTGGTTCACGCCTGTAATCCCAGCACTTTGGGAGGCCGAGGCGGGCAGATCACTTGAGGTCAGGAGTTCGAGACCAGCCTGGCCAACATGGTGAAACCCGTCTCTACTAAAAATACAAAGATTAGCTGGATGTGGTGGCAGGAGCTTGTAATCCCAGCTACTCAGGAGGCCTCGGCTGAGGCAGGAGAATCACTTGAACCTGGGAGGTGGAGGATGCAGTGAGCTAAGATCTTGACACTGCACTCTAGCCTGGGCATCACAGTGAGACTTTGTCTCAGAAAATAATAATAAGAAGTAAATAAATACCCCTATTTACATTATTTCTTTTAGAAAACAGAAAACAGAATACTTTTAAGATCATTTTATAGAGCCAATATTACCCTGATATCAAAACTAGAGACATAAAAGAAGAAGAAAACTACAGACTAATATCTCTCATGAACTTAGATACAACAGCCCTCAAACAAAATACCAGGAAACCAAATTTTTAAAAATGTATCAAAAAATTATACACCATGATCAAGTGGGATTTATTTAACATATGCAGGGCTGGTTGAACATCTGAAAATCAATCAGTGTAATCTACCACTTCACCAAGATAAAGAAACAGAATCTTAAAAGACTATCAACTGAGGCTGAAAAAGCATTTGACACAAATTGATTTTTGACAAAAGTGCAAAAGCAATTTGGGGGGAAGATAGTCTTTCAATAAATGATGTTAGAAAAACTCGACATCCACAGACAAAAAAAAATTAATCTTGACCTAAACCTCACACCTTATATAAAAATTGACTCAAAATGGATCACAAGCTTAAATGTAAAATGTGAAACTATAAAACTTTTAGAAAAACACAGAAGAAAATCTTTGGGATCTAGGGCTAAGAAAAGATTTCTTATAATTGACACTAAAAGCACAATTCATTAAAAGAAAATGTGATAAATTGTAACTCATTAATTAAAGGTTTTGATACAACAAAAGGACCCTGTTAAGAGGATAAAAAGCCAAGTTACACAGTTAAAGAATATACTTATAAGCCACATATCTGACAAAAGACTGGCATATAGAGTACATAACAAACTCTCAAAACCAAACAGTAAAAAAATCAAATAATCCAAATAGAAAATGGACAAAAGATATGAACACACATTTCACCAAAGAGGCTCTACTGATGGCAATAAACATGTGAGAAGACTTTCAACATCATTAGTCATCAGGGAAATGCAAATTAAAACCATAATGAGATATCACTTCACATCTGTCAGAAGGGCTAAAATAAAAAATAGTGACAACACCAAATTCTGGCAAGAATGCAGACAATCTGGATCACCCATACATTGCTAGTAGGCATGTAAAATGGCACAGTACCCTGGAAAAGAATTTGACAGTTTCTTAAAAAACAAAACAAACAAACAAAAAACATGTAACCACCATACCACCCAACAACAGCACTCCTAGGCATTTATCCCAGAGAAATACTTATATTCATAATAAACATGTACACCAATGTTCACACCAGCTTTTTTCATAATATCAAAAAAACTGGAAACAGCCTGTATGTCCATCAACAGGTGAATGGTTAAACAAACCATGGTGCATCCAAAATACCATGGAATACTACTCAGAAATAAAAAAGAACGAACTATTGATGCTCATGACAACTTGGGTGGATCACAAGGAATTATGCTGAATAAAAAATCCAATTCCCAAAGGTCACATATATATGACTCTATCTACACAACACTCTTGAAATGTCAAGATTATAGAAATAGAGAACATTAATTGTTGCTCAGGGTCAAGGAAAGGAGGGGAGTGGGTGTGGCTATATAAGGGCAACAGGAGGAATCCTTATAGTGATAAAACTGTTCTGAATTTTGACTATAGCAATATCAATATCTTGGTTGTGATATTATACTATATTACTGTTAAGATGTTATCACTGGAGGAAATGATATAAAGACCATACAGAATGTTGTGTATTATTTCTTACATATACATGTGACTCTACAATTATCTCAAAATAAAAAGCTTAACTTAGAAAACGAACAAATACTAGAGAGAAACATCATACAGGCTCCAGAGCCTGTATATCCAGAGTTTGACTGCCTGAATTTTAATCCTGGATCAACCATTAACAAGTATGCAACTATGAGCAGATTATAAAATCTCTGTATGCTCTCGTTTTCTCACCTACAAAATGGGAATGAAAATACTGCCTACCTCATAGGGTTACTGTGAGGATAAATGACATGATGCTTGTAATGCATTGTCATCTTGCCAAACATACAGTAATTACACAATAAGTGGTAGCTATTATTCGTAATAGTAATGATTCTATTATAATGATATTCAGAAGGCAAAGGTGTGCTGTTAGTTATTCAACTTCCTAAGCTACAAAAATCTTTCTCTTAACTGTTCCCTCAACTCAATCATTTAGCTAACTTTCAAATATTATTCTAAAGTTATCCAAGCAAATGTCTTGTACATGATAAATAAAATGAAACACATGCAAGTTTTTAAATAAATAGGCTTACCTAACAGTTGAAGTATAAGGTACAAGGTTTTCAAACCCTCTTGATGACAGTTGGTTTTGGTTCACAGTAAAGCCACTGGTGATTGTGGTAGTAGTGTTGGTGGTGAAAGTGGTGGTGGTAGTCGTTGAAGTTGTAACTGGAAAATAAAGTGTATAATGTTAGTAAGAAATGAGAAATTGTTTCATTTAAGCCTTTATCGTTCAGATTTAAAATTATGGAGGCATTTTTAAAAATACAAATTTGAACCCAAAGATGCAGATTTGAATTCAACACTGTTGTAATATGAAATAATAAATGGCAGGCCAGGTACCTGGATTAACTTTCCAGCTGAAAACTAAAAATCCTGGATAAATTCATAGAAAAATAAAACTTCTAACCAGCCCAATAACCATGAAAGAAATCAAATCAGTCTTCAAAATTCTTCTCATAAAGAAAACTCCAGTCCCAGATGTCACTGCTGGTTAAGTTTTATGAAACTTTCAAGAAAAGAATAATTGCAATTTACAAAAGATCTCTGTACATCTATATCTTTGCATACTTACATGACTGTATCTGTGTAATTAATTCCTAGAAATAAAATTTCTAGATCAAAGTGTCAGCATGCTCTAAATTTTAACATAACTTGCCAAATTGCCCTATCTAAACGTTTGATTTTGCCAGTTTATGTCCCTATCAATAGGAAAGAGTGCCTATTTCTTTATACCACAGTCAATACTAGGCATGCATTTTTGCAAACCCTAGTCAAAAGCCTCTCAAAGCTTTATCTACAGCCCAGACTCTCTCTTATGTGTCTTTTTCTGTTACACCCCTATTAGAATGTCCTGCTCTCTATAGATAAAATCCTAAGTATCCTTCATGGCTTGACTCAAATTCTTTGTTCCCCATATTTATCACCTACTTCTCTCCTACTCATAGTTTCCTTTGGTTTTCTAAATTTCTGCAGCACTTTTGGGTCTTATTACACACTGAGCACTTAATGAACAATGCACAGAAAATTGTGGCTGCTAGGGAACTGGGAAGGTTTTATTTTCTTCTTTTTGGTCTCGGTATTTTCAAATGTTCTTACAACTAGTAAATGTTGCTTCTGTAACAAGGAATCTGTTATGAAAATATAATGTACATGATTGTTTGTTTTATGTTAGCTTTGCTTTCCAAATTAGCAATAGTTTCAGATTAATGGCCACACCAGATAAATTCATAAACCATGGTGCCTGCTACAACCACTGACTACTCTGGCGGAGGCTGACCTGAGGGAACATTCCTGCTGAGGGAACAAGCTCAAATACCCATTCTTTGTTCCAGATAACTGTCCTTTTTGTTCCTGGTTCACAGTTGACTGGGCAGGATGGCCAACTGAAGGATGGGAAGCCATCCAATGTACTACTAGCAGCCTACCTGAGGGTCTGGCACAAAAAGCTCTAGCGAAACAGGATTAATATGAGTCAGAATTTCATTTCCAAAAATTTAGCAATATGGAAAAAATCTGACTCTAGGCAGATACCGGGAAATATTTCCAAAAGTATAGAAGGAATCCAACTATAGGCAGAGAGACTTGATAGGACTGACAGAAGAAAGAGATGAAGTAGAAGTAAGGGACCATGAGCAAGTCACAATTAAAGATAAGGTAAAGCAGGAAGGCAGAGAAAGAGGTAAGGAGACCAATGAGAAATTTAAAAAAAGAAAAAAGTAGACAAAGGGAGAATAACTGAATTATGCCTATGCAATATTTGATTTGGCAGGTCCCTAAAGGTGCCCTAAGAATAATCTTAAGTTCCAATTTCCTTAAAGTAACAGTGTCATGGCAATGACTTTACTTGAATTCCACGAGACTCCATTTCCTTTTTGGCCACAAAGGTTCTCATGATAATTCCCCATTCTTTATGTTAGCCCTTGTGAGGGTGAAATGTGCATCACAGAGGTAGACCATGCCCAATCACAAAGAAGCCCAGGAGTCACTATGGTTAGAACAGTGGAGAGATTACAGATTGGATCTTGCGTGATATTCTTTACAACCATAAGTCATCATTTTATTCATCTGAGAACAAAAATCTTATCTGAAAGGAAAACCTTCCTCAGAAATGCTAAAAATTAATGATAATGCCAATAGACTCCCTTTATTGATTAATTCACCCAAACACTGAGTAACTACTGCATTCAAGACAGAAATAATTTTTTTTTAAATGAGCCCTTCTTGTAAAGGAGAATATCTTCACCCAAAGATGGTTTTCTAATAAAGTAATCTGTATTTCCTAACATCGATAGGTATTCAAAGATGTATAATTGGCTAGGCAGGGTGGCTCACACCTGTAATCCCAGCACTTTGGGAGGCTGAAGCAGGTATATCACTGGAGGTCAGGAGTTTGAGACGAGCCTGGCCAACATGGTGAAACCCCATCTCTACTAAAAATACAAAAATCAGCCAGATGTGGTGCACACCTGTAATCCCAGCTACTCAGGAGGCTAAGTGAGCAACAGAGCGAGATTCTGCCTCCAAAAAAAAAAAAAAAGAAAAAAAGAAAAAAAAAAGATGTATACTTAAGAGGAAACAGCAAATTCTAAGAATGTGTATACACACACACACACACACACACACACACAGAGTATGGTACCATTTTTATAAAACAAATTTAATGTATGTCTGTATATGCTTAGAAAAAAAGTCTAGAAAGATAAACTGTTCTCTCTAGAGGGAGTGATATGTATATATGCATGTATGTATTGTTTTTACCTATAAGCAGCACAAACATGAAGGAATCCTGAGTCATTTTAAAATGGTATGATTATTTTAACTTCTTTTTTTTGTTTGTTTTTGAGATGGAGTCTCGCTCTGTCACCCAGGCTGGAGTGCAGTGGCACGATCTTGGCTCACTGCAACCTCCACCACCCAGGTTCAAGCAATTCTCCTGCCTCAGCCTCCCGAGTAGCTGGGACTACAGGCACGTGCCACCACACCCGGCTAATTTTTTCTTATTTTTAGTAGAGATGGGGTTTCACTGTGTTAGCCAGGATGGTCTTGATCTCCTGACCTCGTGATCTGCCCACCTCAGCCTCTCAAAGTGCTGGGATTACAGGCGTGAGCCACCACACCCGGCCTATTTTAACTTTTTATACAGTTTTATTTTTGTTATCTTTCATGCTATTTTTAAAGGCATAAATTAACTCTGGCATAGTCAAATAATATTTCAATTAATACCTAGTAAAGGAATGGGTTTGGAAGTTGTATCACAGTCTGATTTTGCAAATTACAACTTTAGTCTTAACCAGTTAATACAGTCAATACTACATTATCTGTGTAGTAAAGCGGAAGTATGGTTCTAAAAATAATACAAAAAACTACATACCAAATTTGAACTCACATTTAAATAAATCTCATTCTGATAGTCTTAAAAATCATTGCATAAAATAGTGAAAATAGTCTTTAAAATATTCTACTATCCAGTTTTCCTATCCTGTCCCTGATCAACAACTATACATCTTATTCCATGCCGGAAATGGACATCATCACCTTCCCAGACTATAAAAAGCAAACTTCTCTTAAAATTTGGTGATTATACCTAGGGCAGAGAGTAATCCCAAGTGGCTGTAAATCTGCAGATACAAACGCTTGAAAGCTGTTCTGCAAGACTGGTTAGTGAGATGAAGAATCTGAATGAGTAAATACACTTGAAGAGAAAGAAAGGTAAGTAGGGAAAAAGAACACCCCAAATTGGGGCTGTCAGGTTGAGACATACCTAATGGGGAGAAGGGTAAGTGCGTTAGGTCCTGGTGGGTGAAATGATGTGTATTAGTCTGTTCTCACGCTGCTAATAAAGACATACTCGAGACTGGATAGTTTATAAAGGAAAGAGGTTTAATTGACTCACAGTTCCACATGGCTGAGGAGGCCTCACAATCATGACAGAAGGTGAATGAGGAGCAAAGTCACGCCTTACATGGTGGCAGGCAAGAGAGCTTGTGTAAGGGAACTCCCTTTTATAAAACCATCATATCTTGTGAGATTTATTCACTATCACAAGAACAGCATGAGAAAGACCCGTCCTCCTGATTCAGTTACCTCTCACCAAGTCCCTCCCACAACACGTGGGAATTATGGGAGCTACAATTCAAGATGAGATTTGTGTGAGGACACAGCCAAATCATATCATGGTGCTAAGGGATGGGCTAGTGGCAGAAGTAGTATTTGTACGAAGGAATTTGAGACTTATATAGATAAGGGCTGGATATGACAGCATCATCAAAGAGGCTGCCCATTCATATTTCAGTGATTCAACCCATAACTAAAAGAACCAGGTTTTATTTTGTCATTGTTTTATGGGGAAATAATGTGTTACATTTTTTGCGAATATAGTAACTTGCAACGTTCTTATGACACACCCTTCACAAGTCTCATACATTGGCCAGTTAGCCTGCTAAACAGTAGAAACTCATAAGGTCATGTAAAAGAATAAATAAAGAGATGAGGCCAGGTGTGGTGCCTCATGCCTACAAGTTGAGCACTTTGGGAGGCCAAGGTGGGAGGAAGCTTGAGCCCAGAAGTTTGAGACCAGCCTGGACAATGTAGTGAGACCCCATCTCTACTAAAAAAAAAAAAAAATCAGCCAGGCATGGTGGTGCACACCTGTAGTTCCAGATATTCAGGAGGCTGAGGTGGGAGGATCACTTGAACCCAGGAGTTTGAGACCAGCCTGGACAATATAGTAAGACCTCATCTCTACTAAAAAAAAAAAAAAAAAAAAAAAAAAATTAGTTGGTCATGGTGGTGCATGCCTGCAGTCCCAGGTACTCAGAAGGCTGAGGTGGGAGGATCACATAAATCCAGGAGATTAGGCTGCAGTCAGCTATAATCACGCCACTGCACTCTAACCTGGGTGACAAAGTGAGACTATATCTTAAAAAAAAAAGAGAGGGATGATATACATGTTTGTTTAGGAATAATTATTTTAAGCTTAAAAGGGATTGACTTTTAGTTTAAGCCAGATTAAAAAAGAGTCATTTCATCCCTAAGTAAACTTTTTAAAGTAAAAACAAATAAGACTGCTCCAAAATGGAGTATAACTTAAAAGACAGGTTTAGGTAGAAGACCCCTTATTACCCAGCTCACAATAGCTATGGGGCAATGGATAACCAAGTCTTCTTCCACCTACAACCTAACTAGCTCCTAACTGGCAGAAACAAATTTAGAATAGGTCTAGAGAAACTCCTGTAATCAACTTTAGAAGAGGGTCAACTTTAATAGAGGTCAAAACTTAAATTAACTTTTAGAGAAAAAAAGAAAACTTTATCAATCTCAACCAGCTAAATACTGTGATCAAGAACAAAAATTCTTAAGTTTGATGGTTGGCAAGAATTTGGCAGCTGTTTTGCCTGTAGTCATCTCAAAGAAGTAACATCATTGATATCAATTGTCTCATTCTACTCTTTGGCAATCATCTACATAAACATATTAGTGTACCTTTTGGATCCTCTGATGAGATGGTCAAAACCACTTAGCCCTAAAAGCCATAGAACTTACTTACTGCTTGTTATAAAGCACATTTCCAGTGAGAGCCCCAAGACATCCTGATACTTCTAAAATTTTATTAACTACAGTAGGAGCTGCTCCACCTGCTCCAGGGAATTTTAATGCAAATCCCAAGGTTATAATATTAAATGTTCTAGCCGAAGTTGTTGGAGCACCAACAGCAGAGAACAACATAATATTAACTATTACCCTTTAAATCAAAAACAGTGAGAAATTTATATAGTCTTTTTCATCTGAAGAGTCCTTTAGAAACTTTTGGTTAAACTTCAAAATACCATGGTCAATCCATTTATATGAAATGTCCAGAAAAGGCAAATCTATGGAGATGGAAAACAGATTAGTGGTTGTCTGTGGCTGAGGGATCTTATTAGAATGATGTAAATGCTCTAAAACTAAATACAGTGATGGTTACACAATTTGATAAACTTACTAAAATTTCTGGATTGCATACTTAAAGTAAGTTAATTTTATGATGTATAAGTTATAATT
Source organism: Macaca fascicularis (assembly GCF_037993035.2). NCBI lineage: Eukaryota > Metazoa > Chordata > Mammalia > Primates > Cercopithecidae > Macaca > Macaca fascicularis. Next base: position 113,759,260 of record NC_088395.1, read on the forward strand.
CATTAAAGTTAATTAAAAGATATTGTGGTCCCAATATATTTTCATTTTGTAGACAAGGACATCAGAGGGAGATAAGTGGGGGAACCTGTCAAAGGTCAGAGAGCAAGTTTTGACTGAACAATAATTTTAACTCCAAACCCTGGACATGGTCATATTCATGAAATCTATCATAGTTGAGAAGGATACTGCTTACATATATCAAAATGGTTCCAGAATCATAGTCATGTTTCAAAATTGAAGTCTAAGTGGTAGAAAATATAAGTCACGTGGTAACCAATCTTAACTAATGCCTAACTATGCCAATAGCACAAGAGGATGGTGATGGTTAATTGAGCATTATTCATGCTCAATTAAGCATCAAACATTTTCTGGCTAGTTTTATTCCCAGGAATGGAGACAATCTTACTGTCATAGAGCTGGGGAGGGGGGCTATTACAGCTAGGATACAACAAAATTTAATGATGAACATTATGATATTGTGAAGAAGAAACTTTGAAAGAAGTCAGTTTATAGAGACCTGTAAGAAAAAATTGCCTAAGACCTACAACTTTCTTTCTTTCTTTCTTTCTTTCTTTCTTTCTTTCTTTCTTTCTTTCTTTCTTTCTTTCTTTCTTTCTTTCTTTCTTTTTTTCTTTCTTTTTTCTTTCTCTTTCTTTCTCTCTCTCTCTCCCTCCCTCCCTCTCTCTCTTTCTTTCTTCCTTTCTTTCCTTTTTTTTGGTTTGACAGGGTCTTACTATGTCACCCAGGCTGGAGTGCAATGGTGCAATCTTGGCTCACTGCAGCCTTGACCTCCTGGGCTCAAGCAGTCCTCCCACCTCAGCCTCCCCAGTAGCCGGGACTACAGGCACGCACCACTATGTCTGGCAAATTTTTGTATTTTTTGTAGAGATAGGGTTTCGCCATGTTGCCCAGGCTGGTCTCAAACGCCTGGGCTCGAGCAATCCACCTGCCATGGCCTCCCAAAATGCTGGGATTACAGGCATGAGCCACTGAGCCTGGCCTGAATTCAATATTTCCAACATTTGCTATTACTATACTAATGGAAAATGTGTAACAAAGAAGTTGAGGTTACAAGATAATGTCTCACATCTCAGCTCAAAGCATCCAGATAGATGGTCCTCTTCAAGAGGAGAGGTCACAAGGCATCACACAATGTCAATTAGAACCCCAAAACTACAGCTGGCCCTTTGTCATGTTCCACTTCTGATAGGTAAAATGTAAGGACCACAAACCAGGTCGGTATGGAAAAACACACTATAGGAAGGCTCCAACATTTATTTCCCATTTTATCTTAGTCACATGGATAAGGACTTCTTCCCTTCAGAAATACTTGGCAAAACTCCCACTCTCCCTACTGTTAATAGCTTCAAGAAGTTGTTTCAAAGCATCACAATATTAATGAATTATATGCTTAAAGTTAGCATTTTAAGCTATAATAACCATGTTAACATAAAAAAAATTCACAGCTAAAGCCATGAGAATTAGGTTCTTAAGCAAAGCTACTATTGATATCAGCAATTATAAATGGGTTCAAGAATAATGATAATTTCTGAGACACAGGAGATCTGTAGCATATACTGGCAAATTGAGTAAGGTGGCCTCATGAGAAATTACAGTATTTTCTTTGGAATTAGTAACTTACATGAGAGCCCAATAGCAGCAGTGGAGGTCAAAGCATTTGATATTGAGGTAAACTGCATGGTGCTTGAACTAGTGGTGGTGGCAACAGCAGCTGCTGGAGCCAAACCTAAAAATCAAAGTAACAAACGGAAAAATATGTCACTAAAAATAATTTTTAAAAGTAAAACACCATTATAACAAGGTTCATCAATATGAAGAAATAAAAACAAAGCAAGGAAAAGCAGGTATCCTGAAACCTAATCAATAAGACAGAGTAAAAGCTTGATTAAAAAAACAGTTCATTGGTACTACTTTAGTATAGTCAGTCTTCTAGCACCATCATAACAAAGAAATTCTACTTTACTGAAAAAGAAGTCCTAAGAGGGGGGATCCACTTCCAGAACTGCAGCATAAAAAGTCCCATGAACCTGTTCCAAGTAAATCCATAACCAGCAAAACGTTCCAGCAAAAAGTTGTTTTTTTTTCTTTAAATTGGAAATGGCTAGAAATTGTTCTAAGAGCCCATAGCAAATGAAGAAACATTTATTCAAGAAAATCTGCTAAAACTCAGTAATCTAACAGTGACAGTCTATGGCATATGAGCCACAAAGCACTCCTTTCCTTTCACCATCCCCTTGTCTACCTTGACAGAAGCTACTCCCCAGGGAGGGGTAGCCAAAACTGGACTCCCTCTGCCCCCAGCTCCCAATCAAGGAATAGAGTATCCCAATGGGAGAGACAAAGCATTTCTTATCACTTCCAACACAGAGTTGAAGGGGTGAAATTCCTGTTGAGTATAGCCAAGAGTTCAAGGGCTCCCTTCCTTTACTCACAGGGTGGAGACTCAACCCCAAGCAGAGAAGGCTGAGAATACTGAGGCCCCAATCACCCTCACCCTGATTATCCCAGCCCAGTTCACTTGCAGGGTTAAGGTCCACACCTGAAGAGGTAAGCAGGAAGACCAGTGGCTACTGTCACTGCCCAGTACCCAAAGCACTGGCTGAACGATTCTGCCCAGGGATAAAGACCATTCATAAGAACAGAGAGCTCCCAAGCCATCCCCAAAAGAACCGACTTTATTGAAACAGAGTGTGAGGACATTCAAGTCCAAAACCTTACTCTAAAAAATGGAGATTTGGGAGGTAAACAATTAAGAGGAGGCAGGGAGCTTTATGAGAAAAATAAGTTAGGGTGTAAGTCGGCTAGTTTATCAGCGATAACCAGGGGAAAAGAAAGCTGAAAAGGGCTGTCCTGAAATCAGAAGAGTTAAGTACTGATGTACACTACAACATGAATGAATCTTGAAAACATTATGCTAAATGTAAGAAGCCAGACCAAACAAACAAACAAACAAAAAGCTTCATATTGTGAAATTCTATTTATATGAAATGTCCAGAATAGGCAAATTCATAGACAGAAAGTATATTAATGATTCCCAGGGGCTGGGAGGAGTAGGTAATGGGGAGTGACTGCTAATGGGTATAGGGTTTTTTGTGGGAGGGCGATGAGAATGTTCTCAAATTACATAGTGGTGATAGTTGTACACTATGTGACTATATTAAAAACCACTGAATTGTATACTTAAAAATGGTGAATTTTAAGATATGTGAATTATACCTCAATTATGCTATTATTAAAAAAAACACATTATCATCTCAATAGAAGCAGTAAAAGCATTTGATAAAATCCAATACCCTTTCATGGCACAAACACTCAACAAATTAGGAAGAGAAGGGAGCTTCCTAAACAGGATAAAGGGCACTAATGAATAAGCTATAGTAACATCACACTTAATGGAGAAAGACTAAATACTTTCCCACTACCATCAGAAACAAAACAAGGATGTCTGCTCTAACCACTTCGATTCAACAATACATTGAAAATTCTAGCCAGGACAATAGGCAGGAAAAAGAAATAAAACGCATGTGGATTGAAAAGAAAGAAGTAAAACTATCTCTATTCATAGATGACATGATCGTGAACACAGAAAATTCTAAGAAATAAAAAATCTACTAGAACAATAAACAAGTTCTGTAAGGTTGCAGGATACAAGATTAATATACAAAAATAAATTACATTTCTATATTATAACAATGAACAATACAAAATGAAAGAAAGTAAGAATATAATTCCATTTATGATTGCTCACAAAGAAATACTCAAGGACAATTTTTAAATTACATAATGTACACAAAAATATGAAACATCATTTGAAGAAATTAAAGATGTTCTAAATAAATAAAAAGATATCATGTTTACGGATCAAAAGACTTACTATTGTTAATATGGTGTGAGAGACAGAAAACTGGTCCCCAAAGATGGCCTAATACCCAGAACCTGTGAACATATTGCCTTACTTGATAAAAGGGACTTTACAGATGAGATTAAGGTTAAATACCTTGAGATATCCTGAATTATCCAAGTGAGAAAATTTAATGACCCCAATCCTTTAAAGTAGAGAACCTTTCCAGGATGTGGTCAGAGGTAGATGTGACTACAAGAGAATGGTCAGAAAGACACAAAATTGCTGATACAAATGGCCAAGAAAGCACATGAAAACATGCTCACTATCCTTAGTCATTAGGGAATTGCAAATCAAAGCCACAATGAGATACTGCATTATACCCATTAGGATGGCTATAATCAAAAAGATAGATCAAGTGTTGATGAGGACGTGGAGAAATTGGAATTTTTTTACACTGCTGTTGGAAATGTAAAATGCTGTACCTTTTTGGAAAACTGGCATTTCCTCAAAGGGCTAACATAGTGTTACCGTATGACCCAGCAATTCTACTCTTAGGGATATATATATATATATGCTAAAAAGAGATGAAACATATATTCACACAAAAACATATATGTGAATATTCATGGCAGTATTATTCAAAACAGACAAGAGGTAGAAACCCAAATGCCTATTAACTGATGAATAGATGAATAAAATACAGCGTATCCATGCAATAGAATTGTACTTGCCGTAAAAGAAAAAGTAGTAATACATGCTACCACATGAATGAGTTTTGAAAGCATGCTAAGTGAAAGAAGCTAGTCACAAAAGACCGAATAATATATTATTCCATTTATTAAAAATATATGATTCCATTACAGAGACAAAATGTAGATTAGTGGTTGCCAAGGACTGGGGAAAAGGAGGAATGGGCAATGACTGCTAATGGGTAGAGAGTTTATTTTGGGGATGATGAAAATATTCTAATATGGCCTGTTGTAATGGTGGCTGCATAGCTCTGTGAATCACTGAACTGTACATTTTAAACGGGTGAACTGTACAGTACGTAAAGAATAAATGAAGGTCTGGAATAAATTTTCAGAAAACAGATTACCTGCCTCTTTAAAAAGAAAACTATAAGAATAAATTAATGCATAACAACACAAATAAGATTAATGAGTTACTTGAAAGCAAATTTCATATCTTTTCATCCCCACTACAGATCAATGCACATGGCACATAATAGTAATCGTTCAATAAGTGTTTCTGCTGAATTGAACCAACTTTTTCTAGACTCTAACACACAATTACAGATATTCTGTTTCACCTTTAAAAGGAAAAGGTGCTTAATAAGTAACTGTACTTGCATCTATTATTGCCTGCATTCAACTGTCATGGTGACAAATGATGTAAGATTCTGCTATCCAAAACATCTAGGTCCTCTGGGGGTGAAAGAGACAGAAAGGAGATATGGGGAAGGAATTGGAAACTTTACCACATACAAAAACTACTTAAAATTTATACAGCGCAATACTCCTATGTTTCATTTAGGAGAAGAATCATATGTATACTTTAGAGAAATAACCAATTGTACTTTGGGAGGCCAAGTCGGGAGGATAGAGGTCAAGAGATAGAGACCATCCTGGCCAACATGGTGAAACCCCGTCTCTACTAAAAATAAAAAATAAATTAGCGGGGTGTAGTGGTGCACGCCTGTAGTCCCAGCTACTCAGGAGGCCGAGGCAGGAGAATCACTTGAACCCAGGAGGCGGAGGTTGCACTGAGCCAAGATTGCGCCACTGCACTCCAGCCTGGCGACAAAGCAAGACTCCATCTAAAAAAAAAAAAAAAAAAAAAAAAGGAAGAAAGAAATAACCAATTGTATAGCGAAGGCATTTATATTTACAATTCATTACCTATCTGAGAGGTTGAATTTTTTTATTATTATTATTATTATACTTTAAGTTCTAGGGTACATATGCATAACGTGCAGGTTTGTTACATATGTGTACTTGTGCCATGTTGGCATGCTGCACCCATCAACTCATCAGCACCCATCAACTCATCAGCACCCATCAACTCGTCATTTACATCAGGTATAACTCCCAATGCAATCCCTCCCGCCTCCCCCCTCCCCATGATAGGCTCCAGTGTATGATGTTCCCCTTCCCGATACCCAAAGGATTATAAATCATGCTGCTATAAAGACACATGCACACGTATGTTCATTGCGGCACTATTCACAATAGCAAAGACTTGGAATCAACCCAAATGTCCATCAGTGACAGACTGGATTAAGAAAATGTGGCACATATACACCATGGAATACTATGCAGCCATAAAAAAGGATGAGTTTGTGTCCTTTGTAGGGACATGGATGCAGCTGGAAACCATCATTCTCAGCAAACTATCGCAAGAACAGAAAACCAAACACCGAATGTTCTCACTCACAGGTGGGAACTGAACAATGAGGTTGAATTTTGAATATGGGTTTCATCGGTACTTCAATTTTTTTCATTTGAAATTGCCTATTCATGTCACCTGCCCATTTTCACATCAAAGAATACTGTCTTATTACTGATATTTTCAAATTTTATTTTAAAATTTCATAGATATATTGCATAATAGTGCATAATAGTGGGGGTTGGGCTTCTAGTATACCCATCAGCCAAATAGTGAACACAGTACCCAATAGATAATTTTTCAACCTTTACCCCCACCCCCAACTCTCTCTCTTTGGAGTCCCTAGTGTTTATTATTTTCATCTTAACGTCCATGTGTACCTACTGTTTAGCTCCCACTTATACATGAGAACATGTGATATTTGATTGTCTTTTTCTGAGTTACTTCACTTAGTTAGGCCTCTGGCTCCATCCAGGATATCGCAAAGGATATGATTTCATTCTTTTTACGGCCGCATAGTCCAATCAACCACTTATGGACATTTAGGTTGATTTCATGACTTTGCCATTGTGAACAGTGCTGCAATAAACATGTAAGTGCAGATGTCTTTTTTATATACTGGTTTCTTTTCCTTTGTGTAGATATCCAGCAGTGGAATTGCTAAATCAAAAGGTGGTTCTATTTTTAATTATCTGAGAAATCTCCATATTGTTTTCCATAGAAATTGAGACAATTTACATTCCTACCAACGCTATTACTGATTTTTAATAAAAGTGTATATCAAGGCTATTTATTTTGTCATATGTTGCAATAATTCCTCTACCCCAGTTTGTCATTCAGTTTTTATTTTATTTTTATGTAGTCAAATCTTTCCAACAGTTTTTTTCTGGTCTATGTCTCCATATAATAGTCTGTGTCTTCATATCATGTTTAAAAAGACTTTTCTCTTAAACATATGAAAAGGTGCTCAACCTAATTTTTAAGAGAAAATTGCAAATTATAACTACATTGAGAATAATTTCATTTAACAAATGACAATAAGTCAAAAACTAAACACACTCTGTTAAGGACACTATAAAGAAGCAGGCAGCCTCACAGGTTCCAAATGGGGGAATAAATTGGTACAACTATGGGAAACAAGTGGTCAATGTTTTAAAAATTACAAATGCATCTATCTTTTGAAACAGCCATACTTTTTCTGGAAATTTAGCCCCCAAAATATACTTGCATACCTGTAAAATGACACGTAAAATGATACCAATTGCATCACTGTTTGCATTAGTAAAGGATTATGTAAACAACCCAAATGGCCATCAGCAAGGGACTGGATATATAAATTATAGCACATCCAGAGCATGGAATACTATGATCCTATAAAAAATACTGAGGAAAAACATACTGAGGAAGCTCTCTATGTACTGACTAATGTGAAGACATTCCAAATGTATAAAATAAGCGTATAAAGTTTTTAAGTTTAAAAAGCAAGGTACAGAATAGTGTATAGAGTATACTATTTATATCAAAAAAGGCAGAGGACTAAGAATACGTATTTTTATTTCTCAACAAACTCATGAAGAAGCTCTGGAAAGACATATACAATTACAGTGGTTAACTGAGTATGGGAAGGGGGCAGGGGTAATAAAGATGCAGATGGGGAATAATATACCTATTTGTGCTATTTATAGTTTTATTTTTGAACCATTTGACTATATTATTTTAAACTCCTATAGAAATGCTTATCTCAACTCCAGAAATATTATTTACATATTTTCATATTCACCTGTGCTTTAAAAAAAATTTATGGTTTCGCTTTTTTTTTTTTTTTTTTTTTTTTTTTGAGGCGGAGTCTCGCTTTGTCACCCAGCTGGAGTGGTGCAGTGGCACGATCTCGGCTCACTGCAACCTCCGCCTCCTGGGTTCAAGTGATTCTCCTGCCTCAGCCTCCCTAGTAGCTGGGACTACAGGCATGCACCACAATGCCCAGCTTTTTTTTTTTTTTTTTTTTTTTGTAGTGACGGGGTTTCACCATGTTGGCCAGGCTGGTCTTGAACTCCTGACCTCAAGTCATCCACCCACCATGCCCTCCCAAAATGCTGGGATTACAGGCATGAGCCATGAGCCTGGCTATGGTTTTACTTTCTACCTTACCCCCAATAACTGGTTAGCCAGCTACTGCAATTCATTTATTCACTACTGTATTCTCTATCTCACAAATTTGAAATGTCACCTTCACAAGCACAGGTTTGTTTCTGTATGGTACTATAAAATATTTCACTGATTTTTCTTTCTATCCCTGTTCCATAGCACTAGAATTATTTTTTATGTTACATAATATTTTAAATTTACAGGAAAAGAATAAATTTATAATAATTTTCACATGTTTTCTTGCAAGTTCTCATTACTTTCCTTAAAAAAAAAAAAAAAAAAAAGAGGTGGCTAGTCTCATGCATTTATTCCCCCATATAAACTCTGAAATCTTGTCAAGTCCTTCCTTCCTTTCCTTCCCCCAATGATTCCCATTATGGTTTTACAAGAATTGCATTAAATGTATAGATTAATTCAAAGATAAATGACATCCTTATCTTATAGGGTCTGAGCATTCAGTGGGTCTTTTCATTTATTCACATCCTCTTTTACATTCATCAGTAAAATTTTGTGGTTTGCTTCATCTAAGTCATGCACATTTTTAAAAGTTTACTCCTATGCATCTCATTCTTTTGGCTGAAATTGTTAATTAGACCTTTCTCCATTATATTTCCCAACTGCTATTGCTTAAACATGGGAAAGCTATTGATTTTTGTATTATTTATTTTGTAACTGGTCATATTACTGAAACCTCTTCACTATCTCTAATTAAATTTACACTTGATTTATGCCCATATTTTAAAATCTTGATCATTTGTCCCAGATACTGGCATAATTTCAGGGGCCTGACCTTAAATCACATACCTAAAGATAACTAGGGGAGCAAATACCACTTAATATGATTTGCTTTCAAGTTAAATGAATCTTAGAAAAGGATTTAAAAGCCAAAAATCTTAGCTTCCTAATCATAGGACAAGATCAGAGTTGTTCGACATTACCAAATAAGTCTTTGCTGTGGGGGACTGAACTGTGCGCTGTAGGATGTTCAGCAGCATCCCTGGGCTCTCATGCCGGTAGCATCTCCCTAGTCTTGACAACCAAAAATGTCTCCAGATTTGGTCAAAATTCACCCATGGTGGGGCCAACTGTCTCCAGTTGAGAACTACTGAACTAGAAGAAGGGTTCAATATCACAATTTCCTCCATCTAGTGCTATAAGGATCCCCAAATCAGCCTTAATTCCTTTATGTTTAAGAACTTAAGAAAATGCCAACTATCTTAATAAATAGTAGGACATAGAAAATAGCAATTTTTTAAAAAGAGAATAGAGGTAGTGGCCTTACACTACAAGATAGGGGGGCATGCTACAGTAACAAAAATGGTGATACTAGAATAAGAAAAAGAGATCAACAGAACAGAATAGAAAGTCTAGAAGCAGACTCAAGCCAAGTCAAACAATAATTTGGTGTATCAGGAAGGCAGCAATTTCAACTAATAGAGAAAGGATGTCTATTTAACAAAATACAATAGTTCAATTCACTAATCACTTACGGGGAAAAAAATTAAGATTCTTAAAAATATAAAACACAAAATAACCAAAAAAATAAGAATATTGAGATGGAAAGGCCTACATAAATAAGCTTTGAGAGAACCCCTAAAAAATGAAAGTTTTGACAACATAATAACTAAAATCTTAGGCTAGGTGTGGTGGCTCATGCCTGTAATCCCAGTGCATTGGGAGGCCAAGGAGGGAGGATCATTTGAGGCCAGGAGTTCAAGACCAGCCTGGGCAACATAGCAAGACCCTGTCTCTAAAAAGAAAAATATTAGCCAGGCATGGCAGCATGTGCCTGCAGTCCTACCTACTCGAGAGGCTGAGACAAGACAATCACCTGAGCCCAGGAGTTTGAGGCTGCAGTAAGCTGTGATTGTGTCACTGCACTCCAGCATGGGCAGCAGAGTGAGACCGTGTCTCTAATTAATTAAAATCTCAAGGACTTCCATTTCAGGGCAGACGGAGTAGCTGTACTTCTCCCTCTTCTTCCCCCTAAATATAACTAAAACCCCAGGACATTATGTATAAAATAGACGTAAGAAGCCCAGGAGTGGTGGCTCACACCTGTAATCCTAGCACTTTGGGAGGCTGAGGTGGGAGGATCACTTGATCTCAAGAGTTCAAAACCAGCCTGAGCAACATAATGAGACTCTGGCTCTATTTCTTAAAAAAAAAAAGAGAGAGAGAGAGAGAGAGAAAAGTAAAATAAGATAAAAAATAAATAAACCTAAGAAGATCCTGAAAGGTAGAGAGAAGAAGGCAAACTGGCTAGGGATTCCAAGACCAAAGGAACAATATGGTGGTGAGTTCCCTAGGTTTTCTTTTTGCCTCATATTTCCCAGGCTTGGAGTTGAACAGGCTGGCAACCCAGAAATGACAATGGGTATAAATTTTTCAAAAAGTCCTAACAAAAAGGTCTGCTTTTTTAGACAAAGGGCAAGGAAGGGCAGCCTAGCAACTCAGAAAACTTTTAGACGATAATCACTCTAACTATAACCAACTACCAGAGAAAAATCTGTGGTCCTATCTGCACTCAGGCCAACACACACCAAGTGGACAGCCTAGACACCCACCCTTGTGAGGCTATAAAATGGCATCCCAACACCCTCACCAGGGTGGTGTCAAAGAAGGCCAAATTCGAAGCCAGGTTTTTCATCCCTGCCAGCAGTTAATGAACTCCATTCTCACCTTGTCAGTAGAAACCATATTGGGGGCAGGAATCCCCACTCCACCTAGCAGTAACTTGGAGATCCTCATTTCTGGTGTCCACTGAGACCACATATGGAAACTGAAGTCCTACTCCCATTCTGCAGTAAAAAGGCAGCATTTTTACTGCCAGAACAATGTCAAATAAAGTCAGCCAAAGCAAAAGGTTTAAATCAGATCCAGAGTCTCATAACATAGTATGAACATATCTAGGTTTCAATTTAAAAATCACAAAGATTTTAAAGAATTCATGTAAAACAAATTCATCAACAAACAATTATAAACACACTTCAAACAAATGAAAAAAACTGCCTCAGCACAAAAAAAGAGAAGAAAGAAAGAGAGAGAGACAGAGAGAGAGAGAGAGAAAGAAGGAAGGAAGGAAGGAAGGAGAAAGAAAGAAAGAAAAAAAAGAAAGAAAGAAAGAAAGAAGGAGAAAGAAAGAGAGAGAAAGAGAAAGAAAAAGAGAAAGAAAGAAAGAAAGAAAGAAAGAAAGAAAGAAAGAAAGAAAGAAAGAAAGAAAGAAAGAAAGAGAAAGAAAGGAAAGAAAGAAAGAAGGAAACTCTTGGTAAAGAAAGAGAAGTTATAAAGAACCAAGCAAAAATTTTAGAATGAAAAATTTGTAATAGAAGAAATGCAAAGGTTGGTAGAAGGAACCAGTAGTAGAATAGAAGGAGAGTATAGAAATAAGAATCAGTGAACAGGATGATAGAATAATAGAAATTATCCAATCCAAACAACAGGGAAAAATAGACTGAAAAAAAATTAATAGAGCATCAGGTCCTGTTGGACTATAAGCAAGAACTTAACTTTCATGTCATCAAAGACAAGAAGAGAAAGAGGGTAGCGCTAAAAAGTAAATAATAGCTGATAGAAAAAATAGGTGAAAATGTCCCAAATTTGGAAAGAGGCATAAATGAACAGACTCAAGAAGCAGAGCGAACCCAAAAAGGATAAACACAAAGAAATTTACACAAAGACACATAACAATTAAACTTCTGAAAACTAAAGACAAAGAAAAAAACTTGAAAGCAGTAAGAGAAAAATGGCATCTAATCAAGAGAGAAAAGACTATTTGAATGACAGAGGATTTCTCATCAGAAAGCAGGAAAGCAAGAAAGAAGTAGCCCAATACTTTTCAAGTGCTGAAAGAACTGTTAACTCAGAGCAAACGAAAATATCCTCCAGAAAAAAGAGAGGAAATCAAGGCATTGAGAGATGAAGGAAAGCTCAGAAAATCTGTTGCCAATAGACTACCGTAAAAGTAGTCCCAGCTACTCGGGAGGCTGAGGCAGGAGAATGGCGTGAACCTCGGAGGCACAGGTTGCAGTGAGCCGAGATCGCACCACTGCACTCCAGCCTGGGCGACACAGTGAGACTCCGTCTCAAAAAAAAAAAAAAAAAAAAAAAAATGGCTAAAGGAAGTTATTAAAACAGAAAGGAAGTTATAAAAGAAGGAATCTTGGAACCTCGGGAAGTAAAAAACAACAAATAAAAGCAAAAATATGGGTAAATATAATAGGCTTTCCTTCTTACTTTCAGTTTTCTTAATTATGTTTGAAAGCTGAAGCAAAAATTATAAACCTATCTGATATGGCTCTAAATATATGTAGAGGAAATATTTAAGACAATTACATTACAAATGGAGAAGGGTTAAGGGACATACAGGGAGGAACAATTTTTAGACTTCACTCAAACTGGTAAAACAGCAATGCCAGTAGACTGTGATAAGATATATATACTGTATATAATATCTAGGGTGACCGTAAAAGCTATACAAAAAGATACTCTCAAAAACACTATAGACAAATCAAAATGGAATTCTAAAAAATGTTCAAATAACCAATAGGAAGGCAGAAATGGAAAACAGAGAAATGAAAATCGTAATTTAAAAAATGACAGACTTAAGCCCTAATACAGCAATACAATAATTATAGTACATGTAAATGGCCTATACATACCAATTAAAAATTGGTACAGGGAATTAAAAACACAACTCAACTATATGTTGTCTGTAAGAAAGTCACTTCAAAAGTAATGATATAGGCAAGTTGAGTAAAAAGATAGGAAAAAAATATACCATGCAACATTAAACAAAAGAGAGTAGGGAGTAGATATATTATTAGCAGACAAAATAGACTTCAGAACAAAGAAAATTACCATAGACAGAGGAGGATATTTACACAATGATAAGAGGGCCAATCCTCTAAAAAGTCTTAGTAATCATATGTGTATGAACCAAACAACAGAGCTTCCAAATATGTAAAGCAAAAACTGATGAAACTTACAGAGAAATTCACTATTACACAGTTAGAGATTTCAATACCCCTATCTTACCAACTGATAGAACTTATCAGAAAATTAGCAAGGATACAGAAGAACTCAAAAGCATCATGAACCTTCAGGATCTAATTGATATTTATAGAACACTTCACCCAACAAAGCAGAATACACATACTTTTTGCTTTTAAAAATCAATTTATTGGGTATATTTAATATATTCAACCTAATGTTATGGGATACATATAAATAATAAAATAGTTACTATAGTTAAGCAAATTAACATACCCATCATCTTACATAATTATCCATTTTTTGTGTAACAGCAAAAATCTACTCAGTTTTGCAGATACTCTTAATACAGCACAATTTTGTTAACTATAATCCTCATGATGTTATATATTAGATCTCTAGACTTGTTCATCCTACATATCTACTACTTTAAAAAAATGTCAATAGCGTTTGGGGTACAAGTGGTTTTTGGTTACATGGATGAATTATATAGTAGTAAAAAAAAAACACATACTTTTCGAGCTGGGCATGGTGGCTCACTCCTGTAATCCCAGCACTTTGGGAGCCGACGTGGGCAGATCACTTGAGGTCAGGAGTTCGAGACCAGCCTGGCCAATATGGTGAAACCCTTTCTCTACTAAAAATACAAAATTAGCTGGGCATGGTGGCATGCGCCTGTAATCCCAGCTACTCAGGAGGCTGAGGCAGGAGAATCACTTGAACCCAGGAGGTGGAGGTTGCAGTGAGCCAAGATCGTGCCACTGCACTCCAACCTGGCGACAGAGTGAGACTCTGTCTCCAAAAAAAGAGAAAAAACCGAGAAACACATTTGATGTGACCCTTGAACGGGCTTTTACACAGAAAGGTGAATTATTTCTTTTAACACAGACTTAAATTTATATTTTTTAAAACAAAGTCTGAAATTAATCAGTATTCCCTATCCTTTTTTAACAAACAGGAACTTAGCACACTTTAGCTTCCCTATGCATATCATTACTTTATTAAAAAATAGGAAACAGCTCTGTACTCCCTATCTGTGGCAATCAATAGGAATACTCTATCTCTGCCTTGTTGGGTTTCTCCAGACAACCTCTCTTCCTCTTCTAAGTAACCTATCCTTATCCACACTGCCTAACTACAGGAGCTTAAAGCTGACAAATCTACAGCTTTGCATGTTGAGCCCAGCTTAGTCTTGCTTGGGTGACTCAATGCAAGCACACATATTCAAAGAAAGAAATACTAGATGATAAAGGCCCTCAGCAGAAAGCCCACTAGGCCCCCAAAAATCATCAGAGCTCACTGGAAGGGCTACTAGAAATGAGTAGAATGTTCCCCACCTGGCAGTCCAATCTAAATGGGGCTTACTGCATTAACTAAATGGCTGGAGAGAAAGAAAATAACTGAATGAGTGTTGATGCCCACTAGACTGTTCTAGTCATTTAAATGCATTTGAAGCCTCGGTTTCCTCACTTCTAAAATTCTCACGGTTCCATTAAGTGAATAACCAAAATATTATTTTAAAAATAAGTTTGCAAAGGACTCTTCACATATATTACCTTGTCTAATTTAATTTTATGTAAAGTGCTATGTGAAAGCTTTCCAAAATATAATGCTGGGGTTATCCTCACTGCTGGTGAAGAACCAGCAAATCAAAGATAATTATAGAGCACTATTGAGAGGTGAAGCTAGCTGGGATTCTGGGTCGGGTAGGGACTTGGAGAACTTTTCTGTCTAGCTAAAGGTTTGTAAATGCACCAATCAGCACTCTGTAAAAATGCACCAATCAGCACTCTGTGTCTAGCTAATTGGGTGGGGACCTAGAGAACTTTTCTGTCTAGTTAAAGGATTGTAAATGCACCAATCAGCACTCTGTGTCTAGCTACAGGTTTGTAAACATATCAATCAGCACTCTGTAAAAACACACCAGTCAGCGCTGTGTCTAGCTAAAGGTTTGTAAATGCACCAATCAGCACTTTATAAAATGGAACAATCAGCAGGATGTGGGCGGGGCCAAATAAGGGACTAAAAGCTGGCCACCAGAGCCAGCAGCAGCAACCCACTCGGGTCCCCTTCCATGCTGTGGAAGCTTTGTTGTTTCACTCTTCGCAATAAATCTTGCTGCTGCTTGCTCTTTGGGTCCGCACTACCTTTACGAGCTGTAACACTCACCACGAAGGTCCATGGCTTCACTCCTGAAGCCAGCAAGACCACGAACCCACCAGGAGTAATGAACAACTCCGGACGTGCCACCTTTATGAGCTGTAACACTCACTGTGAGGGTCTGCAACTTCACTCCTGAAGTCAGCAAGACCACGAACCCACCATGAGGAGGAAACTCTGGACACATCTGAACAGCTGAAGGAACAATCTCCAGACACACCATCTTTAAGAACTATAACACTGGGCTGGGCGCGGTGGCTCAAGCCTGTAATCCCAGCACTTTGGGAGGCCGAGATGGGCGGATCACGAGGTCAGGAGATCGAGACCAGCCTGGCTAACATGGTGAAACCCCATCTCTACTAAAAAAATACAAAAAACTAGCCGGGCGAGGTGGCGGGCGCCTGTAGTCCCAGCTACTTGGGAGGCTGAGGCAGGAGAATGGCGTAGACCCGGGAGGCGGAGCTTGCAGTGAGCTGAGATCCGGCCACTGCACTCCAGCCTTGGCGACAGAGCTAGACTCCGTCTCAAAAAAAAAAAAAAAAAAAAAAAAAAAGAACTATAACACTGACTGTGAGGGTCCGCAGTTTCATGCTTGAAGTCAGTGAGACCAGGAATCCACCGGAAGGAACCAATTCTGGACACACTATCAGCTGGCCCAGACAGTGAACATAAACTGGATTTCAAATTATAATTTTAAAAAATTACTATTCATCTAGTTCATGTATCAGCATGCAAATTATCTGCTCTGTGTACTACCTACTGTTATTTCTTGATTCTGGGAGTGTTCTCGGTAGTAGGAAACCTGATCTAGAATCAATAAATGATGGTAGGTCATTTCAGGACACACCACTTTACCACTCAAGTTCTAGACTCTCTTATGTAATAAAAAGGGAAAAAGATAAAAGGAAGCACTTACTGAAACTGAAATCCCTTACCTTCATTACCTAACAACAAACCAAAAAGGTATTTTGATCTCCATTCTATAGCCGAGGAAGCAGAGGCTCTGAGACACTAACTTTCCTAGGGTCAAGCAACTAGTAAGTGAAGGAACCGGACACAATTCTTCTATTTTAATACTAGCTTAAGCAACACATCATTAGGAAGATAAATCTACTGTGTGTCAAAAGGCAGAAACAAAATCAGTTCAAGTCTGGGTACCTATTATAAGCCATTTCAGCATAATGTTTAAGGATTTCTGTCTCAAAAGTATAAATGATTTTGAGAGTAATGATTAATTCCCCCACATTTACTTTGAGAAATGACTGTCAAGAGGTGACTAGCACAGAAGCTTAGCCATATAATTTATTAAAAATTGTTCCTAGTTTCTTAGAAGCAAATAGACTATTCTTCTTTAGAGGCAACATTTTCCCTAAACTGCCTAGTTACTTGACAATCATCAAGTTCCACGAAGGCACTCAACCTTCTCAAGAACATTATGACTGAGAGATCTGGCCTGAAAATTCACATATGATCAGTCATGTTATAAAACCATTTCTATAAATAGCAACCTCTGGCAATACATATGATTGTTTAACACATCATTAATTAGACAGGCAGAGACGCAAAGGAAGTACAAATTCACAGAAGAAACCCCTTGCACCACCAAGATATAAAGTCTTCCAGAAAAAGTACTCAAGAAGAAAGTAGAAAAATCTAAGCCTCAAAGCACAGTAATGACCCTATTTGTCAGTAATAGTTATGCATGCCAACTCTGGAAGTAAAAACTGAATTACTAATGTCTTACTCTAAATGTTTCTGTTCCCAGAGAGAAATTGATAGGGAGAGGTGAAGTTAGCCCAGGCATTTTGAAGGAAACAGAGAGGGATCAAACTTCAAATGGTAATCATCTTATGCCAAAACAAAATATAGGGCTTCTGAAAATGGTGCATTGGTTTCAAGTTCATATCAAACATCTTAAGCAGTATAATTTGCTGATTATCTTTCATATTAAGTTCTTTTTTCCCCCTTCATACTATAGCTTCTCAAAGCCTTAAGGTCAGAATCTAATTTTAAGACCTAGAAAAAGTTTTTATTTTAATCCCAAAACGAGGATCAATTCTTCAAATGTTAAAAGTGTGATATTGCTGAAGACTGTAAATTGCTCATTTTCAGTGAGAGACTTTAGCAGTTACAAAATTGGAAAAGGAGTGAGTGGGACCAAAGCCAGAAAGAATCAAGAGAGGGAGAATCAGTCCGGGCATGGTGACTGACGGCTATAATCCCAGCACTTTGGGAGGCCGAGGTGGACAGATCATAAGGTCAGGAGTTCGAGACCAGCCTGAGCAACATGGTAAAACTCCGTCTCTACTAAAAATACAAAAATTAGTCAGGTGTGGTGGTGAGTGCCTGTAATCCCAGCTACTCAGGAGGCTGAGGCAGGAGAATCGCTTGAACCTGGGAGGCGGAGGTTGCAGTGAGCCGAGATCGCGCCACCGCACTCCATCCTGGACAACAGAGCGAGATTCCGTCTCAAAAAAAAGAAAGAGAGAGAGAGAGAGAATCTTGGAGGAGCTGAGAAGGACCCAAGGGAGGGCAGAGCGTATGTGTGGGCATGAAGACCTAGGAAGAGGTATGGCTGCTTGGAAAGGGGGTGGAGGAATGCAAGAGAGGGCAGGGAATAGCGGAGGGTAGGTGAGGGGAGGAGAGTGAGTAAAATACTTGAAAGAACTAGCTAAGGAAACTAACTGGTGAATAGCAGTCAAATGCAAAAGACAGCCTCAAAGGTATGCCCATATTTATAAGAATCTTCCCCAAAACTCCGGAAAAGTAGAGCAAAAAAACCCTCAAAAAACAAAAAACTGGAGAATTCTGAAGAATGATAATCATAAAAACCTTTTACAAACATACAAGTAAGAAAAGCTGTCATATAATGACCTCAAAAACTATTATTTACAAGGAAAAACAGATCTGGCTAATATAACTTAAAGTTTATTTTTTAATAGGATGTTCGCTTTTTTCATGGCCTCACTCCACAGAAAATAAAGCAATTAAACATATGCTTCTGAAAAAAAAGCATAATTCTTATGTTTCTAATTTTTAGTTTTTTAATTGTGGTAAAATACATATAATACTTGCCATTTTACCCATTTTAAAGTGTACAATTTTGGTAGTATGAGGTACACTCATGATGTTATTCAACTGTCACAACTATCTATTGACAAAAATTTTTCATCATCCTGAACAGAAACTCTGTACCTACTGAACACTAACTCCCTTTTCCTCCGTCTTCCAGCCCCTGGTAACCTCTATTTTACTTTCTGTCTATGAATTACTCTATTCTAGGTACCTCATGCAAATGGAATCATAACAATATTTGCGTGATTTATATGAATCTTATCTGTATATTTAAAACAACGTAAATGTCCAACAGCAATAAGGGAATGGAGATTTTTTAAAAAGTGATTTAGTCATATATTGGAATACTATATAGCAATAAAAAATAACTTTATTTGCATTTAAAAATCTCAAAAATACTGCTGACCAAAAAAAAAAAAAAAAAAAAAAAATGCTGCTGGGCCAAGCACAGTGGCTACACCTGTAATCCCAGCACTTTGGGAGGCTGAGGCAGGTGGATTGCTTGGGCCCAGGAGTTCGAAACCAGCATGGGGAACGTGGTAAAACCCAGTCCCTACCAAAAAAGAAAAAAAAAAATTAGCCAGGTATGGTAACATGTGCCCCAGAAGTTGAGGCTGCAGTGAGCTGTGATCATACCACTGCACTCCAGCTGGGGCGACAGAGCAGACCCTGTCTCAAAAAAAAAAAAAAAAAAGTAAAAAAGTATATTCAACCTAACTCATATGTATAAAGGACACCAGGGCTGATCACTGCCTGCTCTAGCACATAGAAATCTTGATTGTCAAATTCATACATCCAAGAGGGGCAAAAACTCCCAGCTCAGGTCCAGATCTAGATCTGGCCTTCCTGTTAGGCTTCCTATTGAGCTCACTGTTACGTAAGATACAGTTATAGAAATGATTTTAAATAACCCAAGACATCATGGAATAACTATATTAGCACATCTCACATCTCCCTTTACCTTTTTTTTTTTTTTTTTTTTTTTTTGAGACAGGGTCTTGTTCTGTCACCCAGGCTGGAGTGCAGTGGCGTAATCACAGCTCACTGCAGCCTCAACCTCCCATGCTCAAGCAATCCTCCCACCTCAGCCTCCTGAGTAGCTGGGACCACAGGCACATGGCACCAAGCCTGACTAATTTTTTAATATTTTTTATAGAGATGGGGGCTCCCTATGTTACCCAGGCTGGTCTTGAACTCCTGAGTTCAAGTGATTCTTCTGCCTCAGCCTCCCAAAGTGCTGGGATTACAGGTGTGAGCCATCGCACCTGGCTACATCTCCCTTTTCAAAGCACACATAGTGTCTTATTTTCTGTTGTTGGTTAGTTAGGCTAAGTAAATTATAGCTAACTCATTCTATGAAATATTAGGTTGCTGTTAATAATGCAAAATATAAAGACTATCACAACATGGAAAAAAATTTCCAAAACAATATTAAATAAAAATAACAAAAAAGTACACGAAAAAGGATCACAATCATGTAAAAACATAGGTACATATGGATAATGATAGGAGGGGAACAGAATTATCAGTTATATTATGGTAGCAGAATTGAGTGATTTTTCATCTTTAATTTCTTTCAATGTTGCATTAATAAATTATTTAACCAGTGTTTTAAAACACTCTATATATTATAAAAGAATTAGCTAAACTATATCCATTTTTCATAGCTATAAATCCACAGAAACCTTTGGGTGTATTCTAAAAAATATTTTAGATCTCTCAAGTTTCATTACTTTAAAACCGAATTAGGAGTCAAATTCAGTTGTCTCTGCTTACCGACAGCACGGTCCTGGGAAAGTTACAGAATCTCTCTAATCCTTGTGTTCCTCAGCCACTGAGCTTCTGTATTTCCAACATTGTTCAGGGAAGCCAACTGCTTAAAGATTAATCTCAGATCCTGGACCCATCCCCCACCCCGCCACTTCCTCTACCTGGGGAAAACAGTTCTTAGTATTGGACGCCACCTTGCCAGAGACAGATGAAACCTTGAAGAGTTTATTATATCCCTAAAGATAAATAACATTTGTTCCCCAAGAAGAAAACTAATATTCACTGAACACCTGTGCACCCGACACTGTACCAAGTATTTCACATATGCTATATTGTATACCTTCCTGGGTCCCACTAGACCACAGAACCAATTTCTGGAGGGAGCCAGGGCAATCTGCATCTTAAATAAATTCTTTATTTCAATAAATTTTAAATAAAGTGCACACACAAGTTTGGAAACTAAAGATCTAGGGACAAATCATTAGGGAGTTGTGGTGTACATTTTTTAAAACATAATGGAAATTATCAGAGTATATTGCAGGTAGTAAATGTTAAGTGTTGTTTCTGTAAAAATGGTTGTCCGTTATATATTGTCTACATGTGTACTAGGTCACAATATAAAATTTATTTCTTACTGTTGGTCACAGTCAAAAGGTCTGAAAAACACCGGCTGAGCATTACAGACTTAGAATAATGCACAATGAGGCAGAATAAAAACAAAAAAGCCAGAAAAAGGAGATGGCATAATATCTATAATTTAAGCTCCACAAGTATCTAAAGAATTAGCAAAATGTAAGACACCTAAATTCTGATCATTCACAGTAATAAGGGGAATTAAGGTATTGGTAAGTTGGCTAAAAGGCCAATAACGTTGCTTTAGCCAATAACCTTATTCTATCCCCACGTTTTGTTTACCGTAGATAATAACAAGTAGAATGGACAAATTAATCAAACTTCACTATCCCCTATGCCAGATGGGATGGTCGTTAAGAAATGCATGGTATAAAGAAAGAAAGGAAGCAGTTTAGTTCATTTATAATCAAATTCCAATACCTGAATAACCAAAAGTAACCATTCATTAAAACCATCTGTGGGGTCCTACTGTTGATCATGGCTAATCAGTCCTAAGTACTGTAAATATTTATTACGCCATCCCCCCGCCGCCCCTTTGTTTAAAACCAAGCCACGGAATTTATGGGAAACTAGAGTAACAACTCTATCTCTAAGTGAACCTAAGACAACCAGATTCCCTAGCAGTGGCAAGCGAGCGGCGCGCCTGCTTTTCTCCACTCCAAGGCGGGAAAAGCAGAGCTCCCGGAGCCGCGATTTTCCCTAGAGTGGGAGCGACGCGTAGCTCAAGCCAGTGCCCCACAGGAACCAGGTGGCAGTTGACCAGGTGTTCCCCCGGGAACTTGGGGCCCGGAAGGCTTGCCCACAGAGAAGAATAAAATGCGATCCCACCTGCACACATACAAACACGATCGCACGTGCCAAGCCAGGACGGAAGCACAATACGTGTTTCTGTCGCGTGGGGGAAACGCGAAAGGCGGGGGGCGTGGAGGACGGTAGCAAACCCTTCTCAACCCCCGGCCCACTGCCCCTACCCTTCTGCCCCCGCCTCTCCAGATTGGCTGGAGATCGAGTCCTCAGATCGGGAATTCACGCGCGGGAAAAGCGTAAAAGAGAGCGAAGCGTGCTGACGAACGGGACAAATGAAAACCCCACAAACTTACCTTGGTGGCAGCCGCCGCCGCTCGCTGTCCGGCCCTGAACTATACGAGCAAGCCTCCGAGACTGCGTAGCCGCCAGAGGGGAGGGTCCGGACCTGCTCGAGCCGGAAAGAACCGGCCTCCGCTGTGAGCAGGTTCCCGCTGAAGCGAAGCTAACCCAGACTGAGGCTAAAAGGGGTCGACCTGGTTAACTAGAAAGGGCGACTAGTGACCCTGACCTGGATGCGCTCGGATTGGTCGATTCCAGTGTTGTCTCAGATGAGACTCTTCTATGATTGGCCAGAAAAGTCAAGCGGGAACCCGGAGGTTGGCAGGTGGGGGGCGGGAACAAAACAAAGTTGTTACCCTAGCAACAGAGAGACGCCGCGCTCTCCACAGTCTTTTCGGAGCCTAGCCTGAGACCGGAAAACTGACCAAGGTGAGGAAACTCGAACCTTAGGAGGGGAAAAGACAGGGTCCTCAGATGCCGTGGCTATCAGAAAAACTAGGGAAAACTCTAGATATTCATAACTCTGAGAGATACCCCAAAAAGCCACAACTTGAACAAGGTAGAGGAGACCCGTTCCCTAAATCCCGCTATCCTAGACTCTAGAAGCAGGACGCTGCTTTAACAAAACTCGGTTTTACAGGATGTGAGTGAGAGATGGGTGCTGATCGACTGTCAGAAGGCAAAAATGAACATCTGAAGGTTTCTCAACTGGTCTTCTCTCAACTCTCACATGCACTTATTGATTCTCCCTTCCCATTAATAATGACTAATTTGGGAATGTAAACCATATTCTCTTATAGGAGGATCTGGGTGCTCCAAACTGGAGCAGCCACTGTACCCTTCTGTTTTATATGTGCCACTGTACCCTTCTGTTTTATATGTGCAGGCACGATTTATCCTGGCCTAGCATGCCTTGGTTAGGAAATGTTTTGGGGGATATAACACTTCAGACTGGGGGGAAAAAAATGACCCCAGTACTCACTATGTGAATAATGTCCTTTGTGCGACAACTTGAACTCTGTGGCCTGAGAGTTCCAGTGTTGCTTGGTTAGATAAGCTGAGGAGTCAGAAGTGGTCAGACCTTCACTTGGTGGGCCCGAGTGTACTGTGCAGAGACTACTTGTACCTACAAAACCTACTACTCGCCAAGGGCTGATTGGGAAAGTATTACATGTCGTTTGACTGTAACTGTCAAAAGATGAGGAAGTATGACCAAAAAAATTAAATCTGAGTGAAGGGAGAGAACCCAGTTTGACCAAAGAGGGAGGAGTCATCACTCCTTAAGAGCTTCTTGTGATAAGGATTCAGAACAGAGACTGTATTTTCTAAAGAAATAAAAAAAAATAGGACTCGGGGAGAAAATTTAAAGCACAGCAAGAAAATTTGCCGGGCCAAGCGCGGTGGCTCCTGCCTCTAATCCCAGCACTTTGGGAGGCCGAGGTGGGCAGATCACTTGAGGTCAGGAGTTCAAGACCAGCCTGGGCAATATGGCGAAACCTGGTCTCCACTAAAAATATAAAAATTAACCGGATGTGTTGGCGCCTGCCTGCCTGGATGCTGAGGTGGGAGAATCACCTGAGCCCTGGAGGTCGAGGCTGCAGTGAGCCGTGATGGCGGCACTGCACTCTAACCTGGGCGACAGTGAGACATGGTCTCAAAAACAAAAGAGGTCTCATACTCCACCTCTATCTAAAAAGAAGTCCCTCCAACTTCCTTTTAGATAGAGATGGAGTATGAGACTTCAGACAGATAAACAAAGAGGAAAAAATATTAAATGTATTAAGTTTGTCTGAAATGTACTATATAGCATTCGATAATTCAGGATGGGTCCTACGGAAACCAAGGATTTGCCTCTCCATATAAAAACTAATTTTTTTGTAATCTCAGCACTTTGAGACTCCTAAGCGAGGGATCGCTTGAGCTCAGGAGTTCGAGACCCATCTGGGCAACACGGTGAAGCCCCATCTCTAAAAGTAATAACAAAAATTAGCCGGCGAAACCCCGTCTCTACAAATAATACAAAAATTAGCCGGGCACACTGGCGCAGCCTGTAGTCCCAGTTACTTGGGAGGTTTGAGGTGGGAAGATTACTTGAGCCAGGGAGGTCGAGGCTGCAGTGAGCGGAGATCGTGCCACTGCACTTCAGCCTGGTCTACAGCAAGATCCTGTCTCCAAAAAAAAGAAAAACAAAACAAAAACAAAAACAAAACTCACTTTTCAAAAAGAATTGGGATGGTACAGACTCCTCATGAATAAATGACTAAAATAGAGGAAATCTGAAATCAAAAGGTGGTTTTTTTTTTTTTTTTTTTTTTTTGAGACTGAGTGTCGCTCTGTCGCCCAGGCTGGACTGCAACCTCCACCTCCCGGGTTCAAGCGATTTTTGGCCTCAGCCACCTGAGGAGCTGGGATTACAGGCGCGCGCCACTATGCCTGGCTAATTTTTGTGTTTTTAGTAGAGAGGGGGTTTCACCATGTTGGCCAACTGGTCTCAAACTCTTGACCTCAAGTGATCCGCCCGCCTCGGCCTCCCAAAGTGCTGGGATTACAGGCGTGAGCCACCGCGCCTAGCCAAAAGACACTTTTTTTAAATTTAATAATCAATAACTATTTAATTTCTTGACCTCTTTTTCTATGAAAGATTCCAGGTACTTTCAAAAAGCATCTTCCTTAAATATGTTTTAAATTTGAAACAAAAACTGTTAAGTTCCCATAGTTACTTATGAGTTAGTACATTTTATGGTAGTGAAAGTTACAGACAGGAAAAAGAAACCATTCTTAGTATTGTAACGATACATTCAAAATGAATTATTTTTAATAGGTGGGAAATCATTGATGAGTATAGTTATCAAATAATGCAAAGCAGAAAGCAATTAGTCAGTATATTATAATTTAATTCAGACATAGGCAGAGATGATGTCACTTTTGTGTTCTCAGAAGAATTTTAAAGGAGGAATTGCTAAATTAAGGCACTATATAAATAAAGTTGCTTCAATTTAGGAAAGCTGATTGAAAAAAATAAATAAAAAATATGAAGTTGCAGAAGAAATGCGAAATTTATTTAGAGAATAAATAGATTTTCAGTACTTTCAAATCATTGTGTTAAAGTCAGTATTTTACATAGGGATATATCTATTTACTTAAACAAGTTCCAAAAGGATATTGCTTGGTGAATTTTTTTTTTTTTTTTTTTTTAGATAGAGTTTCTCTCTGTCACCCAAGCTGGAGTGCAGTGGCATGATCTTGGCTCACTGCAACGGCCACCTCCAAGGTTTCAGTGATTCTCCAGCCTCAGCCTCCCAAGTAGCTGGGATTACAGGCGCCCGCCACTATGCCCGGCTAATTTTTGTGTTTTTTAGTAGAGACAGAGTATTGCCATGTTGGCCAGGCTGGTCTTAAACTCCTGACCTCAAGTGATCCGCCCACCTTAGCCTCCCAAAGTGCTAGGATTACAGGATGAGCCACCACACCCAGCCCTGCTTGGTGGTTCTTTATCACCCTGATTTTATTTACTATATATACTTTAATTAATAAAATTTACTATCTATTTGAATAGTCTGTAATTCAGAGTTTTCACTAATTTACCTAGACTTTTCTACAATTAACTGATGTCAAAAGCCATTTTTATTGATACTGTGGATGGAGGCAAATAAAATAGAAAGCATGATCCCAGCCTTACAACCAGTCTGACTTTAACTCAAGGTTACTGATATTGCTTAAGTGCTGTGGGTCTGGAGCCAACCTGGTTGAACTTTTTCAGCCCCTGACTGGCTCCAGTGTTAGGTTAATGAGCTGGTTCTGGAGTGTCCGTTGCTTTAGCTCATTGTGGCTAGTAGATGGTCCAATCATGCTTCTATTTATGAAGACCCCAAGTACTCAGGTTAATGTGGGAAAATCAAAGGCTCTATCTGGAAAATGTTGCCATTAGCATTGGCCTAGCAAAAGAAAATGAAAGAAAGAAAAACAAAGAGCTTAGAAAATTTATTTTCTAAATGACCAACTCTCAAATAAAAGACAGTAATATATTTTGTTTTTACTGAAACGCTTAAATTTTCCTTAGTTTAAATTTATTCTTGGCCTATGTAAGTGACAGTGCCAGATTCAAACATTTTAGGCAGTGTGGCTCCAGAATCTTCTTTTTTATTTTTTATTTTCATTATTTTATTTATTTATCTATTTTTGAGGCAGGGTCTCACTCTGTCTCCCAGGCTGGAGTACAGTGGCCCGGTCTCGGCTCTTCCATCTCTGGGACTCAAGCTATTATCCTGCCTCGGACCCCTGAGTAGATGGGACCACGAGGGCAGGGCACCGCGCCCGTCTAATTTTTGTGTTTTTTGTAGAGTCGGGGTTTCGCTATGGTGCTCAGGCTAATCTCGAACTCCTGAGCTCATGTGACCCATGAACTCACCTTGGCCTCTCAAAGTGTTGGTATTACAGACATCAGCCACCACACCCGGCCAGAATCTTCTTTTTAAAAATCACTACACTGTACTATCCAAGTAGTCAGGGCAAAAGGAAGAATACACTCCAAGGTACAAAGGCAGGAAATGATAGAGTATGTTTAATAAGCAGTTTAGTTTTTAACACAGTATGTAGGAGAATAATAGGAGTGAAGGACAAAAAATTACGTTGGGACTATATCCTGAAGGACCTTGATTGCCAGACTCAGGATGAACTTAAATGTATATCACATTTAGAAATAAAAGATAGACCAATAAACTAACACTGCATAGTTCATTGTAGTAAAGATAGTTCACTACAAATAGTTCATTTGTAGTTCCTAAAAAGTCCTCCTGTTTTAGTTTTTCAACTGTGATCTACTTGTGTCAAATGAACTTTAATAAATGTTTTTAATCAAGTTTAGTAAGTTATTCTTAGTATGTTAGACTTCTTAAAAAGCTAGTAGAATCTTCCTTTCCATTGAATTTAGAATGCTTTTTTCTAAAAATTCACAAATTGCTTTTCTCTTTTGATACTTTGAACCATTTAACTAGTTAGTCACAAAATATTTGGGATTCTTTTGTTTCTCAAAATACAATATCAACAAACTTATCATGATTTATTTATTTTTGTTTTCATGATTTATTAATTTGTGTTTACAGATTATTATTACATTTGAAGATAAAAATACTTTGGCTAAAGTGGTAATTTTATTTTTATATTTCTATTTCAATTGAGCTATAGTGCAAATCTATGGCATTTTATTCTAGCATGATTTGGAAGTCCAACTGGACATCAAGAAGTCTAATTCCCAATATGCATCAAATATATAAAGTGTTACTAAGAATCATTGTGAATAATTTAACAAAAACAAATGTACACATTCCAAGGAGGACCATCCCCTTCGAAGTAGTCACTTTTGGAGGCTAATCTATTTATTCTAATGTGGTTGTTATTGCTAAAATTGCTTTTGAAACTTCTGTTTTAGAATCACCTTGAGGCATGTAGCACATTCTTTTGAATATCCTCAAAAAAGAAAATCTTCATATTTTGAAAGTAGGCATGATATCTAAATATATCTAGAAATCACTTGGGGACAGATCTGATGTGTAATCAAACCAAATGATACCGTAATGATACCTATTTTCTTGGTGATACATATGAAGGTAATTCCAAATAAAAAGAAAAATCCCAAAATATTTTGAGCATTGATAGCATAATTTACATCAGTGTATAACCTTCCAAATGACTATTTTGAAATATAACATTCAGATGAATTTAATCATGCTTCATTTAGTATTAATCCACTGCTGACTATGTGCCGGCTCCAGTTATTAAAGACACTAAATCTACAGGTATAGCTTCCCACTGCTCACACTGGCCTACTTCCCACCTAATGAGAACCAGGCCACAGTTCTTTTCCAACTAACTGGTAGTGATTTAGAATTAATCTGGTTTTTCTAAATCCAGTATCCAATGTACCAAAGGAACCATAACATTCCTTCATAACCTCCACTGTGGGTACCTAGGTGACATGAGAAAGCCACCGACGCAGTACCTGGTGTGTTTTCTCTTTTCCAGCTGGAAGTTTGAGCCCTATTCTGCCCTATTCTGAACCTTCATCTCTAGCAGTCAAGTTGTGCACAGTCCTCGAGAACTGTACCCCACCTTCTATAGGCCAGCGTCCTTCTTCACCCTAAATAGTTCTACCTGTAACCATTACTTCAACCTTTCTGCCCCGAAGCACTGCTCATGTCCAGGAACTCCTGCTGCCATGTCTCTGCCAAGCAGATAAGACCACATAAATTGTAGTTCTGACTACTACCTCAGACACAATATTTGGAACTTTAGAATACCTACTTATGGGTTAGCTTTGCTGGTCCCAGTTTATTCTTCTTTCATTGGCCTACCATTGAACTTTCACATATCTCATGATCAAATATCTGTGGGTACTGATACTATGTGTCAGATAATCATATTTTTATATAGCATTTCATATTTTAGTAAACTCACCTGCATTGCATAATTTGATCATCAAAACAATTTTGTAAAAGTATGTAATACTGGTATAATAAACAATTTCTACTATATTTGTTTTTTAAATATCTCATTTGCACCATCTCAACTCAAATACCAATTATATAATTGCATCAGATACCTGGATGCATTTTTTTCTTTCATTGTCAAAGGTTGAAAATGTTACAATAAATTTTTGCTTTTAATATTAGGTAAATATTTAATGAACACATAATCAACTAGGAATTTAAAAATATAAACAGGATCCTCTTTGTTTTATTTGTGTCAATTATTCATTTCCATTGCAGACTACCAGATTGTACTGTGAGAGAAAATTATTTTATTACCTTTTATTTCACTTTTCCAGTTTAATGACTTTCCAATGTAATGAGTTTTATCATTAACTTATTCCACATCATTATTAGACATGATAGTCATACCCAGCAAAATAAAACTTTTAAATAACTAATAATAACCAACATATGTTGAGTGCTTACTTTGTGACCAGCACTGTTCCAAACTCTTTTACTTGTATTAAGCTACTTAATTCTTGTAACAACCCTAAAAGATAGACACTGTTATTATCTCCATTTTATCAATAAAGAAAATTAGATAATCGGAGTTTAAATAATATGCTGAAAGTCACAGAGCTAAGAAAGTAAATGATGGATACAAATCCAAGCAGTTGACTCCAGAGCCCCTGCTTCTAACCGCTATGATATATTGCCTCTATGCTACAGGTACAGGGCAATTTAATATTTACTTCATACCCTCAATGTCTTTGATAGATACTAGGATCAGTTTTCTATTTTAAAAAGAAAGTCAAAATAATGGCAAAACATAATTTAAAAAACCAGAAGATTTGTAAAACACTATCTGCATGCAGATTGATTTTGACAGTACCAGCACACATTCGAGAATCCTTTTGTATTACTGTTCTAGGCACAAAGCAAAAATTTTGGAGATCATTTAATAAAAGTACTAAAGAAATACTTCCCATGAGTTAATTTTATTACCATGTTTTCAAAATGTCAGCAGAAGTGTAAAAAAAGATTCCTATTATATTTATGCCCAAATCACTACCAACAGATCTAATTCTACAGTCTTTATTAAGGTTATTCATAAAAGTCTGACACCTCTAACATTTTTAAAGATCCTGAACTTCCTACTCCAAATATAACTGCAGAGATTATTAAAAAGACTGCTGCCTGAATGGTAGCATTATAGGTAGTTATACTTTTCTTATTTATACATTTAATGTATTATTTCCTAAAAAGCCCACAATAGACATTTATAGTATCACTGTTATAATCAGAAAAACAATTTTTCATTGAAAGTCAATGAACTAACCCATTGGAGCTCTCAAATGGCAATATAATGCTAGGCATCATCAAAGGTTAATTAAGAATTGAAATAAAGCAGAAGATACAGGCCTGCCTGAGGCAAAAAAATGTGAAATGAATACAGATCATCAGGGCATGTACCTCAAACGACATATTTTTCAGTTCACTTAGTAGAATACACAGCCTAAACAGCGTACATGAAACAAATAAAAAGACAATCTAAAAAATATGTTCCCAAATGATGATACATAATGTATCATACACTTTTTCTAGAGGTAGGGCTTAAGAATCTACATTTTAAACCAACTCCCCCAAGTGATTATTAAGCACATTTAAACCCGAGAACCACTATAGTAGGTGCTCGATAAGTGCTTGTTAGCTTGAGTATGACATTTTAGTAAAGCAGGCTGAATGTTTGAGTTTACTTGGTGCTCCAGGTCTGTGAGTTAGCAAAATACATATATTTGAAGGAGTTTAAAAGGATTTCCAAGGAAGTATAAGAACCAATGGAGTGACCGAGGGAAGAAGGGAGATATGACAATAAAACATCTTCGTGTCTTAAATAAAACAGAAAAGTAAAATACCTCTTTCTGATTATCTTTTTCTTCAGATAATGGAATCTGAAAATATGGATTCTGAAAATATGGAGACAGAAAATATGGACTTTGAGAGTGTTTCTTCAGTTACAGCTCTGGAAGCCCTCTCTAAGCTACTTAATCCTGAAGAAGAGGATGATTCTGACTATGGACAGGTGGTCATATACTTACAGTTGAATTAGTTTTGTTTATGGGAAGTTGTGGAACCATATTTGAACAACCTGTTCCCACCTAGCTGTGGGAGCAGAGCTGTGTCATTTGATACATTCATAGGAAGCTACAAGGCTGATTATGCATGACAATGTAACCTCTAGTACATTTCTAGCAAACATAATTATATTTTTCTAAACCACCTGAACACTGAATAAGAAAATAGTTCTGTAACTATGGTAGCAATAGCCACATTTCAAAATGTTGTCATTTATATTTATGGCTAAAGAATGCCTGACAACCATTGCAGAGTGGTAGCTAGGATTGTTTAAGCCTAGACGATATTTCTATAAGACAAATATTTTCAGTTATACAGTATTAATTGGACCCCCAAGTACCAGTCCCTTAATTTTCTAATTTGTCTACACATTAACGCAGAACAGAAAGTTTTTGAGCCAAATAATAGGGCAAACTAGCTTCAGTCTACCAAGATTGTCTTTCCAGTAATGCACAAATAAAGTTGTGGAGTCTAATTAGTTGAGTAGCATTTGGGGTCAGTATAAGTAATGCCAGCAAGGCTTGCAGTAGCAAGATGGGCGTCATTTTAGGTAGAAGAGTTCCTTGAACTGACCTTTTACCACTCCAAGGTTACTGCCAGTATTCCCAGAACAATTAAAACACATTTATATAACTCCCCTCTCTCCATTCTCCTATTTCTTAACTATCAGTGAGCCTTGGCTATCAGATTGCCTATGATAGGGCAAACAAAATTGGGGGCAAAAAATCCCATACTATAACAGACTATGTCAATTTGCATAAAATTATTTTAATGAAGTGTTTTGTTATATGACAAATTTACCATGAATAAATCATCTTTCACAAACGTATATATCAATTTACTCCTCCCAAAATTTATTTTTGCCACAATGTGGAGAAAAAAGCAAGCTATGAACAGGCAGCAAATTCAGTGGCTCAGACTGACACTGAACTGAGGTACCACCCTAAGGAAGAGCTTAGGTGGAATAGGGCAGAATAAATAAGAGGTGAAATGGAAATAAAATTTGTAGAAGAACTGAGTCAGCTTGGAGCCAGGATCAGGAACCAGGAAGTTTTAGTGAGGGAAAAGTCTTAGTAGAGGCTGAACAAAGAAACATCAGGACGCTAAGGACAGCATTGGCTATACACAACAAACAGGACATAGGAGAAAAAGTTAGGAACAATGTATCAGTGAAGTTGGGAAGGCAAGCTTATTTTTGCTACCTTAGTTGAAGTAGCAGAATAATAATTTTCTGGAGCCTACATCCTAGGAAAGGTAAGGTTATGCCATACAGAAAAAGTATATCAAGTATTTGAGAAACAGTGACCTTGAATATAGTGAAGTGGAACTTGTAACTGTGACAGATTCAAATATAAGGATTTACCCTGGTTACAGAGCCTATTCCATTTGGTGTTTATGGTTGGAGGTGTTTATTTGCATCTAGAGGTGTTTCTAGGAGGAAAGATGAGTGCTTATGAGAATAGAGACTAACATAATATTACTGAGTTGTACAGTTTATAAAGGAAAATTACTATAATAATGTATGATTCTGTATATCTGGGTTATAAGCAATTTTGAGATAATTGGTCATTCAGACACTACAGTACAGATATCATTAGAGGACACAGAATTAGAGTATCAGAACAGTGGGAGAATAATTAATGTTTCTAATGAACTATTACATTTTCCAGGAGAGAAACTGCTTTTCATTTTTTAACATGTATTAATCTTGGGAACTGTGGGATGATTACAAGAGTGATGTATTTTTGAAAATATGCTCTCTGAAAACAGCAAGAGAACAGTTGCATACACATTGCTTCATTTACACTATCCCTTTTCTATATGACTTGTTAAGAATCTGGGAGATTGGGGAGAGAGTGTCTGTCATTTTTCAAACTCATGAGGGGATCTTAAGGCCTGTGGGAAATAAGGTTCACTGCTCTTCACAGACATTATAATGAGGATGTTCTGTCTTACATATTACAAAGTGGCATGAATTGCAATGATAAATTGCTCAGATAATTGGCTGTAGATTAATGGTAAAGGCTCAAATGATGTTCTAATAGAAAATAATTGCCAGATGGTTTTTAATGTTTTTATGATCCCATTCCGTCTTTTAACTTGAAATTTTTATTTTTAATCATTTATTTTCATTAAATTAATAAATTGAAATTCCTATGTGTTCTGAGCCAATCACTGTCCATGGAGAGTATACCAATTTTTGTCATGAATGTCCAAGATTTTTTTCTACTGCTTTTAATTTTATGTTGAAGGCAGCACTCAACAAGAGGCCCTCATGTTCTGAGAAATGCTTTACTCTGATTGACTATTAGTGTTCTGATGATTAATAATTTAAGAAAAGTACTACACATTTATATGACATTAGTGATTAAAAAGAGGGAAAAAAGTCCCAAATATTATCTTGGGATTTTCACATAAAAATGCCTGTAATGCCTTAACTGCAGACACAGCACTTTTGGAACACCTTTTGAAAAGGAATAATTACTGTCTCAGACACTTTTGAGATATTATAGATTAATTTCTGATTTGTAACTTTTGGAATAGTTTCACATAATAAAGACCCATGTGAGCTGTTCCATCAGCTTTCAAGGACAGACACTACTCTCCTTGCCCAAACAAGACATTCTAACTTTTGTACATGTCTAAAGTCTTAGGAGATGAGGACAGGGGCCTGAAAAAAGAGAGATAGAGGTGCTAGTTGGCCAGTTGGCAAGAAGATAATAATTTTTTGACTGCCAGCAGTGGAGTGAATTGGTGCTGCAGGGCATGACATCAGCAAAAACAATAGTGAGAAATTGGGATTTTCTTGAAATATCAAAGAATCCCTGAGACAGGCCAATGAGGTGGTGTCGCTATAGCAATAGTGTAATATGTGTTACAGTTAGTTGAAAAAACGAAGATTGCTTGTATTGGTGAATCAGGGCAAGTCCTTTGGGGATGTGCATGCTTGTGCAGAAGATGGAAAAATAAACTTTTATGAAGACTGAAGTACATCAGCATATATTAGAGACTATTAATTTGTGGTTGCTGTTTAAATCCACTAGTTCAGTGTCATAAGGCGGTGGGACAGGGAAGTGTTTCATACCTATAGTGGAAAAAAGTAAAAGCAGTTATCAGGGCTTTTGAATGATTAATTTGAAGTCTGAATACTTAGCTTCTGCTTAGTGTTAGTTTTTATTTCTATAAAACTTTCACATACTCTGTCCTCCATCTGACTACAACCAGACACTGCTAAACCCCAAAAGTGTCAATGCCTTTATACTAATACTTGGTTCTAACCTTCATAGAGATGAATGTGGCTCATTCTTCTATCCCCAGGGATACATGAGTCACTGAGCTGGAACTAGGGATTTAGCCTGACCAAAGATCAATTCTGCCCTAGAGTCTATTAAACCAAAGACTTTTTGAAAGAACAAGGAAAGCATATTCACAATAGTACTTGGCATCTGTCTTTCTGTTGTATAACAATGATGGGTAATTAAACTGGAAAGCTCCATGAGTTTTTTTGATGGAAATCCTATCAAATTTGAAGTATCACTAGTCATATAGGTTATACAAGTATTAATTATAGAATAGTGAACCTTTTCTCCTCCCTCAGACAAAAGGTTTATCTACTATTGGAGCCATGGGTCCTGGGAATATTGGACCACCCCAAATAGAAGAACTCAAAGGTAAGTTATTTAAAAAAGCAGTATAGATCAATATAATATTTTCCTTGGTAGAAAAATTATAGGGAGAGTAATACATACTAATACTAGTGTTTATTAAGATGAACTAAATAACAATGTATTGTATACTTGGAAATTGCTAAGATAGTAGATTTTAAGTATTCTCATCACAAGTAAATGATAAGTAGGTGAGGTAATCCATATGTTGATTAGCTTGAGTTAGTCATCCACTGTGTATACGTATTTCAGAACATCATATGGTGTATCATAAATATATACAATTTATATTTGTTCATTAAACATGGAGGAATGAATAAATAATTTTTAAAAAGAGAAAAGGTGAACTAAAATAATCATGGAAATGATGAATAGCCATTTACATATAAAGATGCTGTTTTTACTCTACTACTGCAGGTAAAAAGTTTTTCTAATAATGGAAATATATTTGCCTTGAATTATCCACATTCCTTGCATATTTTCTGAGATAGAAGACCAAGAAAGTCATGTGTGGTTAGATCATTTTTTATTTTTTAGGGTCTATTTACCAAGATGCTTAGCTTCTTTACCTTCTACCTTCCTATATTCTAGCAATTTCATGGAATTCATTCGTTGAGTTATTTAATAAATATTTATTGAGAACCTATTATGTATCAGGCAGTATGACCATCTCTGAGACTACAATGCAGATCAAAACAGAAAAAATCCCTGTTCTGATTGAACTAATAGATTTTTGGAGAAGACAATAAAACAAGCAACTACACAATTTTATCTTACATTAAGATGCTTATACATTAACGTCTTTGAGTTTACTTATTTAAAAAAAACAGGTCCAATAAATGAGGCTAAATAATATTTTTACATTTCCCCAGCATTTTGAGTTATACATTTTTAGAGTTGAACATTTTACAAATCTTTAAAAATATAAAAAGCTTTAATTCTGTTGGTCATGATCACCATTAACCAGAGGATAAGAAGGGAGAGGAAGTGAATTTCATTCATCATTTTAGTTAATTGCAAAAGATTTGCCTGGACAAATGTTTAAAATAATGGCTCAAATGAGGTCTAAGGAGGGTTTTAAAATTTCAGTTATTATTGCTATACATACCCAAGAGGCTATTTGCCGTACTTAAGAGATATTCGCTCCATGGCAGACTAGTTCACATTTCATGTATTTCTGTGCTGCCTGTATTTCTGATAATGTAGGTCTAATAATCTTTAAATTCTGAAGGCAAAGATTCATATGTAAAATGTTACATATAAATCTGTAGTTAGGCTTTACAAAGCCCATGCTAGATAGAAGCTGATAATTTCAAAAGAATTGCCAGAATTGAAAACCTGACAATTGGGTACATTTCTGAGAATGCTTAAAATGACTCAAAGCAGTGTTCTGTACCTAATGCAGGTCTCCACTGGATACTACAATAGTTAAAACAAATGTAAGCTGGGTTTTTGCATGCCTATGGAGCCTATCCACTTTTAAACATTTAAAGATGACATGCAGAAACCCAACCTCATGCTCAGCTCTGCATAAAGGACAAGTGGTAGAGATTTTCTTTAAAGCTTGTGTCTACATGAGGAAAATCCTGGACTAAAAAATGATCATTGTATCCACTGCTTTCAGTTTCTTTAATTGATATTATTATTTTGAGAATTATGTCATGCTTGCATGGAAAAGATATCAAGGGGTTTTTGTATAGTAAAAACAATGCAAGATAAGACATTTCTCTCCACATCCGATTGATTGTAGTTGTGATTTTTTCTTTTACATAAAAATATTTTAAAATATAATCCTATTTATG
The DNA here is from genome assembly GCF_037993035.2 of Macaca fascicularis. NCBI lineage: Eukaryota > Metazoa > Chordata > Mammalia > Primates > Cercopithecidae > Macaca > Macaca fascicularis. Next base: position 113,795,441 of record NC_088395.1, read on the forward strand.
TTTCTAGAAAAATGTATAATATTTCTTTTCATGTGTATATGGAGAGAGAGAGAGAGAGAGAGAGAGAGAGAGAGAGACTGGAATGATACACAACAGAATACTAACCAGAATACCAACATTGATCATCTCCAGGCAGTTGGATTGTAGATTATTTTCTCCTTTTTGTTTATGTGTTTTTGCCAAATTCTCTACAGTTATTATTACAATTCTACAATGTATTGGTTCTGTATTGATAGAAACATTTAGTCAGTAGTTACTAATTTAGCTTGTTTTGACCAGAAAACAAGCTAGTGATTACAAATAATGTTTTATTTCAATGATCCCAAACTGAGTGTGAAGAAGAACAGGAGCAATTTAGAGAAGGAAAAAGCATGAGCTTCAGCTTTATCTTCCCTTTCTTCACAGTTATCCCTGAAACCAGCGAGGAAAATAACGATGACATCTGGAATTCAGAAGAGGTTCCAGAAGGAGCAGAACATGATGATATGTGGGATGTTAGAGAAATCCCAGAGTAAGTCAAATGAAGCCGGAATGTCTTTAGGAGTTTAAGTTAGCTGTGTCATCTGATAGCATTTTATTTTTTACAAGAGTCATAAAGTAACATACCACATAAAAGATAAAACTACAGTGACACACAGAAAGCATCTGTAATTGATGATTTTTTTCCTTCTAGAGCAGAAACAAGTAATAAAGCATAACACCTTCCTTTCAGTTATTATTTAGCAAAAAATGAAAAATATAGTCATTTCCATTATACATTTATATTTAATGTCAGTTTGTTGTATAATGTGGAACTAGCAGTTGGAGAAAGCCAGCCCATTAAATTGCAAGCATTCATACAAACTAAATTACAATGCCATGTTTATTGTCAAGGACTTGCTTTTAATTACTCAATGTTCCACAATTTTGGTAAAAGGCTATGTTCTCTCTCCAATTATCAATTATTATCCAGACTTGTTTACTAGATATTCTAAGATTATGTTTAGTATTCAGTGTGTTTTGCAAGCAGGGTTCAAGACTTGCTTTGTAGCCTTTCCAATACAATCAAGTTATAAATATGAAATTTATAATTACTATAAAAAGCCTTTTATTATTATTTTAAAAGTACTCATACTTTTAATGAACCTTAAAATATATTTATATACATAGATGAAATTATTGGTCAAATAGACTAAGCTTTACATATATGTATTTTGAAATAAAATTTGGATTGACGATTTAGAATAGCAGGGTAAAACAAAGCCAACACTTACTAAATTGTAATGTACTATATAAATTCTTAAAGACTTCTATGGCAAGTGATCTGACAAGTTTTCTAATACTGAATACAAAACTATCCAGTATATATATATATATATATACACACACATTTTTATATATTTATATATATTTATATATTTTTTATATTTATATATTTTTATATATATTTATATTATATTTATATATTATATATATTTATATATCTATTTTAAATATTTATATATTTATATTTTATATATGTATATATTTTTTTGAGACAGAGTCTCCCTCTGTTGCCTAGGCTGGAGTGCAGTGGCACGATCTCTACTCACTACAACCTGCGCCCCTCCTGGGTTCAAACGATTCTCCTGCCTTAGCCTCCCATGTAGCTGGAACTACAGGCACATGCCACCACACCCAGCTAATTTTTGTATTTTTAGTAGACATGGGGTTTCACCATGTTGGCCAAGCTGGTCTGGAACTCCTGACCTAAGGCGATCCGCCCGCCTCAGCCTCCCAAAGTGCTAAGATTACAGGTATGAGCCACTGCTCCCAGTCAAAATTGTCCAGGATAAAACAAACAAACAAAAAACTCCGTGCTTCCATCTTCTACATAAATTCTGAAAATAGAAGCTGTGGGAGACTGCAGATAATTAACTAGAAAGAAGTATCCAGCTTTCAAATAAACAATGTCAAGACCATAAACCTCATAAAAAATCAAAGGAGATTTTAAAACATTTCTTAGAGAATGAAGAGAGTAAATTTGAGGTTATGCTTATATAGTGCCCACATATCCATATGAAAAGTAATAATTAAGTCACTTATTTGTCATATTGTCTAACAAATGTCAAATATCCATATGCAGCAAACTTCAAATTTGAGTAATTTTTCCCTTTTCATCCTGATGTTTGATGTTAGGTAGATAGAACATCCATGAAAGCTTTAAATGAATAATAACTTCGGGTTATTATGAGGAAAATTGCTTTATAAGATTTTTTAAATCTTTATCTTCTACCTTATGAAAATACATTTTAAAATTTCTCAATGGATACAGAGGAAAATAGTAAAGAATATGAACAAGCATTTCAAAAAAGAAGAATCACAAGTTGCCAAGTAAAAAAATAACAAGGAGCTGAGCTAAGGCACTGGCCTTGGGGAGAAGTATGAGGGTCTTTATTTGAGTGAGTTTTGAATGAAAAGTTGGTATTTGGTTCGATAAAATGGATGAGAGGAGTGCATCAAAGATGATGCTGAAGTTATTAGCTTGGGTGACCAAGGAAATGATAATGCCATTAACTTTGATAGGAATTATAGGTTAAGAAGAATCTGTGAGTTTATCCGTCCTTCCTTCCTTCCTTCCTTCCTTCCTTCCTTCCTTCCTTCCTTCCTTCCTTCCTTCCTTCCTTCTTTCTTTCTCTCTTTCTTTCTCTCTTTCTTTCTTTCCTGAGACAGAGCCTTACTCTGTTGCTCAGGCTGGAGTGCAGTGGTGTGATCTTGGCTCACTGCAACCTCCGACTTCTGGGTTCAAGCGATTCTCCTGCCTCAGCCTCGCAAGTAGCTGAGACTACAGGTGCATGCCACCAGGCCTGGTTAATGTTTTTTGTATGTTTTTGTAGACACGAGGTTTCACCAAGTTGGCCAGGCTGGTCCTGAACTCCTGGCCTCAAGCAATCCACCTGCCTCAGCCTCCCAAAGTGCTGGGATTACAGGCGTGAGCCACAGCGCTCAACTAAATTTGTTTTTTTTTTATTCGCCAACACCCCACCCCCCGGCTCCGCCCATTGTTCACTGCAGCCTCAACCTCCCGGGCTCAAGCAATTCTCCCACCTCACTCTCCCAAGTACCTGGGACTACAGGTGCACACTTTATTTTTGTGAAGACTGTGTCTAACTGTGTAGCCCAGGCTGGTCTCAAACTCCTGGACTCAAGCAATCCTCCTGCCTCAGCCTCCCAAAGCACTGGATTACAGTTGAGAGCCACCATGACTAGCTGGTTTTTGATATGTACACTTTGAGTTCTCTTTGGGACATCCAGACAAACCCATGTAGTAGGCAGTTGGAAAATTGTGTCTGGAGCTCAGGATAAGAGCAGCAGCTTGATCAAATCCATTTAGGAGTAATGAACATATAGATCAATCCCTTCTGTTTGTTTTAACCTGGCTTCACCTTCATAAACACTTGGTAGATGTTATAGCCTATTAAGAGCAAAGTGCCCCATAGCAAATAGTTGCTTATTGTTAGCCATCTTCAAACTCAGAGAAATCCCTTTTTTATTTTTGGGCGTTCCTATTGGCAAATGGTCAGAAGTTCAATCTAGTCCTTTAGTCTTACTATCCAGAGATTTACAATTTCTTTGTTAAGGTAGCATTAAGCAAAATAATAACAATAATAATTTGTAAGTATTTGTTTCATTCTATCCGAAGAGATGGGGTACCTTGTGGTGGATGCTTCTACAAACCATTCTATTCCTGGCCCAAATTTGGAAGGGAGGAATGATTTGTGAATTGTCATGCGAGCGGTGAAATATCAGGAAAATCTTTCATTAAATTCAGAATTCTGTAAGACTAGATTCTAAGCACTGTAGTGTAGCTGTGCTGACTACATTACCAGTGTTTCTATTGTAGAATTTTAGCCATAGAGATCATTTAGTTGAAATTCACCCCTCCCTCCCATAAATCATACAAATGTAGAAACTGAGACCCCATGAGTTTGTGACTTGACCAAGGTCCACAGTTAATGACAGAAACAGTACTAAACCTGAATTTTCTCCTCTGCTCTGTGGTTTAAACTTAGCAGAGGAAGGTTTCTATCAATCCCCAGGTTATGGACTCAGTATTTTTCTGAGCCATTGTTTTTCAGGAACAGACTTTCCCTTTTTTCTTCTACTTTGACTCTTATTAGAATCTTATTAGAAGTTCCCTCAATCTATTTTATTTGTCTAGCTCTAAAACAGTTAAAGGTTTATTTTAGAAAATAATAGCAATCCTGCTTTTCAGTGTTTATTTTTGACCACATTTCTAGACTTCTTTTCCTTTATGCTCTATTATATGCCTGAAGACCTGCAACCATTTTATTTATTTAGTCTTTGTATTTTTTCTAATAGCATGTCCTCATAAGTTTCTAGTTTTCTGTTCTTTGACAGGAAATTGCTCTTTCATCTGAGTCCCTATAATCATTGATTTTTTTTCAGGTATGAGATTATATTCAGACAGCAGGTGGGAACTGAAGATATATTTTTAGGGTTGTCAAGAAAGGACTCCTCAACAAGTTGTTGCAGTGAACTAGTGGTAAGCCTTTCCTCCCCTTCTTCATTTTCGATATGACCGTTGTAGCTAAATTGACTGACTATTGTATACATAATATTGTAGGCAAGGTTGTAAACTCTTTAAAAATCGTGGTTGCCATGTTTCAGGTACTAGGGGAATAATGGGATAGACAGTTTAAAATTGTTAACTTGTACAAAATAAACTAAGTTTACACATTTGGATGAGATTTACAGATAAACGTAATAGAATCATATGACACAATGCACAATTTCTAATTTTATTGCTATTAAAACTTCCCAATTGGATTGGACTGGATTTTCTTTCATCCTAGTTCCGTCCCATGCATGCCAACGGATTGGTTATTAACTTCTGATGAATTGACAGGCAATCAGAATGAAATATCTCCTTCCCCGCATCTGTCTTATCTCTTATTTCTGTATTTCTTGTAATGACTAAGCTTACAACGTGGTTAAATCCCACAGAAAGGGATTTTCTTAATTTTGGGATCTGACTTCTGATTAAAAACATTAAGAAAGACATCTAAAATGTTACTTTGCTTTCTTATCTGAATGACGCTACAGAATGTTGGAGAGCATCCTTTACCAGGTCACTGTTTCTGTATAACAGTTGTAGCAATACCAACAATATCAATGATACCACCTTACTTTTGCTTATTTCATCCTCATAATGACCTTTTTGAAAAATCTAGGCCTAACCTAGAATGCGGAATTTGATTCATTTTAGCAACATTAACAAGTAATTCTTGTGTTAAAAATTTATTTTTTGAGATCAGGAACTAACTTTGCTTCTAGTTTTTTTCCTCCTTTCTTACAATACATTATAGAATACTGTGGTGCCCATGGGAGATGCGTAATATTTTTTCCTTAAGCAAATGATAAATAGAATTTCTCTTTTGCATGAATTTCAGGTTTTCTCTTATTAGCAAAATCTAAGACATTCAATTGAATCAAGTAACATAATGGGAATAGTGGCTTTAAGTACCTCAGGAGATTTTTCAAACTCTAATGAGTTAAGGTTTCAAGTAATCTTGAAGTAATTAGCTCCCAGGGTTTTACCAGTAATATTGAAATTCCTCTCTCTTAAATTATTGTTAAATTGTGTTTTTGATGTGTAGTGTTGGGGATTGCTCTAAATTCTGGAGGAATTCTAGGCCCTAAATAAATAAAACTGTTGCAAGCCTTACCGTTTCTCTCGTGCAAAAATTGCCTCTAGTTTTAATAATAAAGGTATCCTGAATGAAGAATCTCAGAAACTAAATCATACCTCATAATAGAAATATATGGTTTATCTAAAACTCAGTAAGTGTATACAGAAGACTTGGTATTTCTCTCAAATGAATTTATAATCAACTGGGGAGACAAAACTAACAAAAATGAACTAATTTTATTATTAAGAATTAAACTCAGTGTAAACAATTATAAGTCTACTAGAAGTTCAGAAGATTGGGATGAGTCATGGACACCACTGAAAGGCAGCAGCAAATAACACATTTGTTGATGCTATGGTACTTTGTCACGTGTATACTGTTCCTTTTCTCTTTCTTTCCTTTATTTCCCTTTGTTTCTTCATTTATTAAATCTTTAAACACTTAGTGAAAGTTACTACATACCACAGACTATCCTAAGTACTAGAGATACAAAAATAAATGATAAACAATCAATTGTCCTCAAGGAATTTACAGTAAAGGAGATTGACACCTAATAAATCACTGTAGTTCAGTATGGTAAGTACATATTTAGAGGCATATACCATGAATAGAATGATGGTTACCAGAGACTGGGAAGGGTAGTGGGCAGTGGGGAGGTGGAAATGTAGGGATGGTTAATGGGTACAAAAATATAGTTAGATACAATAAATAAGATCTAGTATTTGATAGTACAACAAAAGGTAACAGTCAGCAATAATTTGTTGTACATTTTAGAATAACTGAGGGAGTACAATTGGAATGTTCATAACACAAAGAAATGGTGAATGGTTTAGGTGATAGAAACCCACCCCATTTACCCTGATGTAATTATTATACACTATATGCATGTATCAAAATATCTCATGCACCCCATAAATATATATTTCTATTATGTACCCATAAAAATTAAAGATAGAAAAATAAAGGCATATATCAGGTACATAGTGACATAAAGCAGGAAGGGATCAACTTCAAATGGATAATATTTCTACAGTGGACAACATTCTAAGAAGGGCATTCCAAGCAGAGGTAAGAAAGAGCACATGGAAAGATATCCAGGCATGAAATAGCATGGCATATTTGAGTAAGCAGAGAATATAACAAGAATAAAGAGTAAGTGTGGGTAATAATGGACTAATAACCTGACTCTCAAAAAAGATAAAAGCTTGTAGCTTTTATTTGTAGCTTGAATGTTATCCTATAGGCATACTAATGACACCATCCACTATCATTGCTTACTCCACTGACAAGACTCAGAGTAAATAGGTTGTTGAGCCCACCTGAAGTATTTCTTGCTCAAATGTATATGCTTATCATTCTTGTTGATAATATGGTGTTTCCTTGAATCTAAGACATCATAAAATTGTAAATGCGCCATTTATTTAACAATAACAATGTTTCAGAGGAAAATAGGTATAATACCATATTACACCACCATTGATTGTGCGGTGCATCTCAATATCAGAAGCATTAAAATGTGGGGAAAATTGTACCTGAGAATTGCCTGAATATGTTATTTGAGTCCTGGACCTGGTCTATATGTAACAATCCAATCCAAAAACTTTAAGAAGAGAACCCTTACTTAAACCGAGTAAGGCAATAGGAGTACAATCTGTTTACGTACAAGAAGTGATTTAGGGTTTAAAAATTCACAAGGGCCATCCTTTCCTTTACCCTCCCCAGACTCCAAATAAGAAAGCAAGATTTATGAATGCTAAGTCAAAGCAACGGTCCTAAACAAAATTCTGCATTAGGAATGTCTTCAGCAAACCCTTCGAACCTCAAACCCAAAGAGCCCCATTATCCAAATACTCCCTGCCCTATTGTTATCCTCTGCAACTGCTTTACTCCTGAGTTTGTAGCCACCAAGTTTCCCTTGCGTTAATCTATATTTAGGTATTTTAAAGCTAGAGCTAGCCAGTGGTTTACAGGTTTGTTTTGTTTCTAGCTGTCAAGCTTTTTTTTTTTTTTTCCCCAAATAAAATTCTATGAGTAAGCCCAGTGTAGTAAACATAAAAAGTACCACTGCCTTGTTTAAAAAGGTACTATCACCCATGAGGCAGCTCTTAGGAGAATGGCTGAGGCTCCTTGGAACACAGTTTGCAAGATGCTAATCTAATTTCTCATCCTGATTACAGTTGATAAACTAAGGTCAGGCTTACGAGGTTCCAAATACTCATATACATTAATGGAAAAATAATAAGAGATCTAGAGGGCTTCTTTTTCCTAGATGACATATATGCTTTTATTTAACCCCCACGAGTGGAAGGCCCTAGCTTATTTCATTTTGTTTTGGTTTTTAATTTTCTTTTTATCCTCGCTATATTCTCCATCCCTCTCCCTGAAGCTCTCACTGTGATGGGTGTGATATTATGTTGGTGCAAAAGTAATTGCAGTTTTGCTATTACTGACTACTGGTTATTGCTAGACTGACTGAAGTACTGGACCTCTTGGGTGCTAGTTGAGAGTATGGAAAAAGGAACTATAGGTATCAAAATATGTAGCAAGATACCCTAATTTTCCATAGGATTATTTGTGGCAGGAAATGGGATGGGTGTATTGGAAAAATAGGTCAGGAGATTCTCATTTTCACCCATGGTGCCAAAATCGGAAAATGAGTGGGGCTAAGGTTATTGGTATTCTGCCAAATTATGCATTGTTTGTTCTAGGAGAGGGGAAAGGCAGCTTGCAGACAGCTTGATGCTCTTTGACCTAGAATTAACACATATTTTGATGTTTTACTTTGATAGATCTATACTGATAAGGGGACATTCTGATATGACCCAAGAAACAAGCCACTAAGCCTATTTTTTCCCCAACATCACCTCCTCCCTAGGATATGATCCTTCCCCCATCTTTAAATCTCACTGAGAATAGGATGAGAGTCAAGGATGGGATAGAAGTCAGTCACCATCTGGCAGACAGACACAACCAGCAGTCACATGTTTATCACACATATTTATCTCAGAAAGTGCTATCAATCATTTTGGGCAAAGTATTTGCTCATCCTCTAAGAAGTCACTTGCTTCCTGAATGGTCTGCTCTTCAAATCCTGATTGCTTTCTTAAGGTTAAAACAGTTACATTTGTTTAGTTTTTGTTTGTTTGTTTGGTTGGTTGGTTGGTTTTTTTTGGACAGAGGCTCACTCCGTTGCCCAGGCTGGAGTGCAGCCTTAGCTCACTGTAGCCTCTGCCTCCCAAATTCAAACCATTCTCCTGCCTCAGCCTCCTGAGTAGCTGGGATTCCAGGCATGCACCACCAAGCCCGGCTAATTTTTGTATTTTTTAGTAGAGATGGGGTTTCACCATGTTGGCCAGGCTGGTCTGAAACTCCTGACCTCAGGTGATCGGCCTGTCTCAGCCTCCCAAAGTGCTGGGATTATAGGCGTGAGGCACCGTGCCTGGCCTATATTTGTTTACTTTTAATGAAGAAAAAATGGATTTGGCTGCTTGATAATGAAATAGATTTTGTTTTCCATTCTATTCCATTCTAGAGGATGGACCTAGTTTTGTTTTTTTGTTTGTTTTTTGTTTTTTTTTTTTTTTTGGTAGGCTTCCTGATTGTGTTAACCTTGTTTGATTGGTTGTATACCAGATCATGTGGCAGAGGGAAGGATATTTGATCTGTAATATGATTCCTTATTATCAGTTCGAGGCAGCACAGTAAACCTTCAATTAAATTTCTAATAGTTGTCTCAGTAATATATTCATAATATATACATTTATAGTTAATGTCATAACGCTCCTTCATAATGATGGTGGTTGTGGGACATGGTAACAAATACTTCCTTAAAAGCTAATCTAATCATATAGACAGTATATTTCTGATTATGAAAGTAATATATATGTAAAATTTTAAGCAATACCAAAATTAGTAGAGTTGATGATAAAAGTTCCTCATAGTGAGGTGGAGAAAAATTGAGAGAGAGTGTGTATATATTTGAGATAGGCTATGGTCAAGGATGGAATAAAGGTAAAGGATGTCATATATATATTACCTGATATATGTATCAGTAATTTTACATTTTGATGATGTCATTTTGAGATTTCATCAAAATATCTGAATCACATGGTCTGGAATCCTTAAGCTGGACCTGGCAGAAACTCCTGATTCCATGCAAGCAGATTCACAGATTGACCTTGGAAATTACCAATACTTGAGGGATGAACAAAGCTAGAGGAACTGAGACGGATATTCAGAGATGGGAGGGAAACCATAATAGTATTGGTTGCTGTCAACCATGATTAGGATGTAGAAGGAACTTTGAGATTTGTCAATTAAGAAGTATTTGGTGATCTTTGGAAGAGAGCAGCTTCAGTGGCATGGTCAACACTAGATTTAAGAAAGCTGAGAAGAGAAGAGGAAGTGAGGAAGAGAAGCCAGCAAATATAGATTGTTCTTTGAGGAAGTTTAGTGGTGAAGAGGAGGAGAACGAGGAAATGATTATTAAGAAGGAGGCAAGATTTAGGGGAGTTTTTTAAGATAGGAGAGATTTATGTATGCATTTCAGCTGATGACAAGAATCCATGCATTCATCCATGTAATATTTATTTAGTTCCTACTGTGTGTCACTAGAGGTAATGAACAAACAGTGAAAAAAAAAATAGTCATGGTATGGGCCCCTCGGTGGAGGCATTTTTGGTTGTCACAATGATTACAGAATTTTTTGTTTTTTTGAGATAAGGTCTTGCTCTGTCACCCAGGCTGGAATGTAGTGGCTTGATCTCAGTTCACTGCAGCCTCGACCTCCTGGGTTCAAGCCATCCTCCCACTTCAGCCTCTCTGGTAGCTAGGACTACAGGCATGCACCACAATGCCCTGCCAATTTTTGTTTTTTATTTTTTGTAGAGACAGGGTCTCATTATGTTGCCCAAACTGATCTCAAACTCCTGGGCTCAAGCAATTCTCTCACCTCGGCCTCCCAAAGTGCTGGTATTACAGGCATGGGCCACCATGCCCAGCTGATTGCAGAATATTATTGTCATTTAGTATTCAGGGCCAGGGTTGCCTTAAATCTTGCAATAAGAGATATAGTCCTCAAGAATGAAGAATTGTCCTACACAAAATGCCCATATTGCTTTCCTCTAGTTTAAAAACACTGCTTAGATAAAGAGGGATTGAAGATATGAGGATGCTGCTACTCAGCAGCATTCCACCCTGTTGACTACTCTCTTTTTGTTTTTTTGTTTTGTTTTGTTTTGGTTTTGTTTTTTTGTTTGTTTGTTTGTTTGTTTGTTTTTTGGAGACAGAGTTCCGCTCTGTCGCTCAGGCTGGAGTATAGTGATGTTATCTTGGCTCACTGCAAACTCCGCCTTCTGGGTTCAAGCTGTTCTCCTGCCTCAACCTGAGTAGCTAGGACAACAGGCACACGCCACTACACCTGGCTAATTTTCGTATTTTTAGTAGAGACAGGGTTCCCAGGCTGATCTCGAACTCCTGGTCTCAAGTTATCTGCCTGCCTTGGCCTTTCAAAGTGTTGAGATTACAGGCGTGAGCCACTGCACCTGGCCTGCTCTCTCCTTGAAACACAGTTTTCTCTTTACTTTAATGACCCCATTCTCACTAAGGAGTGAGGAAAGACTTCACTCTTTTCTTCCAAAATCACTAGGCATTCCTCCTCACTTTCGCTCCCAAATCACTGGCTCTTCCTATTCTGCCTTAAGTTCTCTGGAGATTTGACCTATGTCTTTTTTTTCCTCTACCTATTCTCTTTTCACCTAGTCTCATAGCTTTAAATATCATTTATCTCTATAGTTCTGAACACTTCCATGAGCTTTGGATTCATATAACTATTTACTTGGCATCTCTTACTTTTTTGTTTAATAGACAACTCAAACCTAACATGTCTAAAACAGAACTCTTAATTGTCTTCTATAAACCTTTTTCTCATTCATCTTCTTTGTGGCAATAATATTCACCCAGTTGTTCAAGCTAAAAACCTAAATCATCCATCATTCCTCTTTCCTTTATACCTCATGTCTAATCCATCAGCAAGTATTACTGGGCTGTACCTTCAAAATATATTATAAATCCATCTAATTTTCATTACCACTGCAATTGCTATCATGTTACTAACCATCATCATCTCTATCTGGACCATTATGAGTCTCTAATGACATTATCTCCCTGCTTTGACTCTTCATTCCCTATAGCCTTTCCACACAGAGTGTAAGAGATTCTTTTTAAAAGTAAATAAGGGCCGGGCGCAGTGGCTCACGCCTGTAATCCCAGCACTTTGGGAGGCCAAGGTGGGTGGATCACCTGAGATCAGGAGTTCGAGACCAGCCTGGCCAACATGGCAAAACCCTGTCTCTACTAAAAATACAAAAATTAGCCGAGCGTGGTGGTGCACTTCTGTAGTCCCAGCTACTTGGGAAGTTGAGGCAGGAGAATTGTTTGAAACTGGGAGGCCGACGGTTGCAGTGAGCCGATATCATGCCATTGCACTCCACCCTGGGTGACAGAGTGAGACTCTATCTCAAAAAAAGTAAATCAGACCACATCACCTCTTTGCTTACAGCCCTCAATGGTTTCCTGTTGCGCTCATAGAAGAAAATCCAAACTCCTTATCTTAAAAGTAGGGAAGGGCCCTGTGTGATCTGACCCTTACCTACTTTTACTGTTTCATCCAATGTGACACTTTCTTCTTTGTTTGCTATGTTTTGCTTATCTTGGCCTTCTTTTTGATCCGTCAATATGCCGAGTTATTTCCCAATTCCTTGTTATTCATTCCACCTGGGTATTCCACCTAGTCCCTCAGATAATGAAATTTTACTTCTTCCTTTCCAACCATTTTAACCTATTTCTTGTTTAATTGCATGTTAGTACCTCCAGAACTATATCATGTAATAATAGTGAATACTGAACTTCATTTCTTATTTCTCACTTTAAATTTTTAAAAATTAAAAAAAAAATGGGTAAGTAATAGAGATACACTATTCAGCCATAAAAAAAGAGATCCTGTCATTTGAAACAACATGGATGGAACTGGAGATCATTATGTTACGTGAAATAAGCCAGGCACAGAAAGACAAACATCACACTTTCTCACTTATTTGTGGGATCTAAAAATCAAAACAATTGAACTCATGGACATAGAGAGTAGAAGGATGGTTACCAGAGGCTGGGAGGGGTCATTGAGGAAGGGGAGGTGTGGGGTTGGTTAATGGGAACAAAAATATAAATTTCTCACTTTAATTGGAATGGTTCTAGTGTTTCTTCATTTAGTTAGATACTGACTTTTGGGTTATGTGTTAAGGATCTGTTCATCTATTCTGATTTTAAGAGTTCTAAGCAAGAATAGATGATGAATTTAATCAAATGCCTTTTTACCATTTGTGAAGATCATATGATTTTTTAGTTTTTATCTATTGGTAAATTATATTAGCACATTTCTTAATATGGAACCATCCTTGCATTCATTCATTCATTTACTCAACAAATATTTGTTGAGTGCCTATGATTTGCTACCAAGTATTTTATAAAAACTCTCATGAACAACGATAAGCTATAGGAAAATGAAGAAAAAAATTAAAGGTGATGGGTCTCTGTTTTGAAATTATAAAAATATTTACCTCTGACGTATAAAAATGTAGAGGTATGTATTGTCCAAAACTAGGGCAAAAAAACAGTAGGTCATCTTTTTAAATTGATGGGTAAATTTTTCTCTTCTTTTCTTTCTTTCTTTTTTTTTTTTTTTTTTTTGAGACAAGGTCTAACTCTGTTGCCCAGGCTAGGGTACAGTGGTGCAATCTTGGCTCACTGCAACTCCCACCTCCTGGGTTCCAGCAATTCTCCCACCTCAGCTTCCTGAGTAGCTGGGATTACAGGTGCACGCCACCATACTTGGCTAATTTTTGTATTTTTTCTAGAGATGTGGTTTCACCATGTTGGTCAGACTGGTCTCAAACTCCTGACGTGAAGTGATCCACCCACCTTGGCCTCCCAAAGTGCCAGGATTACAAACGTAAGCCACTGTGTCTGGCCAGATGGATAAATTTTGATAATGCTACCATTTTGAAACAGTCCAGTACTATATTACAATATCTGTCATTTAAAAAATAGTTCACAGATGCATGACTCCTCTCCCATCACAGGAGTCGAGTCGTCAGAGGCCTCTTATGGCTTTCCACAACTTATTGTCCCATATTTTTATGGCCAGTTTATGTGGGCACCCCATAAGCCTTTTTCCCAACATATTACCATACCTGTCTTTTTAAAAATAGTTCATAGATGCATTACTCCTCTCCCATCACAGGAGTCAAGAGGTACTGTTCTAAGTATAGAGGATAGCAAACAAAACATAAACATCACTGCCTTCACAGAGCTTACCTTATTGTGGAAGAGATAAATAAAATAAACACATAAATTGTATTGTATATTAGAAGGTTAAAATGCTCTGAAAACAAAAGGAGGAGGAAGTGACAGGGCATACTAGAGTTGGTGGTGGCTGAAATTTTTAATAGTGTGGTCACGAAAGCCTTCACTAAGAAGGCAATATTTGAGTGAATACCTGAAAGAGATGAGGAAGTGAGGTTCCAATGTTAGAAAGGTTTTTTTTCCCTTTGAGACAGAGTCTTGCTCTGTCACCCAGGCTGGAGTGCAGTGGTGTGATCTTGGCTCACTGCAACCTTGACCTCCTGGACTCAAGTGATCCTCCCACCCCAGCCTCCCAAGCAACTGGGAGTACAGGTGCGCACCACCATGCCCAGCTACTTTTTATATTTTTTGTAGAGATGGGTTTTTGCCATGTTGCCCAGGCTGGTCTTGAACTCCTGAGCTCAAGTGATCTGCCCATCTCAGCCTCCCAAAGTGCTGGGATTATAGGTGTGCACACCACACCCAGACTAGAAAGGTTAATCTAAGTGTATATTTAAAATGTCAAGATTTAAGACAGGAGGTAATCTTAGAAATATCAGTAAAGAACAAGTAACTATTCTTAGAGAAATCAGGGGAATTGTCCCAGGAATTAGTAAACGATTCCAAGTAATAGGTGGTATAGCGTAAGAACATGAGTTTTTACGTTGTGTATATTTTAGGTGTAAAACATGATGTTTTGATATACATATTCTCAGTAAAGTGATTACTACAGTCAAGCTAATTAATATATTTATCATCTCAGGTAGCATCTTTTGTGTATGTGGGGGTAAGAGCACCTAAAATCTACTCTTTTAGAAGATTTCCACTACTTGGTATAATATTAACTATAGTCCTCATGCTATCCCTTAGAGCTCTAGATTTATTCATCCTAAATAACCCAAGTTTCCATCCTTTGACCTGCATCTCTTCATCTCCCACCCCACCTCTAGCAACCACCATTCTTCTATTTCTATGTATTAGATATTTTTTAGGTTCCACATTTAAGAGAGATCATGCAGTATTTTTCTTCCGGTGTCTGGCATTTTTCACTTAGCATAATGGAGGACATGAGATTTTTTTTTAACTGGAAGTAAGGGACAGGCCCAGTGTTATAAAGGAAATGGGAGGAAAAAATAAAAACAGGCACCAACTGAGAAGACTATAGGGGAAGCAGTGTAGTCGGGGAGATCCAGATTTCAGTTAGATTAAGAAGTTGAGAATATTCAAAGAGGCTTAAGAGATAAGGGATGATGTACTATGTATTCCAGAGGAATAAGTGGCTGGGCATGGTGACTTACACTTGTAATCCCAGCACTTTGGGAGGCCGAGATGGGAGGATCACTTGAGCCCAGGAATTTGAGACCAGCCCGAGCAACATAACAAGACCCCATCTCTACAAAAAATAAAATAAAATAAAATAGCCAGGTGTGGTGGTGCACACCTGTGGTCCCAGACACTCAGGACGCTGAGTCGGAAGAACTGCTTGAGCCCAGGAGGTCGAGGCTGCAGTGATCCATGATCACACCACTGCACTCCAGCTTGGGTGACAGAGTGAGAACCTGTCTCAAAAATAAATAAATAATTTTTAAAAAGTAACAGAAGCAGAATTTAAACGTAAGTTTGATTTCAAAGGTTGAGTTCCCAAAAGGTTAAAAGTTTCCCAATGAATTTTTAAAGTTTTCCTTAGTTTACCTATTAAAATAACTTATTCTTTAAAACAAATTCAATTTGCACCCTGTGTAAAGAAAGGAACATCAATCCCTTTAAATTGTTTGGTCAGTGACATCATCCTACGTTTACTAATGTTTAACAAGTTAGGTCTTGAGCGCAATCAGTTAGAGGTCAATTAATATCCATGTCTATATTCCAGGTACTTGTTTAAAGTATTGCTGAAGAAATCTCATGCATGTGTCAGGAGTTGTTTTTCTGTTAAGATTCCTCATTGAGTCTTCTGTCTTGCAAGATATTAATGTGTGAGATTCCACCTAATTTGTCCCTTCTCTTGTCTCTTCTCTGAACCACTGTAGTATATAATTTTAATTTCCTTAAGAAGAAAAATTAGTGAGTTTAGTGAGTTGTTTCTGAATTGCCCTTCACTAGAACAGCAAATGATTTTAAGAACCACTTTAAAGTTCTACCCAGAAATTGTATTTAAATTTTGCATGTCATAATTTTTTCCTTTCTCAATTGGCATTTTAACCCTGGAAAAATAATATTTTGCCATGAAAATTCTAAACATTTCAGACTAAAGAAACAAATATTTGTATCTCTTCTTTGAGGTGACATGAGTTAACATGTGACGTTAAAGAAGATCTCAATTTGACCATCAGACCTGAGTATTACAGTAAAAGTGGGTGGAACTTTCTTTGTTGAATGGAATGCTTATTTACTTTGAGGCAGAGCATCTATAACTACCCCCTGAGAACCATACGTCTCTCACTTGTAGCATCTCTGATTATGAAGATCTGAATTTTCAAAATATAAATTAGGAGGCAGTTTTTTTTTTTGAGTGAAAATGTTAACCATAGTATTTAGATAGTAGCACCTGTAGAGCTCTATTTACAAATCTTTGTTTATATACAGATTTAATAAAGTAAAATATAACTCACAAACATGTATTGCTCCAAACACATTATATTGCAAAAACACAATTGCCTACTTTAAGCTTCTTACAAGAAATCTCAATTTGTTGCATTATTTATTTATTATGTATTTTCCTCATAACTTACTGCTTTCCCTCTGGCCATTCAAGCCATGAATTCACCAGATGTCCAATATTTCAAGTCTTCTATCTCATTTTAGAGAAAACGTCATAATTTACCTGAACCTTAGGCTGCATTTTCATTTCTTTGTTTATGGAAACCATATGCCACGCTATCCTATATATAGACATCAACTTCCATCAAAAAGAGAAAGCATGTAGAGTAAGAGATAGACTTTGTGTTGTGGTAAAAATACACATAGTATAAAATTTACCATTAGTGACATTTAGTATATTCACGATGTTGTGCAACCATCACCAGTATCTAATTCCAGAACATTTTCATCAACCCTAAAGGAAACGCCATACCCATTAAGCAGTTACTCCCCTCTTCTCCATTTCCCCAGCCCCTAGCAACCACCAATCTCCTTTCTGCCTGTATAGGTTTGCCTATTGTGGGCCGGGTGCGGTGGCTCACGCCTGTAATTCCAGCACTTTGGGAGGCTGAGGCGGGCAGATCACAAGGTCAGGAGACCGATACCATCCTGGCTAACACGGGGAAACCCCATCTCTACTAAAAATACAAAAAATTAGCTGGGTGTGGTGGCACGCATCTGTAGTCCCAGCTACTCGGGAGGCTGAGGCAGGAGAATCGCTTGAACCCGGGAAGGCAGAGGTTGCAGTGAGCCGAGATCGCCCTATGCACTCCAGCCTGGCAACATAGTGAGACTGCGTCTCCCACAAACAAAACAAAACAAAGATTTGCCTATTGTGGACATTTCATATAAATAGAATCCTATAATATGTGACATTTTGTCCCTGGTTTCTTTCACTTAGCATAATGTTTTCAGGATTCATCCATATAACAGTACTTTATTCCTTTATATGGCTGAATAATATTCCATTGTATGGATACAACACATTTTGTTTTGCTATTCATCAGTCGATGCACATTTGGGTTGCTTACACCTTTTGACTATTATGAATAGGGCTCCTATAAGCAAAACCATTATGTACATGTTTTTGTTTGAAAACCTGTTTTCAGTGTTCTTAGGTATATACCCAGAAGCGGAATTGCTGGGCCAAGTGGTAATTGAGATGAGACATTTAAAATGAAATCTTACTAAACCATGAAGTTGTCCTTTTGGGGAGGTGGGAGTCATATTGTTATTTCTCTTTTGTTTTGATAACACCTGAACTCCCACACCTCCCTAGAAAATGTGGTATGGAAATTTATAACAGAAGACTATAAGACGGCATCACCAACTCATACCCAACATGAGAACTAAACATTTTTTTATACAAATTGCCAACTGATATAAAGGCAGTTGAAGGTCCCCAACTCTAACAGGTGTACTGCTATGTTCCTTCAGAAAATGAAGGTTATAGTCAAGTAACCAAAGTGTTTCTGTATAGCTTTGGAGCCAGAAACCTTAGTCAGATTACGGGAGGTTGCCCTTGGACCACTCACTAAATTTCTCTGTTGTAGTTTCTCCATCTGTAAAATGGAGATAATAATCTCTGCTGCTCAAGATTGACATAAAGATAGGGCATAGCCTGGCACATAGTTGACAGTAAATATTAGTCTCTTTTCCCCATATATTCTTATATTCTTCAAATTAATTGTTCTCCAAGATAACAGCATTTTTCTTCTCATTTTCTCTTTCAGGCTAAAATTAAACTGCCAAATACAAACCCTTCTGATATTCAAATTGATATCCAGGAAACAATCCTTGACCTTCGTACTCCTCAGAAGTGAGTAAAACTTAGAACTGGAATAGTGTATTATAATATTAATGAATCTTCAGTCAATATTATCTTTTAAAATGTACATTTTGTATCACCCCTAAAGTCTGAAGAAAAGTGGAAAATTTTGTTAATCATTCAGATGTTTGATCTACATTAATATAAATATGTTTGGAAATACTTGGGCTTTTTTCTACTTTGCATCCATACATTTGGAGTGGGTTAATGCTATCAAAACACAATTCTTGACACCCAGATACAGTTTATCTATCAGAAAAAATAACTAGAAATGAAAACGCCATTAAGTTGTAAGTCTTATATGTGGTTTTTGTACATTGATTACATAAGGGAAGCAATACCTTTAAACATTTTTCATTTTGTGGGGCTCTAAGGTTAAATTTGATTGTTTTCATATAAATCAACAAAAACATCTTGCCATCAATTACTATCTAAATACCTCACTGCTTTGTGCACATCTTATCTGGATATAGAGCAGTGAGCACATATTGGTTCACTGCTGTGGTCCTAACTCTGTAACTCATGAACATTTCAAACTGGATTTGGGAGGCAGGCGGTTGCTGGCACATTTTCTTCCTTCCATTATCAGTACCTATAATTCTCCTTTGTTGAGCTTAGAACTTCAAGAAAATGACAAGGAGATCCCTCCTACAAAAGATTCCTATGTGTAAACAACCCAATATGCATATGTAGCTTAATCTTGGCTCCTGTAGTAAATGCATTTAACCCAAAATGGTCTACATATAAATATATATCAAATATTTTCTCATTATTTACATCATTTCGAAAATGTATCCTCACGGAACAATCATCTCATGTTATAAAAATTATATTCACTATTTCTGCTGTTTACTTCAAGGAGTATTGTACCCTTTTTGTTGCATTTTATACACGAATTTACTCTTCCACATAACCTTTACAAGGAAAATTGGTTAAACGAACATTCAATCTTCCATGATATTTGCAAGCTTGTTAAGAGCACACACATGTCTACACACCATGGAGTTAATTTCTGTTTCCCTAGCAGTTCTCACTGTCCGTGAGACTTTCATTTAGTGGGTTTTGATAGATATCTGTAATGACAGCAATGCCATAGCAGCTACCTAAAGATTGATGGAGACAGCAGAAATAGTGAATACAATTTTTATAACATGAGATGATTGTTCTGTGAGGATACATTTTGGGTTAGATGTACTTTTCCACATAGAACATGGGCTACACTAGGTCCTTTGGATCATAGTGTACTTATATATTAAATGTGCAGTGCAGAGAGGTACCATCTCTTAAGAAAACCTGCTTAACTAAGATAGAAGACAGAAGATAGAATTAAGGTTTTTAATCATGTTTCCTGAATACTTGAGAATCCTTTAGAGCCATACTTTTCTCTGAAATTGCATTATCAGGAATGTGTCTTGTTTTCGAGTTTATTGATATTCACACCTACTTTCTTTAGTTTCTAACTTTGACATCATATAACGCTATGTTTATCCAATCTGAGAAAGATTTGAGAGGACATTCTGTTCTTGTTATCTATAAGGCAGAAACAAGCGAATTTATTTTAACTGAATTGACCAGTGATTTCTGTCAAACAATAGTCAATTGCATTCAAATTATCAATAAAACCCAGGTATTTAGCATTATATAACCAAAATAAATAAAGCAGTTTACCAAATTCTTCACTTTTTTCAACTGGTTGTTTTGGCATGTAGATTCCCAACATGGAGTAAATGGAGAGGAGGAAAGATGGGGAAAATTGGATAATTTACCATGATCTCTTAAGTCTTCATATGAGATTTCATTATTTTTCTAAGTGAATTCTAAGAATTTCATAAATGAATACCTTGAATGTGATAATAAAAACACATTCTAAAGACAAATGTAAGCTAATTTTTGGTTGAGTGTTACTTTAGATTACTCACACATTTGCTGTGCTCCTTTAGTTCAGATTGGGAGTTGACTGATTTTCAAAGACTGATACCTAAAAAAGAAGTTTTCTAAATGAAATAATTGACTTGCAGCTCAGTAGCTATTTCTGCACTTTCTTTGAAAATAGTTATGTCTCTTTCAGTAAACCTTAAAAAGGTTTTTAACCCAGATATGTAAGTCAAATAATTTTGTTAATTATATAAGATAAAAATTTCATTATGCAAATATGCTGGAAACCAGGATGTCCTTTGCTTAAATCTCTTGTGGGCAACATCAACTTAAACTCTCTAATATAAATATAAGCATGTAAGTCTCTAAACTTGAGTTCACTGTAGAGATATTTTTTGTATTTATATTCATGTATTATTGTTGCATTTAATTTCTAATGAAAATTAACACTGGATGAACCTTTGATCACTGCCTAGACTATAACTTCTGAAAATGCAAATACATTGTCAATGTAAAAGTAGAGGTATTGGGTTTAAATGTTTGTTCATATCTTATAGTACTAATCTATGGTAATTATTCAAATGTTATTTTGTGGTGACCTGAATACTTGCTTCATTTATTTACTCACTCCTTCATTTATTTATTCACTCAACATTTATAAAGTCTTCCACTAGACACTAAGGGAGCACCGAGATAAGATACATTTCTGTCCTTCAATGAATTGTACATGGATAAGTATTTGGAGAATTTTTATTTTGTTTAAATATAAATCTCAGTACAGACAATAAGACAATAAAACAGGCGACGAAAATATTTCCCTTCTCCTAAGAGCCTGAATCAGTTGTACAGTTCTATTGTTCAACATTTTATTATGTGAAGCCATACTACTTAGAACTAGACAGAAATGCAGGCGTAGATGGATCATTCCAATGGCCACTAACTGTCTCTTTTGAATTTATTTCTCTCTGGACAGAGAAGTGCACATTATCATTGGAACTCCTTCTTCAGCTGATTTATAGTTGTATTTTCGTGCAATGAAGCTACAATACTAAGCTTTGCTTTCTTTTAAAAGTGAATATATTATCATTTATAGAATAAAGTATAAAGGAAATCTAAGTCTAGCACAACCTATATTGTAAACAGCTTTAAAGGATGGACTCTAAACGGTTTTTGCACTCACTTTTTTTTTCTGAGATGCCAAATATTACAGTCTACATTAAAATGCATTGCCACTTAATGGCAACGTGTTCAGATGAAGTGTTTCTCCTACCCCACATGGAATGGAACAAGAGTCACAGAAAATTTATCCTTCAGGTTCCATAAATGTGTAATAAATACTTTTAATGAACCCAGTCTTCTGAACTTAGGTTTTTGCAAAGGAATAAAGAAGGAATTGATTTTCAAGCATTTTGTTTTCAAATACAAACTAGTTCTCAATTCAAGAACCTAGTAAGTGCCCCTAAAAATACCATATTCCTTTACTTATTTGGATATTATACCTTCTAAAAGAGCATCCTGTCCACCTTTTATAGAGATACTCAGACCTTCTCTACTGAAAATGCGAGGTAGCAAGTGTTTCATGCATTTAATTTTCTTCCAAAACCAGCATGTGCTGACCCTATGCATAATTTAGATTCATGCCAATACGGCAGAATTATGGATGTCTCATCCCAGCAATGTATCTAAAGCATAAAACTATCCAGCAGCTGAACCATAAACCACAAAATAAACCTAGCAATCTATCACAGGGAAGTTTTGTCAATGTGTAGTAGAAAGAATCAGAAGTAAGGAGAGAGAAGCACTTTCATTGACTTGGTATTGAAATCATTCCCAGCCTCAGTTTCAAAAACTACACCCATGGTAGAGACTCTGCTTAAATCTATGTTAGCAGAAATGTTATAGAGCCATTCCAGTTTTCAAATTTGTATCCGTTGGCCACATTCCATCTATACATAAGTATGAGTGGCAACAGATCTGTCCAGCAAACTTAAAAGTAGCATAGTTCTATTTCTATGCCTGTAAACATAGCCTGAGACTATGTAAAATGAGGTCAATTCGGAAAAAAATAGGGGAGCCAAAACAACTGCTCGGATTTTTAAGTCCAAAAAAACCGGTATACTATTTGCATTATTTAGGCATATTTTTGATCCAATATTTACACTATCTAAATACTGGGGGGGGGGGGTTGGTTTCTAACATTCTAGTGGCATATGTTGTTTGTGATTGTCTTATTGAAAGTGATACATCATTTTAGGAAGCTAAGGTTTTATTTTGTTGTTGGCTTTTCTAGGAAGCTTTTGATAACTCTTCCTGAGCTGGTGGAATGTGCCAGTGCCAAGGCATTCTATATCCCAGAGACTGAAACTCTTGAAATCACCATGACTATGAAAAGAGAGTTAGATATTGCTAATTTCTTCTGAAACTGCATGAAAAAGATAAAAAGTGGTAAAATGGCATTGGTAACAATTAAAAAACTTTGGAAAAAAATGATTGTTTTCTATATTCTCTTTATTATTCTGACATATTTTGGAAAGGGACAAAATTCAATTCTAGTGATATTGTGACCATTTACAGTAATTTCAACTACTCTGTTAGGAAATATATTTCCTTGGCCAGGTGCAGTGACTCATGCCTGTAATCCCAGCACTTTGGGAGGCCGAGGCAGGCAGATCACTTGAGGTCAGGAGTTCGAGACCAGCCTGGTCAACATGGTGAAATGCCTTCTCTAATAAAAATACGAAAATTAGCTGGGCATGGTGACAGGTGCCTCTAATCCCAGCTACTCCATCTCAAAAAGCAAGCAAAAAAAAAAAGAAATATGTTTTCTCATATAAATAAACTATTCCATTTTTATAGTGATAGCTGAATAGAATATTTACAGGTTTAAAAAGTTAGAATATTTCATGGTCAATTACATAATTGAAATATGATCATGAAATGGTTGGTCCACTTATTTCAGTAGTCTGAAAAACGTATGCTAATTATTTACACTTACACTGTGATACAATCAGTTGCATAGCAATTGGTCATTATTATTACCAGAGAAGTTTATTTGGTTGCTTTTCCATTGATTTGATCAAATGATTTACAGTGTTCTCTGTTTAGGCTCTCACTATTGTTCTGGAATATGCAGGTAATAAATAGTTTGATGTACTGTACTATCAACATATTTACTTGAGTAAGGAACACTTTTGAGCATACAGTATTATAGTTGGCTTCTTCAGTTGTGCTTTTAATGCTTGGATATAGTTAGGTTAAAAACATTTTTTATATGCACTAATAATTGTTAGCATTGACTTTTTGGGTACTGTGTTTATATGTAGTCACTTGAAATCCTTCACTTTAAAATAAATATAAAGAAAAGTGTGGCACATTTACAAATTCTGTTTGCTCCCATTTCCTATCTTTCTTCTTAAATAGACATATCTATTTTAGGAATTGTCTCAATGTCCTCTTCTTCTTCTATACTGTACAGTTTATTTCAGAATTATTTATGAATAAATTATAAAGCTTGTGTGACTTTGCTTCATACATTATTGTAGAACTGTGGACTTACCAAGGAGTAAATTTTGAAAAGATGAACAATGAAAAGATGTTCATCACTTCTATATGAACTATTAAGGGAATAAATACTCTAGCAGATATTTTCTAGAGTTAATTATATATGTACAACTACCAAGCATCTAGTTTGTGACTAGATGAAATGATGAAATATAATGAAAAGACTGAGATTTTGGAAAAAAAAAATGGTTGTCTTAGAACACTAAGCTCTTGGCCGGGCGCGGTGGCTCAAGCCTGTAATCCCAGCACTTTGGGAGGCCGAGACGGGCAGATCACAAGGTCAGGAGATCGAGACCAGCCTGGCTAAATACGGTGAAACCCCATCTCTACTAAAAAATACAAAAAACTAGCCGGGTGAGGTGGCGGGCGCCTGTAGTCCCAGCTACTCGGGAGGCTGAGGCAGGAGAATGGCATAGACCCGGGAGGCGGAGCTTGCAGTGAGCTGAGATGCGGCCACTGCACTCCAGCCTGGGCGACAGAGCGAGACTCCTTCTCAAAAAAAAAAAAAAAAAAAAAAAAAAAAAAAAAAAAAAAAAAAAAAAGAACACTAAGCTCTTACAGAGAATTTGACATTTAAGCTACCAACACGACTTTCTTCTGTGGGGGCAAAAGCTGAGGGTGGGATTAACTGAAATAAGCTAGTATCTGTGAATTTAGGTCCATGATGTTGCAGGACCTAAAAAGCGTCCTACTTTGCTTTTTTAGCATCTTTTTAAAAGGCTATATTTTAAGAATTTAAGTTGATGCCCTAAATTTAAGCTATGGGGCAAGTCTAAGCAGTAACTGTATTAGTCAGGGGTCTCCAGAAAGACAGAATCAATAGGATAGAGAGAGATATATGGAAGGGAATTTATTAGAGGGATTGGCTTACCCAGTTATGGAGGCTGAGAAGTCCCACAACAAGCTGTCTGCAAGCTGGAGACCCTGGGATGCTGGTAGTGGCTCAATTCAAATTCACAAGCTCCAGAACCAGGGAAGCCAGTGGTGTAACTCTCAGTCCAAGGTCGAAAGCCTGAGGGGAGGGGATGGGGGTGAGGAGGGGAGGTGCTTGTGTCCAAAGGCTGGGAGCCTGGTGTTGTTGTCCAAGGACAGGAGAGGAAGAGTGTATCTCAGGTACAGCAAGGTGGATGAACACATTTGCCTTTTCTCTGTTTTTGTTCTCTCTGCACCCCCAGCAAATTGGATGGCACCCACCTACATTGAGGGCAGATCTTCCCAACCTAGTTCACTCAAACTCACATGCTAATAATCTTCTCTGGAAACATCCTCACAGACATACCCAAAAATAATACTTTGCCAAGTGTTTTTTTTTTTTTTTTTTTTTTTTGAGAAGGAGTTTCACTCTGTCTCCAGGCTGGAGTGCAGTGGTGCGATCTCAGCTCACTGCAACCTCCTCCTCCCAGGTTCAAGTGATTCTCCTGCCTCAGCCTCCCAAGTAGCTGGGATTACAGGCATGTGCCACCACACCCAGCTAATTTTTGTATTTTTAGTAGAGACGGGTTTCACCGTGTGGGCCAGGATGGTCTCAATCTCTTGACCTCGTGATCTGCCTGTCTCGACCTCCCAAACTGCTGGGATTACAGGCATTAGCCACCGTGCCCAGCCTCTAGGCATTTCTTAATCCAGTCAAGTGGACACCTAAAATTATCCATCACAGTAATCAGTACTTTTTTCTTCTCTGGAGAGAAAAGAAAGTTGGTGGAAAATGTATCTTTTTCCTATGTCCTGGCCCTAATTACAAAGACTATTCGTACCCAAGTTGACTAAATGTGTACAGATTGTTCCCGGAAGAAGAGATAGAACATATCCAAGCCAACCTGAACTGGGCTTTGGTTATGTGGTATTGTATCAATTATATAATGAAACAGCTTTGAGAACAATGAAATGTGATTCAGTGACTTATACCCATCTAGAAATCATCCTGGGTCACTGTCCTTGGCTTCAGAAGTAACAACTATAGTAGTTATTTTGTTGTTTTGTTTTCAAGCTAATTCACAGTGCTTTCTTCTCTTAAAGAGGAATAGTCCACTAAAGCAAATGGAGAAAAGAGAATACAAAGGGAAATTTATTTTGCCAGCATTTATTACTGAATCTTAGCCATTACCAGGAGAACTGGAAGTTAAGCCACAATTGTGGCATAGTGTAGGCTACATATACATCTTCTTCATGAACTCCTTTATCTCATTTTTTGTTCCATCATCTCTGGTAGCATTTGTGGGGATTCAATAATTCATTTATTCATTCATTCACTCATTTATGCATTCTTTCAACAAATATCCACTGAGCACTCACCACATGCTTAGCACTGTATTAGGTGCTGGGCATATAGATGTGGTCCCTGCTCTCATGAAGCAGACAGTGTAGCAAGGGAGACAAACAATAACCAAACAAACACACAAATATCTATGTTCAAATTACAATTGCTGCTGTGAAGAAACAGAACATGTACCTAGAGAATATCAGAGAACCAAACCTAGTCTGGGGAGGGGTAACAGAGAAGGGTTTCTTAAGGATGTAAGATTTCAGCTGAAAAATAAAGAATACCTGGACTTAGGTAAAGAGGGTGTTGGGGGAAGGAGAACAGTAAGGTTTCTGGGTGCAAGGGGTAGCAAATATGAAGACCCAGGGTGAGTACAGCTTGGGGAGTTCCAGGAAATGAAAGTCAGTGTGCCTAGGGTAAACCTGGGGGAGGTCAACTAGAGGTAAGGTTGGAAATGTAGGCTGGAGCAAAGTCATGTAGAATCTCACAGGCTAAGGTTGGGAATTTGGAATTTATTCTAAGTGCTTGGGGGAAGAGAATATATTAGGAGACAAGAATGGAAAAGGAGAGATAAGTTAGAAGGCTATTGCAATAGGGTAGGCAAGTTATTATTCTGTATGTTAGCCTAAATAAAATTTATTATTGATTTTATTCTAATTAGAAAAAATACATAGTGACTGCTATGGTTTGAATATAGTATGTTCCCACCAAAACACATGCTAAGGCTTGGTTCTCAATGCAGCAATGTTGGGAGGTGGGGTCTAGTGGGAGGTGTTTGGGTCATGGGGGAAGATCCCTCATGAATAGATCAATGTTGTCTCGCAAGAGTGAGTGCTCACTCTCATGGGATTGGATTACAATGCAAGAGTGGATTGTTATAGAATGAAGTTGCTCTTCATGTTTTCTCTCTTTGCACATGCCTGCTGGCCCTCCCACCTTTACACTGTGAGATGAAACAGCACCTGACCCTCTCCAGAATCCAAGTAGATGCTGGGCCCATGCTTCTTGGACTTCTGACCATCAGAATCTTGAGCCAATTAAACCTCTTTATTATAAATTACCCAGTCTCAGATATTCTCTCATAGCAACTGAAAACAGACTAAGACACTGACATACTCCAAGCAGGAAACTTTAACAATAGAAAAGCTCTTTAAAAATGAAGCAAAATTTAAAATCACCTGTAAGCCAACAAACCATGAATAACCACTGTTACCATTTTGATGCCTCTTCCCAACCTTTTATTTTCAATGTGTAACATTGATGTTATTTTTTCCCAAATGGGATGATATTGCACACAGTGGTTTTATAATCCACTTTAATTTCCAAGTGTATTCCTTTTTAAAACATATATTTTTTTCCTGAATTCTAATTGTATCGCATTGTGGTAAAAGAATGTGATAAATAATCTGTGTATTTTAAAAGACAATCTTGTGTAATTGTTGGGTACTGAATTCTACATATGTCAATTCAAGTTTTTTGTGTTGTTCACATCTTCTACATTCTTGATCATTTTTGGTCTGCTTTATCTGCCAACACTAACAGGTATATTAAAATTTACCACTGATTACAGATTTGTCGGTTTCTCCTTGTAATCCTGTTCATTTTTGTTTTATATATTTTGAGGTTATATTTTTGGGTACAGACAGATTTAGAATTGTTATATCTTCCTAGTGGATTACTCCTTTTATCAATAGGCTGTGAAACTCTTTAACCCTAATAAGTGTTGTTTTAATGTATGTTTTGTTTACCATTAACATGGCTGTATCATTTTGGTTAGTATTTGTCAGGCATACTTTATTTTCTATCACTTTCCATGTTTTCCATGTTTTTAGATAAGATTTTTATTAACAGCATGTAGCTAAATCTGGGATTTTAAAATTTAACCAAGATTCTGTCTAAACTCACAAGTTTTAGTCCAGTTGCTTTTATTGTGATTAATGATACATGTGGCTGTATTTATATCATTTTATCATGAGATTAATCTTTTATTCTTCTTTTTCCTCCTTTCTTGCCATTGGTCAATTTTTAAATATTTTTTCCTCTTACTGGTTTGAAAATTATATATTCTGTGTTTTTTTTTAACATAAATGTCTAAAGTTTCTCAGTAGTTCTACCCTCCCATAAAATAATTCAAGGACTTAGTTTTAACCCAACCATGCCTCTCTCACTTTGTACGTTACCGAATTATTCATCATCATTATTGTTTTTAACAGTCAGTGCTTGTCTAGATTTACCCATGTGTTTACCAGTATCTTTTTTCACTATCCTTTTTCCACATCAATGCTTCCTTTCTGAATGTACACACTTTAGTGTTTCCCTTAGCAAAGGGAGTTCTTTATTTTCTCACTTAATTTCTGAAAATATTTTTATTTCCCTCATTCTTGAATACTAATTTAACTGGGTTTAGAAATCTAGGTTGACAGTTATTTTCCCTCAGACAGGGAATTTCTCTCAGACAGTTATTTTCCCTCAGAACTTTGAAGATATTATTTACCTGTATTCTAGCCTATACTGTTGTAATGTAAAAGTCTTTTGTCTGTCTTGTTGTTGCTTTGTGGATAATCTGTCTTTTCTCTCTGGTAGTTTTAAAGATTTTTCTCTTTATTTTTTTTGTGTTCTACAATTTGACTATAATATGTTTAGATATAGATTTATTTATATATTTTTTTAAGTTGGCACTTGTACTTCTTAAGTCTTCCCCAATCCATGAAAATTCTCAGCCGTTATCTCCTTGAATATTGCCTTTCTCCCATTTTCTGTATTTTTCTTCTGGAAGTCCTCTTAGGTAAAGGTTGAATCTTTCATTCTATCCTCCATGTCTTTTACCCTCTGTCATATTTTTCATCTCTCTTTGTTCTTAATACTGGGTAATTTTCTCAAATCTATTCTCCAGTTTAATAATTCTCAGGATTCTGATCTTGCCAGTGATTATGTCCACTGACTCCCCCTCGTAGTGAAATGAGATAGTTCCCTTTACCCCTTCGCAGGACTCGTGAAGGTGTTGGCTCATTTACTCAGCCTGCAGCTCTCAACCCCTTGTGGGAGGGGGGAGCACACAGGTCAGCAAGTGCAGAGGCCAAGATGAGCACTTCTGGGTAACTGGCCTGAGCAGAGCTCTGTGCAGGCCTGCAGCAGCGTCTAGGGGTTGCCCATGACCTGTAGCCCCAGAGGGCATGTATTACAGTGTGCTCTTTTAGCTTTGCCATCCATAGACAGCTTAAGTGTTAAACAGTTCAGTGGAGGGTCAATGTGTCAGCCTCTTACACCTGCACCTGGGCACTTGTCCAGTGTCCAGGAAGAATCAGGCTGCATGAATTAATTGACGAGTGGTGAATGTGGAAGATTTTATTGAGCAGTGGAAGTGACTCTCAGTGGGATGGGGAGCTGAAAAGGGGATGGAGTGGGAAGGTGGTCTTCCCCTGGAGCTCAGCCATTCCTGGACAAACTCCTCTCTGAGGTCCTGCCATCAAGCCATTCCTCTGAAGTCAGATTGCTTCTCTCTGATATCCAGCTACTTCTCTTCTCTTCTTCTCTGCTACTCTGCCACTTTGCCGGTGGGGCCTAGGGTTTTTACAGGTACAGGATTTGGGGGGGCAAGGTGAGCCAGGGTGGTTTTGGAAAAGGCAACATTCAGACAAGAAAACAGGAATGCATGTTCTCACTTTGGGCCATGGGTCCAGGCTTGAGGGTGTGGCCCTCACTGGGGACTGCCCTCTTCTACCCAGTGTTTCCCTGCCCTCTGTTGATATCAATAGTAGGTAATTTACTCTTGTATTTTTTATTGTGATATCCCTTTTCATGGGGCTTTAAAAAAATCTGTGAAAATCTCTTGTGGTCTCTGTTATGGGAGCATCCTTCCAAAGCAGTTTTACCTTTGCTTCTTCCAAAAAACCTCAGAGTTAATGTTCCCAGGCCATTCAGGTAGAATAAATTAAAACCGAAACCCTATTTGAGTTCCAGGCCTGTGCTTTAATTCTCAGAGGAATTTTTTTCTTCCACCTGAAGCTTAGACAGAGACAGATAAGATTCCTTGTTGTTCCCCTGTGCCGAGATGCACAGAATCTGAGCTTTATGATAGGCCATGGCCTAAGACATCTTCTGTCTCTGTGCATGTTAAAAATTGAGACTCCCTTACCAGGGCAACCAAAACTTTCACAAGATTACCACTCTGGTTTTCAGTTTTCTCCTCATTTTTGGCTTTTGGGAGTTTTCCCTTATTTATTGGGGGCTCAGTTATTCAATTAAAAGAAATTTTGTATATCTTACCTTGTGCTAATAGAAGTTTATATCAAAAAGTAATTAGTTGACTATATTGCTGCACATGGCTGGTGTGCTTTCTTAACTTAGCAATACATTTCAAATATCTTCTCATGTTGATATTCTTCAACATGATTGTTATAGATTGAATTTCCTAGAGAGCAGACTCCAAGTCAGACAAAAAGTTTACTGGGGAGTACTCTTGGAATCAACACTTGTGGGGAGAAGGAAAGGAAGCAAAATTGGACGAAGAGGTTGAGCTATGATGCAGTCATACCAAGGCCTTAGCAGACCACATGGGGAGCTCTGAATCTGGAATAAACTTCCAGAATTGTTTCCATTTGGAGCATGGAGGCTGAGACTATACTCCTGCACCGACTGGCCATTGAATGCAAACTGCACCCGGGAAGGAGCATAACCTTAGGTTAGGTCACTCTCTTCAGCCAAAGGCAGTTGCCAGAGAAGAATGACAGCAGAGAGCTGTCTGCCAGCAGCCCTCTCAGTATCTGGGAGAATAAGCCCTTTGTCTTGAAGCAGAATATGGATGACACAGAATAGTGTCCACAACAATGATTTTAAATGGTTTGAAGTCTCATATATATATATATATATGAACTCTGAATATCCAATAATGATTATTTCTGTTTTTTCTATATGAATAATATATGAATAAGACTGATATGAGCATTATTGTACATTCTCTTTGTCCGCATCTTGTATTTTATTCCTCAGGTTAAAGTCCTAGAAGTGAAATTGCTCTATATGCACATTTCTAAATATGTTGATAAATTTAACCAAATTGCCTGTCAAATGGCTCATATTAGTAAGCATTTCTCTACACCCTAAGAAACCCTGAATAACATCATCCTTTTTAATGATTTACAGTTTAATAAGGAAAAATAACATTATATCATTTTACAAATTATATTCTTTGACATACTTAGTGAGGTTGAACAATTTATCATACATTTATTGGCTATTTATGCTCTTGTTTTGAGGTCTATTTATTCTTGTCTTTTGCTAATTTTTCTATTAGAGTATTTAATTTTTTCTTACTGATTTGTCAAACCTTCTTATATATTAAGAATAGTAAAGTTAACTACCTGTAACATATTTTACAAACATTTCTCACAGGATTTTTTGTCTTTCAATTGTGTTTAGTATTTTTAATAGGAAGTTTTTATGTTTCATAGCATATTCTTAGGTTATTCACTTATTTTTATTCTGGTGGTATTAAGATTTCATCTTTTACTTTTAACTGTATCCAACTGGAATTTATTTTGGAACAATTAATTTTTGCCTTTTTAACTCTAGAACTGAACATTATAAAATATGTTTAAAACATTCACTGTCACACTCTGCTTTCTCCCATTTAATTTTACTATGAAATCATCCACAAATTTTGCTGCTAGAAGACCAGTTGATGATTTGTAATATATTATAAAGCAATGGAATTTGAGTGCAATGCATTTTTAGTCAATTCCCCTGACAAGATAATTTTTAAATGTTTCTATTTGACTTTAAAATACATTTCACATATGTACGTTTCACACATACATGAATAGGTCTTACACTAAATTTATACCAGTCCAAATTTCCGAAGCCTCATTATGAACATCCAACTTGAGAGGTGATGGGAAGCAACCAGTTTTCCTTATCCTGCTAATCCGTTTAAATGCCTTTTTGTTTCTTACTTACATGCAGAAAACGACTGTATCACCTGTGAAAGGTAAATAAATATCGGTACCCCCAAATCACTAAGCCAAAGGGAAAAGTCAAGCTGGGAACTGTGTCAGGCAAATATGCCTCCCATTCTATTCCTAAATAAGATAGCTACAAAGATAAAAAAGCTACATACCTCCCTCACAATTTGCCCATGAGGAAATTCCTTGTGAACAAAGGATAGACAGAACTCAAAGTTATCCCTCTGCTCATGTGAGACAAATGCATACCTGACTGTTTCCTTTGCCCTATTGTTTCACTAAGCCAGACTAAGGCATAAGCGACTATTCCTTAAATTGTGCATTCAGTGAAAAGCTAATCAGAAACTCAAAAAAAAAAAAAAAAAAATGCCACCATTTGTCTCTTATCTACCTGTGACCTGGAAGCCCCCTCCCTGCTTTGAGTTGTCCTGCCTTTCCGGACAAAACCAATGTACATCTTACATGTATTGATTGATGTTTCATGTCTCCCTACAATGTATAAAACCAAGCTGTGCCCTGACCACCTTGCGCACATGTTGTCAGGACCTCCTGAGGCTGTGTCAGGGGCACGTCCTTAACCTTGGCAAAATAAACTTTCTAAATTCGTTGAGACTTGTCTCAGATACTTTTTGGTTTACACATATTTCAACCTAAGCAGTGCTTTTACCTAAATACATTGAATATTCTCACACTCAGGAAGGGGAATTGAATGGATGAGTAGTGTGTGAAAGGTAATTTTTTTTCTTTGAGATGGAGTTTCACCCTTGTCACCCAGGCTGGAGTGCAATGGCATGATCTCGGCTCACTGCAACCTCCACCTCCTGGGTTCAAGCAATTCTTCTGCCTCAGCCTCCTGAGTAGCTGGGATTACAGGTGCCCACCACCATGCCTGGCTTATGTTTGTATTTTTAGTAGAGATGGGGTTTCGCCATGTTGGCCTGGCTGGTCTTGAACTCCTGGCCTCAGGTGATCCACCTGCCTCGGCCTCCCAAAATGCTGGAATTGGCGCCACCACACCCGGTAGAAAGATAATTATTTCTGTTTAAAGCATTTTCCATGTGCATAACGCACAGTACAGGGAAAGGCAAGGCCAAAGGTGACATGGAATCTTTATGCCAATAAGAAAAGCCCCACCCTATTGAAGAAAAGGTTAAAAAAACAAAAAAAAGGCATCCGTCGTAAACAAATTACAACCTCCACCACTACCCCAGGTAGATAAATTAGGAAAAGGCCCTCAACATTGCTATGTTGACTTTTGGCTTCAACTTCCTGCCTCTTTCTCAAATGCCTTTGGGCCTATACAACCTTAGGCAGTACCTTCTCTCATCCTCCTTTTTGTTGTCCTCTTCAATTCTTGCTGTACTACAGGCTTTAACGGTCAGTTAAGGAATCCAAATAAAGTCTGTAATTTAGTTAATAATATTATACCAATGTTAACTTCTCAGTTCTGATCATTGTACTATAGTTATGCAAGACATTAACATGAGGGGAAGCTGAGTGAAAGAAATACGAAAACTCTGTATGATTTTTGCCACTTCTCGTGGGTCAAAAATTATTTTTTATAAAAAGGTTGTTTAAAAAAGTCAGTAGAGAGGGCAGAGTGAGATGGCAGTGTAGGACTCTCCATTAATCATCCCCCCACAAAAACATCAATTTGAACACATGAAAAAATCTTTACAAGAGCTAAGGAAACAAGGTGCAAGATCACAACACCTAATTTTAGCATAATAAGACACACTGAAGAGGATGGAAAGGGCAATTTTACATTACTCACTTCACCCCTCCCCCAACCCCAGGCTGCATGGCTATGAGTAAGTTTAACCAGGGAGGTGAAAGAGCTATACAATGAATAATATAAAACACCAATGAAATAAATTAAAGAGACAAATAAATGGAGAGATACCCTGTGTTCATGGAATGGAAGGATTAATATTGTTAAAGTGGCCATACTACTGAAAACAATCTACAGATTCAATGCAATCCTTATCGAAATACCAATGACAGTCTCCACAGAAATAAGAGAAACTGTACTAAAATATGTATGGAACCAAAAAATACCTGGAATAGCCAAAACAATCTTAAGCAAAAAGAACAAAGCTGTAGGCATCACAATACCTGATTTCAAAGTATGTTACAAAGCTCTAGCAACCAAAACAGCATGCTACTGACATAAAAACAGACAAATACACCTACAAACTAAAAATAAAATCCTAAGCCCCCCCACTCTCTGAACAGACCAACTATTGGCCAAAGGGATCCCAGAAAAACCTTAAAAACTGAATTATTGCTTATAACGGGAAGGAAGGTTAGATGTGCCTTGTTATACTCCCTCCTTTTTGGAGATTATGCACAACAGACCAACATTAATGTTAAAATAGAGATCATAAGACTAACAAAACAGACTTTGTGACAATAAGATAACAAATTATAAACAGGACCTAACTCCTGATCCAGTGTATTGGTTAACAGATATATCTATCTTACCTTTGTGAAAGGAAAATAAATCTTGGGGCCCCAAAATCACTAAGATAAAGGAAAAAGTCAAGCTGGGAACTACTTAGGGCAAACCTGCCTCCCATTCTATTCAAAGTCATTCCTCTGCTCAAGGAGATGAATGCATTCTGATTGTCTAAATTGACTGACACCTATCTCAGGTTTTGGGGGTCCACAGGTGCCAAGAACACACAAATGGATAGATTCAAGTGTCTTGAATCAATGGTGCTGGAAAAAACTGGGTATACATATGCAGAATAATGAAACTAGACCCTTATGTCTCATCATATATGAAATTAAACTCAAAATGGATTAAAGACTTAAATGTAAGACCCCAAACTATGAAATTACTGGTAGAAAACACAGAAAAACACTTCATGATGTTGGTCTAGGCAAGGATTTTTTTTGGCTAAAACCTCAAAAGCACATACAATAAAAGCAAAACTAGACAAATGGATTACATCTCACAAATAAGTTTCTGCATAGCAAAAGAAACAATTAACAGAGTGAAAAGACAGCCTACGGAATGGAAGAAAATATTTGCAAACTATATATCTGACAAGGGGTTAATATCCAAGATATATTAGAAACTCAAACAACTCGATAACAACAACAAAAAACCAATTGAAAAATGGGTGCATTACCTGAATAGACATTTCTCAAAAGAAGAAATACAAATGGACAACAGGCATGTGAAAAAATGCTCAATATCGCTAATAATCGGGGAAATGCAAATCAAATCCACAATGAGATATCACCTCACTCCAGTTAAAATGGCCACTATCAAAAAGAGAAAAAGATAATAAGTACTGGCAAGTATGTGGAGTACTTATACACTGTGATGGGAATGTAAATTGGTATAACCATTATGAAAAACAGTATAGATGTTCCTCAAAAAAATAAAAATAGAACTACCATATGATCCAGCAATCCCACTATTGGGCATATATCCAGAAGAATTGAAACCAATGTGTTAAAGCGATATCTGCACTTCCATGTTTATTGCAGCGCGATTCACAATAGCCAAGATATGAAATCAGACTAGGTATCCATCAGTAGATGAATGGATAAAGTATAGTATACATACAATGGAATATTATTCAGCCTTAAAACAGAATGGACTCCTATCATTTGTGGCAACATATGATATGTGACCTGGAGGTCATTATGTTAAGTGAAACAAGCCAAGCACAGAAAGACAGATATTGTTTGTTCTCACTCATATGTGGGAGCTAAAAAACAAACAAACAAACAGAAAAAGTGGGACTCATGAAGATAGAGAGTAGATTGGTGGTTACTGGAGTAGATTGGTGGTTACTGGAGGCTGTGAAGGGTAGAGGTGAGGGGAGGATGAAGAGAGGTCGATTCATTGGTACAGATATACACTTAGAAGAAATAAGACCTGGTGTTCGATAGATCAGTATGGTGACTATAATTAACATGAATTGATTGTACATTTCAAAATATCTGGGAGAGAAAAATTTAAATATTCATAGCACAAAGAAAAGATAAATATTTAAGGTACTAGATATCCCAATTACCCTAACTTGATTATATGAATATATTAAATTATCACATGTACTCTGAAAATATGTACAGCTATTATGTATAAAACAATTTTTTAAAGAAAAAAATTAATGTAAAAATAAATTTAGAAAAGAAAATGTGGTATATATACACAATGGGATGTTACTTAGCCATAAAAAGAATGAAATCTTGCCATTTGTGACAACATGTATGAGCCTGGAGGACATTATGTTAAATGAAATAAGCCAGACACAGAAAGACAAATACCACGTGATCTCACTCATATGTGAAATCTAAAAAAGTTGATCACATAGCAGTAGAGAGTAGAATGGTGGTTACCATAAGCTGGGGTCATTAGCAGTGAGGATGGGGGATGGAGAGATGTTGATTAAAGGATACACAATCATAGTTAGAAGAGGAATAAATTTTAAGAGAAACACAGCAAGGTGACTGTAGTTAATGGTGACATATTCTTAAAAAATGTAAAGAGAGTGAATGTTATGTACTCTCACCACAAAAATAGCTAAGTGAGGTAATGCATTTATTAATTAGCTAGATTTAACCATCCCATGATGTATATGTACTTAAAAACATCATGTTGTACACAATAAAAACATAAAATGTTATCTGTCAATTTTTTCTTTTATTTTTATTCCTTTTATTCTTTTTCTTTTTTTCTTTGTTTCTTATCTGTCAAATTAAAATAATTTTTTTAAAAGTCAGTCCAGGGGAAAATCAGCTACGGGGATTTTGATCCTAGCCCCACAGCTCTGTCTTCCTTTGCAGCTCTGATCTTTCTTTATTTTTTGTCGTCCACACCTGTGGTGTGCTTCCAATTTTGCTGGATATATTGCACAAAGCAGGGAATCTGTTTGTAGATTACAGCTGGTTTTCTTTCCCAAATACAACCTGTTCAACATAAAGACATAAACAATAAGCTCAATCTCAATTTCAATAAAGTTGATTAATCAACTTCTTTGCTAGACACTGTGGGGGTGGTATACATAACTATACAGTAAAAAATTTTACAATTAAGTTTAGAAGACATGAGTAGCACACATAATACAAAAGAAAACATGTAAGTGACAATATGTAAGTCAGTTAAATTGTGTACTTCAGGACGTTAGTGAAAATGGGGGGATCAGAACTTGCAAAAATCCTCCCCTCCATAAAGCAACAAGAACATTAAGTGAAAACTCTAAGAATTAACTTTTCCAGAACCTGGAAATGTAACCAAAAGCTTACAACAATCAAGGATACATTTATTCGACAGAAATAACTGAATCTGAGTAAAAACAGCAAAATCTGTGGCATTTCAACCTACCCTATTCCCATCCTAATCCCCTTCCCAGTTCCACAATAGCTTTGAAAATCAATAGACTTCAATCAGAGTAAAAACAAGAAGCTGGGGAAACAGTAGAGGGAGCAAAATGCAGTTAGAGCTTCTTCAGAGTTTCATGCCCAGAATTACTCTGCTACCTAAACAAGAAAAACACTCAACAAGAAAAGAAAACTATCAACCAATATCTCTTGCAAATATAGATTCAAAAATCCTCAACAAAATGCTAGTGAATGAAATCCAGCAACATAAAAAAGGATCATACACCATTACCAAGTAGGATTTATCCAAGGAATGGAAGGTTGGTTCAACATATAAATATCAATCAATATAATATACTATATTAATAGAATAAAGGACAATTACTTCATGATCATCTCAATAGATACAGAAAAAGCATTTGACAAAATTAAATATCCTTTGTGACAAATATGCTCAAAAAATTAAAAATAGAAGGGTATTTTCTTACTCTCTATATTAGGCCATTCTTGCATTGCTATAAAGAATTAACTGAGGCTGGGCGCAGTGGCCCACGCCTGTAATCCCAGCACTTTGGCAGGCCGAGGTGGGTGGATCACCCGAGGTCAGGAGTTCGAGACTAGCCTGGCCAACATGGTGAAATCCCGTTTCTACTAAAAATACAAAAATTAGCTGGGCGTGGGGATACACACCTGTAGTCCCAGCTACTTGGGAGGCTGAGGTTGGAGAATCGCTTGAACCCGGGAGACGGAGGTTGCAGTGAGTTGAGATAGCACCACGGCACTCCAGACTGGGTGACAGAGCAAGACTCCGTCTCAAAAAACAAAACAACAACAAACAAAAAAAACGGAGACTGGGTAATTTAATAAAGAAAAATGTTTAATTGGCTCACAGTTCTGCAGACTGTACAGGAAGCATAGCAACATCTGCTTCTGGGGAAGCCTCTGGAAGCTTACAATCACGGAGGAAGGCCAAGAGGGAGCTTGCATGTTACATGGTGAAGGCAGGAGCAAGAGAGCCAGTGGGGAGGTACTACACATTTTTAAATGACCTGATCTCATGAAAACTCACTCTCTACCATGAGGACAGTACCAAGGAGAGTAGTGCTAAGCCATTCATGAGAAATCTGCCACCATGAGCCAATCACTCCCCACCAGGCCCCACCTCCAACATCATGGAATATATTTCAATGAGATTTAGGCAGGGATACACATCCACACTATATCAGCTCCCTACCCTTTGCTCATTACCACTGTTCTTTTTATTGTCTCTATGTTTTGCCTTTTTCCAAATGTCGTATAATTGAAATTATACAGTATATAGCCCTTATGAGAGTAATATAGTGTGTCCCTGCCCAAATCTCATATTGAAATATAATCCCCGGTGTTGGAGGTGGGGCCTGGTGTGAAGTGATTGAACCGTGGGCACGGATTTCTCATGAATGGTTTAGCGCGATCCCCCTTGGTACTGACTGGCTTCTTTCTTTGTCCATTTTTAATTAAGTTGTTACTTTATTATTCAGTTGTAATGCTTCTTTATATATTCTGGATATTAGTCCCATATTAGATATATAGTTCGAAAATATTAATATTTTCTCCTATTCCATGCATTGTCGTTTTACTTTCTTGATAATGTCCTTTAAAGTGCAAATATTTTTAATTTTAACAAAGTCCAATTTATCTACTTTTTATTTGGTTGCTTGTGCTTTTTGTGTCATGGCTAAGAAACAGTTGCCTAGCCCAGGTCGTGAAAATTCATACCAAATCATTGCCTAATGTAAGATCAAAAAGTTTTATACCTATGTTTTCTTCTAAGAGTTGTAGTTTTAGCTCTTACATTTAGGTATTTGATCTATCTTTAAATAATTTTTATATATGAGATGAGGTCAGGATCATGTGTATGTACAGTTGTCCTAGCACCATTTGTTAAAAAAAAGATTGATGCCCAACATTGAAGAGTCTTAGCACCCTTATTGAAAATCAATTGGCCATAAATGTATGGCTTTATTTTTGGACTACTAATTCTATCCCATTAATCTATATTACTATCCTTATGCCAATACCACATGCTTTTTTATTACTGTACCTTTGTAGGAAGTTTTAAAACTGGGATGTGTGATTTCTCCAACTTTGTTCCTCTTCGTTCATCTTTTTCATGATTGTTTGGACATTTCCAGGTCACTTGCATTTCCATATGAATTTTAGAATCAGCTTGCCGATTTTAAAAAATGAAACCAGTTTGGATTTTAATAGAGCTTGTGTTGAATTTGTAGATTAATTTGTAGTATTTCTACCTTACCAATATTAAATCTTCCAATTCATGACCATGAAATGTCTTCTCATTTATTTATGTTTTCTTTAATTCCTTTAAACAGTATTTTGTGGTTTTCCATGTACAAGTCATACTGTTCTTTAAAAAAAATTATTTCTAACTTTTTTATTTTTTAATGCTATTATAAGTAGAATTGTTTTCTTAATTCATTTTCAGATTGTTCATTGCTACTGCATAGAAATACAAATGATTTTTGTATGTTGATCCTGTTTACTACAATTTTGCTGAACTTGTTTATTGACTCTAAGAGCTTTTCTTGTTTTGTTTTGTTTTGTTTTGAGATGGAGTCTTGCACTGTTGCCCAGGCTGGAGTGCGATGGCATGGTCTCAGCTCACTGCAACCTCTACCTCCCAGGTTCAAGCAATTCTCCTGTCTCAGCCTCCCAAGTAGCTGGGATTACAGGTGTGCACCACCATATCTGGCTAATTATTATTATTTCGTATTTTTAGTAGAGATGGGGGTTTCACCATGTTGGCCAGCCTAGTCTCGAACTCCTGACCTCAAGTGATCTGCCCCCCTCAGCCTCTCAAAGTGCTGGGATTACAGATGTGAGCCACTGTGCCCAGTCTCTAGCTCTAAGAGTTTTTGAAGCATTCTTTGTGGTTTTCTTTTTCTTTTATTTTTGAGACAGGGTCTCACTCTGTTGCCCAGGCACAATCTTGGCTCACTGCAACATCTACCTCCTGGGTTCAAGCAATTCTCATGTCTCAACTTCCTGAGTAGCTGGGATTACAGGCTCGATCACCATGCCAGGCTAATTTTCATATTTTTAGTAGAGACAGGGTTTCTCCATGTTGCCCAGGCTGGTCTAGAACTCCTGGCCTCAAGTGATCTGCCTGCCTTGGCCTCCCAAAGTGCTAGGATTACAGGCATGAACCACCATGCCTGGCCTCTGTGTGTTTTTCTTTTTCTTTTTTTAAAATTTATTTGTTAATATTTTTCTATACACAAAATTATATTATATGAAAATAGAGTTAGTCTTCCTTTCCAATCTAGATGGTTTTTATTTCTTTTCCTTGCCTAATTGCTCTGACTAGTGTCTCTAGTAAAATTTTGAATAGAACTTGTAAAAATGGATAAATAAATATTGGAGTATAACTCATTAAAGTATAAAATTGTGTTCATACTCATATAAATAAATAATTAAATAAATAAACAAGAAGAGACAAGTCTCCTGTGCAGAAGAATTCCAAATAATTTATGTAGATAATCTACTCTCAAAAAGGTGAAGCTTAGCTCCTCACTCCTTAAGTACGGGCTGTGCATAGAGGCTTCCTTCAGAGTACGTTACAGAAAAGGAGAGACAAAGAGTGACTTCGCAGTGGAGAAGCTTGACGAACACTACTTCAGCCAGATGATACAAATCAACATCGACAGTGATGAGCCATGCTCACAGTAAGTACCCTCACCCCTGTCTAACAATGAGAAATATGATAAATCCCAATAGCAGGACATCCTGGAAAACACGTGCCCAGTACTCATCCAAATTGTCAAGGACAATATGAGAAACTGTCATGCCAAAAGGAGCTTAGGGAGACATGATGGCTAAATGCAATGTGTTATCCTCAGTGGCATCTTGGAACAGAATAAAGACATTAGGTAAAAGCTGAAGTATGTTTTTTGAGTTGGGGTCTCATTCTGTCACCCAGGTTGGAGTGCAGTGGCGTGATCACAGCCCACTACAGCCTTGAACTTCTGGGCTCAAGGGATCCTCCCATCTCAGCCTTCTGAGTATCTAGGACTACAGGTGTGAGTCAC
This sequence comes from Macaca fascicularis, assembly GCF_037993035.2. Lineage (NCBI taxonomy): Eukaryota > Metazoa > Chordata > Mammalia > Primates > Cercopithecidae > Macaca > Macaca fascicularis. Next base: position 113,837,059 of record NC_088395.1, read on the forward strand.
CATGTCCAGCTAATTTTTTTAAAAATCTTTTTGTTGTAGAGATGGGCTCTTGCTATGATGCCCAGGCTTGTCTTGAATTCTTGTCCTCTCTCCAAATGAGATACCACTTCACACCTAATAGGCTGGCTATAATAAAAAAGATGGAAAATAATCAATGATGGCAAGGATGTGGAGAAATTGGAGGCTTCATATTTTGCTAGTGTAGTAAAGTAAAACGTAAAATGGTGCTTTGGAAAATAGTCTAGAGGTTCCTCAAAAGTTTAAACATATATTTTCTATAGATCCAGCAATTAGTCTTAGATATGTACAAAAAAGAGTTGAAAACATATGTCCACACAAAAAAGTGTACATGAATATTCATAGAATTATTATTCATAACAACCAACATGGGGAAAAACACAATTGTCCATCAGTTGATGAATGGACAAACAAAACATGGCAGATTCTTACAGTGGACTATTACAGAGTCACACAAAGGACGGAAGTACTGACACATGCTGCAACATAAATGAATCTCAAAAACATTATGCTAAGTAAAAGAAGCCGGAGGCCAGTTGTGGTGGCTAACAACTGTAATCCCAAAACTTTGGGAGTCTGACTGGGGGAACATCACTTGAGGCCAGAAACTTGAGACCAGCCTGGGCAATATAGCAAGACTCCACCTCTACAAAAAAATAAAAATTAAAAAGTAGCTGGGTGTGGTGGCACACATCTGTAGTCATAGCTACATGGAAGGCTGAGGCAGGAGAATGCCTTGAACCCAGGAATTTGAGGTTAGTGCAAGTTACAATCATACCACTGCATTCTATCCTGGGTGACAGATTGAGACTTTGCCTCTAAAAAAGTAAAAATAAAAATAAAAAATTTTAAGGGCTGGGTTCAGTGGCTCATGCTTGTAATACCAGCACTTTGGGAGGCCAAAGTGGAAGGATTGCTTGAGTCCAGGAGTTCAAGACCATTCTGGGGAACATAGTGAGATCCCATCTCTATAAAGAAAAAATAAATTATCAAAAAATTTTAAAAAGAAGCCAGACACAAAAATAAATAAGTAAAAATAAATAAACAAAAAAAGAAAAAAATGAGAAAAAAGCAAGAAAATAGAAAAAAAGAAGTCAGACACAAAGGCCATATATTGTATGATTCTCATTGTATGAAATGCTCAGAATAAGCAAATCCACAGTGACAGAAAGCGGATTAATGGTTGCCTAGGTCTGGGAAGAGGAGAGAAGTGAAGTGTTACAGACTAAATATTTGTGTCCCCTACAGAATTCAGAAGTTTAAACCCTAATTCCAATGTGATGGCAATAAGAAGTGGGTCCTTTGGGAAGTAATTTGATTATGAGGGTAGAGCCCTCACAAATGGGATTAATGTTCCTGTAAGGAGAGGCCACAGAACTAGTTAGCTTCCTTTCCTACCTTGTGAGGATACATGTGAGGAAGTCAGCAGTCTGCAGCCTGGAAGAGAGCCTTTGCCAGAATGTGACCATGCTGGCACTCTGATCTCAGACTTCCAGCCTCCAGAACTGTGAGAAATAAATTCCTGTTTTTTATAAGCCACCACTCTGTGGTACTTTGTTATAGTAGCTCAAACTGACTAAGACGTGGAGTGACTGCTCATGAGCATGGGGGTTGTTTTTGGGGTGATTAAAAGGTTCTATACATAGAAAAGGTGACACGGCAGGGCGCAGTGACTCGGGAGGCGGAGGCAGGAGAATCACTGAATCTGGGAAGCAAAGGTCAAAGTGAGCCAAGATTGCGCCACCGCACTGCAGTCTGGGCCACAGAGCAAGACTCCATCAAAAAAAAAAAAAAAAAAAAAAGACGAAGAAGAAGAAGAAAAAAAGAAAAGAAAAGAAGAAGAATAGTTGATGGTCTGTGGTGTAAGACCTAAAATTAAGGTTCAATATTCTGTGCTGCTTTGACGTCTGAAATGGGAGGGAGGCTGTGGCTCTAACGGTTCAACTGCAAGCATCCTTAGGCAAAACTGCTGCAGCAGATTTCAGGTCCCTACCAGTATGTGGAATTATTCAAACAAGCCAATCACATCCTTTCATGGAAACCAAGGGTCACTTTGCCCTCTGGATACTACAAAACCTACCTTCCACCTCACCCACTTGATCTCTCACTCTGTTCCTGAGTATAACATCTGTGTGGGCCTGTATAGCACGCTGTGTCATTCTATGGGCTTTGAGTATCTGTGATTAATAAACTGCTATCAATCTCATCTGCCCGTGACAGGTGTCATGTGTTTGGCCATCCCCATAACCCTAGGATGGGACTCTCTCCCTCACCAGTGGGTGAAGAGCAGGCAATCAAAACATGGTTGCACATCTTTGTGAATATACTAACAACTACTAAATTGTATACTCTAAAAAGGTGAATTGTATGTTATGTGTATAACTCAATAAAAAATCTTTCTTTTCTTTTCTTTTTTTGAGACAGTCATGCTCTGTCGACCAGGCTGGAGTGCAGTGGCAGGATCTTGGCTCACTGCAACCTCTTGTCTCCCAAGTTCAAGCAATTCTTGTGCCTCAGCCTCCCTAGTAGCTGGGATTACAGGCATGCACCACCACGCACTGCTAATTTTGGTATTTTATGTAGAGACAGAGTTTCGTCATGTTGGCCAGGCTGGTCTCGAATTCTTGGCCTCAAGTAATCTGCCCACTTCGGCCTCCCAAAATGCTGGGATTACAGGTGTGAGCCACTGTACCCAGCCTGCCATGTTCATTTCTAATTCTGGGCCTTCATTTACCTGGAATTCTCAAATCTTAGCCATCCTTCAAAGCCAAATCAAGACCTAGCTATACGAAGCTTTCCTTGATCTCTTATTGCTCTGAACACCAACAGAATTTGTCATCTGTAAGACACAATTTTTTCATCTTGTTTTTTAAAACTGATTTTTTATTGGGCCAGGAACGGTGGCTCACGCCTGTAATCCCAGCACTTTGAGAGGCCGAGGCGGGCAGATCACTTGAGGCCAGGAGTTCCAGACCAGCCTGGCCAACATGGTGAAACCCCATCTCTACTAAAAACACAAAAATTAGCAAGGTGTGGTAGCGCATGTCTGTAATCACAGCTACTCAGGAGGCTGAGGCACGAGAATTGCTCGAACTTGGGAGGTGGAAGTTGCAGTGAGCCAAGATCGCACCACTGCACTCCAGCCTGGGTGGCAGAGTCAGACTCTGTCTCAAAAAAAAAAAAAGAAAAAATTAGCTAGATGTTGTGGCTGGTGCCTGTAATCCCAGCTACCAGGAAGGCTGAGGCAGGAGAATTGCTTGAACCCAGGAGGTGGAAGTTGCAGTGAGCCGAGGTCGGGCCACTTCACTCCAGCCTAGGCAACAGAGTGAGACCTTGCCTAAAAAAAAAAAAGAAAAGAAAAGAAATGGACACGGCAGATTTGATGCACAGTATGGAAACTGATCTGACTAAATTGCATGATTGCTTTAGGGGTTATCAGAGAATAAGACTGGCTAGGTAGGTGGAGGAAAAATTAAGGCGGAGCTTGAAAGACAGCAGAGAAGTTTGGTCTTCATCCTGTAAATCCAGATTTTTATCAGAGAATTGACATGATACAGATACAAGAGAGGCAGTATATAACCTAGTAATTAAAAAGCATAAGCTCTAGAGTAAGACAGACCTAGAACTCAATTGTGGCTCAGACTATTTTCATCATGACTACTGTACCTTTACTATTTCACAGGTTTGAAGCTATTATCTTTGAATCCTGGTATGGCAAGGCATCACTGTCACTTTCTCTCATTGACTGTGCTAGCATTCTCCCACTTCCTACTTGTTCTAACTATTCTTTTACTTATTTATTTTTTAAATCCAGGACTGATTGAGCAACCAGGCCCCAGAAAAGCTTGCTAGCATAATCTTCAGTTACATTTAAAATACTTGGAAATTTTCATTGTTTTCAAATAGTTCGACTTGAACTAAGCTAAAATTTACCTTCCATTGGTTTTCTAGGAAATAATGTAAACAAAACTATATGGTGCCTCAACATATTAAGAAATTGACTTTGTGAAGACTTTAGCATGTATATTGTTTTAATGTAAAAGGTAGGGCTACATATAAAGAGCTCTTTATTTTTTATTTTTTTGAGACAGAGTCTAGCTCTGTCACCCAGGCTGGAGTGCAGTGGCGTAATCTGGGCTCACAGAAACCTCCGGCTTCCTGGGTTCAAGCAATTTTCTTGTCTCAGCCTCCTGGGTAGCTGGGACAACAGGTGCAGGTCACCACGCCTGGCTAATTTTTATATTTTTTAAGTAGAGACGGGGTTTCACCACGTTGGCAGGCTGGTCTCAAACTCCTGAGCACAAGTGATCCGCCCACCTTGGCCTCCCAAAGTGCTGGGATTACAGGCTGAGCCAGTGTGCCCAGCCCAAATAGCTCTTCATTAAAGGAAGCCTAGCAATAAACCTTTTCAGAAAGCCTATGTTAATTAAATATAAAATGTTAGCAACTATATTACTAAAACTGCATGAAGTTATAAAAATGCATTTTAATTGTATTTTATATAATTATGATGTATAAGGCAGCTTTTGCTGCTGCTTCTTCCTCTTCTACTTCTCCTTCCTCTTCTTGTTCTTCCTCTTCTTCTTCCCCTCCCCCTACTACTTTTCCTGCCCCTCCTGTCTATGACCTTGTTAGCTATTTGTATGTTTCAGGAATATCTGTCAATCATCTGCAGGATGCATGGAAGTGGGCAGATACAGAGATTCTGTTATAGGAATCCAAGAGTAACGTTAAAAGACGCTATGGATTCTATACATTCTAGCGCACCAAAGCTGGCTTGCTTGGCATAGCTTTTACAGGTTTTACTTAGGACTGAGGCACTAAATTTGCCTCCCACTAACAGGACTGGAACAGAGGTATAACGAAACTAGTGAAAACTATGAGACATAAGATGTTCCACACTCCCTCGAGTGCAGACAAGCAGCTGAAGACTGACCCCTGTCCCAATAAAGGAGCCAGAATGAAAACATAGGAAGAAATGGGCAAAGACCCAGAAGAAGTTAGTGTTAAGAGAAACCAGGTAAAGCCTATTAGATATTATAGTGAGATCAGGAGAATGAGAACTGAAAAGGTTATTTGAATTGAAGAATTAGGCCATTGCCTTACAGCAATGTTGTGGGCGGATAGAATCTAGATTGGAAGAGATCAATGAGTAACAAAAGGGAACTTTGGAGAAATTTGGCAGGAAAGGAAAAGATAGACTAGCAGTTTGTGGGAGAGAGTGGTATTAGGTTTTCTGTTTGGTTTTTGTATTTTATTTTTACTTTTCCTTTTGTTTTTGAATTTTTAAAGATCTTCATACTTGAATGAGTTTCAGGCCAAGGGAGAAGAGTCAGTACTAAATATTTAAGGCAGGAAATCATTTCAGTACAAATAATAGAAGAGATGGGGTCAAGAGAGCACAGGTTAACACTGGTATTGAGGACAGACACATGCTTTAAAGATAGGAGTAACGGGGTAATTATGATGATGGTGATAATGATGATGATGATGCTGATAATGATGAGGCTGATAGTGAAGATGTATTGAAGAAACTGTTCTAAGAGCTGTACATGGATTATTTTATTTAATCCTTACACTGATACTTTGAGAATGAGAAAACTGAGACAAAGTGAGGGGTAAATTGTTCAATATTACACAGCTAGTAAACATAAATGCAGGAATTAAATCAAGGCAGGAATTAAATTAAGGAGGTTTGACCTCAGACCTCCACTACTAAGAGAAATACAAACAAGATACAAATAGATTTTGAATTGTGGAATTCATGAGGACAAAGTGAGACAGACAGGAATTGTATGCAAAACTTGAGGAGAGTGGAAGAAATTTGGAACAGCTACTTGTAGTCAATAGGGGAGGAATGGAAAGACTGCAATGTAGAGAACATAACTGAGGTGGAGAGCATAAATAAATAATAGAACCTGACCTTTACCTGTTTGCAACTTTCCCTAGCAGGGTCCCAGGAGCAGAGGTAGAATTTGATGTTGAGGGTTAGGGAAGTCAAGGGCAAGGGATTCTAAACCCGTTACTAAGTGCATTATTAAAACATTCACTGGAGTGATGTTAGTGAAAATAGCAAAGAAAGGAACTCCAAATTTCCACTTCTCCATTAAAACAATGAAAAATTGACAAAAACAGTCAGACTCAACGGTTTCAGAACTCTGGAAATTAACCAAAGTCTTGCAACAACCTGGGAAGCACATATTCAAAAAAAGTGGCTGAATCTTACAAGAGTGAGCTTTGTGATATTTTAATGTGTCCCATTCCACTCCCTCCTCCCTAGCTCAGCAGTAGCTTTGAAAATAAAAAGTTACATTCCCAGTACTGAGGGGAGCAGAGAAGAACTCATTCTCCCCAAATTGTCATTATTTGATTTGTTCACAGGCTCCCTGGACGACTGGTTTGAAAGGCGTGCCTTTATCAGGAACACAGTGCTAACAGCTTTTCCCCAGGGGGGATTTCTCAAAAACATTCAGAGGCAATTGTTTCATTTTTCTTTTTTTTCTTTCTTTTTTTTTTTTTTGAGATGGAGTCTCACTCTTGTTGCCCAGGCTGGGGTGCAATGGTGCAATCTCAGCTCACTGCAACCTCTGCCTCCTGGTTTCAAGCGATTCTCCTGCCTCAACCTCCCAAGTAGCTGGGATTACAGGTACCTGCCCCCACGCCCGGCTAATGTTTTTTTTTTTTTTTTTTTTTTTTTATTTTTTGTATTTTTAGTAGGGACAGGGTTTCACCATGTTGGCCAGGCTGGTCTCAAACTCCTGACCTCAGGTGATCCGCCCCCTTCGGCTTCCCAAAGTGCTGGGGTTACAGGCGTGAGCCACTGTGCCCGGCCCAGAGGCAAGTGTTTCAATGGCATGGATGTCTTAGGTATCTGATGAAGCGTTTATATGCAAAATTTATAAGGAACTCAACTCAATAGCAAAAGAACAAATAACCTGATTAACAAACGTGCAAAGGATCCAAATAGACATTTTTCCAAAGAAAACATACAAATGGCCAACAGGTATATGAAAAGGTGCTCAACATCACCAGTCATCAGGTTACTGCATGTTGAAACCACAATGAGCTATCACCTTACACCTGTTAGAATGACTATTATCAAAAAGACAAGCAATAATAAGTGTTAGTGAAGGTTTGCAGAAAAGGGAACTCTTGCACACTGTTGATGGGAATGTAACTTGGTGTAGCCACTATAGAAAACAATATGGAGATTCCCCCCAAAAATAAAAATAGAATTACCATATGATCTATCAATCCCACCTCTAAGCATATATACAAAGGAAAGAAAATCAGTATCTCAAAAAATATCTGCACCCACATGTTCATTGCAGCATTATTTACAATAGGCAAGATATAGAAACAACCTAAGGGTCCCTTGATGGATGAATGGATAAAGAAAACGTGGTATATAGTGAAATATATTTAGCTATAAAAAAGACACATTCATTGAAGCAGAGAGTAGAACGGTAGTTGCCAGGGACTGGGGAGTGGGAAAAATGGGGAGATGTTCACTGAAGGGTACAAACTTTCAGTAAAAAGATGAATAAATTCTGAAATGTAATAGACAGCATCATGATTATAGTTAATACTGCATTGTTTCCTTGAAATTTACAAAGAGAGTATATTTCTCTTTGTGTCTTCACCACATACACACATATACACAATGGTAACTATACTGATTGATGTGTTAAATAATTTGTGATAATCATTTCACAACACATACATGTATCAAATCATACTGTACACCTTGAATACATACAATTTTTATTTGTCAATTATACCTCAATAAAGCTGGAAAAAAGAAAAAAAAAAGCAGAGAAAATGAATGAAACCAAATTTTGGTATTTGAAAAGATCACCAAAACTGAGAAACCTTTAGCTAGACTGACCAATAAAAAAACAAACAAACCAGAAAAAAAACCAGATGACTAAAATCAGAATAAAAGAAGACACATTACCATCAACCTATATAGAAATAAAAAGTATTATATGGGAATAGTATGAACAATTGGATACTCTAGACAACATAGACAAATTCCTAGAAACACAAGACAGACCCAAGAAGAAATAGAAAATCTTTATAGACTTGGAACAAGTAAAGATATTGAGCTAATAATAAAAATTTTCCCACGAAAAAAAAAAACCTTCAAGACCAGACAGCTTCAAGAGCGAATTCTACCAAGTGTTTAAACAAAAATTAACACCTATCCTTCTCAAACTCTTCTAAACAACAGAAAAGAAGGAGCACTTCCTAACACATTTTTATGAGGTAAGTATTATCCTGAAACTAAACCCGTATGCATCACAAAAATAAAACCAAAGACCAATATCCTTTATGATTATTAAAGCAAAACACTAAACAAAATATAATACTAGCAAATGAATCAGGTAACATATAAACAGAATTATATAATAATATGATGACCAAGTGGGATTTATCCCAGGAATATAAAGTTGACTTAAACACTCAGCAATCTATGAATAGAAGTGAAATTCCCCGACCTGATAAAGAGCATGTATGAAAAACTCATAGCTCACCTCATACTCAATGGCAAAAGACTGGAAGCTTTACCACAGGGATCAGTAACAACACAAGGATGTCTGCTCTCAATACGTCTATTCAACATTGTTCTGAAAGTTCTAACGAGAGCATTTAGTCAAGATAAATAAATAAAAGTCATTCAAATTACAAAAAGTAAAATTATCTTTGCAGACAACATGATTTTTTTTTTTTTTTTTGAGACAGGGTCTCACATTGTCACCCAGGCTGGAGTGCAGTGGCGCAATCTCAGCCCACTGCAGCCTAGGCCTCCCTGGTTCAAGCCATCCTCCTACCTCAGCCTCCCCAGTAGCTGGGAACACAAGCGCTGGCCACCATGTCTGATTAATTTTTGTATTTTTAGTAGAGTTGGCCAGGCTGAAACTCCTGACTTCAGGTGACCCGCCTGCCTTGGCCAAGTGCTGGGATTACAGGCATGAGCCACTGAGCCCTGCTGACACAATCTTATATATAGAAAATCTTTTTTAAAAACTTAGGGCTAATAGGCCGGGCGTGGTGGCTCATGCTGGTAATCCCAGCACTTTAGGAGGCCGAGGCAGGTGGATTACCTGAGGTCAGGAGTTTGAGACCCTCCTGGCCAACATGGCTAAGCCTCGTCTCTACAAAAAATACAAAAATTAGCCGGGCATGGTGGCGGTCACCTGTAGAGCCAGCTACTTGGGAGGCTGAGGCAGGAGAATCTCTTGAACCCGGGAGGTGGAGGTTGCAGTGAGCTGAGATCAAGTCACTGCATTCCACCCTGGGTGACAGAGCGAGACTCCATTTCAAAAAAAAGAAAAAAGAAAATTGGGGCTAATAAATGGATTAAGCAAAGATGCAGGATACAAGGGCAACATACAAAAATCATCATTTATATTTATATACACTAACAATGAACAATCTGAAAAGTAAATATTAAAAAATTATCACTAAGATAGCCATGCTGCAGGCAGAGCTCATTGGCTCACACCTGTAATCCCAGCATTTTAGGAGGCTGAGGCTTGCCGACCACTGGAGGTCAGGAGTCAAAACCAGCTGGGTCAACATGGCGAAACCTCGTCTCCATTAAAAAAATTTAAAAAATAAAAAAACAAATTAGCCAGACATGGTGGCCCGGGGCGCCTGTAGTCCCGGCTACTTGGGAGGCTGAGGTCGGATAATCTCTTGAACTCAGGAGGTGGAGGTCGCAGTGAGCAGAAATCGAGCCACTGCACTCCAACCTGGGTGACGAAAGAAAGAAAGAAAGAAAGAAAAGAAAGAAAGAAAGAAAGAAAGAAAGAAAGAAAGAAAGAAAGAAAGAAAGAAAGAAAGAAAGAAAGAAAGAAAGAAAGAAAGAAAGAAAGAAAGGGAAGGAAAGAAGAAGGAAGGAAGGAAGGAAGGAAGGAAGGAAGGAAGGAAGGAAGGAAGGAAGGAAGGAAGGAAGGAAGGAAGGGAAAGGAAAGGAAGGAAGGAAAAAATAGCCGGGCATGGTGGAGGACTAGCATTTCTCAATTTCAAAACGTACTACAAACCACACTTAATCAAAACCATGTGGTACTGGCATAAGGATAGACATATAGATCAATGGAATAGAATTGAGAGTCGGAAACCCATACATCTAAGGTCAATTGATTTTCAAAGAGGTGTCAAGAGTATGCAATTGGAAAAGAATAGCCTCTTCCAAAAATGGTCCTGGAATACTTGGATATTCACATGCAAAAGAATGAAGCTGGGCCTTACCTCACGCCATATACAAAAATTAACTCAAAATGAACCAGAGACCTAAATATAAGAGCTAAAATTGTAAGCCTCTTAGAAATAAATATAGAGGGCGGGTCGTGCGCTCGGTGGCGCGTTGTGCGCGTGTGCGGAATGCCCTGCTGCCCCCAGCTGGAGGGGAACCAGTCTGCTCCAGGTGGCAAGCTGCGTGAGCAAGCAAGCCAACATGGACCGCGACTCGTACCAGCACTATTTCTACGACTATGACGGCGGGGAGGATTTCTACCGCTCCACGACGCCCAGCGAGGACATCTGGAAGAAATTCGAGTTGGTGCCGCCGCCCTGGGACTTGGGTCCCGCCGCCGGGAACCCAGCCCTTGGCTTTGGTCCCCTGGAACCGTGGCCGGTAGGGTGCGCTGAGAACGAGACGGAATCCCAGGACTACTGGAAAGCTTGGGACCCGAACTACGCCTCCCTCATCCGCCGTGACTGCATGTGGAGCGGCTTCTCCGCCCAGGAGCCACTGGAGAGAGCGGCGAGTGACCTGCTTGCAGTTGGCGCGCCCTCGGGGTACTCGCCCAAGGAGTTCGCCACCCCCGACTACACTCCTGAGCTCGAAGCCAGCAACCTAGCGCCTATCTTCCCCTGTTTGCTGGGCGAGCCCAAGATCCAGGCCTGCTCCAGGTCTGAGAGCCCAAGCGACTCCGAGGGCGAAGAAACCGACGTGACAGTAAAGAAGAGGCAGTCTTTGAGTATGCGGAAGCCGGTCACCATCGCGGTGCGTGCAGACCTTCTGGATCCCCGCATGAATCTCTTCCACATCTCCATCCACCAGCAACAGCACAACTATGCTGCCCCTTTTCCTCCAGAAAGCTGCTTCCAAGAAGGGGCTCCAAAGAGGATTCCCCCAAAAGAAGCTCTAGAGAGAGAAGCTCCAGGGGGAAAGGATGATAAGGAAGATAAAGAGATTGTGAGCCTCCCACCTGTAGCAAGTGAGGCTGCCCAGTCCTGCCAGCCCAAACCCATCCGTTATGATACTGAGAATGGGACCAAGAGGAAGTATCACAGCTCCCTGGAGCGCAAGAGGCGGAATGATCAACGTTCGCGGTTCTTGGCCCTGAGGGACGAGGTACCCGCGCTGGCCAGGTGCTCTAGGGTTTCCAAAGTAATGATCCTAGTCAAGGCCACGGAATACTTACAAGAACTAGTGGAGGCCGAGGAGAAGATGGCTACGGAGAAAAGGCAGCTTGAATGCCAGCGTCGGCAATTGCAGAAAAGAATTGAGTACCTCAGTAGCTACTGACCAAAAAGCCTGACCGTTCGGTCTTAAAAAGACACAAGTTTGCTTTTTGATCTCCCTCTCCCCTTCAGTAACTTGTACATTTTTGTTACAGCAGGACACTCTGGACAGCAGATTGAAGAATGCATTGCAGCCAGTGCACAAACAATATAAAGGCTTGCATTCTTGGAAACCTTGAAACCCAGCTCTCTCTCTTCCCTGACTCATGGGAGTGCCTTGTGTTTTCTGGCACCTTTAGCTTCTCAGCAGGCAGCTTACTGAGGAGCCTTGGGGCCTTCCTGGCTCACTATCTCAAAAGAAAAGGCTGACAGATGCTATGCAACACGTGGTGGATGTTGTTGGGGGCTCCAGCCTGGAAGAAATCTCACACTCTACATGAACTTTAGGCTAGGAAAGGATGTCACTGGGGTAATGCAAGGACAGCTGGGTGTGGACGCTCTCCCTGTGGCTCCATTTTTTCCCAGGAGACACACAAGCTGTCTTGGGTGAAAACAAGCTCAGAGACTTGATGAACGTGGACCATTACCTCACTGTCAGACACTACAGTAGCTGAGGAGTTGGAAACCTTACATATATGTATAAATGTATATATGTATATACGTATATATTATGATGTTGGCTGACCCCCTTCCTCCCACTCTCAATGCTGTGACTGAGAACATTTAAGAGAGCTTTGCCTGTAAGTAATTTGTCTTAAAGCCCTCTGGGCTCTCTTCTCTGAGGGAGGGAACTTCGAGTCCTCACAAGGGACCTTGTCTCATTCTGCCTCTGTTATGCAATGGGTTCTACAGCACCCTTTCCCGCAGGTTAGAAATATTTCCCTAAGTCACAGAGAAATGGGTCTTAGCCTGGAGCCTGGGGAAAGTTCGGAGTCCTGGTTCATGAACTTGATCCCTGCTCAGGTGTTTTCTGAGGGGCCCTTGAGGCCCAATCTTTTCTCAAGGCAGGTGTGAGGCACCTTAGAAGGGAGAACTGTAACACTTCCTCTTTCGCACCTGCCTCTCATCTCAATCCTTGACTGATGAATTTGAAGTTCTACTAGAACCATGAAAACTTGTTCCTTTCATGCATCTCCAAGGAGCTTGCTGGCTCTGCAGCCACCCTTGGGCCCTCACACCAGCCTGCAATGAGTCAGATGTCCTTCGCAGAGTCAGGGCCTTTCTGAAGTTTTCTGGAGAGTTGTTGGGACTCATCTAGTGCTCCACAACGTGGACTTGCCTCCTTGTGTGTTTAAAATGAGCCTCTGGGAGCTCTGCTTAGTCAACCATGATGGATTTTTTCTTTTTTCTTTTTTTTTTTTTGAGATGCAGCCTCGCTCTTGTTGCCCAGGCTGGAGTGCAGTGGCATGATCTCGGCTCACTGCAACCTCTGCCACCCGGGTTCAAGCGATTCTCCTGCCTCAGCCTTCCGAGTAGCTGGGATTACAAGTGCCTGCCACCATGCCTGGCTAATTTCTGTATTTTTAGTAGAGACGGGGTTTCACCATGTTGGCCAGGCTGGTCTTGCCCTCCTGACCTCAGGTGATCTGCCTGCTTCCATGATAGATTTTGCCCCAGCTGGACTCTGCAACTCCACGTGGAATCCAGGTGCAGCCTCCAGTCTGGGAAAGTCACCCAACCCCGCAGTTGTCATGTGGGTAACCTCTGGAACCCCTAAGTCTGTCCTGTGAGAAGGACCAGCCCCTCCAGAACTCTGCCTAGGACAGCAGGTGCCTACTTGGAAGTTGGGAGGATGGGGAGTGATAAGTATTATATGTGGCTCTGGAACACCAGCTGCTACTTCCAAATCTATTGTCCATAATGGTTTCTTTCTGAGGTTGCTTCTTGCCCTCAGAGAACTCCAGGGGATGTTTGGAAATAGCCTCTTCACCCTTCTGGAGCATGGTTTACAAGAGCCAGCTGACTTTTGAGACTGTCTATGGAGAACAGGTTGATTGTAGGTTACTGATGTTTCACCTGAATAGCTTGTATTTTATAAGCTGCTGTTTGGTATTATACTGGGGGAGAGTATCCTTTTATATTGTTTTTTGGGTTTTTGTTTGTTTGTTTGTTTGTTTGTTTGTTTTGAGATGGAGTCTGGGTCTGTCGCCAGGCCAGAGTGCAGTGGTGCGATCTTGGCTCACTGCAACCTCCGCCTCCCTGGTTCAAGTGATTCTCCTTCCTCAGCCTCCTGAGTACCTGGGATTACAGCCATGCACCACCACACCCAGCTAATTTTTTTTTTTTTTTCTTAGTAGAGGCGGGATTTCACCATGTTGGCCAGGATGGTCTCAATCTCCTGACCTCGCGATCCGCCTGCCTTGGCCTCCCAAAGTGTAAATTGTATTTTTGTATGCCTTTTGCAAAGTGGTGTTAACTCTTTTTGCACAAGAAAATAAAAAAAAAAAAAACCTCTTGGGTAATTCTGTTAAAAGGGTCTGAATAGCTTGTGTTTTATAAGCTGCTGTTTGGTATTACACTGAGGGGGAGTATTTTTTACATTGTATTTTTGTATGCCTTTGGCAAAGTGGAGTTAACTCTTTTTGTACAAGAAAAAAATACTCTTCGGTAATTCTGTTAAAAGGGTCTAAATAACTTGTGTTTTATCAGCTGCTGTTTGTTATACTTGGGGGGGAGTATTTTTTATATTGTATTTTTGTGTGCCATTTGCAAAGCAGTGTTAACTCTTTTTGTTCAAGAAAAAAAACTCTTGGGTAATTCTGTTAAAAGGGTCTGATTTATTTTGAAAAGCAAGTTTACCTGAAATTTTGTATTTAGTTGTGATTACTGATTACCTGATTGTAAAATGTTGCCTTCTGGGACATCTTCTAATAAAAGTTTTCTCAAACATGTTTTTTTTAAAAAAAGAAGTAAACGTCTTTATTACCTTGAATGTGGTAATGGATTTTTTTTTTTTCCCGATACGGTCGTATTCTGTTTCCCAGGCTGGAGTGCTATGGCACAATCTCGGCTCACTGCAACCTCTACCTCCCAGGTTCAAGTGATCCCCCAACCTCAGCCTCCCAAGTAGCTGGGACCACAGGCTCGAGCCACCACGCATGGCTAATTTTTGTACTTTTGGTAGAGACAGGGCTTCACCATGTTGCCCAGGCTAGTCTCAAACTCCTAAGCTCAAGTGATCTGCTCACCTTGGCCTTTCAAAGTGCTGGGATTACAGGCATGACCCACCACCCCTGGCCTAGTAATGGATTCTTAATAGACATGACAAAACCACAAACAACGAAAGAAAAAATACATAAATTCAACTTCGACAAAATTAAAACTTTTTTTTTTTTTTGAGACAGAGTCACTCTTGTTGCCCAGACTGGAGTGCAGTGGTGTAATTTTCGCTCACTGCAACTTTCTGCCTCCCAGGTTCAAGTGATTCTCATGCCTCAGCCTCCCAAGTAGTTTGGATTACAGGCGCCTGCCACCACACCCAGCTAATTTTTGTATTTTTAGTAGAGATGGGGTTTTGCCATGTTGGCCAGGCTGGTCTCGAATTACTGACCTCAGGTGATCTGCCACCTCGGCCTCCCAAAGTGCTGAGATTACAGGTGTAAGCCACCATGCCTGGCCCAAAATTAAAACCATTAAGCACAAAGATACGTCAAGGAAGTTAAAAGACAACTTACAGAATGAGAGAAAATATTTGCAAATCATATATCTGATAAAGGTCTAGTCTACATATTATTTAAAGAACTTGTACAACTTAACAACAAGAAAGACAAACTGATTTTAAAATGGGCAAAAGACTTTAATAAACATTTACCCAAAGGAGATATACAAATGACCAACAAGCACATGAAAAGAAGTTCAACATCATTAGTCATTAGGGAAATATAATTCAAAACCATAATGACGTAAAACCTAACACACACTAAGATGGCTATAATTAAGAAAAAAAACCCAGAATATAGCAAGTGTTGGCAAAGATGTGGAAACTGGAACTGTCATAAATTGCTAGTGAGAAGGTAAAATGATGCAATTGTGGAAAACAATTTTGCAGTTTCTCAAAAAGTTAGACATACAATTACCATATGACCAAGCAACCGCACTCCTAGGGAAATAAAAACATAAGTCCACACAAAAATTGCACATAAACGTTTATAGCAACATTATTCATGATAACAGGAAAAGTGAAAACATCCAATTATCCATCAATGGATGAATGCATAAATGAAATGGAACATAACAGGATTTGGGTCTGTGTGTCTACCCAAATCTCATGTCAAACTGTAATCCCCAATATTGGAAGTGGGGCCTGGTGGGAGGTGATTGGATCATGGGAAAGGATTTCTCCTGTGGTATAGTTCTTGTAAGTGAATTATCACAAGATTTGGTGGTTTAAAAGTGTGCAGCACCTCCCCCCACTTTCTCCTGCTCTGGCCATGTGAAGATATACCTGCTTCCCCTTCACCTTCTGCCACAATTTTGAGTTTCCTGAGGTCTCCCCAGCCATGCTTCCTGTACAGCCTGCAGAAATCGTGAACCAGTTGAACCTCTTTTCTTTATAAATTACCCAGTCTCAGGTATTTCTTTATAGCAGCGCAAGAATGCACTAATACAGAAAATTGGTACTGGGAAGTGGGCATTGCTATAAAGATACCAGAAAATGTGGAAGCAACTTTGGAACTGCGTAACGGGCAGAGGTTGGAAGAGTGTGGAGGGCTCAGAAGAAGACAGGAAGATGAGGGAAAGTTTGGAACTTCCTACAGACTTGTTGAATGGTTTTAATCAAAATGCTGATAGTGATGTGGACAGGTGTTACCAGAAAGGGGTCCTGATCCAATCTCCAAGAGAGGGTTCTTGGATCTTGTGTAAGAAAGAATTCGAGGCAAATCCATCAAGTGAAAACAAGTTTATTTAGAAAGTAAAGGAATAAAAGAATGGCTACACCATAGGCGAAAAGAGGGATGTAAGTTCTCACTTTGGGCCGGGGTTTCAGGCTTTTTGGATTGAGGGTGGGGCTTCGCCAGGGACCTGCCCCTGTCTTCCAAGAATTTCTCTGCCTCCTGCCTTTATCATTGTATCATAATGAGCAGTGAGAACGACCAGAGGCTGCTTTCGTCACCATCTTGGTTTTGGTGAGATTTGGCCGGCTTCTTTCCCGCACGCTGTTTTATCGGCAAGGTCTTTGTAACCTGTATCTTGTGCTGACCTCCTATCTCATCCTGTGACTTAGAATGTCTAACCTACTGGGAATGCAGTTCAGTAGGCCTTATCCTTATTTTACACAGCCCCTATTCAAGATGGAGTCACTGTGGTTTAAACGCCTCTGACATATTTCCTCCTTCCCTTTTACAAGGGAACCCTTAATCCTAACAGTTGTAGAGGGGAGAAGATCCATCTTCTGTAAGTACTTCAGGCTGAATGAGCCAACGATATTCCAGCCTAACTGCTAGGGTCTCTTGTATTCAGGATAGAGAGGAGCTCAGTCAGAAAGTGTAGGTATGGCGAGGGCCATTCATAACTCTGAGTTCAGACAAAAGGTGATATCTGGAAGATTAGTAAATGTTCAGTTTAAGAAAACATTCAATAAGCTTATCCTGCATTCCTACAGAAAGAATAAAACTGCAATATATTCCACAACAGTAAAACAAAATAAGTCAAATTATCCCAAGTAAACTAAATAAGAAGGCTTTCCATGAACTGGGCAATTGTTGGAACCAAGCTGATACAGGGTTGCTTGCCAATTACAATGAGCCCAGAATTAGAATACTGATTAAGATTTTTACATTATCTATACTTCTTGTTTCTTCTGAGCCACAGCCAGCGATCACTGGTTGGTTCACAGAAATAGGCAGGGTCAGTCTAAATGGCAGAAAAAAATTCAAAAATAACTGACATTAGAGTCTAATAACAGATGTACCATAGTTTTTGAAATATGATTTTTCTCTCTCCAGTTTCCTATTTTTACTAAAGACAAGTTATGGTAAGACCAATTTTCTTTATTATACTTGGCCTGATTATTTGTATAAAGTGCAGCAAGAATAATTATTTAAAAATTTTTTTTCATTACTTTTTATTATTATTACATAAAAATCATGTTCAAGAGAGAAAGCCAGATTTCACCCTTTGCATTAGTATACCATCGATGTTAAACCCAATTCTTAATAAAACCTTATGGAAAAATCTATTCAAATTTAATGTATGTCCATAAGGCAAGATTCTCATAAATCATTTTAAATAACCCTTTACCATTTTCTGTTACAGAGCACATCAGTGCTCTAAGGAAACTGTTGTGCTTTTATTCCAGTGTTCAATTTATAGAAAAACTGAATAATTTTTCTTTAACTTTAGCCAATGGGTTCACACACAGAATGTCTTTTACAAGATTAATTTTTCACAAACCTTCCACAACTTGTTCAAACCTTCAGCTTTATCCTATCTAACTTAAAACAATCCTTTAACCCTCTAACTAGGCCCTCCAAAATTCACATTCCCTTGCCTTCTTATAATCTTTTACCAAAAATGCATTTTACTTTCCTTGCACACCTTGCATGTAAAGCTGTTTTTTCAGTAGCCTACTAAAAGGCATTACAGTTTTTATTTTTATGACAAAAAATTTAAGTGGTTACTTTTCTTTATGCTAATTAATTAGAACTCATTCATATATAAACGTTACACATACAACACATATAAATACACAGAAAGATAGAAGAAGATCCAGTAGTTGCAAGATTTTTCACTTGCCATTTTCCTTTTTTTAAAATTTTTTTATTTTACTTTAAGTTCTGGGATACCTGTGCAGAACGTGCAGGTTTGTTACATAGGTATACATATGCCATGGTGGTTTGCTGCACCTATCAACCCATCATATAGGTTTTAAGCCCCACACGCATTAGGTATTTGTCCTAATGCTCTCCCTCCCCTTGCCCCCCACCCCTCCAACAGGCCCCAGGGTGTGGAGTGTTTTACTTCCAATTATGTGGTCAATTTTAGAATAAGTGCTATGTGGTGCTGAGAAGAATATATATTCTGTTGATTTGGGGTGAAAAGTTCTGTAGAGAAAATCACCTTCACTAAAAGGAAGACAAGAAGGAAAGAAAGAAGGAAGAGAAGACCACAACACAACCAGAAAACAAATAACAAAATGACAGGAGCAAATTCTTACTTATCAGTAATAAACATTGAATATAATTGGACTAATCTCTGCAATCAAAAGACAGAGTTGCTGACTGGATGAAAAAACAAATTCCAATGACCTATTGCCTAGAGAAAACACAGCTCACCTATAAACATGCACAAACTAAAAATAAAAGGATGGAAAAAGATATACCATGCAAATGGAAACCAAAAAAGAGCAGAAGTAGCTATATTTATATCAGACAAAATAGATTTCAAGACAAAAATTATAAAAACAGCTAGATGGTCATTATATAATAATAAGGTGTCAATTCAGCAAGAGGATATAACAATTGCAAATGAATGTGCAGCCAACACTGCAGCACCCAGATATATAAAACAAATATTATTAGAGCTAAATAGAGAGATGGACCCCAATACAATAATAGCTGCAAACTTCGACACCCCACTTTCAATACTGGACAGATCATCCAGACAGGAAATCAATGAAGAACATTGGACTTAATCTGCACTACAGACCGAATAGATATTTACAGAACATTTTATCCAATGACTGGAGAATACGCAATCTTCTCCTTAACATGTGGATCATTCTCAAGGACAGACCATATGTTAAGCCACAAAACAATTCTTAAAACATTCAACACACCAGGGCCTATCACGGGGAGGGGGGAGGGGGGAGGAATTGCATTGGGAGTTATACCTGATGTAAATGACGAGTTGATGGGTGCTGACGAGTTGATGGGTGCAGCACACCAGCATGGCACAAGTATACATATGTAACAAACCTGCACGTTATGCACATGTACCCTAGAACTTAAAGTATAATAAAAAAAAACCATTCAAAATATTTGAACTAATATCAAATATCTTCTCTGACCACAATGGAATAAAACTGGAAATCAGTAACAAGAGGAACTTCGGAAATTATACAAACGCATGGAAATTAAACAATAAGCTCCTGAATGATCAGTGGGCCAATGGAGAGATTAAGGAGGAAATTGAAAAAATTCTTGAAACAAATGACAATGGAAATACAACGTACCAAACCTAGGGGATACAGTGAAAGCAGTATTCAGAGGAAAGTTTATAGCTATAAGTACCTACATCAAAAAAGCAGAAAAACTTCAAATAAACAACCTAATAATGTATGTTAAAGAACTAGAAAAGCAAGAGCAAACAAACCCAAAGTTTGTAGAAGAAAAGAAATAATAAAGATAAGAGCAGAAATAAAGGAAACTGAAATAAAGAAAACAATACAAAAGATCAATGAAACAAAAAGTTATTTTTTGGCCAGGCGCCGTGGTTCATGCCTGTAATCCCAGCACTTTGGGAGGCCAAGGCGGGCGGATCACCTGAGGTCAGGAGTTCGAGACCAGCCTGACCAACATGGAGAAACCCTGTCTCTACCAAAAATACAAAATTAGCTTGGCGTGGTGGCATGCACCTGTAATCCCAGCTGCTTGGGAGGCTGAGGCAGGAGAATTACTTGAACCCAAGAGGCAGAGGTTGCAGTGAGCTGAGATCACACCATTGCACTCCAGCCTGGGCAACAAGAGTGAAACTCTGTATCCAAAAAAAAAAAAAAAATTTTTTTTGCAAAGATAAACAGAATTGACAAACCTTTAGCTAGACTAACCATGAAAAAAAAAGAAGACCCAAATAAATAAAATCAGAGATGAAAAAGGAGACACTACAAATGATACTGCAGAAATTGAAAGGATCATTATAGGTTTCTAATAGCAACTATACGCCAATAAATTGGAAAATCTAGAAGAAATGAATAAATTCCTAGACACACACGACCCACCAACACTGAGCCATGAAGAAATCCAAAACTCGAACAGACCAATAACAAGTAGGGAGATCAAAGCCATAATAAAATGTCTCCCAGCAACAGTAAAGAAAAACCTGAGGCCTCATGGCTTCACTGCTGAATTTTACTAAACATTTAAAGAAGAACCAACACCAACCCTACTCAAACTACTCTGAGAAATAGAAGAGGAGAGATTACTTCCAAACTCATTTTATGAGGCCAGTATTACTCTGATATCAAAACCAGACAAAGATGTATTTTGAAAAGCAATAGACCAATAAACCTGATGAACGTTTATGCAAAAATCCTCAACAAAATACTCGCAAACAGAATTCAACAGTACATTAAAAAGATCATTCATCATGACCAAGTGGGATTTATTCCAGGGATTCAAGGATAGTTCAACATATGCAAATCAATCAATGTAATACATTACATCAACAGAATGAAGGACAAAAACTATATGATCATTTCAATTGATGCTGAAAATGCATGTGAGGAAATCCAACATCCCTTCATGATAAAAACCCTCAATAAACTAGGTATAGAAAGATCATACCTCAACACAATAAAAGTCATATATGACAGACCCACAGCTATTATCATACTGAATGGGGAGAAACAGAAACTTTTTGCTAAGATCAGGAAACTTTTTGCTAAGTGAGAAGGATGCTCACTTTGACTACTGATATTCAACACAGTACTGAAAGTCTTAGCTAGAGCAATCAGACAAGAGAAAGATATAAAGGGCATCCAAATTGGAAAGGAAAAGTCAAATTATCCTTGTTTGCAGATGATATGATTTTATATTTGGAAAAATCTAAAGACTCTAGCAAAAAGACTATTAGAATTGATAAATAAATCCAGGAAAATTGCAGGATATAAAATCAACATACAAAAATAGCAGCATTTTTATATGCCAACAGCAAACAATCTGAAAAAGAAATCAAGAAAGTAATCCCATTTACAATAGCTATGAATAAAATTAAGTACCTAAGCATTAACTTAACTAAAGAAGTGAAAGATCTCTACAATGAAAACGATAAAACACTGATGAAAGAAATTGAAGAGGACACCAAAAAAATGGAAAGATATTCCATGTTTATGGACTAGAAGAATCAATATTGTTAAGATGTCCATACAGCCAAAACAATCTACAGATTCAATTCATTCCATGTCAAATTACCAATGACATTCTTCACAGAAATAGAAAAAAACACTCCTAAAATTTATATGGTACCACAAAAAGACCCAGAATAGCAAATGCTATCCTGAGCAAAAAGAACAAAACTGGAGGAATCACATTACCTGACTTCAAATTATGCTACACAGGTATAGTAGCCCAAACAGCATGATACTGGGATAAAAACAGACACAGACACATAGGCCAATGGAACACAATAGAGAACCGAGAAACAAATCCATACATCCACAGTGAACTCATTTTTGACACAAGTACCAAAAACATACATTAGGTAAAGGACAGTCTCTTCAATGAATGGTGCTGGGAAAACTGGATATCCATATGCGGAAGAATGAAACTAGACCTTTGTTTCTTGCTATACCCAAAAATAAAGTCAAAATAGATTAAATACTTAAATCTAAGACCTCAAACTGTGAAATTCCTAAAATAAAATATTGAGGAAACTCTCAAGGACATTGGACTGGGGAAAACACAGGCAGTCAAAGAAAACATGGACAAATGAGATCACATCAAGTTAAAAAGCGTCTGCATAGCAAAGGAAACAATCAACAAAGTGAAGAGACAACCCACAGAATGGGAGAAAATAGTTGCAAAGTATCCATCTGACAAGGGATTAATAACCAGAATATATAAGGAGCTCAAACAACTATATAGGAAAAAATCTAATAATCCAATAAAAACAATGGGCCGAAGATTTAAATAGACATTTCTCAAAAGAAGACGTACAAATGGCAAATAGGTTTATGAAAAAATGCTCAATATCATTGATCATCAGAGAAATGCAAATTAAAGCTACAATGAGATATTGTCTCACCCCACTTAAAAAGGCTTTTATCCAAAATATAGCCAATAGCAAATGCTAGTGAGGATGTGGAGAAAAGAGAACCCTCATACACCGTTGGTGGGAATGTCAATTAGTAAAACCACTGTGGAGAACAGTTTAAAGGTTCCTCAAAAAACTAAAAATGGAGCTCCCATATGATCCAGCAATCCCACTGTTGGGTATATATCCAAAAGAAACAAAATCAGTATATCGAAAAGATATCTGCACTCCCATGTTTATTGCAGCACTATTCACAGTAGCTAAGATTTAGAAGCAACCTAAGTGTCCACAAACAGATGAATGGATAAAGAAAATTTGATATGTACAGACAATGGAGTACCATTCTACCATGAAAAAGAATGAGATCCTGTCATTTGCAACAACATGTATGGAAACAGAGGCCATTCTATTAAGTGAAATAAGCCAGGCACAGAAAGACAAACACTGCATGTTCTCATTTATGTTTTCACTTATTTGTGTTAGTTAAAAATTAAAACAATTGAACTCATGGAGATAGAGAATAGGATGGTTCCAGAGGCTGGGAAAAGTAGTGGAGGTGGTGGGAAGAAAGTGAGGGTGGTTACTGGGTGCAAAAAATTAGTTAGAAAGAATGAATATGACCTAATATTTGCTAGCACAGCAGGGCGACTATAGTCAGTAATAATTTATTTGTACATTTAAAAATAACTAAAAACATATAATTGTATTGTTTGTAACACAAAGGTTACATGCTTGAGGTGATTGACACCTCATTTACCCTGATGTGATTATTATGCATTGTAGGCCTTTATCAAAATATCACATGTATACCATAAATATACATACCTACTATGTACCCACAAAAATTAAAAATTAAAAAATACATTTGTAGACAGAGAAAGTAGAATAGTGGTTCTCAGGGGATGGAAGGAGAATGAAATGAGCAGTGACTGCTTAATGGGTACAAAGTCTGGGTTTTTTGGGGGGTGTTTCTGCATTTGATATTGATGATTGTTGCACAACTTTATAAATATACTAAAAGGCACTACATTGTATGCTTGAAAGATTTCAATGATGAATATATGTGATGTGAACTTTATCTCAATATGAAAAGGATATGTACTATGGGCATATGGATAGACATATAAATAACTGAAATACATAATGAGGTAAAATTGAGAGTTCAGTAATAAGCCCATACATTTGTGGTCAACTGATTTTCAACAAGGATGCCAAGGCCAATCAATGGGGAAAAATAATATTTTCTAAAATGAGTTGTCTATGACACCACTAAGCATGAATAACAAAGGCAGGTTGAGGATTGAGGTCAGTGGCACCAAGGAAAGAGAGAAAAGTTTTTCAGAAGGTGGTCCTTGGATCACTGGATTCAGAATCAGTTGAAGAATGTATTAAAATCTCAATTCCTGGACCCTTTTATTGAGCCAAATTTTCGGGTGGGAGGCCCAGGAATCTGCATTTTAACTAACTACCTGGGTAATTCTAATGCATACTAAATTCTGGAAACAACTGATATAGAGGTTATCAGCATGGATTTCAGGAGAGAAAGAAACTGGGTTCAAATTCCAGCTCTGCCAATTAGTAGTTCTACCTTCTCTTCTTAGGTGTCACTGCCTACTCCCTGCACTCACCTGTGTTATCCTACCTCACAGAATTAGTTCTTACCATAAGAGGCCCAGGTTGGTTACTTCATTAATGATAGTAACCACAATGTAAGTGAACAAACTCAGGTACAAAATCTTAGCATGAAACCTATGTCCTTCTTACAGCACTATCCTATCTTTTTTGTCCCAGCACCTCCAACAATGCCCTACATCCCAGGTCTCGTGCTGTCTGTTCATCTTCCTGTTAGAGATGAGACGCATGAAATCAGAGAAAGCTTCATAGAAGGGGCTTCAAACAGAACTGTGCCTTGAAGAACAAGGCAGGATTTCCACATGCAGAAACGGGAAGGAAAGAATGTTCTAGAAGGAGGCAATTACATTAATGTGAAGTTAAAGAGGGCAGTTGCTACATGCTTTGAATTTATTACTGGGACCAATCAGGGGACTAGGCCTGGGTTATTTTGTCGTTGGTTTACCAGTTTCCCTCCAACTTGTAGTTTTCATTCATCTTTCTGACCAATCGGGGAATTTGGCCTTGCTTACTTTGCTGTTGATTGACCCTCAGCTTCCTGCCCTTGTAGAAATCCACTCCAGTGCAAAAATTCTGAGTGCAAATTTGTTATCCTTCCTGACATTTCCAGCCCAACTGTCCTTTCCCAGTGCTTCTAATAATCCTCTGAACCCCAGCACTTATAACTCTCCATAACCCCTCATAGTTAGAGGAGAGGTCATATTTACTTGGGGTAGGGGACACGAAATCAAAGAAGGCTTTACAGAGGAGTCTGTGTTTATGTCAAGTTTCGAGGGAAGAGGCATGATGTTCCTAGAGATGGAAGAAAAAGGCATTTCAGTAAACAAGCAACAATATAAATTCATTTATTCAAAAATGTTGTTGAGCGCTCCATTTTCTCCAATCACTAATGCAACACAATTATTTTAAGCACCTACTAGGTGCTGTGCTAGGCTCCTAGATACTCATTCATTTGCTCAAATTCCTCTTTAGCAAAACTTATACCACTTACCCACCCACAGATTTTGTAGCTGATGGAAGTATGCTTCAAGGACCACCTGCATGACTCACCTGAGTGGCTTATTAAACATGTAGATGGAAGTGTACTACCTTCTGTATCTTTGTTGCATACAGTGCTCCAGGCCCTAGTTAATTTTTACCTTCAAAGCTACTAAGTTTGCCAGGGAACTACCT
This sequence comes from Macaca fascicularis, assembly GCF_037993035.2. Lineage (NCBI taxonomy): Eukaryota > Metazoa > Chordata > Mammalia > Primates > Cercopithecidae > Macaca > Macaca fascicularis. The sequence goes on from NC_088395.1 coordinate 113,862,328, forward strand.
TCAGGGTATCAGGCTTATCTTTCTCTCCCCAGACCCACTACCACTCCCAACTTCCCAATTGTTACTCATTATCCTATCAAAAAAATTGGTAAAGCAAATGTAACATAAAATTTTCTCTCTTATTTTGAGACAAAGTCTTACTCTGTTGCTCAGGCTGGAGTGCAGTGGCTCGATCTCAGCTCACTGCAACCTCCACCTCCCAGGCTCCACTGATCCTCCTGCCTCAGCCTCCCAAGTAGCTGGGACCACAGGCACCTGCCACCATGCCCAGCTAATTCTTTGTATTTTTGGTAGAGATGGGGCTTCCCTGTGTTGCCCAGGCTGGTCTCAAACTCCTGAGCTCAAATCCACCTGCCTTGGCCTCCCAAAGTGCTGGAATTACAGGTGTGAGCCACAACGTCTGGCCCAAAACTTTGTATTTTAACCATTTTAAGTGTACAATTCACATTGTTCTACAACCATTACCACAATCTCTTTCTAAAGTATTTTCATCACTCCAAACAGAAATTCTGTATCAATTAAAGAATAACTCCACACTTACCCCTCCCCACAGCCCCTGGTTACCTCTAATCTATTTTCTGTCTCTATAAATTTGCCTATTCCAAACATCTCATAGAAGTGGAATCATACAATATTTGTCCTCTTGTGTCTGGCTTATTTCATTCAGCATAATGTCCTCAAGGTTCATCCATGTCATAATGTTTATCATAATTTCCTTCCTTTTTATGGCTGAATGACATTTCATTGTATGTATAATATATGCCACAATTTGTCTACCCATTCCATCCACCAATGGACATTTGAGTTGTTTTCACCTTTTGGCTATTGTGAATAATACTGCTATGAACATCAGCATATCTGTTTTGAGTCCCTGTTTTCAATTCTTCGGGGCATATACATAGGAGGAAGGGCTGAGTCATATGGTAACTTTATGTTGAACTGTTTGAGGAACTGCCAAACTGTTTTCCACAATTGCTGCACCATTTTCCACTCCCAACAACAATGTATGTGGGTTCCAATTCTCCACTTCTCCACCAACACATACCCTAAACCAAAAATAACATGTATATTGAAAATATACCTTTACTTAGGTAGTTGGCCCCTTCACTGTGGCTTACTTGAAACTAAACATTGTATCCTTGTATCCTTAATCGTACACTCTTCAACTATGAAATCTAGGGTGAAGAAACTGGAATGGATCTCAAGCTATGGTGACAATGCAGCAGAAAATGTTTGAAATCAGTGGAGATGATTGAGGAAAGAGAGACTGGTGTCCTTTGACACCCTTTCATCAACTGAATTCCAGTTTATTCCGGTGACAGCATCTGCAGTCGTGATAGAAAGGTTAACATTTCATAGATCACTTAACTAAGCTGCCCATAGCCATTGAAGCGAAGAGGTCAGCAGACTGCGAAGAAGTGACACTATGCCACCCACATTCTGAGTGGTTCCTTTTAGCTGATTATTTTAGAACTTTTTGGGTGATACAATTTGGCCATTTCTCCCTGTTTTTAAAGTACTCAAACAATTTAGGCATTTTAAGTGTTCTTCCATCTGTAAGAGGTTTAATCACTTAGCCCTGAAATTTCAATCTTCTTGAATCAATTGAAGCCTTACAAAGTGTTCCTTTTAGCTAAGGTTGGAAAGAGAACAAAAGGAACTGAGCCAACCCTATTATTTGGGATCAGAGTTAGTGAGGTAAATTGGGCTGCCACCAAGGCTTTTTCCTGTGTCGTCTAAAAGTGTGGCCTGGGAACTACCTGCATCAGAAACAGCTGGGGATGTTATATTAAAATAATTCACCCCAGAACTAGCATGAGCAATCATTTAGGGGTTTCCCAGGACTGAGGGGTTCCCCTGGACACTAGACTTTCAGTGATAAAACTGGAAAAGTCTTGAACAAACCAGGATGGGTGGTCACCCTGCTTCAGACCTTCTGAATAAGCATCCCTGCTTTTGTATAAAAATTTAAGTGTGAGAACCAATACAGTGGCGAAAGCACTCCATCTTCCCTCCTCACTGAACATCACCACCACCCCACCATCCCCTCCCCTGACTGTCCCCAGCCTGCAGCTCATTCTGGAACTGCTTTGTCTAACTCCTTTAACTGTTACTTTCTTCCATTATTACATGTAGGCAGCTCTCTCCCTTCATTTGGAGGGCAGCGCTTTTAGGGCTATGCCCTAAAAATGGTCAAAGAAGTAACAGACTCATGGTTGCTCATGTCTATGTGCTAGGAAAAATGAGGCATGAAGAAGTTTATTTCTTCATTTATTCATTTCATGAACATTTATTGAGCACCTTTCTATATACCATAAGTTGTTCAGAGTGAAAACGATCCTAAGATTAGGTGTGAACATAGACATGCATGTAGGAACATGTCTGGCATGTTTCAGCATATAGATGGAGAAATACCCAATTTCCAAGAGCTATGACTATTTGAGAATATTCATTAATTCAGCAAATATTTACTGAGGACCTTTTATATGCCAGCACTGTGCTAGGCACTGGGATGCTACAGTGATCAAGACAGTCAAGGTCCCTGCTCTCATGGAGCTCACGTTCTAGTGCAGAAAGATAGGTAAACACAAACAAATATATAATGACAGGTGCTTTAATAAGTGCCTTAAAAAATAGACAGGGTGGTGTGTTTGAAATGGACAATCTACTTTTGATTAGCTGGTAGAAGAGCGCCTCTCTGAGGAGGTGACATTTGGGCCAAGATATAAATCATAAAAGTCCAGTCATTTGCATACCCAGGGGAGAAATGTTCTAGGCAGAAGGAATAGGTAGTGCCTGAGTCTAAAGGCAGGAAAGTGCTTGGCATGTTGAAGAAATGCTGACAAGGCTGGTGTGATGAGAGTGTCAGGAACAACGGGGAGAGTTGGGAGAAAGGAAATTGGAGAGGTAGGCAGAGTTCAGATCATGGAGGCCTTGTAAGCCTGGGTCAGGGGCTTGGCATTTATTCTTGTTCCGAACACTGGTTCAGGGAAGATGATCTTAAGTAGATTTGCATTTTTAAAGACCTCTCTGATACTTCTGGAGAATAGACTACAATAGAGTGAGAGTGGAAGCAGAGAAACCAGTTATGAGATTACTGCAAGGAGACAGTATGAGAGAGGGAGGTGGCTTGAAGTAATTTGGTGGGGAGCAGAACAAAGGACAATTCTGTATGTATTTTGGATTTAGGGCTATGATGGTTTGGATGTAGGGTATAAAAGAAAAGATTCAAAGGTACTCCCAAATTTCTGAACTTGGATGAATGATGGGATTATTTACTAAAATGGGGAAGATTCAAGGAGAAGGGACTTGTGGGGGATGGGGGGGCAATGAAGTACCACAAGTTGTTTTAGACATGTAAAAGTTGATATGCCTAATAATATTCCAAATTGAGGCATCACATAGTCAGATATACATGTCTCAAGTTCTGCGGGATGTCAGAGTCAGATATATTAATTAATTTGTGGGTCAGTAGCACATAGGTGGTATTTAAAGCCTTGGGATTGCATGACATTATCTAGGGAGAAAATGTAATGGAAACAAGGAAGAGGTTCCTGTTCTGAGCCCTGGAGCCTCCAACATTTAGAAGTCAAGCAGAGGATATGAACAGACACTTCTCAAAAGAAGGCATTTGTACAGCCAACAAACATATGAAAAAAAGCTCATCATCACTGGTCATTAGAGAAATGCAAATCAAAGCCACAGTGAGATACCTTGTCAAGCCAGTTAGAATGGCGATCATTAAAAGGGCAGGAAACAACAGATGCTGGAGAGGATGTGTAGAAAAAATAAGCTTTTACACAGTTGGTGGGAGTATAAATTAGTTCAACCATTGTGGAAGACAGTGTGACAATTCCTCAAGGTTCTAGAACCAGAAATACCATTTGACCCAGCAATCCCATTACTGGGTATATACCCAAAGGATTATAAATCGTTCCATTATAAAGACACATGCACACGTATGTTTATTGCAGCACTGTTCACGAAAACAAAGACTTGGAACCAACCCAAATGCCCACCAATGATAGATTGTATAAAGAAAATGCAGCACATATATACCATGGAATACCATGCAGCCATAAAAAGGAATGAGTTCATGTCCTTTGCAGGGACATGGATAAAGCTGGAAACCATCATTCTCAGCAAACTAACACAGAAACAGAAAAGCAAATACTACATGTTCTCACTCATAAGTGGGAGTTGAACAATGAGAACATGTGGACGCAGGGAGGGCAACATCACACACTGGGGTCTGTTGGGGGATGGGGGGCTAGGGGAGGGACAGCAATAGGAGAAATGCTTAACGTAGATGACGGGTTGATGGGTGCAGCAAACCACCACGGCACATGTATACCTATGTAACAAACTTGCACGTTCTGCACATGTATCCCAGAACTTAAAGTATAATTTAAAAAAAAAATTTTTTTAAAGAAGTCAAGCAAAGGACAAGGAACTAGCAAAAGAGGTGGAGGAGCCAATGAGGTAGAAGATAAACCAGGAGGACAATGTAGTATCACTGAAGCCAAGAGGGGAAAAAAAGGAGGATCAAGGAGAGAATACTATTATTCCCATTTTGCAGATAGGGAAATTGAGGCATGGGAGTGTAATTGGCTTGCCCAAGATCACATAGCTAGTAATGGAAGAGCAGAAAGTGAAATCCAAGCAATTTGACTTCAGAATCTGTGCTCCTAACCACTACCCCAGTGAGTGACAATCAAACTTCAGTGTTCATCAGAGTCATCTGTAGAGTTTATTAAGACACAGATTCCTGGGCCCTACCTCCAGAGTTTCTTATTCAGAATGTCTGAGGTAGGGTCCAAGACTTTGCATCTTGAACAAACTTCTAGGTGATGCTCATGCTGCTGGTCTAGAGACCGCACTTTGAGAATTACTGTCCTACCATATACTACCTCTTCTGTGGAAAAAAAAAAGGCTTGTGGTAACATTGTTGATGCTGCTTGCTTTTTCCAATGGGATTTGAAAGATTCTCCCTTAGTTATCAGGGGAATAATTACTGTACTTCCCTATCCAGAATTATCTGAGCAAATAAACCACATTTTTGATTAGTTGAGCTCTAGGGCCTAAGGGATGTGGTTGGAACTGGAAAACAAAAAAACGAAAAACAGATAAGCCTATAAACTCCTTGTTGTTTTCCCCACATCTATGGTGGCCCACATGGGCTATTACTAATACCACTCAAGGGCTAGGAAGGCAAGAAAAGGCTGCAGTGTGGTCTAGGCTTATGAGTCAAATAAGGGTGAGACTGAACCTTCAGATATCTCTTGTCAATAACCACAGTCCTCCACTATTCTGTCCATAGTCTTCTGTTTTAGCTTTATAAAAGCACCAGGTAGCAAAAGCATGCAAGGCACTGGGAGGCAAAAGACTGAAGCAATGGATCCTAGACTTAGATATCTAAATAGCCCATGGGCATAAAACTGGAAATGTAAGGTCTAAGGAAAGTAAGAAAAAGAGTAATAGAATAATAATAAACAAGTACTTTCTGTATGCTAGGCACTTGACATGCATTATCTCATTTAATCCTTACAACAGCCTATGAGATAGATACTATTTTTACTATTTTCATCCCCATTTTACAGATGAGAAAACACTCAACCTAAGGCCACAGCTAATACATGACAACCCCTTGATTCAAACCTAGGTCCGTCAAATTCCAAAGGTCTTATTCTTAACCAACACTCTCAAAAATGACTGGTATACAAGACTTTTCTAGACTATTTCCTGGTAGATAAGATGCATGACAGCCGCATAGTTTAAAGAAGGCTTGCCCTAGAAAATGAAGTGAGGCTACCAGATTAGATTGAAATAGGCTGGTCGTGCAATGGCCTAGGCCAGTGTTGTCAACATCGTTGTTATGTTTTAAGTCGCCAGATTTGTAAAACAGTCAACCAATAAGAATACTACAGGTGAGAATAAGTGTATGAGATGAGAGACATGAGAAGATGACCAAAAACCACTGTGTGTGATGCACATAGAACACAGTTGCAAACTGGGAGAAACTGAATACCCATAGGCATCTAAATGAAAATATTAATGGACAAAAAGTTCAGTGCTGGAGAGGGGACATCTGGGAGAAGCAAGTAAATTAAATTCTTCTATTAAAATAAGACTTCTCATTGGAGAACCCTGGAGTTGAGAAACTTCTCTTTTTTTCTTTTCTTTTCCTTTTTGGTTTTTCTCTGACTTCTTTTTAAACTGAAATTTTAATTCAAATTGTAGATTCACATGCAGTTATAAGACATAATACAGAGAGATCCCTTGTACACTTTTCCCAGTTTCTCCAAATGGTAACATCTTGCAAAGCTATAGTATGCTACCACAACCAGGATCTTGACATTGATATAATCCATCTATTTTATTCAGATTTCCCCAATTTTACTTGTACTCATTTCCTGTGTTGTGTGTCACATTCTACACAATTTTGTCACCCATGTAGGTTCATGTATCCATCACAGTCAAGATACTCAACAGTTGGAACATAACAAAGATGCCCCATGTTGCTTTTTATAGCCAAACTTATCTCTACCTCACATTACGTCTAGTCCCTGACTCCTGGCAACGACAACTTTCTTCTCCATCTCTATATTTTTGTCATTGCAATAATGTTATATGAATGGAATCACAGAGCATGCAAATTTTTGTCACTCTGGCTTTTTTTCACTCAGCATAATTTCCCTGGAGATTTATTTAAGTTGCTATGTGTATCAATAGTTTTTTTTTTTTTAACTTCAGAGTGGTATTCCATAGTATAGATGTACCACAGTTTGTTTAACCATTCATCTGTTGAAGGGTATCTGGGTTTCCAGTTTTTCACTTGTCTTAGTCAGTCCAGGCTGCTGTACCATAGATTCAGTGGCTTATAAACAACAAAAATTTATTTCTCACATTTATTGAGACTGGAAATCTGAGATCAGACAGCATAATCGGGTTCTGGTGACGGCTGTCCTGCAGGTTGCAGATTGCAGACTTCTGTTGTATCCCCACATGCCAGAAAGCGGGCAAGAGAGCTCTTTGGGGTCCCTTACATAAGGCATTAATTCCATTCGTGAAGACTGTATCCTCATGACCTAATTATCTCCAAAAGGCCCTACCTCCTAATACCATCACTTTGGGGATTAGGATTTTAACATATTAATTTTGGGGGAGATGGGGAACACAAATGTAAAAGTTGCCATGAACATTTTTGTACAGGTTTCTGTATGAATATAGTTTCATTTCTCTGGGATAAATGCCCAGGAGTGCAATTGCTGGGTGACATGGCACTTGCATTTTTAGTTTTTTTTTTTATGAAACTGCCAAAATGTTTTCTAGAGAGGCTACACCATTTTACATATTTACCAGCAATGAATGAGTGATCCAGTTTTTCTACGTTCCTACCAGCATTTGGTGGTGTCACTATCTTTTATGTTAGTCATTTTGATAAGTACGTAGTGGTGTTAATCTTTTATTTTTAGAAGAGGTAAACTAGAGAGGAGAAACTATTTTGAATTTCTTGGAAATAAGATCTCCTATTGTTTCAGTTTAACCTCCTCCTAACTGGTTTTGCCTGGAAAGCTGTTTTGAACTTTTACACTAAAAGATCTTCTCCATTCATCTGGGAGTCAGTTTCCCTAAAGCCACAAAGCAATTACCAATCTTTTTCTATGCCTAAAGAAAAGCTGAGATAGCTATGGATTCATTTGAGGAAGCAGAAGAGCCAGACACAGAAGGGGTATAAAGAGATAATTTCGGTGACAATATTTGCAAATAATCACTTTTCCATTTTGTTCTATAGGCGCTTTTGAAGGGAAGAGCAGTCTGATTTAAATATCTGAGGAGAGAATTGAGTCATAAAGGTGATATAATGAGAGTTAATTATGCGCATCTACTCCCAACTTTGTGTTAAGTGACCTTACATTGATATCTGGAAATCTGCCACGGTGGGAATGAAGCAGGAGAATAGGGTGTGGAGGCAGGGAACCTAGGGCTGTTTCGGGTGGACTTCCTAGAACTAAATTGAAAGGAAAACCCTAACTATCCACCCCTAAGTAACAAAAGGACCAGAGGCTACTCCCTTTGCAAACTCCCACATTTTCTGCCCAGCAGATGGGAAATTCAAAGTACTTCCGATTGGTTGCTTTTTGCAACCAATCAGACTTTAGCATAGCAGTGTAACTTTGTAACTTCACTCCAGCCTCTGATTGGTTGCTGCCTGCAACAAGTCAGACTGATTGCCAGCCAAGTCTTCATTTGCATAGAAATGCAACTCCTAACTTCACTTTAGTCTCTGATTGGTTGCTTTCTGCAACCAATAAAGTACTTAATGTCTTCATTTGCATAGAAATGCAACTTCATAACTTCACTTTAGCCTCTGATTGGTTGCAACCAATCAAATGTTTGCACAGGAGTGTGACCTTTGTAACTTCACTTCAGCCTCTGATTGGTTGCTGTTCACAACCAGTCACATTGATTGTAGGCCACCACTTCATTTACATAAGGTGAGCACCAAGTGGCCAATGAGAAACATCTAGGGGATATTTGGACCTGAGAAGATTCTGTATCTGGGCCCTTGAGCTGCTACTCTGCCACTCCCACACTGTGGAATATACTTTCTTTTTCTTTTATTTATTTCTTTTTTGTTGTTGTTGTTGGAGTCTTGGTCTGTCACCCAGGCTAGAGTGCAGTAGTGCGATCTCTGTTCATTGCAACCTCTGCCTCCTGGGTTCAAGCAATTCTTCTGCCTCACCCTCCCAAGTAGCTGGGATTACAGGCAACCAACACCATGCATGGCTAATTTTTGTATTTTTGATAGAGACAGGGTTTCACCATGTTGACCAGGCTGGTCTCGAACTCCTGAACTCAAGAGATCTGCCAGCCTCGGCCTCCCAAAGTGCTGGGATTACAGGCATGAGCCACTGCGCCCAGCCTGTACTTTCATTTTTAATAAATCCCTGCTTTCATTCTTTCCTTGCTTCGTTCTTTCCTTGCTTTACTGTGCATTTTGTCCAATTCTGTTCAAAATGCCAAGAACCTGGACGACTTACAGTCAAGACACTCTACTGGTAACAGGAGTATTTACACCACAGAAAATGGCAAACACTACAAATTATAGCATTTTTTTTAACCCAGGGAATTGGTTCATAACCATTTAATAGTTCACTTCGGTGCATTTCTTTCCAAAATATATTCTCTATCATTAAGAAGGAGATGAGGAACTCTCAGTTGTGTACCTACTAAATTTGTTAGCTCATATAATTTTTGTAACAACTTTGTAAGGTATATGTTATTCTATTCATATGGTAGATGAGGAAACTGAGACCAAGACATTAAGTATTTTATCAATGTTGTGTATGAAGTAAATGGCAGAGCCTAAATTCATTCTTGGGTCTAAGCCAAATACAAATCTTGTCTTTGCACTATACCACATCGGCTCTGTAAGGGGGAGGAAACATAAATGTCAGAAAGAAGCAGTGAGGCAAAACTTAAAAAAAATTTCCTTGACTTTAATTAAAAGAAAAGAAAGTTAAAGAAAAAAAAAGTCTGTCCTCAGCATTGTGTAGCACATTAGCTTATATTTACATGTGTATACTCCAACTGTAGTGGGCATAGTAACTACGGCTTTTGTCTTCCACATACTCTTTCCTACTTCCTTTCCTCTGGTTCTGCTAGAGAATCATTCCCCCTTTCGGTGTGACCCTAATTAAGCTATAAATCACAGTGCTCTGGCCTCTCCCAACCACAGGTGTGGCCTGGCCAATTAGGATCTTCTCTAGGAAATTTATACTGAAGCTAGAGGAAAAGAGATTCTTTTTTTTTTTTTTTTCTGCTTGCCTGGCTTACCTAGGATATTGTGAATCTGGGACTCAAACAGCATCATCAGAATTCTGCCTGTCTTGACTCTATTCTTTTGACATGGTGGATGAGATGGCTGCCTACAGTCCCAAAATACTCCATAGACTTCCCAGTTATGTGAGCCAATAAAATACCCTCCCCCACCTATCCCTCTCTCTGTATGTGTGTGTGTGTGAATAAACTAGTCTGAGTTGACTTTACATCATTTGTAATCAAGAGTTCCATCTCCTTGGGCGACTACTCTAGCTCATTACTCCTTTCTTCCTACAAGTTCTTACAACACTTATTTATAATAACTCTGTTCAACAGAAAGATAGTATGAACCATATATACATATAATTTTAATTTTCTAGTAACCACATTTTTAAAAGCAGAAATAGGTGAAATACATTTAATAACATATCTTAACCCAATATATTTTTAAAGTATCGGTCAATATATAATAAATATAAAAATTCTTAATGAACTATTTCTACATTCTTTCTTTGTCCTAAGTCTGAAATCTTGTGTATATTTTACATTTATAACTCATCTCAATTCTAACTAGTCACTTTTCAGATATTGTTAAAGGAAAAATTATTTAATGACACTTGTTAAAGCATGGTAAGGAAGACTTTATTCAGGACCATCATGATGGATATAGGGACCATGAAAATGGGATTTTGCAGTAGGAGAGAGAGATTGGGCTCACTCTGAATACAGCATGGGCTAGTGAATTTTATAGCCAAGGAGCGGGGTGGTGGGGGTGGTGGTCAGTGAATGGAAAATTATTAAGAGGAAACATCAGGGGTAAAGGGGATTCTGGCTAAACCAACCTAACAGGATTCTTGCTGAAGGCAGGCCAGTATGATCAGTTATCATCTCAGGGATGATGGAGAAGAATGGTAGGAGGTTCTTGCTAAACAGACTTAGCAGGGTCTTTTGCTAAAACTGGATTTTACAGGGAAGTGCACAGATTGACTTAGGAGAAGATTTAGGAACCTGACTAAAGTTGGCCAAGCAGAATCTTTGTCACTACTCAATAGCTACATGTGGCTAGTGTCTACAGTACTGGACAACACAGATTTGTTCTATACATACTGGCATCTAATAACACATCATCATATATTACTACTTGAATGTTTCATGTGTAAATGTCTAATCTTCCCACTTAACAAATAGTCTCCTTCAGAACAGAAATCTTGCCTTAAAATTCTTTTGTGGCCCTCATATTTTAGCATGGTGCCACACTAGTAGTAGGTAATATTATGAATAAGTGCTTTCAGTTACCTCATTCAATGAGCAGAGGATTGTAATTCACACATTAGTAAAGAAATGTGGCTGATCAGAAGAAACATATTGCAAGTCCACTGTAGAAATGTCATGTATCTGCATATGACTGTAGTAAAGTGTACTTCTGAGCGCAAACTATCACACTCTAGGCAGAGGAGACAAGGACCAAAGTGATAAGAATGCGTTATGATTCTCCAATGAAAAGTGCTAAATTCAAAGTGTAAAACTAGTATCCTTTCCCAGTACCACTTAGTATTGCAAATGAAAATACTAAAGTGCAGGATGAGTGATTTCTACCTCTGGTAACATGTTACCAGAAAACAATTAATATCTGAGCACAGAGAGAGGCTCTTTCTTTTGCCTTCTTATATAGCCACTTCTTTTTTTTAACGGCAGGTGGACAGTGAGAGGTGGAGGGTTGAGGAAAAGGTAAGGGAAATATACAAATCATCTTACAAGCTTTTCCCACAAGTATACATTCACCATCCTCACCCCAATGTGTACACATACTTCCCACTGATATAATATCAATGTCTCATCAGAGTCCAAAGGGAGTCCCAGATATCAAGAAATGTTACTGGACTTGGCCGGGCGCGGTGGCTCAAGCCTGTAATCCCAGCACTTTGGGAGGCCGAGACGGGCGGATCACGAGGTCAGGAGATCAAGACCATCCTGGCTAACACGGTGAAACCCCGTCTCTACTAAAAAAAAAAAAATACAAAAAACTAGCTGGGCGTGGTGGCGGGCGCCTGTAGTCCCAGCTACTCGGGAGGCTGAGGCGGGAGAATGGCATAAACCCGGGAGGCGGAGCTTGCAGTGAGCCGAGATCGCGCCACTGCACTCCAGCCTGGGCGACAGAGCGAAACGCTGTCTCAAAAAAAAAAAAAAAAAAAAAAGTTACTGGACTTCTCCCAAAGCCCACATACCCATTCAGCTTCTGAGGGGCTTCAGATCAGTTGGTCATTCATCCTTTCATTCATTAATGTATTGGGTGTACATTACATGCCAGGCACAATAAGGGCAAAAGACACAATGTTTTCTTTCCGAGTTCAATCTATTGTGAGTGTACTGGCGGGATGAGTTGGCAATAATGGCTGGGAGGATTCTTAACTGTAATGATACAGAATACACACTATAGAAGGAGTATGTACAAAGTGCTACCACGGAATGCTATATAGCAGTTGTAAGAATGAAATGTATTCATGGAAAAGTCTCCCTGTCTATTATTTAAGGCAGTGATTCTCAAAGTATGGTCCCCGGACCAGCAGCTTCAGATCATCTGAAAACTTTTTAAAAATGCAAATTCTCAGGTCCCACCCCCGACCTACTGTATCAGAAACTCTGGAGGTGGAAACAAGAAATTTGTGCTTTAACAAGCCTCCTAGGTGTTTCTGATGCATGCTAAAGTTTGAGAACCACCAGTTTAGAAGGGAAACAAAAGTTGCCAAATGAAATGTACAGCATGATAGTATTTATTTTTAAAATAGTACATGTTTAGGCTGGGCAAGTGGCTCACACCTGTGATCCCAGCACTTTGGGAGGTTGAGGTGGGCAGATCACTTGAGGTCAGGAGTTCAAGACAAGCCTGACCAACATGGTGAAACCCCATCTCTACTAAAAATACCAAAATTAGCTGGGCATGGTGGAGCGAGCCTGTAATCCCAGCTACTTGGCTACTTGGAAGGCTGAGGCATGAGAATCACTTGAATTCGAGAGGCAGAGGTTTCAGTGAGCCGAGATCGCACCAATGCACTCCAGCCTGGGTGACAGAGTGGGACTCGGTCTCAAAAGAAAAAAAAAAAAAAAAAAAAAAAACCCTACATGTTTCATATGTGTTTGCATTGCATATGGATAGAGGAATTCTAAAAGCAGATATATCAAGTTAATAACGGGGGTTACCTCTGTAGAGGGGATTAGGATTGCAGGGCCAGGGGATTAGGCAAGTGCACTAGAAACAAAAGAGAGAGAAACATTAAGTCTTCCCAGAGGAGGCAGCCTTTGAAACAGATTTTGGGGCTAGCCTCCTCCTTGCTCTCCATCCATCCCTATGGCTCTCTCATATCTAGTACATCGTTCAAATTCTCATATTCTTGTCCTTCCAGATGAAGAATGTATTTCTAGAGAAGCTACAATTTGGTTTCTGAAATAAGATGGACCACTCACTTTCCCCTCAAACCTCAAGCCTTAGAGAAATGACTAAGCTGAGATTGTGAGTTGAAGATTGAAAAGTCCTAGAAAAAAAAAGTGAATGACTGCCCTTCCAAGAGAAAGAAACTGCCCTCCACCTCATGTTTTAACAGTAATGTAGATCTGAGCAGCATATTAGGGTGGATGAAAAGCATGAAGCAAAGATCATTATTGATTCACCCTGAGCCAGGCTCATTCAAATTCAAGATGGAAAAACCCTAGAGAGCCATCCATGTCCATCTCTTCCAGTATCCAGTAACAAACCATTTTGGGAAAAAAGCCATGCCCTTTAGAAGGCCCAGCCTGCATTCTATTGACCTACTCCCTTTCACTGTCTGTTTTGGATCTTTTTAGCTGAAGAGACTAGTAGGAGGTGACAGAGGAAAAATAACAATAGTAAGATTCACCCAGAGCCCCTGGCATGAACACGGCCTTTTCAAGTTATAAAGATAAATAACTCTTTAAGCAGGATTCTGGGGAGTTTGTTTCCAGTAAAGTGAATTTGAAGAGAGAGAAAAAATAGTCACATTAACCTCTGACACAGTTTTCCAGGCAAAAGCTTTCATAACTAAGGGCCAATAATATGATGGCTGGATGCAGTCCTGTAGAATGGGTCAGGTTGCCCTATATAATCAAGAGGGGTAAGGAAACTAACAGGCTAAGGAAGTATCCCTATCATTAATGATCACTTTCTGACAGTCTGGATGTGGCTGATGTGTCCCAGAGATAACCGATTTGATAGGCTGTGGAGGAATGGGCAAGTGCAAAGTTTCTGCTGCTTGTGGCAAAGTCTGAGATAGAGAAGCAACACTTCATGTGCTGGGAAGTTTGATTTTGAATCCACAGTTGTTTGAGCTAAAGGAGCTTCTAGAGCTTTTGATACAGCAAGAAGTAGCTCTGGATTAACAGAGAATAGTAGGACTTGAAGATAGAATGGGTTCTCTTTGAAAGATAATTCCCTCCATTTGGGCTAAGAATTTTGCTTTGTTTGTTTTGAGTCTTATTTAGGACCCCTGTTCTCTTTTGAAACATGTGAAAGCTTGTAGCTGAGCCGACAGAACTAATGATCACTCAGATGATTTACATTGACATAGAGATGCTGGAAGAATTCCACCTATTATTTGAGATAGAAGTTTTTATCATTTTAAAAATATTTTTTAAAATATTTATTGGATACCTTCTACATGCATAGCACTGTGTTGAGAGCTATAAAAAAACACAATGAACAACATGCCAAACACACTCTCAAGGAGGTTATGGTACAATTAGGGAGGGGCAGTGAAGGATGAGTTGAGTTGGAATCCATGAAAAGTTAACACTACAATAGTACAAGAGTGATTTAAAATTTAATGTCAGATTAGTGACACAAGCAAAGAGTCAGGTTAATGATGGATAAATCTTTGTTCATTGGACAAATCAGGAAAGCTTTAGGGAAAAAGTAGGAAATTAAGTGTGGTCTTATAAGCAAAAAGTACCTTGGGCTTTTTGGGTGCGTGTTTGGGAGGCTTTCTGTGGAGCTAAGTTATAAGTGGTGGCCACTGGTGATTGACCTAGGACAAAATTATGAAGTAAGAAGTTGTTTTTCCTGCCTTTTCATCCTCCCCTGACCCTAGGCAGGGTGCTAATACTGTTTAGGTTGCCAAGTTGCTGTCCTCTACTTAATCCAGTTGACCTGTTCTGAGTCTCGTTTTTCTTAAGGTGTACCTTCTCCCTAGAAACCAATTAGAGCAAAAGTGGTAATGATCCATAATGGTTTAGCATGACCTACTGTGCTAGACTGCACCATTTAATTTTCACAACAACCTGATGAGATGAATTATGTTCTTCCTGCTTATCAGATGAGTACACTGAGGCTAGAAGGGCAAAGTAAATTGAATAAGTCAAATAAAGGCACTGGGATTTGAGTCCAGGGTTGTCATATGATACCATTATTTCAATGACTTATCCAACCCAAAAAACTACCTACACTTGCAGACTTATAATTCTCTTTCGAAATTAAAGATTCAGGTAATAACAATGAAAAATGTCAGAGTAAGAAGCTCCAAGAGCCCATCTCTCCACAAAAAGAGTGAATAAATGGACAAAAGCTATCATTAACTTTATTGGAGCTCTGGAAACTAATCAAAGGTGTATAGCAACCAGGCCAATGTTTAATCAAGATGAAGGTGGCTGACTCTTGGAAGGAGAGCTTTGTGGCATTTTTATTCACTAACTAACCTAACCACTAAGCTAACTTAACTGAGACTTTAATCGCCATAAACAATAAAGAATATAGACTCTACAAAATTAGTTTAGAAAAGTCACTAAACAAACAAGAGCAACCACAACAAGCAGCAATAACAAGCCATGGGACTAAGAGACAACATGATTTCCAAAGTTGCCACATCATAATATTTAAAATGTGCAGTTTTCAACAAAAAATTACAAAGCATGCAAAGAAACAAGATAGTAGAGCCCATACACAAGAAAAAAAATTAGTAGAAACTGTTCCTGTGGAATCCCCAACATTGTACTTACTAGAAAAAAAAACTTTTAAGTCGACTTCCTTAAATATATTCAAATAGATAAAATAATATAAAAATCAAAGAAACCATGATAATGATGTCTAGCAAATAGACAACATGAATAAAAGATAGAAATTATAAAAAGGAACCAAATAGGAATTCTCAGGTTAAAAAATACAATAACTGAAATTTTTTAAATTGCTAGAGGGATTTAACAGCATATCTAAACAGGAGGAAGAAAGAACAAGTGAATTTGAATATAGGACAATTGAAACTATCCAGACTGAGTAACAGAAAGAAAAAAAGAATGAAGAGAAACGATCAGTGCCTCAGAGACCTGTGGAGCACCAGCAAGGATATCTACAATGCATAACAGTAGTCCCAGAAGGACCTAAGAGAAAATAGGACCAGAAAAAATATTTGAAGAAACAATGGCGAAAAACTTTGCAAATACAATGAAAGTCATGAATCTGAATGTCAAGCTCAAGAATTCTGAAAAGGAGAAACTCAGGGATCAAAACTAAGACACCTTATAAACAAGCTGTCAAAAGATAAAGATAATTCTGAAAGCAGCAAAAGAGAAGCAAGCTGTCACATGCAAGGGATCCTCAAGATTAACAGTTCATTTTTCATCAGAAACCACAGATGCTAGAAGACAGTGGGATGACATATTCAAAGTGCTGAAAGTAAAAGATTATCAACCAATAGTTCTATATATGGCAAAGCTATCCTTCAAAAAGGAAGACAAAATTAAGACATTTCCAGATAAACAAAATCATAGAAGTGCCATTGGATGGCAGACAGGAAATCTGGAGAAAGCTGGGAGCTCAAACAGTAGGTAGGAAGCAAAAGAGAGCAGGGTGGGCGGGGGAGACACTGGGGGCTATGCTTTGATTAAGGTCCATGGGTATTATGCCTTAGGCTTTCCCATGGGAGTTCTAAATTGGCTCATTTAAAGGAAACACAAGCAAAGGAGGGGAGGGTAACTTATTTGTATGACTCCGGTGTTGACCATTAGGTTTTTATCATGGTTAGCAGCTGTGGGATGTGCTGGGTTTAGGGTCAGTGAGACGAGGAACAAGCACTCTGTAACATAGACAACCACATAGGGAAGTTTTTACTAGACCAAAGATGACAAGGTATGATTGGGTTTCAAACAACTTGTGTCAGGGATAAAAAAGGATACTGAGGCAGCAACAATGTTAAATAAACTCATGACAACAACCATGAGACTTCTCCCCCAGGATAGAGAGAGAGGAGTAGAGTGTTATTTCAATGTTGCAGACTTTCAGCACACTGTTTTAGGGAAAAGGGTTGGGCAGCGTACTGCAAGTCATCATGGCTCTGCAAGATTGGAAGAAGGTGCACAACACTGAGACTCCTTCCCCAGGAGGGAGGGAGGGAGGAGTGGAGTGTGCACATCCATAGAAAATGTTTGAGCGGTTCCCAGGATCTCCAGCCAGGCTGATTGGTGAAGATCTTTCTCTGTCAAAGTCAGTCCATAAAGACTGGGAGAGGTGGATGTTTCTTCAAATGTACAGACACCAATACGAAGCACAAGGAACATGAAGTACCAGGAAACCATGCCACAACCAAAGAAAAAACAAATCTCTGCTAACTGACCCTAAAGAAATGTAGATCTACAAATTGCCTGACAAGAATTCAAAATAATCATCTCAAAGCAGCTCACTGAGTTACAAGAGAAAACAGACAACTAAATAAAATTAGGAAAATGATACATGAACAAAATGAAACTATCAATAAAGATATTAAAACCATAAAAATAAGCAAACAAAAATTCTGGAGCTGAAGAATACAATAACTAAACTGAAATTTTTAATAGAGTGTCAACAGCATACTTAAGCAGAGGAAAGAATCAGCAAACTCAAAGAAAGATCATTTGAAACTAGTGAGAGGAACAAAAAGAAAAGAATGAAAAGGTGTGAAGAAAACCTAAATGACTTATTGGACACCATCAAGCAAACCCGTATATGCAATATGGGAGCTGAAGAGGGAGAAGAGAGAAAGGGGCAGAAAGCTTATTTAAAGAAATAAGGCTGAAAACTTTTCAAGTCTTGGGAGAGAGAAATAAGCACCCAGATTCATTAAGCTCAAGCATCCCCAAACAGAATCAACCCAAAGAAGATTACACTGGGACGTATTATAATCAAATTATCAAAAGTCAAGGACAAAGAAAGTATTTTTGAAAGCAGCAAGAGAAAAGTGACTTGCCACTTATAAGGGAGCTTCATGAGACTATCAGTGAATTTCTGAGCAGAAACCTTGTAGGCCGGGAGAGAGTGGGATAATATATTCAAAGTGCTGAGAGAGCAAGAAAACCAATTGCTGAACAAGAATACTGTACGTGAGAAAATTGTCCTTCAAAAAATAAAGGAAAAATAAAGACTTTCCCAGACAAACAAAAACTGAGGGAGTTAATCACCACTAGACTTCACCACTAGATTTGCCTTACAGGAAATGCTAAAGAGTTTTCCAAGTTGAAATGAAAGGCTGCTAAACAATGACACAAAAAGCATATAAAAGTATAAAACTCACCAGTAAAGGTAAATATATAGGCAAATACAGAATACTGTAATGATAGCATGTAAATCACTCAATTTTAGTATAAATGTTAAAATAGTTATTGCGTTATTAAGGATAACTATAATTACAAAAAAATTAATGAATACATAATACAAAAGATATAAATAATATAAAGTGGGTGGAGTAAAAATGTAGTTTGTAAAATGTGATTGAAGTTGTTATTAGCTTAAAATAGACTATTATAACTATAAGATGCTTTATGTAAGCCTTGTAGTAACCACAAAGAAAATACCTACAGAAGATACACAAAAGAAGTAGAAAGGAATGAAAGCATATCGCTACAAAAAAAATCAATGAAATACAAAGGGAGACAGCAAGAGAGGAAAAGAACTACAAGACAGATAGAAAACAATTAGCAAAATGGCAATAGTAAGTCCTTCCCTATCAGTAATTACTTTAAGTGTAAATTGATTGAATTTCCTAATCAAAAGACCGAGAGTGGATGAATGGTTTTTTAAAAAAGATGCGATCATACACTGTCCATAAGCAACTTACTTTAGATTTAAAGGTACACATAGGTTAAAACTGAAGGGATGGAAAAAGATATTTCATGCAAATGGTAAACAAAAGAAATCAGGGTGGCTATACTTAGATGAGACAAAGTAGACCTTAAACCAAACTGTCAAATGAGACGGGAAAGTACATTATATAATGATAAAATGACCAATTTTTCAGGAAATGTAGATGCACCCAACATTAGAGTAACACATATATAAAGTAAACATTGGCAGAACTTAAGGGAGAAATACACAGCAATACAATAATATTAGGAAACTTCAATACCCAACTTTCAATAATGGATAAAACATCCAGACAGAAGATCAGTAAGGAAACAACTGACTTGACCAATACTATAGAGCAAATGGACCTAACAGGCATCTACAGAACAGTCTACCCAATAGGAGCAAAATACACATTCTTCTCAAGTGCACAAAGAACATTCTCTAGGATAGATCACATGCCAGGTCAAAAAACAAATGTTAACAAATTTAAGGTGATTGAAATCATACCAAATCTCTTTTCTGACCACAGTGGAGACTAGAAATCAATAAAAGAAGGAAAAGTGGAAAATTTACAAATATGTGGTAATTAAACGATGCACTCTTGAACAATCAACTGGTCAAATAAAAAATTGATAGGGAAATCAGACAATATCTTGAGACAAATGAAAATGAAAAAAGCAGCAAAAGCACTACTAAAACTTTATAATGATAAATTTCTACATTTAAAATGAAGAAACATCACAAATAAGCAACCTGACTTTATACCACGAAGAACTAGAAAATAAGAACAAATTAAGCCCAAATATAGCAGAAGGGAGGAAATAATGATTACAGTAGAAATAAACAAAATAAGGAATAGAAAAATAATAGAAAAATGAACAAAACTAAAAGTTGGCTTTTTAAAAACAAACAAATAGACAAAACTTGAGCTATACTGAGAAAAAGAAAGAAGACTTAAAATTAGAAACGAAAGAGGCGATGTTACAATACTATATTGTGAGGTTAAAAATTTTAAGAGGGTGGGTCTCATGTGTTACTACCACAAAAAATGGAAGGCATGAAGAAATTTTGGGGGATGATGAATGTGTTTATTGCCTTGATTGTGATGATAGTTTCATAGATATATGCATAGGTCCAAACTCACCGAATTGCATGCATTAAATATTTGCAGTTTTTGCACGTCAATTATACCTCAATAGTGGTGTTTTAAAAACCCTAAGCTACCATCATACTTAATAGTGGAAGACAGAGCTTTCACCCTAAAGTCAGGAATAACACAAGAATGTCTGCTCTCACCACTCCTATTCAATATTATACCAGAGGTTCTAGTCAGGGCAGTTAGGCAAGAAAAAGAAATAAAAGTAATCCAAATTAGAAAGAAGGAAGTAAAACTATCTCTATGTGCAGATTACATAATCTTACATATAGAAAATCCTAAGAAAAATTCATACACAAAAACTACCATTAGAACTAATAAATAAATTCAGCAAAGCATCAGGATGCAAGATTAATATACAAAAATCAGTTACATTTCTATACACTAGAAATGAACATACCTAAAAGCAAATTAAGAAAACAAATATAAAAACATCAAAAAGTAAAATACTCAGAAATAAATTTAACCAAAAATGTGTAAAACTTGTGAATTAAAAACTGCAAAACATTGTGGAAATTAAAGAATAACTAAATAAATGGAAAGACATCTCATGGTCATGGATCAGAAAACTTAATATTATTAAAATGACAATACTACTCAAAGGAGTCTAAAGACTCATTGCAATCTCTGTAAGAATTCCAAATGCCTTTTTATAGGCATAAATAAAGGGATTCTAACATTCATATTGAAATGTAAAAGACTCCAAATAGTCAAAACAATCTTGAAAAAGAAGAGCAAAGTTGGAGAACTCCCCCTTCTATACTTCAAAATTTACTATAAAGCTACAGTAATCAAAACACTGTGGTACTGGCATAAGGATGGCTATATAGATCATTGGAATAGAATTGAGAGTCCAGAAATAAACCCATACATCTATTGTCAATTGATTTACAGCAATGGAACCAATACCCTTTAATGTGGAAAGAAGCACCTTTTCAACAAATCATGCCAGGACAATTGAGCATTCACATGCAAAAGAATGAAGCTGGACTCTTAACTCACACCACATTTATTCGTCAGACTTCTCCAGAGAAAAAGAATCAATAGGATGTATATATGTATATTTAGAAAAAGGTTTATTATTAGGAGTTGGATCGTGCAATTATGGAAGCCGACAAATTCCAAGATCTGCAGGGTAAGTCAGCAATCTGGAGACCCAAGAGAGCCAGTGATGTAGTTCCAGTCTGAGTCTGAAGGACTGAGAACCAGGAGAATTGATAGTGTAGGTTCGTTCTGAAGGTCAGCAGGCTCAAGACCCAGGAAGAGTCAATGTTTCAGTTCAAGTACAAAGGCAGGTAAAAGCTGATCTCCCAGTTCAAAGGCAAGTCAGGCAGGAAGAGAAAGTCAGCCTTTTTTCTATTTGGGCCTACAACTGATTGGATGAGATCTACTCATATTAGAGAGAGCAATCTGCTTTACTCAGTCTGCTGATTTAAATGTTAATCTCATCCAAAAACACCTCAAATAGACACCCAGAATAATGTTTGACCAATTATCTGGGCACTTTGTGGCTCAGTCAAGTTGACTCATAAAATTACTATCACACCATACAAAAATTAAATCAGAATGCATCAAAGGCCTAAAAATGCAGGAGCTAAAACTATAAATCTCTTGGAAGAAAACTTAAATGGAAATATTTATAACCTTGGATTTGGTAATGGATTCTTTAATATGACATCAAAAACACAAGCAACGAAAGAAAAAAAATAGATAAATTAAACCTCATCAAAATTAAAAACTCTTGAGCATCAGAAGACATTATCAAGAAAGCTAAATGACAACCCACTGGATTTAAAAAATGTTTACAGTAAAGGTCCAGTATCCAGAATACATAAAATAATGCTTACAACTCAACTACAAAAAGACAAACAACACAATTTAAAAATGGGCAAAGGATTTTAGTAGACATTTTAGTAGACATCAGAAGATATACTAATGGCTAATAAGCACATAAAATCATTAGTCATTAGGGAAATGGAAAGAAAATGACAATGAGATACCATTTCACATCCACTAGGATGGCTATAATTATTTTTAAATTTCTATTTTATTTTAGGCCGTGTGAGGTGGCTCACGCCTGTAATCCCAGCACTTTGGGACACCCAGGCAGGTGAATCATCTGAGGTTAGGAGTTCATGACCAGCCTGGTCAACATGGTAAAACACTGTCTCCACTAAAACACAAAAATCAGCTGGATGTGGTGGTATGGGCCTGTAATCCCAGCTACTCGGGAGGCACGAGAATCGCTTGAACCTAGGAGGCAGAGGTTGCAGTGAGCCAGGATTGTGCCACTACACTCCAGCCTGGGTGACAGAGCAAGACCCTGTCTCAAAAAAAAATTATTTTATTTTATATTCAGGTGCACAATCCCACTACTGGGTATCTACCAGATTACATGTGCATGTTTGTTACCTGCGTATATTGTGTACTGGTGGGATTGGGCTTCTAGTGTACCCATTACCCAAATAGTTAACTTTGTACCTGATAGGTAATTTTTCAACTCTTTTCCTCCTTCTTCCCTCCCCCCATTTGAAGTCCCATGTCTATTATTTTTATCTTTATGCCTAAGTGTACCCACTGTTTAGCTCCCACTTATAAGTGAGAACATACAGTATTTAATTTTCTGTTCCTGAATTAGTGCAGTTAGGACAATGGCCTCCATTCCCATCTATGTTGCTGCAAAGGACATGATTTCGTTCTTTTTTTTATGGCCGAATAGTGTTCCATGGTGTATATGTACCATATTTTCTTTATGCAGTCAACTGTTAATGGACACTTCAGTTGATTCCTTGACTGTGCTATTGTGAATAGTGCTGTGGTGAACAAACAAGCACAAGTGTCTTTTTTATATAATGATTTATTTTCCTTTGGTAAATACCCAGTAGTGGGATTGCTGGGTCTAGTGGTAGTTCTATTTTTAGTTCTTTGAGAAATCTCTGTGCTATTTTCCATAAAGGTTGAAATAATTTACATTCCCACCAACAGTGTATAAGTGTTCCCTCTTCTCCACATCCATGTCAACATCATTTGTTTGCTTTTTTAGTTTTTAACAATAGCCATTCTCACTGCTGTAAGATAAAAAATCATTGTGGTTTTAATTTACATTTCTGTGATTATTAGTGATGTTGAGCATTTTTTCATGTATCCATTGGCTGTTTGTATTTCTTTTGAGAAATGTCTATTCATGTCCTTTGGATGGCCATAATTTTTAATGACGTTACCAAGTGTTGGTGTGGATGTGGAGAAACTGGAATTCTCATGAATTGCTAGTGAAAATATAAAATGAAACAGTCAGTACAGTCACTGCGGAAAACAGTTGGATAGTTCTTCAAAAAGTTAAACATACAATTACTATACGATCCAGCAATTTCAGTCTTAAGTATATACCCAAGGGAAATAAAAATATATACTCACACAAAAAATTGTGCATGGATGTTATAACAGTATTATTTTAATAGTCAAAAATGGAAACAGCCCAAATGTCCATCAGTTGATGAATGAACAAAATGTCTATATAGTGGAATATTATTTAGCCATAAAAAAGGAATGAAGTACTGATATACGCTACAACATCAATGAACATTAAAATCATTATGCTAAGTGAAAAAAGCCAAGCACAAAAAGCCACATACTACATGATTCTATTTACATAAAATATGCATAGGTAGTGATAGCAGATTGGTGGTTGCAAGGGGCTGGAGGAAGTGGGGAAAGGGGAATAACTGCTTAGTTGTATGGATTCATTTTGGGGGTGATCAAAATATTCTGGAATTAGTGCTGGTAGTTACACAACATTGGGAATGTACTTGAAACCACTGAATTATACACTTTAATATAGATAAAGTGAAGAATTTTACATTATACAAATTTTGCCTCAATAAAAAATTCAAAAATTTAGGTAATTCTTACAGTCATATAGCCAAGATAGTAGACTTTATGGGGAATCTTACCAAATATGGAGAGGATGGAGCATCAGCACCATCGTATGTCAATAATCTAGGACAGGACTTAGTAATCTGTAGCCTACAGGCGAATTCTGGCCAGTAGCCTGTTTTTATAAGGCCTGTAAGCTAAAAATGGTTTTTATATTTTTTAAAGTGGTTAAAAGCAACAGAAACAAAGAAGGTTTTGTGACGGAGACCTTTTGAGGGCAACAAAGACTAAAATATTTACTATCTGGCACTTTTCTGAAGGTTATTGACCCTTATCTGTGGTGATGGTAAACGACAAGCTCTTACATTTATAGCACACATTTCAGTTTACAAGGCACATCCATTTTTCTCTCAGCTGACTTCCAAAACAACCTTGTGAAGTAGATGAGGTGTTATTCCTCTCCATAGAGGGGGAAACTTGGTAGGTTAAGCCACTCATATCCTTGCTCTATCACTTGATAGAACTCAGATTGTCTGAATGTGATTCAGTGTTTTGCCCCTATAGCCCACTGACTCTCTCAACACTTTGGAAGAACAACTAAAGGCTCTGTGAAAATGCAATACGATTTCGACTTAACAGATCAACCCAAAGTTGAGAAAAAGGCCAAGAGAGCTTTGGCTAACTGTCTCTGGAATTGCTGCTTCAGCTTTATATCTCCTCTGACAATGGTCATATATTTTTCTAAATGAAATGCCACCCATATTGAAGGGCTCCGGAACTGTCAAGCGAAAATCTTTCAAGTGCCATAGAGTTGGACAGTTTGCTATATTTCAAACACATCAGGTCAAACAATATAATAAAAATTGACTCCTTTGTGATATGTCCCTTTATAGGAGCTGTGATATTCACTATTTCCCCTAATATCTTGTATCCAACCTGCAGCTTTAGTTGTGTTATGGACAGCATATCATCCAATTGCTATCCTGTCTTCCCATCAATTTACCAGGTCTCATATTTCCCTAGCCTGAAGTAGCTCTGCAATGTATGTTGGGAAAAGCACGGGGGAGGTTGAAACTGATTCAGATATTTCTTAATAGCCCGTCATCCTGGCCTTCTGTGCATAAGAAAAGGCCCTCGGCACCAGAGTGGCCAATCAGCAGCTTCAAAAATGGGCTCCCCACCTTGAGGTCATTGTTCTCTCCATCCACCCTCCATCCCACGTGTGCCTGGCTTAATATAATTTCATGCACTGCTCCTACCTAATCTGTAATCTTCTCCAGTCAATTTTGGATGATAGTCTCATATGGAGGGGAAGGAGCATTGAATGCACTGTTGATTCAGGTGCTCAAGGGCTGTGAAGTAAATAGCTGCCCCTACTGAAGTGACTGTAATAGAATTGTGGGGGATTTATAATTATATCCTTCCACACAATTCAGTTAATTAATCAGCTCTTCCCACACACTGCCATTAGGTTCCTCTCACTCAGTAGGCCATTTTACTCACAGCATGAAACTCCTTCATTCAGTTTTCTCCCTGACCTCATCTTGGGGCTCCTTTTCACTCAGGTACCAGCATAACCTCTCCCCAGGTGCTCATTTCTAAAATTTTCAGGTCTTTCCCTTCTTTAGGGCCCCCAGATAGATGCCAGATTACTGTTTAAGGTCTTTGTGTCTTGAATGTAATCTATGTGGGTGGCCAAACACCCCTGGATTTTTAAGAAACAACTTCAATTCTCCCACCTAACATTTCAATTGCATCCATGGACTGGATGCTAGCTTAATTTTGTGTACCTATTGGGGAAAGAATTTTAAACCCTTTCCTCACTTCCACTACTGGTCCCTGATCCCCTTGCCTGTAATACCCTGGATTTTAAGTGTCCTTTGGGGACAAACAATATGAATAACCCCCTTCTTCTACCTAGGCAGCCCCAATACTTTAAACTTTTTATTTTCTTCTTTTACATGTGCAGACCTCAACTTAGCATCGCTAGTACATCTGGCAGTCCATTCCCTTAGATTCCTGGCAGTTTGCAGCTTCCATCTGGACCTTCTCCTTGTTGCCTTCTAAATCTCCTTTCTCTCTCTGGGCTCAACTCCCCACGTTTACTGTTCCTAAGCTATGAGTTCTAGGGCTGCCTTCCTTATCCAATGCTCCTGCCTCTGTTGGGGGCTTGGGATTGAAATGGACTCCATGGTTCTGGCCTCTCAAAAGTCTCCCTAGTTGGTGATATTGTTCTGTCTTGCTTAAGATTCCGCAGAAGCGTGAAGCCTTGGTTCACTCTAAGCAAAAAGCATAACTCCTGATAGAATATTCCAGTGGGACTGCATTCCAATATCTCTCTTAAGGTTTATTTAAGGACAATTCCACCATACAGAACCTCACAGGGTACATAGAATATGTTATGGTGGAATTGTAGTTGCACGTATATTGCTACAAATCCTGTACTTGGCAGAGAGGAGCTGAGAATGAGACCTGGCTGCTCCGTGTTTTCTTTGCAGTGATTTATCAAGAGGGGAAAGTAGATGCTCTGTGGACTACTGCCTGCTTAGCCCTTTTCTCTTCGAAACTCCTGAATCTTAGGGAGTTGAGGTAGAGTTTTCAGCACCGATTATTGACCACTAGCAGTGAGCTGAAAGCTAATTACACCTTAATAATGAAAGCTTATTCTAGGCCATTAGGTGGACTACTCTTCTTTCCTCCTCGTCTTTTAAGTATACAGCTGGGATGAATTCTGCATCCTTCAGCATAAAGATCTTTTTTTGAAAAGGAGTATGGCTTCCAAGACCTGCCCCAACCATCTGTAAATTAACTTTCTAGAGGATATACTAGAGACTGAAGTTGGTTTTTCACTCCCTTGTGAATCAGTACATCATTATACTAAGTGCTGCTGGAGTAGCAGAATTCAGTGATAGCTTTTAGTTTTGTGTTGCAGATGAGAATCTTTGTTTCTATGTATAATTATCCTGTGGCAGGCTAGTTATCTTTTAGAAATGTAAATCAAAACTCATCACTCTCTCACTGAAAACCCTCCAGTGGCTTTCCATTGTACTTTGAAGAAAATCCAAACAATTTTCCATGGCTTACGAAGCCCTACATGCCCTAGCCTCTGCCTACCTTTCTGATTTCATCTTGTACCATGCCTCCAGCACTCACATATTCTTCAGCGCCACAAAATGTTCTGTTTTATAATCACATATTTCTACCTTAGGGACTTTGCACCTGCTGCTCCTTCTGCCTGATACACTCTGTCCCTACATCTTTACATAGCTGGCTCCTTCTCATCATTCAGCTCTCAGATCAAATGTCGCTCTCTCATAAATGCTTTTCCTAACACTCAACATCCCCCAAGAAACATTTTCCTTCAAGTCACTTACATTTATGTCACACTGTTTTATTTTCTTCTCAATAGCTACCACAATCTAGAAATTATTTTAATTGCTTATGTGCTTATCATCTGTCTTCCCCCAGTACAATGTAAGTTCTATGAAAGTACAGGTCTTGTATGTCTTGCTCACTACTGTATCCCCAGCACTGGGCACATAGTAGGCGCTCAATAAATGTTTGTTAAATTAGTAAATGGATGGCACAAGATGCTAGTCCCTAGCTCACTGTCAGCTTTGCTAAATGACACATGGTGATTTGCTGTCATATACCTTTCAGGACTATAGTTTTTGAAATATAGCAGTTCCTGAATATTTGGCTGTAGGACTTTGGATAATCAATTTATTCAAGCATTTGCTAAGGGCCAGGCACTATGCTAAGCTCTGGAAATATAAAAATAAATAAGACAATAGCCTCTGCTCTCAATAATGTATACTCTAGTGGGGAAAATGGACATATAAATAACTGTAGTACAATGGGATGTTACAGGTTTGAATTAGGTGTTGTGGTAACACTAAGGAGAAAAGGTCTAACTCTTTGATGTTGGAGCAGAGATGGCAGTGGTCCAAGGAAGGAGTCTGATATAATTTGAATGTGTGTCCCTGCCAAATCTTATGTTGAATTGTAATCCCCAGTATTGGAGATGGGGCCTGGTGACAGGTGCTTAGATCATGGTGGTCGTTTTTCATGAATGGTTTAGTACCATGCCTTTGGTGTTGTCCTCATGAAAGGGAGTAAGTTCTCATGAGACCTGGTCATTTAGAAGTGTTTGGCACCTCCCACTCTCTCACTGTTGTTGCTGCTCCCTTTATGTGAAATGCCTGCTCCCCCTTTGCCTTCTGCCATGAGTGGAGGCTTTCTGAGGCCTCTCTAGAAGCAGATGCCTCTATGCTTCCTATACATCCTGCAGAACTGTGAGCCAACTAAACAAACCTCTTTTCTTTTAAATTATCCTGCCTGAGGTATTTCTTTATAGCTGTGCAAGAATGGCTTAATACAGAATCTTAGGGGAAGTGAGAGATATTTGAGCTGGATCTTGAAAAATGAATCAGTTCATTGGGAAATGAGGGCAGGAAAACAATCTAGCATTGTGGTATATGGGAGGGAGAGAGAGCATGGACTATCCTGGGAGTGGTAAGCTGAAGGGTATGTTAAACACAGAGTGATTGTGGAAGATGAAGCTGGAAAAAAGGCAGAAATCTGTTGAGTTGAAAGTAGTTCCCATCTCAACAGGAAGGGGACAGATTTATGATGCTCTCTATACACACTTTACCCCCTCCCACAAAAAACAAATGCAGTTGCCATCTGAAAGTTGAACTAGCAAAAATCCACAAGTAGGAGATATGGTTGGATATCTGTGGAAATTAACCAAGAAGTTATCTGTAAAAGTGTGACTAAAAATTTTGGGAACACTCAAAACTCTGTTCAAGGTGATCTAGTACAAACCTTAAGGAGGCAGGACTGAAATTCAATTGTAACTTTCTGAGTGGGAACCAAGTTAATTGTGTTATACACTACTCGGAATGAATAGAAAGTAGTTGGCCTGCTAAATGCAAAGAAATGACATTTGCCAGCCAAGCTCCAGCCAGGAGAAGGATCTTGGCCAAGTGAACCAAACATGATGGGTTCCTTGGCAAGGCTGGCCCTGTAGTTGATGAGAGTGCTTCAAGTTGTCTAAGCTGAGAGACCATGCTTAAGATCAACTAACTCCCTTGTGCTGATTTTATGCTCACCAAGCAATCTTTTGATAATTTATTTGGCTCCCTACACAACTTGCCTACAGGGAAAGAATGCACTGATCTGCCTAGTCAAGCATTTTGGCCTTTTTGACAACTGTATTTCTTGTAGTAAATTAATAAATTGTCATCCTGGCAAATATATATATACACACACATATATATTTACAAATATATATATTATATATACATATATATATATTTACAAATTAAGCAGGCATGTAAGCCTGCTTAAGTTGACTTTGCTTTATTGAATGTACTCAGTCTGGGCTCTGTTCTTCAGCCTCGCAGTTCAGGAAGCCAGTTTTGTTTCTACACAGAGAGTCCAGCAATCTCCTGCAAGGGTTTTGGAAGTAGCCAACTGGTATTCTCCAGGTGACAGAGGTCTCTGCATTGCTGTGTCTTGCACTCCAAAGTTTATTCGTGGGACAGTGTTTGTTTTCAAATATGCCATTCGTATTGAGGAGTTCAATTTGAGAGAGAGTGATCACTGCCATAAAAAGGTGTGTGGACAGAAAATATGATTGTTTTTTCTTACTTTCAGTTTCCAAAAATGGACCCTGAGAAAAAGATCTGGAGAGAGGTGGCTTATTTGGGAGGTGATCTTAGGAAGTACAAAAAGGAAATGGTGAAAGTGAAACAGGGGAGGAAAGTTAATAGTCTGTTAATGAGAAGTTTACCCTGTGGGCAACTGGGACTCAGCCCTTCTGGAGACTCTCTGAGAAATTGTGTGGAACAGTGTTAAAATCATCCCACTGGAGGATGGAGAGTCTGTGGTATTTATCCACGGACTTCCATCCCCATTGATTGAAGGTTAGCTCCCATGGCATCAACTGTCCTGCACCTCCAGGTTGCACCTAACTGTAGCAAAGTAAGCTGCCACTGTGTTTGAGAAAGCTCTGAAGCAAAAAAGAGAGACTAGCAACTTGAGGTGATGCTGGAAACTGCAGATGCAGGTAAAATCAGGGGGCCAGGGGAACATGGGGTGGGGCATCATCAACAGCATTTGGTGCATTATTGGAAATAAATATGATAGACCTTGAGACCCCAATAGACAAATGAGCAAAGGATATGAACTGGCAAATTGTGCACACAAAATTTAAATGGCCACCAATTACATTTTCAATTTAAACTTGGTAGTAACCAATGAACTCTAAATAAAAATGAGATGCTGTCTTTTTTGCCTGTCAAATTAGCAAATACTAATTTTTTTAAATTTTTTAAATGAAAACTGTGTTAATTAGAGTCCACTAACCATGTTAATTGGAGTATACTCTTATTCACTACACATAGGATTGTAAGTTGGCATAACCTTCTGAGAAACAATTTTTCGATACAGCAAGCCATCAAACAGTGTTTTCAAATATCCAATGCCGTTGAAAATGCTCATTATAGAATATTAAGTTAAAAATCATAATATAAAACTATACATACAGCAAGATCCCAACTACTTCTTCATCAGAGATGATATATATTGTAAGACTGATTTATTAATAGCTATGGTAGAAAGAAAAAAACTATATTTAATATACCAAAATTTTATTCTGCTGATGGTAACATACATATATATCCATATAATTATATACCGCTTTCTTCTTAAGTAACATCACCAAAAATAGAGTCTAAGCTTTTTTCACATTCCAGACTCTAAAGATTCTTCTGAATTCCTTTTGACCATTGGCAGGGATGCAGCGTACTATGCTGACATATTGTTGCTTTTCATAACTTCCCCTTGTGATAATGTGACAAGAAGATTATTAAAGCATGTAGAAGAATCCTGGGGGTTTATCCACATTTCCTATTTGGCTAAACTCATTGTTAATATTTTTTTCCTTTTTTTCTTTTATTTGTCTTGTTTTTCAATTCAATTACATGAGCCAGAAATCAATCACTTTCTCTTGAAAGTCACCAAGAAACTGTTGATGGATAGACGTTCTGTGCCTGAGTGATAGTCCCTCACAGTGCGTTCAACAGTCACACCAACCTTTCCTAGCTTTGAAATTTATATGATCCATTCCAAGAGATTTGGCAATTTCTACTACCTTTAATTGCATTGTCTGGCATGTGACAGGGAATCTTCTGCAGACATAACAATTTTTCATTTCAATGATGCATCATAGTGTAATTTTTAGAAGACATTTTAAGTGACAATTAAGGAAAAAGCCAAATTTAAGTTAAAAATTTAACCATGTTGGTTCTACCAATGCAAATAACTCAATTGAAGTGACAACATGATGTACAGATACCATCTCAGTACAGCTAAGTCTGCATAC
This sequence comes from Macaca fascicularis, assembly GCF_037993035.2. Classification (NCBI taxonomy): domain Eukaryota; kingdom Metazoa; phylum Chordata; class Mammalia; order Primates; family Cercopithecidae; genus Macaca; species Macaca fascicularis. The sequence goes on from NC_088395.1 coordinate 113,893,669, forward strand.
TCATAAGCAATGACAACAATATCACAGTAGATTCCTCTGCCTGGCCATTCGCAAGTCATTTTGACATCATTATAAGATGCATCCTGATTTCAGGAAAGAAGAATATGTGTATTCAAATGTAGGAAATATGGTATAAAATATGTACACATATGGGTATATAGACACAGAAAAAAGACAAAAAGGAAATGTACCACAATGATTACAGCAGTTATCACTGAGTGGTGAAACTGCAGATTATATATATTTTTGCTTATCTTCAGCTTCTAAATGTCTGCAATAAGCTGGCATTGCTGTTAAATTGTGAAAAACAATTATTTGTATTTTGAAAGCTCTTGCTCCCTATTGAGAGAAAAAGAGGTTGGAACAGAGAAAAACAAGGTTGAATCTGAGTCAATTTGATACTTGGAGGATCATAGTAATCTTTGGATCTTCCTGGCCCAACAGAACAAATTGCCAAGTACTCGCAACTCAGAGATTACTTAAGGTGAGAAAACAAATTAGAAACTCTAAGGCTACATTTGTCACTCAAGTCCAGTGTCTGTTTTTTTACATAATTTTGACAAGTCTCTTATCTTTCATATTTGTTTTCTCACCTATAAATGGGGAGAATTCCTTCTACTCTTCCTCTTCCTGGTAATGGCAGGAATGGAATTTAAAACCATAAACAAAAATCATCACTCAAATATTTCACAATCTTGATTCTGTCCCCACAAGCAATGTGAACATCTTAGAAGGATCTCATCAGATAATTTCATCAGAATGTGTGAGTGTGTGTCTGTAGTGTGTGTGTGTGTGTGGGTGGGTGGGTGGGTGGGGAATGACAGGGAGATATTAGTGATCAGACAGCCATTGGGCTGATAACCTGTTTTAGGGGCTTGAGGGAGATGCCAGGGCTTGTGTAATTTCTGTCACTGGGCACAGGTGAATGAATTCTATACTGGTAGCCCTTGGGGACATTATCCAGCTGAGAGAACTTAATTTCAGCTAATCAACGTGGTCTTAGTTGCCTTCTACTTGTTGATGGGGAGAAGAGCCCGGGAAATTTGCTCTACCTTACACACTCCTGCTAAATCTTACTCTCAGGCCTGACTCTTAAAGCAAAGTGGGTGACAGGGAGACGAGGCTATGAATGGGGAGATTTGGCTAAAGGCAGCAGAGCTGCAGTGTAATGTGATGTGAAATAGCAGAGCTCACAGCACCTCACCCAGTGTAGCCCACAGGAAATATACATTGGAGAGTTACAGTACCTTCATTGCTTTCATCTTTCCAACAGCCAGAGGTTGTGCACAGTGAGGTTTGGAGGGGCCTGGATTGCTAGGTTTATGTCTAGCACAGTATAAACAGCTGAAAAGCAGTAGCTGCTATTATTCTCACCACCATTATCATTATTCCCACCACAGAAAGGGTCTGCTGATGAATACCTTTTCCAGTCCCCTGTCTAGGCAGTGTTTCCCATCACCCTCTTCCTTTCCTCTGCACTGTCCTACTCTAGGGAGCTTAAGTCATTCCTTTGAGGTAAAATAGTGAAGACTCTATTACAATTCAGGGGTTTTCTGGAAGAAGAGCTGCCTCAAGCCTCTCATTGAGCTGCCTCAAGCCTCTTGTTCATCAGTAACTTTCCAGAGTGAGGACACTGGGCAGCTGGGGTGGGGTCCTGAGACCTGTGTGACTCTAAAAGGAGGGGTTGAGAAATTAAGTCACTGGGGTACTGAGCCTCACAAAGTCACCTCAGATAAGACCAATCTGTAGTGTAGGTAGCAGGGTAGTGGAGGGGGACCCAAACCAAGACTGCAACTAAGGCTGGCTCACTGCCCAGGCCTATAGGGATCAGGAGTGGGAGAGAGAAAGGCAGTTTAAGTCAGGAGAAACCTCTGTAGCCTCAAAGCGGAGAAGACCCCAACTTTTGGGAGGAAGAGTTGATCCAGACTGGTAGAAAGAATATATCCTTCCCTTTCCTGGGCTCTCCAGTATCATGAGGGGAGGCCTAAGGAGGTGTGTGTGTGTATAACTAGGTGGAGAAGGAGGCTTATACTCACTAGCAGCAAGCTGGGCGCTACTTTGGACAAGCCGGCAGGACACAATAATTGATTGCCTTCTTGCTACAAAATCAAAATGGCTTTTGATGTTCAGCCATTCATTGCTGTAACTGGAATAATAACACAATTCATTTTAGCTGCAGCTCCGCAAATGGATGACTTTAATAATGGCTAATTTGGGATGATGAATGTGCCACTTGGGGGTGACATTAGTGCTGAATAAGAAGGGTGCACAGAGACAGAGGGCGGAAAGGAAGAGCTATATAAGACTAGCTATGTTTGCTAACTTCTGAGGCTGTCAGGCCTTCAATTCCCCTCCACAAGTATTGATTTAGCAAGTACCTACTTCCTAGCTAGCACTGGACTGAGGGTTGGAGAGACTCTGAAGAAATATATGATTAGGATAGCCATGTGTCCTGGCTTCCCAGGGACAGTCCTGGTTTGTGATGAGACCTGGGGCAATTATTACTAATAGCACTTCTCACTCTCAAAAGTGTCTTGGTTTGAATGGTAAGTTATATTGTCATTCTGCGTGGCTCACTCTCTGCTTTCCGTGAGAATACAGTTTTCTGAGGGAAGACAAGTCTTATTTATGCACATGGAGCCATTATAGCATATTAGGAGACAGTATGTAACCAAAAAATGAACCAAAAAAGCTCAAGCACCCAAATCAATGCTTGTAATTTAAAAATTGGTGATTGTCATGGATTTGAATACCTTGAAGATAACATTCACATGCATGGAAATGATGAACCACAATATACTATCTCACTTGATCTTTACCATAACCTCATCTTATAAATGAGCAACTAGACACCAAGAGAAATGAGTCAATTGCTCAAGGTCACAGACCTAGTAAGTGACAGAGTCCATATTTGAATCCAGAACCATTTTAACTTAAAAGCCACCTATATTTCGCCTTTGGAACAGATATTAGTGCTGCCTGGAGTGATCAAAAAAGCTCATGAAGGAAGTGAACTATTTCCAAAGAATGAATCCACAAGTAAAAGTGAATAGAGTTTAAAAAAATGAAAGATGTAAGCTAGGAAAGAGAGAGTAAAAATTAAGTGTGGTGGAGTTGATCAAGGACAATTTGTGAAGGAGGTGAGTTTTTGCACTACATTTAAAATTACTGATGAATATGAAGAACATGGATTTACATAGATCAAAGAAGGGCTTTCACATGTGTAGGAATGACAAACTCTGAAGTCAGGGTGTTATTTACTGGGAATGGACAAGTGGATGGGAATGAAGTAAACAGAAGATGACAATCACATTCGTAAGATTTTATTTCTTAAACACAGTGGTAAATAGGTTTTCATCATACTAGTCTGTATACTTTGCTTGTATATCTTATTATTTCATAATAAAATATTTTTAAAAGACAGAGATTGATCTTTCCAGATGGGGGAAATGTATTAAGTAGGACGTAGAAGCAAGGACAATGGATGTCTATTCTGGACTCGTTTTAACCAGAACACTTATGTCTGGATCGAGCATTCATAGTTTCCCTTGTGGAGTGACCCACTGCCATTTCTTCCTCTCCAAGTACAGCACGTATTGAAAACCTTGCTTGGCCCTCACTCTTGTTCGACTCAAGACTCTGTGCCTCTAGAAATGCCCAATTGCTGCTTTCTAAAAGATGTGCTTGGATGGCCTGTCTGTCTTGCTCACTGTCAGGCATGGTGTCTCAGTGTATTTACTACTTGTGGGATTTAGTGGTTAAACAAAAGCTTTGTACCCTCCCAAGAAGTTGGCCTCCTGATTGGCAGGTGGGGTCAGAGGCACCCTCTTCGCCCTTCCCCAGTAGAGTGGGAAGTGTTTGGAGCCAGACCTTAGTTGGAATCCAAGTCCGGCTCTCATAAGCTGTGTGAAATTAGGCAGGTCACTTAAGCTCTCTAAGCCTATTTCCTCCTCTTCGTATGGTCGTTTCAAGAAGCAAATGAGATAATGTAGGTGAATCACCTAGCAAAAAGCTCGGTAGGGCTCGATAAATGTGAGTTCTCTTCTCTCCTCCCTTTGTTGAAATGGCTGAACCTAAACAACATCATCCAATGATTAGTTTCAAAAATACTTTAGAAGAATAAATGCTGTATGTAATTTGGTAGTTTTTTGCCAATCTTTCACTCAAGAAAAATCAAGTCATTCTGAATTCTTAGTCTGGCACCGGATGAATTCCCAGTCTATGTTCAGACTGCTCCCTGGACTGCAACTGTCAGTGTCCAAGGCCTCTAGGTCCTAGTCATAAGAACATGAGAACATAGACGCCTTTTCATTCCCTTTGCCAAGAAGCATCAGCCAGCATCACCTGAGAACTTGCTGAAAATATACATTCTCAGTCACCGTCAGCCCAGACCTGTGATCAGAAACTCTGGGGATGGGCCCAGTAATCTACATGTTACCCTGGGTGATTGTGATGCTTGCTCAGGTTTGAGAACCATCACTGCTCTAGGGCTCGGGGCTCCTCTTGGACCATGTGCCCCAGGGTTCCCTCCACCACCCTCTCCCCACCCAAGAAGAGGGAGGCATGACAGTAGCAGCTAAAGAACTCTAGAAGAGGTTGAGCTTTTGCCAGGAGGCCTTGAGGTGGCCCGTGCTCTTTGACAACTGTAAGAGCCTCAGGAGCAGGTTGTGGAGCTCCGCCCAAAGTCCTGCCTCCCAGAACTAGAACCTCCTCCAGGTCATGTGGCACAGTCCCTGCCTCTGCACAAGGCCTGGTAGGACCAGAGACCACTGACCTCACGCCTACTCCGCACAACCCCTAAAGCACTGGTTCTCCAAGTGTGGTCCCAGACCAACAACATCAGCCCCACCTGGGAAGATGTCGATGACAGTGGTGGGCTGTCCAGAGCGGCTGCTGCCATCATGCCACCGCTGTGGAGAGGGTGTGGGGAAGAGGCAGGCAATCTGCCCCCGCCCACCCTCCCTACCTCCCGGCAGCCTGCCGCCCTGGGGGCTGCCTCAATGGAGCTGGGCCAGGTCACCCGTCGGAGACGGAGCTACGTGGTCTCGCAGAGAGGGGCCCCGGGGCGGAGCTGGCCCAGGGTGGTGCTGCGCTTGCACATGGAGAGGCAGGAGGGGTGCAGAGGGGCCGCGCTTCGGGACCCGGGACTGGAAGTAGGAGCAGTGCCCGCTTTGGGCACCCAACCAGTGGTGTAGCCACTGTGCCCACCTTGCCGAGGGTGCCAGGTTCCTGTGCCCTGGGAGGAGGCTTTGGGCGAGGCCACCTGGGGCTGCCTCCCCAGGGTCAGTCCAGCATTGGGGTGACTGTCGAGCCTGACAGTCCCAACAGCCAGGCCCGAGGCCCAGGGCCTGTGGCCATGATCTGCTCCCGGAGGCGCCCCCCCCAGGTAGGGCCACAAGCCAGGTGAGGGGGACCCTTGGGCATCCCTGAGCAACGAGGCTATGGGGAAAGCTTGCGGCAACGTTGCCTCTGCCCTGGATGACACCCCGGGCCCAGCGAAGACCTGAAGCCCCGCCACAGGCTGCGAGGGGGCACAGCTGGTGTTGCACACTCCAAGGAGCCGGCAGGAGCCAGGAGCAGGTAGCAGCCCCACCCAACCCCTCTGGATGCAACAGCAGGCGCCCAAGTCAGGGCTGTGGACCCAGGTCTCTCTGCCCTCTTGAGGGCCTGGGAAGGCTGTCCCTCCACCCTTGCAGGCTTGGAAGTGCCTGCTCCCGCTGCCTGGCTTTTCCCCGCTGTTAGCACCCACTCCAATCTCCGAGCAATGTGGAGCCAAGCCTGGACGTTGTCGCAGCCTGGCCAGGGGTGCATGTACTGGGGCCAGTGCTGACATGCCAGCGCCCTGCTGCCTCAGACTTCTCCAGAATGTGGGTGCTGACGCGGACAGGAGAGGAAGCCAAGGTCGGGGCTGAGAGCAGCTCCGCGCTGGCCTGCAGGTGCCCCTTGGCATAAGCAGTGTAGGCACCATGGACAGCGGCAGAAGGCCGACCGGCTTCTGGGCTGAAGGGGGCGGGTCCCCAGTGAGGCCCCACCTTCAGGCCAGAGTGTGCCTGAAGGCTGGGGGCCGGGCTGCCCGTACGGCAGACCAGAGTAGGGACTTGTGATGCTTTCTCCGGGCCCGCCTATGGTCACCTATGGGCCAATCGGTGTGCACTTCCTCCCCTCTGAGGCCCATGAAAGCCCTGGGATCAGCCAGAGCAGAGCAGAGGAAGAAGAGACGATGGGACAACCAGCTGCCGAGAGGAGCTACCCTCTCTGCTAGGAGCTAAATACTTGATGGGACACCCTGTCTGCGGAAAGGAGCTGCCCCCTGCAGGTCTCCTCTGAGCTGTTCTATTGCTCAATAAAGCACCTCTTCATTTTGTCCACCTTTCACTTGTCTGTGTACCTCATTCTTCCTGCAGGACAAGGATGAATAGCGGGACCTGCTGGATAGCGAGACTAACACAAACAGGGCTGAGACATATCCCTTGCTCACTATGTTGCGGAAGAAGAGAAAGAAAGAAGAGCTACAGCCCTTCAGGGAGCCCAGACCTGGGAGCTCCCAAAACCAGGGCTGTGACTCCCTCTTTGGGGCCCTGTGGTTCCTGGCATCTCCAAGCTTCCAGGTGCCAACCTGTTCCCTGGTGCCAGGCATGGAAGCTGCTTGTAGTGCGCCAGGTCTGCCACGATTTTGCAGAGAGCTGGCACCCATGCTGGCACCTGGAGCTGCCCGCCCCACTGCAGCAGCCGGCATGTCTGACTGCACAGTGGCTGGACCCCATGCTCGCTCACATACCCTTCACCACTCCACACCTGACTCATCCTTGGCAGGCATGGGGCCCAGGCTGGTAGCATGAGCTCAGCGCCCCTGCCAGGCCAAGTGGACCAAACAAGCCCATCAGGCCCAAGCAAAATTCGGGCAAAGGCGCCACTGGCCACAGAGGTTTCCAGCCAGGAAAACAACACCCCAAAGATCCCTTAACAATGTTAGAAACACAAATTCTCAGGCCCCGCCCCAGACTTACTACAGGTGATTCTGATACAGGCTCAAGTTTGAAAACTACTGGCCTAGACTTTGCAAACGAATTTAACTTAATTTGCTTTTTAGGCCAGGTGCTGTGGCTCATGCCTGTAATTCCAGCACTGTGTGAGGCCAAGGCAGGAGAATCATTTGAGGCCAGGAGTTTGAGAGCAGCCTGGGCGACAGAGTGAGACACTCCTGTCTGCACTAAAAAATAAATAAATTAGCTGAGTGTGGTGGCATGCACCTGTAGTCCCAGCTACTCAGGAGGCTGAGGCGGAAGGATTGCTTGAGCCCAGGAGGTTAAGGCTGCAGTGAACCATGATTACCACTGCACTCCAGCCTGGGCAACAGAGCGAGACTCTGTCTCAAAATAGAAAAAAAGGCTTTTTAAACCTTCCCATTCTCTGGCTACTTCTTTACTACACAGGAGATAAAAAGTACAAAGACTTGCTGATGAGAGGATCTAGAAAGCTGTGCTTCCTAATTAGGCGAAACTGTCTTTCCACTCTTCTCTTTGGATTTGTCTGTTCTGTCCACTTGTTTTGAATGGGACCTGTGGCTGGTCCAAGTTGATGTGTACTTGATACTTATTTCTCCAATGGCTTGTTGCTACTGGTAAAAGCCTTGGCACACAACACAGAACACTTGGACTATAATACAAACAAGCATTTCGAACAGAGATTTAAACCACTTTCATGACATCCACTGGCATGGTATGTTTTACAGCTCTGATTTCAGTTCCAGTTGTGAAGACTCAGGGATTTCAGAAAATAAAGAAAATAAGGGGCAGAAGTGGGGCGGCCTACTCCCCAGCTGGCAGATAAATTAGAGATCGAAACAGATCCAGGGAGCTCAATTAGTCAGGCTTTTTTATAGTGAAGGGGAAAGGGGATGGGGCTTGGGCATGATTCAGCTGAGGAGCCCTCGCTGAGGAAGGAGAAGAGTGGGACATGGCAGGGCTGGCTGAGGGCATGCATAGGAGACACTGGGGCCTCGAGAGAGCTCTGTGGGTAAAGCCCGCGAGGGCAGAGCAAAGCCAGGGTCTCAGACCTGAGGTCTGAAAGTGTGGCCTGATAAAGGACTTCCCTCCCCAGCCAGAGTGATGGCTGCATGAGAGCCAAGTGGGCAAAGGTGTGCCCTGAAAACAGAGGCAAAGGCTTGCTGGGCGAGACGTCAGAGCTCACCCTGTGTACCTGCTAGTCTGAGGGAGATGACAAGAGCAAAGTACTAGTCTCCTTCACTTCCCTCTCAGCACCCTTGTGCCTCAACCAGGTCTGCGTGCGCCCCTTCCCTTTTCCCACTTGGAAGGAAATTATCACAGAGACCAAGATGAACCCCTGGAGCTCCACACCACTATCCAGCTCAATGCCAAGCATAAGGCCTTCCTAAAGAAAGCCACTCTCCTGTTTGAGTTTTGTTTGTTTAAAAGGAACTCTCCCTGTCTTTCTCTTCCTGGAGTCTCCTCAAGGGCTCTAGCGGACCTGCCACAGGACATGGGCCTTGGCTCGGCACAGAGCGTGCGGGCTCAGTGGTTTCTGTTTTCCCATCTTGGCAAATCTGTGCGGCCTGCCTCCTGGTTCTTACCTGACAAAGATCTCAGAGCATCTCTCGGGGATGGAAGGGGAAGTCTCAGCTACCATAAGGGATGACGGGACAGGCAGGGGAGACCTATGATCGGGAGAAGGGAGGTGCAGACCAGGCAGGCATTCTGTTAGCTCACTACAAGCTGCTGTCCCTGGGAGTCCTTCCTCTTGGTGCCAGCCGGCCACAGGTGTCAGCCTTCTGCAGTGAATCAAGAAGATATGTTCTCTGGGTGTGCAGTGTTCAGAGGGAAGAAGGCACTTGTCTCACCTATGCACAAAGGACTAGATGAGTAGCTTGTTAGCTCATGCAGGCGGGGTCCCTGAAGTGTTTGTGTGTGTTAGGGATGGGAGGGTGGGGGCAGTTACATGATATTATGTCAAGGTGTTTCAAAGTTGCTTCAAAATGCTACAATTCCCACCATTGGATCTATCCTTTGGATTAAAGCATTATGAAATTAAAGAGATAACAATCATTTCCCAAACTTCTTGGAAAGAATTAGTAAATGATGTCAGTGGATAGGTTCTCCACACCTCAACTCCGAACTCCACGTGGATAGAACTGTCAAAAGAGCTCCTCTGCATGAATAGGTTCTTGAGATAAGAGAAAGGCTAGGTGTGAAGAATGGGCTGTGGCCTAGAAAAGGTAGACCTGAGAGAGGGAGCAAAATCGGAAGGTTCCAAGGGGTGCTTATAAGGAGTGGGGTGCGCCAAGGCAGTGCAGGAAGCATGGGCAAGGGAACAGGTGGGAAGTTTGTTAAAGGCAAGCCTTTTTCCATGGCCTAGAGGAAACAGCACGGACCAGATCTCCAAGGGCCTGAGATCTAGCTTGGCTGTTCCACTTAAGGGCTGGCTGATTTTGGGTAACCCAACTTTTCTGGGCCTTGGTTTCTTCATATGCCAGATGAGAATGGCAATCCCTGTTCTACTTGTCTCATGGAGTTATCATGGACTTATTATGAGGCTCAGATGAAAAAAAATGAATAACAAAACTTTATGTAGACTACACAAGGCAGTATGAATTTATCTTGTAATCTTGCCCAGGACTATCACTTATTGAAAATGAGCTTATGAAAATGAGCAACTCCACATTGTAAAATATGAGACTAAGTGTGAATGTTTTGCCTGGTTTTTGATAGGCGTGAGCCAAGTCTATTTGTATTCCCGGGAGTGAGGTTCCAGCATTCTCTAGCTTTACCTCCTGATAGCCTTGCCTTTCACCAGCCAAGTCCTAGCACTTTTTACAGGTCCTGGTGGCATTTTCAAATGCTTTCAGTGGAGGGCTCAGACTTTATCTTTGTAGGAATCTATGTGTCCATTCCCACTCCCGTCCTTTCTGCTGCAGCCCCCTCCTAAAGACTTCTTCTTTGCCTTTATCATATGACCTTGCCCACATTTTCAGCCTAACTTCTTGAGGATTTTCTGGAAATATGGGAGACTAGCTCCTTTGGGTCACTAAGTACCACAACTCCAGGGAGCACTGTTTACTTCATACATCAGAGTGTGAATGGCACCCCCTGGGTTTGTGCAACACCATCTCCCAGCTTGCAGCATCTAGTGACCTCCCTACCCCAGCCTGCCCCTTCTTTAACTTGCTAACTTATCCTTCTTCTAGACTGAGCTCTTGCATCTTCTCCTCCTCTAGGAAGCCCACTCTGGCCCCTAAAGCCAGCTGAGTGGCCCTCTCTGCGTGCAGAGCTCCCTGTGCCTCCCTCTGTCATAGTGCTGGTCCTACCATACTGTCGTGGTCTAGCAACTTGTCTTTCTCTGCCACTAGACTGTATGCTCCTTAAGGGCTAGAACTATGCCTTGTCTCTGTCTCTGTTGCCACCCCTGCCCCAGGCCTGGTCAGTAGTAGGCCCTGAGGAAACAGTTGCTAAATGAACAAGGACTCTGGGACACTGGGAACCGTACAGCTGGAGAACTTTGAGAGTGCAACTAGGACTTCCCTGCTTCATACTCAAAGGACACTGTGCTTATTTAATTACTTGTGTGTGGGGGGGTTCAAACAGATGTTATAATAGCTCACTTAGCAAAGGACAGCTATGAGGGTTTTCTTTTATTAACTAAATAGACAGCACCTAAGTGGAATATTAAAAGCCATATGGCACAAATTTCATTTTGTATATATCTGGAAGAGAAGCGCTAAGTGCCAGCATTGTCCTGTTCAACCTTAAGTCCAGTCTCAAAAGATACTCTCTACTCACTTCTAGGTGGACGTAAATACGTGGAGTCACTCAGGTTCTTGTTTACCTACCCTGGGAGACTAAGCCAGCTTCACTCCACACTGTTTCCCACCTACCCCTGTTGGGAGAAAGCCAAGGGAAGATGAGGGTTGGAGTCTGTTATGGGCTGAATTGTGTCCCTCTAAAATGCACATGTTGAAGCACTAACCCCCAGTACTTCAGAATGTGACTGTATATAGAGGTAAGGTTTTTAAAGAGATAATTAAGTTAAAATGAGGCCATTAGGGTGAGCCTTAATCCAATCTGACTGGTGTTCTTATAAGATGAGGAAATTTGGGCACATAAGAGACAGCAGGGGCATGCAGGCACAGAGGGCAGCAAGAGGGCAGCCATCTGCAAGCCAAGGAGAGCAGCCTCAGAGGAAACCAACTCTGCCAGTACTTTGATCTTGGACATCTACCCTCCAGAACTGTAAGAAAATCAATTGTTGTTGTTTAAGCCATCCAGTCCTTGGTATTTTGCTATGGCAACCTTAGCAAACTAAGGCAGGGTCCATTCATAGGTAAACCTTGGACTCCAGGTCAGCCTTGGAGTGCCTGGGATAACCTCAGACCCACCCCTGAGCCTGAATCATCTGGGCATCTAATATTGTGCTCCTCCTCACACCCTCACCCCAGGCCCACTGTCCATTTCTTCATAGTTTAATTCATTTCTCTTTTACCTTCCTTCATTTACTCCTCACTGAACAGTTTCTGAGGTGCTGCAAGGTATATAGCATCCTTCCCTAATGAGCTTAAAGTCTTATAACTGGTACATATCTACCTGTAAGGTTAGAGATGAACTAGGCATGTGGCATCACTTCTTGTTGGGGCGTTTGGATGTCAGTGAAGGAGGAGAAACATTATTCTGCATTAAAAAAAACAAAGATCTAAGACTTGCAATGCAATATGATGTAGCAGTTAAGAGCTTAGACTCTGAAATCAGGCTGCCTAGGTATTTCAGTTAAGATGTTCTCTGAGGCTACATTGTCTGGGGTTGGAATCTGGTACTTCTTAATAGCTAAATGACTTTAGTAAATTACTAAGCCTCTCTGTTGCTCAGTTACTCCATCTATAAAATGGGACTAAATATAATACCTACCTCATATGGTTATATTAGGATTTGATGAGTTAATACACACAGAACTCTTAAAACAGTGCTTGGCACATAGTAATCATCAGGTAAATTTTCCTGTTATAGTATTTAGGGACAGAAGACCTGAGTTTCAGCCTGTCACTACTAGTGATGTATCCTAGGGCAAATAAGTTCTGCCCTAGCTGACCACCTTCTACCAGACAAGGTGCTTGGGGGGATCACGTGAGATAATAAACATTCAAGGATATTTAAAACTGGATATTACTATTGTTATTGAGTTGACCTTAAAGGATACTGAATGCTATCATTTAACATGAAAGCTACCATTTACTGAGCACTTAGCCAAATGCCAGGAGCCAGGCTATGTATATATACCGGAAGCAGAGGAGGCAGATAGTCTGTCTTCTAGCTCCTTGGCTCCTAGAACACAGGCACATGCAATGTGTTTGGCCAAGTTGATGTTTCTGTCCAGGATTTTGAATCTTAGAGGAGTAGCAGAAAGACAGAGATGAGTCAGAAGTCTATGGATGGTGCCAGTGACATGGTAGCATCAGTGGTGGCATTTTAGCTACGCTGACCCTGAGCTAGTTAAGGGTCACCATAGTGCCTAACCGTTTTATGAACTGGAAAGCCACCCTTTCAGTTGATTCTGTGAACAATTTGCTATTCTTTCAATAAATCACTCTTCTGAATATAGCTAGAGTTGTTTTTTTTGTCATTTGCAATAAGACTGAATCATCTTTTTAAAAATGTTTGTATTTCTTACAATACTCCGGTGTTGGGTTTATCCCTATTTAAGGATGAGGAAATTGAAATTTGGTGGGGGGACCAACATAACTTGCCCAATATTGCCCTGAAAGTAAGTGAGGGAGCCTGGACTTGACTCTGAGTATGGACTTACCACTACTTGCCTATATTGTGCCAGAGGGAGAGATTGGTGAGAAGCATGCTAGGTGGAAGGAATCCTTCAGTCAAACACAGATGTAGGACAGCACAGGGGTGGGGGTTTCAGAGAAGGGTGAGTTCCAAGATGGGAAAGGATAAAAAGTTCATGCTGGGATGGTAAGAAATATAATTGGAAAGAAGGCTTGCGATCAGCAGTGTGGCCTTCATTTGTGGGATAACATTGAGCCACTGAAGACTTTGGGCTTTAGGAGGCAGCTATGTTAGCCTGTGTGGGAGGGAATAGGAACTTAACTGGGAAAGGCAGAAAGAAATTTTGTGGAAAGAATAAGCAAGTCTTGACTAATTAATGATAATTAGTGAGGAAGAGCCTAGTGACTGAAAGGCTGTTGACACCCTTGACAGAAATGGAGAAGCCTGGTCTGGGAGTGGTTTGGGGGTGACAGGAGGATGGAGGAGCAGTCTGTTCAGGGTGGCATGCCTTCTTTCTGCTTCTACTAGGATTGGGCTTCCTTGAGTGCAGACCACACTGTCATAATTTGTAGCCTTTCAGCCCCTTATTTCAAAGCCCTTACCATTTGTCTTTCTCTATGTGGTTAGGGAAGCCAAGACCCTGGGACTGGTTGATAGGACTCTGGTTTCATTCTGGGAACTGCATCATTACCCACAGATGTGTGAAGTAATGGCTTGTTTGAAAATTGGAATCTTAGCCCAGTGGAGTCAGTCCCCTCTCTGGGCCCCCACAGCCCTGTTATGGTTACTAATAACTGGTGGTTCTCTCATCCCTGGTTCCAGCAGCCCAGCAGGACCTCATCTCTTACAATCTGCTGCCCTTTTGCTACAGCTGGCCAAGCAGATGATCCTTTAGCTTGCATTTCCAGCTGTCTCTGGGGTTTTTTGTGCCCAGCCCTTGATGTGGCTCTACCAGCCTTTGTGATTCTAGGGGAGAGGAAAGGCGGTCGAATCAGGTCCCAGCCCTCTAGCTAGTTTCTGAGTTATATTAAAGTTTATTTCAACACAGCCTCTCTCTCTCTCTCTCTCTCTTTCTCTCTCTCTCTCTCCTCCCCCCCCATCTCCTCTATCCACTGTCTGTCTTCCTCTTCTTTGTCTCACTGACCTATCTATTTTTGCCTCAGCTTCCTTTCTCCTCCTTCTTCTTTCATGCATTCTGATATAGTTTGTCTGTGTCCCCACCCAAATCTCATCTTGAATTCCCATGTGTTGTGGGAAGAACCTTGTGGGAGGTGACTGAATCACTGGGGTGGGTCTTTCCTCTGTTGTTCTTGTGATAGTGATAAGTCTCATGAGATCTGATGGTTTTAAAAATGGGAGTTTCTCTGCATAAGCTCTCTCTCTTTGCCTGCCGCCACCCACGTAAGATGTGACTTGCTCCTCCTTGCCTTCTGCTGTGATTGTGAGGCTTCCCCATCCATGTGGAACTGTAAGTCCATTAATCCTCTTTCTTTTGTAAATTGCCCAGTCTCAGGAATGTCTTTATCAGCAGCATGAAAATGGACTAATACACATTCCAACAAAAATTTTACACCTATTGTGTGCCAGGACCTATGCTAGGTGTTGCAAATCTATGGATGAGTGAGGCACAGGCTCTACTCTCTAAAGAACTAAAAAAAAAAATTGTAGGGAAGTTATGTGATGGCAGAAATAAAACCAGGATATCAGGAGAACATGCCTTACTGAGACTGGAAATGGGAGAAGACAGGGGAAGTTTCCTGGATGAAGTTATACCTGAACAGAATCTGAATTATCCTGGCAGAGGTTTTGTGAGAGAAGGACTGGGAGGAAGGTATTACAAGAAGAGGGGGTCAACATGAGCAAAGACATAGAAGCAAGACACAGCATGCTGAGTGAAGGCAACAAGCAATGTGGTGATGCTGGGATGCAAAATGGAAGGTAAGTCATGGCATCGGATCAGCTGGAGCAGAAGGAAGAGCAGGCCCTTGTATGTTATTTTAAGGGCTTAGTCTTTATCCAGTAGATGATAGAACAGTGGTCCCCAACCTTTTTGGCACCAGGGACCGGTTTCATGGAAGACAATTTTCCACAGATGTGGTGTGCAAGGATGGTTTCAGGATGAAGCTGTTCTACCTCAGAAGCTCATCAGGCATTAGAGTCTCATAAGAAGCATGCAACCCAGATCCCCCATATGTGCAGTTCACAATAGCATTCATGCTTCTATGAGAATCTAAAGCACCTGGTGATCTGACAGGAGATGGAGCTTAGGCAGTAATGATCACTGGCCTGCAGCTCACCTCCTGCTGTGTGGCCCAGTTCCTAACAAGCCACAGACTGGGACCAGTCCCAGTCTGTAGCCCAGGCAATAGGGACCCCTGTGATAGAGGGTCATTGAGAGATCTAAAACAACAATAAAGAATGGTCACGTATGTTATTAGAAATACAGATAACTTTATCAGTGTGTGAGGGATGGGTTATAGAGGGACAAGACCAGAAAAGGGTAATCCTGTTGGGAGGTTTTTGCTGCTTTCCAAGTGAGATGATGGCGGCTTAAACTGGAGCAGTAGTTTTGGAAAGGAGGGGACTGAATTAAGAAAACAAATTAGGAGGTAAAATTGGCAGAGCTTTGTGATCAATTGTATATGAATATGTGATATGGTTTAGCCCTGTGTCCTCACCCAAATCTCATCTTGAATCATGATTCTACATGTCGAGGGATCTGTAATCTCCACCTGTTGAGGAAGGGAGGGGATTGGATCATGAGGGCTGTTTCCCCCATGGTGTTCTCCTGATAATGAGTGAGTTCTCATGAGATCTGATCGTTTTATAAGGCAGTTTTCCCTGTTCTTGCTCACTCTCTCACTTGCCACCTTGTAAGACATGCCTGCTTCCCCTTCTGCCTTGACTGTAAATTTTCTTAGACTTCCCCAACCATGAGGAACTGTGAGTCAATTAAAACTCCTTTGTTTATAAATTACCCGGTCTCAGATAATATCTTTATAGTAGTGTGACAACAGACTAATACAATATGTGTGAAGAAGCTATCAACAATGACATCCAGATCTTTATCTTGGGTAGCTATGTAGATAATAATAATAATAGCACTAATGAAGATGATAATAGGAATAGTGGTGCCATCAACTATGATAGAGAATTCAGGAGGCAGTGCTAGTTTAGTGGAAAATGGACAATTCTCTTTTGGACATGATGAGTTGAAGGTGCTTGTGAAGCATACAAGGGAAGATACCTAGTACCCAATTTGAATAGTTTAAAACTATGGGGAGGATGTGTGCTAAAGATTTAGATTTGAGGTTATACTAAGGATATTAATCATAGCCTGCCTTGATCATACCATTTCTAAGGGAACTTGCTGCATGCACTGACTATTGTCCATGCAGCCATAGTTTGTTCTACACAATCTATCCTATCTGACTTGGCTACAGCCGATGGAATCTGCTAGGTCACTGACCCAAGGGCAGCCAGTCTGTAAGTTGACCAGAGCCTGGTGATACAGATCTGGTGAAAAAGATCATCTGGGTTATTTAGAATCCCTGTCTCAGAATTTTGAGCTAAGAACTACAGAGACTCCAGGCCAGTTAACAATGGGAGTCAAAACTGAAAGATTATTGAAAATTGGGACATGACAAGCAAAGACCATTTGAAGTCGAGGTAAGAATGGGATGGAAATGATAGGAAAGCAAAGGATATTTGGTGGCAGAAGAATGGAGTGGACACAGGAGAAAAAGATAACAAAGAGAGAGACAAAGAAAGTGAGCACATGGCCCAAGGAAAAAAACAGACTTTTTTATTCTCGAGGCTGCTTCACTATCTGGTAAGTGTTCTCATCTCAGTTGGTGTAGTCTCAAATGAAACCTCAGCCATCTGAGGATAGTTTGAGTGAGTTTTTTTTTCCAACCAAAAGAGAAGTCACCCACATGAAATCACTCAAGGAGAAACTAGCGCATGATAAAGGCAGTGAGTTAAGGACAGCAGTGGGGAATACTAACAGTGAACAGGTAACTAGAGGAAACGGGACCCATACACATATAGAGGGATGGACATAGGGTACTACCAAGAGATGAGGGGACGTGGAAGTCAAGAGATCTTGTTTGTTTTTCTTTAAAGAGAGAGTGATCAGAAGTGTCAAAAACTGCAGAGAGGTCTGATAAGGACTCTGAGCAGTGCCCACTGGGCTGGACATCAGTAGGTAGCTGGTCATTTTGGTGAGTGCATTTAGCAGAGTGGTAGGCGAGAGACAGAAACTAAACTGCAATTGGTTAAGAAGTGAATGTAAAGTAAGAATGTGGAGCTAGCCAATGTAGAATACTCTTCTGAGAAAATTACATGAGGAGGAGAGGAAAAGAGACTGAATATTAGCTAGAGGGGACCAAGAGCCCCAAAATGGTTTGCTTTGTGTTTGCTTTGTTGTGGTTTTCTGTTGCTTACTTTTTTATAAGAGAGGCTTGAGTTTTTAGGCTTAGAGGAAAAACATAGTTGAGTTGACAGAGAGAGAGAGAGAGAGAGAGAGAGAGAAAAGTCATCTGACCGAGCGAGATCCTAGAGGTTCCAAGACCTAGCTTAGTTAAAGGTGTTGGCCTTAAACAGAAAGATGGCACCTTACCTTCTGAAACTTGAGGAGAAAAAAGGAAGGATGAGTCTGTATGAAGATATGATAGTAGTTGGTGGGAGTGGGAAGTTACAGAGCTCTATCCTGCTGGCCTCAATTTTCTCAATGAGGTAGGAGGCAAAGTTTCCTGCCAAGAGTGAGGGAAGCAATGTCAAGTAAGGGGCTTGAGGAAAGAAGTAGAAAGTTTGGAAGAGTCACTGAGAGGATTGTGAGAGGGGCTGGACCAAGGACAAGTGAGAGGATTGATGAGTGGGGCTAAAGTTAGGGAGTGGAAATTTGTAAAGGCCATGGTCTCCATGATCGTGGGTTTTGCATCCAGTAGTGCTTAACTGTTCAAATGTAGGAGCAGAGAAGGTAGTGTTGTGTGATTCTACTGTTGGGGTTTGGGTGGGTGGATGTGACAGAAGCATAGGGTGCCAGCAAAGGGAGGGGAAGCTGAGCAGGGATTTGGGTGCTCAGCTATAGGTTCCTGCTTGGTATAGAAGGAAGAGGGAACACGAAGGGGCTAACAGAGTAGGAGAATGGAGGAATCACGAGACTGAAGGTTGCTGTGAGGTAGAAGAGCAGGTGTTAGAAGGCTTGGAGGTGGGAAACAGTTCAGCATATTCCAGTAACTGTTCCTTTTGGCTGAATCATGGGACAATAGTGGAGACCCAGAAAAGTGAGGAGACCTAGAGAATGAGGAGGCCAGAGAGAGAAGCAGAGCTTGATGTAGTGGGGTCTCATGTGCCACTATTTGAGCTGGATGTTGCACAAGAGGCAGAAGCAAGGCAAGCTTACAGAGGTAGTTTTACAAAGTGGCTTATGGAAAATAATAGACCTCTGGAGCCCTGTTGGGTCTTTTCCTGAATTCTTGTACTCTCTTCCAATGATTTTAAAGTTTACTTTCCAATTCTAAAAGTCAGTGATGCAAATCCTCCCCTCCTCCTCCCTGTATAAAATCTAGGTAGTGGGAAAGTTACATTAATTCTTATCCCAAGGAGAGTCATCTGTTTTGCATAGTTGAAAGAACCCTGAATTGTGAGTCCAGAGCCTTGGATTCTAGCCCCAGGTCTACCACCAACCAACTGTACACATCTCCATCTCTCTGGACTTCTTTTTCATGATCTGTGGTGAGAGAGAAATGTTACTTGTCTTGTCTATTTCCTAAGGTGGTTGTGAGGGTGAAATGAAGTCATAGATGTAAATGCACTCTGCAAAGTTAAAAGTGTATTGTGAGCAGAATTGATGCTTATTACTGGGATCTGGTCAGGTTTGCCTTGTGTCCTCCTTCTACGTCTTGTGACAGTAGAGTCTGCTTCCTGCTTCCTTCCCTCATTCCCAGTCCTCACATGCCTGTAAGTTCCCCAGAAGTCAGGCCTGTCCTGGTGGGAGCTGAAGGAACAGTCTCAGCAGCTTCGTCTGGGATGATGAGCCAAGAAATCAGACTCTTTCTTTGCCAAGGAAAGTGTCTTCTTTGCTTGTTTCCTCCTCTCCAATAAATCTGTCTGCCTCCAACGTTTCATGACGAGGCTGATTGACCTTGCCCTTGGGACGTACCAGCTCAGCATGGGAGAGGGGGATGCTGCAAGATTTGATGCCTGCCTTTTGGATACATGTTTAATTCATTGCTGCAAAAGACTTGGATAAGTAAAACACTAAGCTCCCTCTGACTGGGCTTCCTGGAGAGAGAGATTCCAGCAGCTTTTAAAGGAAATGTCAAACTGTTAAGAGTTCAGGCTTCAAGCAGCTTAATGCTTTATAATGTTTTGGAATGAATGTCTCGTGGATTCTTAATGCCTGGGTTATTTAGAATTGAAAATAACTGATTGGTTAGTCAATCTGATAAACAAAAGACAACTACAATCAACTCTGGAGAAAGATGAATTAATTAATTTAACTCATTGCTTTATGGCTTTCTCCCCACCAAATCTTTTAGCTGAGTTACTAATCAATCAATTAGTCAATAAGAATTAGGCACCAACTGTATGCTCAGCTCTATACAGGTTATTACAAAAGCTGTATCAAAACAAACCGATAAAAACAAAATATATCTTCCATTACGCTATGGACTGAATTGTGTTCCCCCCACCAAATTCATATGTTGAAGCTTCAAGTCCTAGTGCCTCAGAATACAACTAATAGGGCCTTTAAAGAAGTAATTAAGTTAAAATGGGGCCACCAGGGTGGGACCTAATTCAACATGACTAGTGTCCTTATGAGAAGACATTAAGACACAGAGAGAGGCAACAAGATACATACATGCACAGAGATGACCATGTGAAGACACAGAGAGAAGGTGGCCATCTGCAAGCCAAGGAGAGAGGTCTCAGAAGATACCAACCCCGCAGATACCTTATCTTTGACTTCTAACCTGCAGAACTATGAAAAGGTACATTTCTGCTATTTAAGTCACTCAACTTGTGGTATTTTGTTATGACAGCCCCAGAAAACTTTATATATATATATAAAAACTTTATATATAATTAAAACTTTATATATATATATATATATATATATATATATAGTGGAGCTTGCAGTAAGATGAAAAAGAACCCACATGTAACACTTTACTACTGCTGATAGTATCTGGGAGGATGTATAGATATAGACTTTCTCCAGAAAATCTTTTCTATCACCAATCAGAATTAAAATATGAAACTCAAAGAATATAAAAAGTCCCTTGACTTTTCTAAAACTTCGGGTCCTACTACAGCACACATAGAGCATCTAGCAACAGCACGGGATCTTTATCTCTGTAGTTTATCTCCTCTACCACATACCCTTGGGCCTTTTTCTAGCTTGCTTCTCAGCCCCAGATTCCTGGCTCTATCAGGGAGAGGCAGTGTGTGATCCTTTAGATCCTGTGAGTTTCTTAAAGACATCTCATGTCAGTAGTTCTTAGACTTCAGAACCACCTAGAATGCCAAATAAAAACGCAGCTTCCAGGACCTCACCTTAAAGGTCAGGTTCACTAGGTCTGCCCAGGGCCTAGAAATCTGCATTTCAGGTTCAGTAGGTCTGGGCAGGGTGTAGAAATCTACACTCATTTCTTTTACTCTGAGGTATACATACAAAGGAGGGTACTGATAATTTAAATAATAATAATAAAATGAATGCCCATGTACTGACCACTGAGTTTAAGAAATAGAACATTTTTCTGTGTACCCTTTCCCAACTGCATTCCCCTCTTCTTGAAGAGGCAAACTTTACCAAATTTCACACTTATCACTGATTCGCCTTTCTTTAGTGTTTCCCACATATGATTGTGTCTCTGAACAAAAAAAAAACAAAAAAATCCTGTTTAGCTTGCTTGTTGGAGGACTTTGTATAATGGTGTTATACTGTTTATATTCTTTAGCAACTTTATCATTCAATATTGTTTTTGAGATGCGTTCATGTCAATGCATTTAGCTGCAGTTTACTTATTTTCACTGCTCTACAGTATTCCATTGCATGAATATACCACAATTTATTTATCTGTTCTCCTGTTTGTGGTCATTTGGGTTGTTTCTAGCTTTTGTTTTGTTTTGTTTTGTTATTATAAATAATACTGCCATAAGCATTCTTATATATGTCTCTTGGCACATAGAAATCTTCATTTTTACCCAGCTTCCCAGATTGAGTCTGATGTAAATGGTCCAAGAAACACTCTCTTTGGTCCTTCACATTCTTCAGAGTGATACATGTACAAAATAAAACTCTCTTGCTAGTAACGACTTCATTTTGAAGCACAACTTTAATGCTTTATTTTGGAGGGGAAAAATCCTCTGAATCTTTACTTTTACTTACAAAAAATCTGCTCCTAGTAAAGGGGTAAGGGACAAGAAAAGAAGGAGGGAGTAGGGGGAGTGGGAGGAAACATCCATATGTCATCTGTGCTGCATTAGAGAAGAAGCCCATATGTTACAAATATTCAACTATGTGATACGAATGATCAATGTATGGATACTTACGTATGGATATTTTAGAGGCAGCAATCAACTCTAGGCACATAATAGTGTCAACTTATTCATTCAATGACTAAAAACTCAAGGTAGATTGAAATAGTTAGGAAACGCTTCCAGAAGGAGGTGGGACATAGAGTGGGCCTTGAAGGATAGACAAATTGGATTTTGGCACAAGGAATTGACAAGGTGTCAGCTAACAGCTAGAGTTTGCTTAAGAGAAAGAAAGGTAGCGGGACAACAAGGCACATTGGAAATGTAAATGGGCAGAATGAGTGGGGGTGGGGTGTTAAAAATTGCAAGTACAGCCCAGCAAAGGCCTGGCAAATCTAGTTCAGTTTTAGGAAAGCACTGAAATCCCAGGGGAATCCTACCTGGGAACCAAGAAAGAGGGCACAGCTTTGGAAGTACAGGGTGAGAACCATGAGAACATCATAATAAGGGTACTTAGCAGGAAATAAAGAATAAAAAAGTGGTCATAGGGTCAAGGATCCAGGATAACAGGGCAGCCAGAAATAAAGAAAGAAATAATCCAGATCCAGTATAGGGTTCCTCACAGGTATATCTTAGACTTCTCCCCACTTCCTACATATAAAGGAGTCTATATTATACCATCTCTCTTCTACATACAACCTTCTATAGCATCCATCTCCATTTTAAGCGGAAGACCTCACCTCCCACCTCATTGAGAAAAAAGAGAATTAAATGGGAAATTTCTCACTTTCCCACCACCACATTTACCATCTGTACCCTTGCCTTCTGCTATGTCAAATGAATTGTCCCCTGTTAAAGGCCATCCGTTCCACTTGTTCACTGGATCCCATTTCAATCAGTTAGCATTAGGTTTGTAGGAGAGCAACAGAGGTCCAAAATAATGTGGCTTAAACAAGAGAGTGTATTTCTCTTATACATGAAAGACCAAAGGTAGGCAGTTCAGGGTTGATCTGGTGATCCTGCTCCACAGAGTCTTCAGAAACCCAGGCTGATCTCAACTTACCATGTCCCTTGGGTGTGGCCAAGGTCCAAGATAGCAGCTTGAGTTCCAGCCATCGCATCCAAATTTCAGGCAGTAGGATGGAGAAAAGAGACAAATGATGGGACAAAGGGCATTATGCCATCTATCTTTCAAAAAAGTTTCCCAATGATAGGAGACATAACTTCTGGTTACATCTTATTGGCCAGAGATAGTAAAGTTACAAGGCTGTATTGAGCAGCAAGAAAAGCTGGAAAGTATAATCTTTATTCCAGTAGGCCATGAAGCCAGCTATAAATTGAGAATTTTATTATTGTGGAAGAAGGGGAGAGAAATATTATGGGATATCTAACAGTCTATGCCACAACATAACTTCTTCCCTTCTTAAGGACTTTTGCCCTCTCCACTGAATAATTCTTATCAGCATATGAACTTGATTTAGCATTTATTAACCCCCAAATAAACTCTTATTTATCCTACTATCCCCCCAACTTCTTCCCTACATTTCTGCACCCACCAACAGCAAACATTCTCCAAAGTATTGTCTACACATGCAATCTCTTCTTCCTCATCTCTCATTTATTCTTCAGTCCACTCCAGGCTTGCTTCCATACTCATCAACTCACTGAAACCTCTCTTCTCAAGATCCCCAGAGCCCTGTATTTTGCCAAATTCAGTTTTCACATTTCTGTCCTGATTTTAACAGCTCTGTCACCAGCATTTGATACAGAAGATCTCTAATACTTTTCTTTAAAAACTATTTCTTTAAAAACTATTTCTTTAAAATCTTTCTTCCCTTGGTTTTGTTAATACCACACTTTTACCAATCTGGCCACTCCTTCTCAATGTCCTCTACCTGAACTCTAAATATTGGCGTTATTCATGCTTGGTCCTGAGCCTTCTCTTCTCTTTCTCAAATTGCTCTTTACGTGGTTTCATTCATTCCCTTGGCTTTAAATACTATCTTTATGCTGACAATTTTCAGTGAAGACCCTAAAAAGACTCTAAAATTAGGATTCATAGATCTACCTGACCATTTAAAACCGCCACTTGGATTTTTATTAGACATGTCTAACATAGTACATGCAAAACAGAACTCTCGAAACCCTCCCCCCACCCAATTTGTTCCTCTCCCATCTTTCCCATTTTAGAAAATGACATTAACATATGTCAGAAACCTGAGAGTCATCATTGATTCCTCCTCCTCTCACTTCCCAAATTCAATCCATCGGCGAATCCTGACCATTCTATATCCAGTATGAATTTCTAATTCATCCACTTCTCCCATCTCTACTATTACTACCCTAGTCCAAGGGACCATTATCTCTTGCCCAAATTGTAAATTAAGGTAATCTTTTAAAAATGGAAATCAAATTATGTGACTCTCCTTATCAAAATTCTTCAATGCTTTTCCATCACATTTAAAATAAAATTCAAACTTTTCAGTCTGTTCTGCAAATCTCTACATGATCTAGCCCAGTGGTCTGAATGACTCTTGGTCCATTCTCCTTTCTCCTACTCTTCTCCCCTCAACTGACTATGCTCCACCCATATTGGCCTTCTGTACTTGCACTATGTGTCATGGTCTTTGTAGCCTCAGAACTGTTTCATTTATAGTTCCCTTTGCTTGAAACACTCATTCACTGGGTTCTTCCCTGTCTGGCTCCTTTTCTACCTTCAGGACTTGAATCACATGTTAACTCCTTATGAAGGTGTTCCCTGACTACCTTATCTGAAGTAGTTCATATTATTTTCTATGAGGTTTTTTTTCAATGATATTGTCACAATGTTCAAGTCATGAGCGTCAGAGACCTTGCCTTTCTTATTTGCCGCTGTATTCCAGCACCTAGCATAGCTCCTAGCAGTATGCCTGTTACTGGGCTCAAAAAATATTCAATAACTGTTTGTTGAAATGATGAATCAACAAGTGGAAGTTATCTAAATCCTCTCTTAACGATTGAGAGGGGAGGAAGAAAGTACTATGGAATGAGTGAAGCTGGATGGGCCCAGCAGGGCTGCCAGTCCAAGGCCAGAGACAGACTTCGGGTCCTGAAGGTACAGTATGTAAACTAAAAATAAAATCCCAAGTCCCCCAACTGACTGAACGGACACCCTCTTGGCCAAGAGGATGGCAGATAAACCTTTAAAATGGAGTTCCTTTCCAAAGGACAGGCTAATAATATTTTTAAAAAATAAAAATAAAAACAGAAAACTGAGTTGCTGGCCATGATAAAAAAGGAGGTCAGACATGCTTCATTGCACTCCCCTCCTTTTGCAGTTTATTCACAACAATTGACCAGCATTAATGTTAAAATAGAGATCATAAGACTGACAAAATGGACTCTTTGAAACAATAAGATAACAAATTATAAACAGAACCTAAGGCCATGCCAGGCAAGGGTTAAGGCACACACCCCTACAGGTCACTCTGACCCAGTATCTTCTGGCTTGCCCTCACATCCTGACTCTAGCATAACATCACATGATGCTTAGCAAACCCTTATCTTAAATTGAACATTCTTTTCTACTGACTCCAGGTAATTTTTACAAAGCTTTATTCCTTTAACCAATTGCAAATTTTAAAAATCTCTAAATACAGAAAAATAACTAATGGGTACTAGGCTTAATACCTGGGTAGTGAAATAATCTACACAACAACCCCCCATGACTCAAGTTTACCTATATAACAAACCCTCACATGCACCCCTGAACTTAAAAGTTTAAAAGAATCTCTGAATCCACCTATAACCTGTAAGCCCCTGCTTCAAGGTATCCTACCTTTTCAGGCCTAACCAATGTATACTTTCCATGTATTGTTCTACATGAAAGGCATACATTCCTTTACATGGAAGGAATGTATTCTTTGCCTGTAACTCCTGCTTCCCTAAAATATATGAAACAAAGTTACATTCTGACTGTCTCAGGACCACTTACTCAAGGCTTCTTGCGTATGAGTGCCCCTAGCTGTGGTCACTCATATTGGCTCAGAATAAACCTCTTTAAAAAATTTTACAGTTTGGTATTTTTCCATCAACACTAGAAGAAATTTTGTACATACATACTTGAGCCAAAACTTTGAGAAGAATAGAACCACTAGATGACAAAAGGCAGATTTTAAAAGAGTATAGAGCCAAGAGTCAGAGGCAAGATGGAAACCAAATTGGAAAAGGAGTGAGTGGGCTGAGGCAAATGAAAAGGGACCCAGACAACAGGCAGGAACATTATTGGAGAGAAGGAGAAGTTGCTGCCCAACAATAAGCAAAATGATTGACTAAAAACCGAGAGTTTAACTGAGGCTAAAGATGGTGCAGTATGCAACCATGGGTGATCTTCTCCAGCAGTCCTCAGGAACAGAAAAGGTAGATTGCAGAACTGGCTTTGGGTGGAGGCTTGTAGGGAAGATGCAGCGAAGCCCATGAGCAAGCACTGAAAGAGTAAGAGAGCTGGAAAAATGGGTTCTTATATCACAAAGCTGGAGGCATCACGCTACCTGACTTCAAACTATACTACAAGGCTACAGTAACCAAAACAGCATGGTACTGGTACCAAAACAGAGATATAGACCAATGGAACAGAACAGAGTCCTCAGAAATAATACCATACATCTACAGCCATCTGATCTTTGACAAACCTGAGAGAAACAAGAAATGGGGAAAGGATTCCCTATTTAATAAATGGTGCTGGGAAAATTGGCTAGCCATAAGTAGAAAGCTGAAACTGGATCCTTTCCTTACTCCTTATATGAAAATTAATTCAAGATGGATTAGAGACTTAAATGTTAGACCTAATACCATAAAAACCCTAGAAGAAAACCTAGGTAGTACCATTCAGGACATAGGCATGGGCAAAGACTTCATGTCTAAAACACCAAAACAACGGCAGCAAAAGCCAAAATTGACAAATGGGATCCAATTAAACTAAAGAGCTTCTGCACAGCAAAAGAAACTACCATCAGAGTGAACAGGCGACCTACAGAATGGGAGAAAATTTTTGCAATCTACTCCTCTGACAAAGGGCTAATATCCAGAACCTACAAAGAACTCAAACAAATTTACAAGAAAAAAACAAACAACCCCATCAAAAAGTGGGCAAAGGATATGAACAGACATTTCTCAAAAGAAGACATTCATACAGCCAACAGACACATGAAAAAACGCTCATCATCACTGGCCATCAGAGAAATGCAAATCAAAACCACAATGAGATACCATCTCATACCAGTTAGAATGGCAATCATTAAAAAGTCAGGAAACAACAAGTGCTGGAGAGGATGTGGAGAAATAGGAACACTTTTACACTGTTGGTGGGATTGTAAACTAGTTCAACCATTATGGAAAACAGTATGGCGATTCCTCAAGGATCTAAAACTAGAAGTACCATATGACCTAGCCATCCTATTACTGGGTATATACCCAAAGGATTATAAATCATGCTGCTATAAAGACACATGCACACGTATGTTTATTGCGGCACTATTCACAATAGCAAAGACTTGGAATCAACCCAAATGTCCATCAGTGACAGACTGGATTAAGAAAATGTGGCACATATACACCATGGAATACTATGCAGCCATAAAAAAGGATGAGTTTGTGTCCTTTGTAGGGACATGGATGCAGCTGGAAACCATCATTCTCAGCAAACTATCGCAAGAACAGAAAACCAAACACCGCATGTTCTCACTCATAGGTGGGAACTGAACAATGAGATCACTTGGACTCGGGAAGGGGAACATCACACACCAGGGCCTATCATGGGGAGGGGGGAGGGGGGAGGGATTGCATTGGGAGTTATACCTGATGTATATGACGAGTTGATGGGTGCTGACGAGTTGATAGGTGCAGCACACCAACATGGCACAAGTATACATATGTAACAAACCTGCACGTTATGCACATGTACCCTCGAACTTAAAGTATAATAATAATAAATAAATAATACAAAAAAAAAATTGAAGTTTAGAATTTCAGAAGTAAAGCAGTTTGGGGCAATGATGACTTCCACAGTGTGGCCAAGGCAGTGGGTAAAATGGAGCAGAGCTAAAGATAACTTGAGATGAGGGGCTCCTGAAGCCAAGAGGCCAGGAGGAGGTTAGGACTTCCATATGAAACCCTCAGGCTAATGATAGGATTTGGGTTTAGAGGGGAGCACCAGAATTTTCTGTGGATACGGGATAATAGCCATGATGCCAATAAATGCTAACAGTGAGGACACATAGAGGGTAAATGGTGTAAGCATCAAAGAAGGAAAGAATGTTGCATGAGGGTAAAAGCATGGCACTAGAAATATGCTGGAACTGTCTCTTGCTCTCAGGCTATGGGAGAAAGAACAATTCCCATAAAAGAGGGCTCCAGGTGAAATATATTAGTCTGGACTGTCCCCAAAGCAGACTCTGAAATATGAGATTCCAGCCACCATAAGTAGTTTGGAGATGATCACAGGAAATACACAAAAGGAGTAGGGGACTGAGCCAATAAAGGGGCATGTTATCAATCAAGTTACCACTGTAGGTAAGTGGAGCTTAATCATGCTGGGGAATTCCAGGAGGTTGTGTAGAACATGCATCTCAGAGTTATGCCACCTAAGGGATCAACTACTTCTGTCACTCATTGATTCAGAGCCGTCCTAGGGAATTTGTTAATCCCCTGTAACTTCTGGCTTCCTATGTGTGCAGGCAAAGAGGGCTCTGGAGGCCAGAGAAAATCCTCCAGGAAAAGATGCCAGTGTTGGCAGTTGGAAGTCAGCCTACATGGACAGAAATGATGAGGGCCAAAGAGATTTGGGTAGAGCACCAATAATATCTGCTACAGGAAGAAATGGGCAAGGAAGGAGTCAGGATTCACTCAGGGCAAAGTGGAGGGACCATTCTGCAAAGAGAGTGAAAGTGGCTGGGCATGGTGGCTCACACCTGTAATCCCAGCACTTTGGGAGGCTGAGGCGGGCAGACCACTTGAGCTCAAGAGTTGGAGACCAGCTGGCCAAAATGGCAAAACCCTGTCTCTACAAGTAATACAAAAATTAGCCAGGTGTGCTGGTGCACACCTGTAGTCCCAGTTACTTGGGGGGCTGAGGCAGGAAGATTACTCGAACCCGGGAGGTCGCGGCTACAATGAGCCGAGATTGTGCCACTGCACTCCAGTCTGGATGACAAAGTGAGACCCTGTCTCAAAAAGAGAGAGAGAGAGAGAGAGAGAGAGAGAGAGATACCTCATTTACTTCAGAATGGACATTTAAAAATTATTTTATTAATTATTTACTTCAGTGTGCAAATTCCTTAACACTTGACAATGCTCAAGCCATATTCAAATTTCCCCAATTATCCCAGAAATGTTCTTTACAGCTGGTTTGTCCACATCAGGATTCAGTTCAAATCATGCAGTCATCTTGTTATATCCCTTCAGTCTCTTGAACTAGAGAACATTATTTTTCTATTTCACATTAAATTGACTCATTGAGGAAATCAGGCCAGTGGTTCTAAAAAATGTTCCACCTTTTGTATTTGTCTAAGTGCTTATTCGTGGTGTTATTTAGCTTGTTTCTCAATCTCCTGTATTTCCCAGAAACTGCACATTAGAACAAAAGGCTTGATACATTCAAATTAAATATGTTCGGCTAGAATACATCCACATGGCATTGCATCACATACAGCAGAATGTCAGAAGACATGTAGTGTCTGGTTGCCCCACTGTTGGTAATGCTGTGGTTCACCACTAGATCAGCATGATGGCAGCCAGACCCATTGTATAGTTGCTTTCCTCTTGATGACCAGGAAATAGTCTGTGTGCTGTTACCTTGGCACCATACAAATGTCCAGGTCCCCATCAGCTATTCACCTAATAGTTTTAATCCCACTTGATGATTCTGGTCTGAATCAATGAATTCATGACAGGCTTAAAAACGATTTTTAAATTCTATCACCCTATCTCTATTTCCAAGCCAGTGTTGTTCAGGAAAGTAGAATTTACCTTGTTCAACCAGAGTAGCCCGGTGGAGTGAGTATGAGCATCGACATTAGAGCCAGAGGGTCTGGATTCAAATCCTGGTCCCACCTCTTGCTAGCTATGTGACTGTCACTTAACCTCTCCATGCCTCAATTTTCTTATCTATAAAATGTTGTGTTATGATCATTAAATTAAGTAATACTAGTAAAGCAATCAGAATAAAGCAGGCTGCCTGGTAAGCACTATGTAAGTGTTAAATAAACAAAAAGTAAAACTATGGCTATTTGATTATATTGAAATATAGTCCCTACCGGAAAGGCAGAATAAATGCTTAATTCTTTCCCTTTAATTACCAATTCTCAAAGTAAAGATTTGGTTTTATAGCTGCCACAAGGGGTGACAAATAAGCGGAAAGAACATTAAAGAACTCAGGGAAAGATTTGGGAGGGAGGAGAGTTGGGAGAAGAGCCCAGAATGAGGACACACAGAGCAGCATGAGGCTGGGAGAAGGAGAGCACTGGAAATAGCTTTCCTTGTCTTTTTTATCCATTTTACAGAGCCTCAGTCAAAATCACACAGGGCCAGAGAAACTAAAGAAAATAGGAAGTAGCTCCTATTTAAAGGATAGGTGTTTGGCATTCAAACAAATTTGCAAAAAAAAAAAAAAAAAACTTTTTATTTGTCGTTAGAATATGATTGCATTATCATAATATATATTAAGTATAATATAAAATCATAAGAGAAGTTTTAAAATTTACAAAACAAAACTTTGAATAAAATAACACAAAATCATTCTAGCGCTATCATTTTGATTTGTTAAATAAAATAATCAGCCTATGTTTGGTGATCCACATAAACATATCCCTAGGCAGTGCCAGCTTCATGAGCATGAGGCCCTGTGCAATTGGGGACTCCATGCTCAGAAGGGCCCAGTTGGTTTAACGCTCTACTATTTTGAAATTCTGAATAATTTTTAAACAAATAGTAATAATTATATGTTATTAATAACACAATAATATAATGTTTATTTACAATAATTTACACTTATCATAATAATAACACAGTTTGCAATAGATTCTGCAAATTATGTAGCTAGGACATCTCTGGGCCCCTACCCTTGACCCCAAGTCAAGTCACCAGCCTGCACCCTGCACTGCAGTAGTGGGTGGATAGCCCTTTGCATGTCCAAGCTTTCACCTTTTTTCTTTCCCTTTCTTTCTTTTCTTTTCTTTCTTTCTTTCTTTTCTTTTCTTTCTTCTCTCTCTCTCTCTTTCTTTCTTTCTTTCTTTCTTTCTTTCTTCTTTCTTTCTTTTTCTTTCTTTCTTTCCTTTTTTTTTTGTGTGTGTGTGTGTTTTGCTCTTTTTGCCCAGACTGGAATGCAGTGGTGTGATCTCGGCTCACTGCAACCCTCTTCTCCCTGGTTCAAGCAATTCTCCTGCCTCAGCCTCCCAAGTAGCTGGGATTACAGGTATGTGCCACCATGCCTGGCTAATTTTTGTATTTTTAGTAGAGACGGGGTTTCACCACGTTGGCCAGGCTGGTCTCAAACTCCGGACCTCAGGTGATCCACCCTCCTTGGCCTCCCAAATTGCTGGGATTACAGGCGTGAGCCACTACGCCCGGCAGCTTTCATCTTTAACTCTCCTTTGGGTGCCCTAAGCCTTGCTCTTCTTACTGACAACTTTCTGATTTGGTTGCCTGTGTGGCTAATTACAGTCTCTGCACCCTCCTAGGGTTCCTTTTCCTTTTCAGAACCGCTGGTGAAAGGCACTGCTCTGTGGGCGATGCTTCCTCCCCACCCCCAAGAACACACTTTCACCAAAGCTGTGAGGATTGTCTGTCTTGTCCTCTTCCCCCTCCGTCTGAGCATTCTCTGTATTGCTTGTTGCTTGTTACTAAAATAAGACACATGGCCAAGAAAAGAAAAGAAACCACCCAGGCTCTACCAAGCAAGCATTTTATCAACGTGTGGACAAGCTTAGCTCTTAGGCTCTTGGACAGTTAAATAAAGGTGAGGGCTGGGTTGGAAAAGAAGGGAAGCAAAAGGAGGAAACTCTGAAAAGGATAAGATGACTCAGTCTCTCTCCCTCTTCCCGTAGGAGGGCACCTCCATCTCTATGCCAAACAGATGTGGGCTAATTCTTAATGAGCTCCAGGGAAGGCCATGTCGTGGAGTTTTTAATTATAAAAGATTTAAGATATTTTGCCCATTTACAGTTTATTTTCTGTTGCCAAACACCTTTCCACAAATGATCAATATCACTTTTAAACACACTAAACTCTAATGTTTATTCTTTCCCCATCCATCATCCCCTACACCATATTTAATATATGCTTGTTCCTGCATCGACTCTGCTGTGCCTGTATACATCAGCATTCTCATATTTGGATGAGCCTTTATGTCTAAGATTGTGCATTTGCCCTTTCCCCTTTGATCCACTCTCTTTCCTTACCTTGAAAAAAAGGAAATTTTTATTAGGGGTAGCATAATTTCTAGCAGTGTATTTTGTCTGTTCACCTTATTTTTTTAAGTAAAATGATGATTGCGTAATGACAGAAAAAGCAATAGTAGTAGTAGTAGTAGTAGTAGTAGTAGTGGTAGTAGTAGTAGTATTGTGTGTCTCCTATGTGCAAGTCACTGTCCATGCACTGCTTATCCTGATGACAACACTGTGATTTGAGTTTTATTGTCCCCATTTTACAGATAAGAAAAC
The DNA here is from genome assembly GCF_037993035.2 of Macaca fascicularis. Taxonomy (NCBI): domain Eukaryota; kingdom Metazoa; phylum Chordata; class Mammalia; order Primates; family Cercopithecidae; genus Macaca; species Macaca fascicularis. The sequence continues at coordinate 113,925,632 of NC_088395.1, forward strand.
TGAGACTCAGAAGTCAAAGGAGCTTGGCCAAAGAAGTTACTTTTTAAGTGATAGGACTGAGATGTTAATGCCACTCTGTTGACACCAATGCTTGGTCAACCCAATTACCCCAGTATCCTCTCTGTATATAAAGAAGAGCCTATAACATCCTCTTTTGTCTTCACAAGATCCCATTAGCTCTGTAGCCACAGTACTCCACTATTTATATTCAGACCCAAAGTGCTGGGGCACCCCGGCCCCTAGACCCTGTGCATACCCTTCTTTCTATGATGTTATGCATTAACTTTCACAAGCTGCTTGTTATGTAATGCATTCCACATGACATCTCTGCTTTGCCCTCGATCTTACATTCCCTGAAGCCTCTTAAAGATCTTTTTAATGTCCTCATCCCCTCATCCATCGATTTCAATTTTATAGGCTTAGCCCTCCTTTGATATTTCTCTGTATATCACTTTCTCAGCCTCCCTTTTTAGGTCCTTACCCTTTCTTTCCCCACTACCTTTTCTTTGTCACGTCCTATTCACAAGTCACTCTTTCCCAGGACTATATATCTTGCTTTAAGTGACATGGGCTTCTCCTATTCATTTTTAGTGTTGGCAGAAGGAATTTGAAGTCTGCCCCCCAGTTGTCCTCTTTGGGTATCCTACTTTGAAACACAAAAGCATTAAATTGTAAATCAATTCTGCATTGATCAAGGCTGGCCACCATCCCCACTGCCTGACTGTGACCTCTGAATGCTAAAACTATGAGTTTTCTTCTGTATTTACTCTGTTGTTGTACAAGGCCAAGAAAAGGTTCTCATCAACGAAGCTATACACCCTGTTGGCAGGAATCAGGCAGAAAAGCTGGCAGCCAAACCTTGCTCAGTTCTGCTTTTCTTTTCTAATGATAACTTTAACCCCTCTAATTTGCTTCCTTTTTAAATTTCCCCCCTCCTATTGCATCTTATCCTCCTCCCAGGTGCACTCTTAGAATTCTTATCCTTCACATTTACATTTTTTTTCTCCTTTCCTCTTATTCTGCTCACTTGTCCATTTGGTTTGACTCTCGTCTCAATTTTTACTTGGATTATTCTTTTAGTAGCTTTAAAACAAATCAACAAGCACTTATTGAGTGCCTACTATGTTCCAACTACTGAACCAAATGCTAGTCCTTGCCCCCAAGGAGTTCAGTATTTCCATGTGCTTTAAACACTTGTGTTACTCCAGGGAGGGAAAAAGAGGGTGATTAAACCAGCCTGTTAGTTGGTTATCAACATATACATGAAGTTCAAGAAAATGTACAAAATGACCTTTACTCTCAGTCTACATCACTTATTCTAACCAATAGGAGTCAATAGGACATGTAGTTATCTTGTTTGTTGGAATTTTTTTTTTTGCTTTGTAATTAGTATATTAAGGAGACAATACATTTCAATAATTGCTTAAATTCTGATACCCAGATTTAAGCATGTAAACATATGATGAGACAAAGCGATTCATCATAATTTGCTATGCTACCAACATTAATTACTTTGGAGCGTAAGTCAAATGGTTTAAAGTAATCCTGTAACATACCTAAAAAATACCTTCCTATATTACCCATGCAAATTATTTCTCCATGTAAAGGTCTTTTCATTTTAATTTCTATGTTACCCAAGCTCTGAAGTCACTACTCGGGCTTATCATGGTCCACAGACAAGGAGGGGGCAAATAACCAGGGCTGGTCAAGATATATATGGAGATACACACACACACACACACACACACACACACACACACACACACACATATATGGATGGCACAGCAGAAGGAAACACAATTCTGGAAGTGCAAACCTTCAAGAAGCAGCATCATTATGATAAACCCCTCCTACAGAAAGGTATCATTTTTATCACTGATCCCACAGGACAAATTATTTATTATGCCAACTTCAAGTAACAGTTGAGGCAATAGGATAAATGCAGAGGCACTACAATGAATCCCACTTAACACAAAGAACTATACAGACCAAAACTTCTGTACAAATTTTTTTTCCTCATTGCCAGTTAAATACAGAGTTTTACTTTCATAGCTTAACAATGAAGACTCATACACTGAAGCCAATACATATACCTAGCATTTCAGTCTAAGCTTGTCCACGTACATAGCTGAAGTCAATTACAAGGTTTGGCCTAGAAATGCTATGGGAACTTCTTTGTAAAGTAGTTTTTACAGGTATTAAACTTCATCTTGCACACCGTAGTCATCATACATAAAGGGTAAAGTCAGAGCTTTTATATTTGAATTTATTCTTCATTTAACTTTTTAAAGCACTACTATAGTTGAATATTAAACAAAACAAGAGCAAGTAGTGAGCATATTATGATTATAGTCCTTCACTCATTTACTACTGCACATAAAATGCCACCAGTGAGTGCTATTCACTGGCCCATTAAGAGGTCTGACACTGAACACCACCTCTGGGATGATGTTCATCATCCTCATATGCTTCTCCATTGTAATGGCGCCATCTTTCCTGATTTGGATCAAAGTCCACCAGTTCTACTCGATCCATCTCATCAGTCTCTTCCACTTCCTTCCTCTCAGGTAGGAGTTTTTCCAGCAAAGACAGTTTATCAGGAGAGAGAAAGTCATTCTCAGGAAAGTTTACCTTGAATTCAATGATTAGGCGTCCCTTTTCATATGGTCTTCGATAAATTGGCATGCCTTCATTTATTACACACTTGATATCTCCATGCTTGACAATCTAACCTGGATGAGAGGTGATGACTATGGTTCAGTTGTCAAGAGTAGATATTGGCTTCTGGAAGCCACACAGTGCTTCAACCAGCTGTATGCTGTACCCTTTCATACACATGAAAGGGTCTTCTCCTCATCTAGTAAAAATAGCAAGGTCCTTCAGATCTAACACAATGATAATATCTTCTGGCTCCAGTCCTGATTCTTGGTTTCCTTCACCATGGAATGTTATCTTCTGGCCATATTTCATGCCTTTGTCAATATGAACTTTTAGAATCTTCTTCTCTCGTACTATCTTCCTTCCCTTGCAGCTTTTATCTTTAGGACTGATCTGCTCCCCATGGCCCTGGAACTCCACGCACACAGACTGAATTTGCTGAACCTTTCCAGGTCCTATCTGATGAATTCTTATTTGCATTGCAGTACCTCAGCAATTGAGACAGTACTCTACTGCTCCTTTCTTACCTCCTCTATCTTCTCATTTGTCACAAATCACATTCTTTTGCAGAGCTAGTTTTCTTTTTACACCATTATATAAGTTTTCTAGTGTTACTGAGAGCTGGTGTACAACATTTTTACCTCTCCTTTCTCTCTGCATCCTTCCTCCTCCTCCAAAAACACATATCAAAGATGTCCATGGGGGAGCCAAAACCGCCACCTGCTCCATTCTCTTTAATTGTCTGTTCTCCCCCTTTGTCATATAATTCCCTTTTCTTTGCATCAGAGAGAACTTCATATGCTTGAGAAATCTGTTTAAACTTCTCTCCTTCATTTGGATTCTTATCAGGATGGTACTTCAAGGCCAGTTTCCTATAAGCCTTTTTCAATTCTTCCTTAGTAGCATTGGGTTTGATCCCCAAAACATCACAGTAAGTGGTTTCTTTCACCATCTTCTGCCGGTGAGTGGGCTGAGGCTGGTGTGTGAGGGAGTGGTAAGGAGCTCAGAGCTGTGTGCAGCTCGGCAGCTACCATAACTCTGCCTCTCACAGAGCATTCTGGAAAGTTCCCAGATATATGTGTGTGTGTGTGTGTGTGTGTGTGTGTGTGTGTGTATATATATATATATATATTTTTTTTTTTTTGACAGAGTCTTCCTCTGTCGCCCAGGCTGGAGTGCAGTGGAACAATCACAGCTCACTGCAGCCTCAACCTCCCGGGCTCAAGAGATCCTGCCACCTCAGCCCCACAAGTAGCTGGGATTACAGGCGCAGGCCACTACGCCTGGCTACTTTTTAATGTTTTTTTGAGACGAGGTCTCCCTATATTGCCCAGGCTGGTCTCAAACTTCTGAGCTCAAGTGATCCACCAGCCTCGGCCTCCCAAAGTGTTGGGATTACAGGCATGAGCCACTGTGCAAGGGCGGACATGTAGATTTTTGAGTGACCGCCCATTATGCCACTCATTCTTAGTTACTCAGGGGGCATAAGACCATTGGTAGCAATCCTTCCCTCTTGCAGACAGTGGAGAAGCCTCCCCTGACTACTACTTCTCCTCCCCGATGGCCTTTGGGGAACTCCTTTCCTGATGTGAGTCTCCAGTTTGGGTAATCAGTCACTGTCACTCATTTGGTTCCATCCAGTTCCAATGAATTGGAGTGTACATGGGGGAAGCTCCTCCAGTTCTGGGGGAGTGGGGGCAGGAAAAGAGGTCCTAACTAAAGACTAGCCTCAGAGTGGGATATCTATGAGACAGCTAATAGTATTCCACACTACCAATATTGACATTCTCTTAGCATTCCTTCATTGGATTATTATGCTAATAGAATCTCTGTCCCTTTGCCTACCTCGATTTATAGTAACAAACCCCCTTCTTATTGTGATAGTTTGAATTTTTGCCAGGTCCTGGTTGAGGAAATTCTGAGAAAAGAGATATATTTCTCTCTTCAAATTAGTGGAAGTGTGATGTGCTCTGCATGGTGATGGTTGGGACACTCCTTGTTTCTCAGGGTTCTTTTTGTCCTAATACTTTGCATTCCTTTGTTTGACATGTATTTCTTTCTTCCTGACCTCTTCACATCTCAACTTAGATGACTAATAGGCATCTCAAACTTAACAGATTCCACACAAAATTCATGATGTTCCCAGTCCCCTATCCTGTGCCTCTCCCATTCTTTCCCATCTCAATAGCTGTCATCCTGATTCACTTTGTTGCTCAGGCCAAAACACTTGGAATCATCCTTGACCCTCTCTCGTACTCCATGTCCAATCCACCAGCATAGTCTGTTAGCTTTAATTGGCTTTATCTTTAGAATATATACTGAATCCGCATACTTTTCACTGCCTCCATTGCTCCCATCTTAGTTGACACCACCATCATCTCTCACATAAACTAATGCAGTAGTTTCTCAGCAGGGCGCAGTGGCTCATGCCTGCAATCCCAGCACTTTGGGAGGCCGAGGTGGGAGGATTGCTTGAGACCAGGAATTTGAGAACAGCCAGGCCAACATGGCAAAACCCTGTCTCTACTAAAAATACAAAAATTACCTGGGCATGGTAGCATGCTCCTGTGATCCCAGCTACTTGGGAGGCTGAGGCACAAGAATCGCTTGAACCTGGGAGGCAGAGGTTGCAGTGAACTGAGACCGTGCCACTGCACTCCAGCATGGGTGACAGAGTAAGACTCTGTTAAAAAAAAAAAAAAAAAAAAAAAAACCAATAACAAACAACACCACCAAAAAATACCTAATGTAGTAGTCTCCTCTGTGGTATTCCTGCTTCCACTCATTCCCTATGGTCCATTCTCTACACAGAAGCCAGAGGGAGGCTTTTAAAAGGTAAAGCTGGTCCTGTCAACCCCCAGATCAAAACATTCTAATGGCTTTCCATCACAGTTAGAAAAAAATACAAAGTTCTGAGCCCAACCTTCAAGGCCTTCCACAATTTGGCCCTTGGCTACCTCTCTGGCCTAGTATCCCACCATTCTTCCTTTGCTCACCTCATTTTACTGGCATTTCTTGCTTTTTCAGACATGTCAAGCAGTTCTAGGCCTTTGCACTCTCTGTCGCTTTAGCCTATAATGTTTTCTCCTCAAATACACACATGACTCACATCCTCACTTCATTCAGATCTGTGCCCTCTGCAGAAGGCCTTCCTAGACCATACTGCCTAAAACAGCAACCCCACCCCATTACTTTTTATCTTATTTACCTGCTCTATTTTTTTTATAACAGTCATGAGATTATACTATACATGTAATTATTTGTTTGCAATCTATTTCAAGCTTCGTATAGACAAAAATGTTGCCTATTTTATTCATTTCTATATTCTCAGCTCCTAGAACAGTGTTTGGCACATCATAAGAACTCAACAAATATTTGTTAAATGAACAAATGATATATGAATAGGGCCCAACATGGAAGCCTAAATTGTACTCTCCCAAAGATTCATATTCATCTTGTGTGTATGTGGATGGAGGGTCTAGGAGGCAGGTCCACTAGGGAATTATTTGTTTAGGAGCCTAAGGGGCCTCTCAGGAAAGACACATCCTAATGGAAGAAAGAAGAGACATATAAGGGGGGTCTTCCTAAACCTCAGGATTGAAGGAGAGAGAAAATTTCCCATACAGCTCTCATGTTGTAATTAATCAGGACAATAAAAATAATTAATAACAGAAACTGAATCCAACCCAGCTTATGAAAAAAAAAGGCACTATATTGGTACAAAAGGCTAGGAAGGAGAGTGGAACGCTCAAAGGAACCAAGCCTAGGGATTCAACATTGTCAGAACTGTGTCTGTATTTTATTTCTGCTTGCCTCTGCATCTCTTTTTCCATTTGTCTCACTCTCTTGATGTAGACTGGTCTTCTCCATATTGCAGGGAACACAGCTGCCATAAGTCACAGCTTAGCAAAGAGAATTTCTATCTCCCAGAGTCCATTCATCTATCCCAGGGAACAATTCTGATAGGCCTTCCTTGGTAATGTGCCTATAATTTGGTCCAATCACTGTTGCTAGGAGAATGGATACTCTGTGTTTGTCCAGGTCTGCTTCACATGCTTACCCTTCAGATCAGGAGTAGAGTCTATCATCAACTGAAGGGGAGAGAGAAAGCCTGCTGGGAAGACCAAAAACAAACAAATAAAACAAAACAATACCTACCAGAGAACACTATCCTGCTTATCTTCTGATCCACCTCCCAGATCTCATACCTAAGTCCTAAATAGAGAGAGCTTTGTAAGAATAAGTACCAATTTAAAGGACTATTTCACTAAAATCTCTGTGGGGCGCTCAGTACACAAAGCCACATCAGAAACATTGGCTTTAGTAGTTTCAGTTGGGTGGGAGGCAGCTTGTGACAGCAACAGCGGCAGCAGCAGCCACCTCATTGAGTGGATGGCTTTGTTATAGGCATTAGAAGAGGATTATCACTCCCAGAGAGCTAGAGAAGGAACAGAGGAAATGCTGGAAGCCACTGGGGAGGCAAAAGGTTTCTGTTAATGAACCTTCGGGACAGACCTCTGAGAGACTTGCAGAAATAGTTGGATTGGTGGAAGGCTTTGAAGAAGGGCCAATGCAGGCAGGGGCAGAAACAGAGAAATTACTTTGTGAGATTATGTTGTGTACTCGATTTTATTTTCAGCCTGTTTCCCAGCTCACAAGGACACCCACTATCCACAGAAATGCAAGGAACAGGGGTAGTAAATTACCCGGTGATGCCTGGTCCCCTAGAGGGCTAGCACTGTGTTGAAGTCACAGAAATCTATGAGACTCTGACTCTCTCGGGAAGTTGGAAAACAGGGCAGAAAGCAGATTGGTACTGGTTCTAGGTTCCACTGATACATGCTGGCTGACTATGATGTGGCTGCACCTAGCTGTTCTGATTCAGGGGATACTTTTCCCACTCTGATTTTCTCTCCACCTATTTCCCTCCTGGCTTGAAGCCCAGCCAGGGACCAACACTACTATTAGAATAGGTTTCTCCTGACACTGCCTTCTGCCTGGCTTGGACCTCTGCAGCCTTACTCTTGCCTATCTTTTCAGACTCCAGACCATGTCTGTGTCCTCCAGTTTAGCTTTATACCCTGGATTCAGAACTCAGTTTCCCCCTCATAACTCACTGTAACTAGCTCTCTGGTCATTCGTTCTAGCTTCCCTATTCACCTGCTGGCCCAGCCTGCCTGTGAGTCCTGGCACGTGTTGTTTGGCAGCCACCCATGACCTAGCATCGTCAGCGTTCTTCCACCTTACTCCTCTTGTCACTTGAATTGCTTTCTCTACCCACCTTTAGAATATAAAGATGTTGCTCACATTGATACATAATGTCTTCATATTTCAGCAGCTTGTCTGGCTGAAGGAACCTTCATAACCTCCTCTGACAATCCATTCCACTGTCTAATCACCATGATAGTCAAAGTTCTTCCTTCTGTCATACCATTTAGTAGAAGCCTGAGTGCTGCTGAACAATAATCATTCTAAATGTCACCCACCCGAGAGAGATGAGAACAATGATCCTCAGAGTATGCACTGCTTGGGATGTGCCCAGAATGTAGAAACACCTGTTTGGAATGGAACCAGTGATCCCCTGAACATATGTCACTGATAGGCCCAGGGATCTGTAAGAGTCACTCCCAGAGCTTATTGGAGTAAAGTGTGGAACCAGTGGGGTGACTTTGAGGCCCCTGGTTCTTGAGGAAGAAACTCTCAAACTGAAGGTAGAGAAAGGCACCCTCCAGTGGCTGGTGGAAGCAGTGAGATTGCCCAATTCATGCAGTTTGTAAATGCCCAGTCCAGCGCCAGGTAAAACAAATTCCCATATATTCATTTTTCCTTCTCTCTATCTTGACTGTCACTGTCCCCCTGCCCAAATCCAGGACACCCAACTCTGCCTGCTTAGATTACTGCAATAACTCCTGATTTCTGTGACATCACTTTTGCTCCTATTTTCCCCATAGCAGTGAGGAAAGATCACAGAGCAATCTTTTAGAAATGTAAATTAGATCATGTCACTCTCCTGCCTAAAACCCTTCAAAAGCTCTTCATTCCACTTAGAATAAAATCCAAACTCCTTACCATGGCTTATAAGGTTCTACAGGATCTGGCCTCTGCCCACCTCTTAGACCTTTCCGGTCTACCTTGCTTTCTATGCTCCTGACACATTGAATTTATTTCATTCCCTCCTACATGCTGATCTCTTCCTTTTCTGGAGTGTCTTTCTTTGCACGTGTGGTTTCCTCTGCCTGGAATACCCTTTCCTAGGCTTTTCTCAAGGCTAGATCCTTCTCAGTTTTTAGTTCTCAGCTAAAATGTCACCTCCTTTAGAGAGGCTTTCCCTGCCCACACTTGCTAAAGAAATTCTCTCCAGTCTTGTTTAATTCCTTCTTTGGCACTAGTCACAATTACAATTGTTTGATATGTCTATTATTCATTCGATTTTGATCTTCTTTACAAGAAAGTAAGTTACAAGACATCAATGTCATGCTATCCCCAGCCCTAGCACAATACTTGGCACATAATAGCCATTTAATAAATATATGCTGAACTAATGTTTTTAATAGTAAGTACTGAATATATACTTCTTGAGCAAATGGGTAAAAAGTAGAAGGGATCCCATAGACATAACAAAGAAAATAAAGGAATATTCTCAACAACTCTATGCCCACGAATTTGATAACTTAGGCGAAATGGACCAATTTCTTCAAAGACACATCTAAATTTTTCCTTACACAGGGAAAAATAGGTAATCTGAATAGGTCTATATCTGTTAAAGAAATAGAATCAATAATTAATAACTTTCCAAAACAGAAAGCACTAGAACCCGATGGGTTCACTGGCAAATTCTACCAAACACTTTAGGATGAAAAGATACCAATTCTCAACAATCTATTCTGGAAAATAGAAGCAGAAGAAAATTCCTAAGTCATTCTATAAGGCCAGCATTACTCTAATATTAAATCCATACAGAGACATTACAAGAAAGGAAAACTATAGACCAACATTTCTCATGAACATAGATGCAAAAATTCTCAATAAAATATTAGCATATCCAATCCAACAATGTATAAAAATAATAAGCTATGAACAAGTGGAATTTATTCCAGGTATACAAGCCTGGTTTAACATTCAAGAATCAATTAGTGTAATCCATCACATCAACAAGCAAAAGAAGGAAAATTATATGATCATATTAATAAATGCAGAAAAGGGATTTGACAAAATCCAATGACCATTCACGATAAAGACTCCCAGAAAACTAGGAATAGAGGGGAAATTACTCAACTTGCTAAAGGACATCTACAAAAACGGGGAAGAAGTGAGGAAGGAGAGGGAGGGAGGACTGGAAGACTGGAGGGACAGAGGGAGAGAAGGAAGGAGGGAAGGAGGGAGGAAAGAAGGAAGAAGGGAGAGAGGGAGGGAGGGAAGAAAAAAAGAAGGAAGGAAGGAAGGGAGGAGGGAAGGAAGGAAGAGAGGGAGGGAGGACAATTAATGAAGAAGCAGAAGTCATTTTACAGCTAACTTTGGTGGAGTAGATACATTCCATGAAAGTGTGGCATAATTGCATGTCTCTGGATTCGTAGACCCTTTTTATCCCAATGGAAAAGGCATGGCTAGCACATTCACACTGCAGTTTTAGTGACTGATACTATGAGTTCACCCCATCAGAGCTATTTATAATTACCTAGGGATTCTTGGAGTCATGTGTTAGGAAGAAATCAGACTTGTGTGAGAATTCCAGGCACTAGTGAGTGCTGGGGCCAGTGGGGAAAATTTCCCCCATTCTGTGTGTTCAATCTCATCTTCTGAGCCACAGGAAATTGAGGAACGATAGAAAAGGGAACATGGGGCTGGGCACGGTGGCTCACGCCTGTAATCCCAGCACTTTGGGAGGCCAAGGCAGGCAGATCACGAGGTCAGGAGATCGAGACCATCCTGGCTAACACGGGGAAATCCCATCTCTACTAAAAATACAAAAAATTAGCCGGGCGTGGTGATGGGCACCTGTAGTCCCAGCTACTCGGGAGGCTGAGGCAGGAGAATGGCGTGAACCCAGGAGGCGGAGCTTGCAGTGAGCCAAGATCGTGCCACTGCACTCCAGCCTGGGCGACAGAGCGAGACTCAGTTTCAAAAACAAAAACAAACAAACAAACAAAAAAAAAAAAGAAAAAGAAAAAGAAAAGGAAAGAGGAACATGGACAAGTTCCAGTTCAAGAGTTTCTGTTTTTGTTCCTAATTGACATATCTCTGAAAGATGGCTTAGGAAGGAGATAAGCTGTGTAGGCCAGATAGGAGAGAATAAGACCTAGTTCTAGTCTCACAGCCCTCAGATAGTTGGCATTATTTTCAGCCAGAGTCATGGTTGTAGGCTGAGGCAATGGCAGAGGTTAGCTGGGGAAGTGTCCTTAGTTCCTCATTATTTCCATTGACTTTTCCCTCCCCACTCTTTAACATGTACAAGTGAAGTTTTAATGTTAAGCATAAACAAAAACAGCTTTAGAAAACATCGTGCTGAGTAAAAACCTTTGCTTGCTTTGCCAACACAGCCTCAAAGCAAAATCTCTACCTCCTCCCCCTTCAACCAAAGGGTTCCCCACAACCCAAACCCCATTTATATAGACATTATGAAGCTGCCACAGGCAGGAAAGAGCCAACTTCATTGACTCCAAGGGAAAAAGATGTCCCTAGAGTGACTTGTGAGGGTGAGAGAGGGAGGGTAGTGGTAATTGCCCTAGTCCCTAGTGGACTTGGTGTGGTTCATTCTTGACTCAGCAGAAACTGTAGTCTGAATTTCCTTCAATATTAAATTTTACACAGCAGGGACCTCTCCTGTGTTCCAAGATGTGCAGGATCTACTCAGAGCAACCTGTGAAAAGTGCTGGCAAGGTCTCAGTTCTTCCCAGAAAGCAAAGTGTGACTGAAACCAAGGTTCACTGTGTGCTGAGCTACTTGCAAGGGTTGCAGACCCAGATTTGTTCCAGTGCCGGTAGTGTGGAATCTGGAATCAATTTTTTTTATTATTTTTTAGTTTATTTATTATTTATTTATTTATTTATTTTTGAGACAGAGTCTCGTTCTGTTGCCCAGGCTGGAGGGCAGTGACACGATCTTAGCTCACTGCAACCTCTACCTACCAGGTTCAAATGATTCTTGCGCCTCAGCCTCCCTAGTAGCTGGGATTACAAGCATGCATCATTATGCCCGGCTGATTTTTATATTTTTAGTGGAGACAGGATTTCACCATGTTGGTCTGGCTGGTCTCGAACTCCTGACGTCAGGTGATCCAGCCGCCTTGGTCTCCCAAAGTGCTGGGATTACAGGCATGAGCCACTGTGCCCAGCCAATATTTTTTTTTAAGTGTGGTTAAAGGAGTAGCATCCTCAACATCACTTGGAATGCTTGTTAAAAATGCAGATTCCTGAATTTTACCCCAGACCTAGTGAGTGGGAGTGGTGGTGAGGGACCAGGAATCTGCATATAAAACAAGCTCCCCATATGATTCTGAGGTCCAGTCAAGTTTGAGGAACACTCTGGGAGTGGAGGTTAAGCTGTGGGTTTTTAAGGGCCTTGAGGACAGGGATCCAAACTGGTCAGGCTGAGGCCATCAACTCTAAGGCTAGGCCTGTCTATAGCAGTCAGAGGGTTGCTTAATGCCCTAAAACAACTGAATTGTCCTTTATTTCTAAAACTTGCCCTGTTTTGACTGTCAGGAGATGAAATCTTCCCCCCTCTGAGTTTGATCAGGTACTACACCACCTCTGCCAACAGTTGTATCTGCACACTCCACCCAGTTCAGACTGGATTTTTTTTTTTCCTCTTTCCAAGCAAAATCTTGGTGTACCTCCCAGCTGGTCAGGGTCCCTTCTCCTGCAGAGGCCCCCTCCCCCGTATGTCAGTAGGAGGCCCAATTCTGGAACTTGCTGGGTGGGACTGCACTGGGGAGAATTTGATGTAAAGCTGCTGCGGGGGCTGATCCCTCCCCACCCTTACCGTCCAGACCCCAGGGGAGGGCATGTCAGTGTTAGAAGACATAGTCCTAGTTTCTCTCAGATTTTGAAGTCTGTAAATTGGTGTGGACTCCCTCAGGCTATAAGACAAGTTTATAAACATAAGATGTTATTATCTCACTGTTAAACAGTAATACAATTGGGTTTTATTTGAACAAATGAATCAGCTTTCTTCACGCTACTGGAAGTTCTCAAATGAGGTGCCAAACTTCATTTTTAGTGCCTGTTGAATAAACAGCTCACTCAGCTGCCTTTCTCCTAGCAGAAACTTTCAGCTTTGCAATTCCAGTCACCTCTCAATTCTGGTGGAACCTAGGTAGCCAAAAGCAGTCAGCCTCCTTTTTCTACCGACAGAGTGACAGCTCCGGCCCAGGGGCTTTATTTCCAGTTCATAGGCCCACAGGCAGCTTCAGGTTGGCGTAGTCCTAAGTCATTCTGAAAGAAACATCAGAGCATAACAGATGCTTCCTGAATTAGCTTCACAGTTTCTTTAACCCACGACTCTTTTCTGTAATTGTCAGGACTACCATGTAGGGTCAGGCAGGTTGGTCATGCATGACATCCAGCTGAGGAAATGAGTGTAATCCTAATGTGTAATTTTAATGTGTTGGTCAGCTGCTTCCCTGATGAAGGGGTCTCTAGATGTGTCTCATAAGAGGACCAGGCTGCCTTTGATAGCTCAACCTCCATGGCAAGATAATGTGGTGGAGGGGAAGTAGAGACCCACTCTGATGTAAAAGAGCTGTGCAACCCAAGGAGTCCTCTCATTCACATCTCCAGGCCTCCACTTCCTCATCTGGAAATGGGGGAGTTGGAGTAGCTGATTTTTGAGGAGTGCTTCTGAGATGCACAACTCCAAGGGGCACTATTTACATTGTCCCTGAAGGAACGTGAGGTGTAAACTGCCTCCATGGCCCCAGCTAGATGATGGCAGAGCTAACTGTTCCCCCTTTTGATGTGTCTAAGCCAAATGCTGTCCTTCTCTTCAGATTCTCTCTCACATCTAGAGGCCAGTTGACCCAGCTCTCCATCTTCTTGGTACACAGTGCTCATCCCTTCCACACCCTCATTTTATATCCATTTTGCTGTACATAAACTCTTAATATTCTCACTTACTTATTTCCCTTATTAGACTGATTTCTTCCAAGAGAGCCTCCACTAGAATATAGAATAGGCCTTTTTTTTTTTTTTGACCGAGTCTCGCTCTGTCGCCCAGGCTGGAGAGCAGTGGTACAATCTCAACTCACTGCAACCTTCACCTCCTAGGCTTAAGTGATTCTCATGCCTCAGCCTCCTGAGTAGCTGGGATTATAAGCGTGCACCACCACACCCAACTAATGTTTTTGTATTTTCAGTAGAGATGGGGTTTCACCATGTTGCTAGGCTGATCTTGAACTCCTGGCCTCAAGTGATCCATCTACTTTGGCCTCCCAAAGTACTGGGATTACAGGCCTGAGCCACTGTGCCTGGCCAGGCTCCTTTTACTACCCGTCTTTGCATATTAGCCTCACTGCCCATCCACCAAGTCCCCCACACCTGGAGTCAATGTGGCTTCTTTAGCCAATTAGAGGCTTTTATGTGTGTTTGGTCCCTCCTTCCCTCTCTTAAAATTTAACTTTGAAGAAAAAGGTTGGGGTGGGGGTTACCTGGGAGACCACTAGAAATCACCCATTTCCCATCTAGTCTCTCCTTCGGCTCTAAGAGGTCCTGTATTGATATCCCCTCACTACAGAGGTGGAGGGGTAGAGGGGAAGAGATTAGCTGATATCTAATATCTCTTCTGTTTCTGGTTTCCCATGAAAGCATCCTTGTTGCCCTTAGTAACCAGCTATGCATAAATTTATGAAAGCATCTAACCCTTTTAAAAAGGTATTTATACATACTTTCAGCTTACATTAACTCTTGAGGATAATGAATTCCATACATTTGTTTCCTGTTGCATAAAATCACATTGATTTGTGTTTCTCTAAACATACCTCTTTCAAAACCACAAGTGGGTTCTGAAAGAGTCTCCTAGATTTAGTGACCACATCTACACTCACTATCTCTATAGGCCTTCCCCAGCTCTATTCTCCCTGCATACAGAGTTCTGGGGCAGATGTTCTTTGTGTAAGAGGAGAAATAGGTCTTCCTGAGGAAATTCAATATTTGGTTGACTGCCTTGACCACAGTGGTAAGTGGCTTAACTGGCTTTAAAAAAAAATCCTCAAAAAAAAAAATTCTTTATGGAAGAGTGCTTATTTCAACCTTTTGCAGTCATCCCTCCCCAATTTCTTCCCTCTTAGCTAATGTTGAAGTGGGTTTTGAAAAGGAGGAAATATACCCCAAACAATTTAAACAACTCTCATAGATCTTGAAGATCCTTTCAATATCTATATTTCTTCCCTCTAAGATCAGTATTTTCTCCTAGATCTCGAAAAGTTCTTTGGCTGCATTCCAAGAACGCTCAATTAGGGAGGTGGTATTTTCACCTGAGAACCTAGAGAAGCATGTAGCCTAGGGGATAACGACAAGATCATCCACTGTGTTAGTCCATTTTGCATTGCTATAAAGGAATATCTGAGACCGGGTAATTTATAAAGAAAAGAGGTTGATTTGGCTTATGGTTCTGCAGGCTGTACAAGCATGGTTCTAGCATCTGCTCAGCTTCTGGTGGGCCTCAGGAGGCTTTTACTCATGGCAGAAGGTGAAAGGGAGCCAGAATGTCACCTGGTGAGAGGGGGAGCAAGAGAGAGAAAAGCAAGGAGGTGCCAGGCTCTTTTAAAAAACCAGATCTGGTGTGAGCTAATAGAGTGAGTATTCACTCACTACTGCTAGGACAGCACCAAGCCATTCATGAGGGATTTGCCCCCCATGACACTAACACCTCCCACTAGGCTCCCCTCCAACATTGGAAGTCACGTTTCAACATGAGATTTGGAGGGAACAAAATTACCAAACCATATTATCCACCATCCAGAAAAGATTCCTCATTACAGCATGTGTAGCTGGGGGCTGGGCATGGTGGCTCACACCTGTAATCCCAGCACTTTGGGAGGCCGAGGCAAGCAGATCACTTGAGGTCAGGAGTTCAGACCAGCCTGGCCAATATGGGGAAACCCTGTCTCTACTAAAAATAAAAAAATTAGCCAGGAATGGTGGCACACTCCTGTAATCCCAGCTACTTAGGAGGCTGAGGCAGGAAAATTGCTTGAACCCAGGAGATGGAAATTGCAGTGAGCCGAGATTGTGCCACTGCATTCCAGCCTGGGCGACAGAGCAAGACTCCATCTCAAAAAAAAAAAAAATAAAGAACATGTGCAGTTAGCAAACCTATTACAAAGAACAAACAGTGCTTTTCAGAAAAGAGAACCAGGCTGGTATACAAAGGACTTGTGCCTGGTCCTGCGCAATACTATTGGATTGCTATGTGCCTCTCTATTACCTCTGTTTTTCCACTTTCTTATGGGAAAGTATGAGGACAAATGATAACGGCAAAAATAAATACCTCCTTTTAAAGAGGATGGCTACTGGAACATGGAAGATTCTTAATCCTGTTGAGGCCTTGATGGATTGACTTGCTAGATGCTCTAATAGAGGGAGAAGAAATTGCAGGAGAGGTAGGAACACAATCTAGGATGGAGGAAGGTAAAATAAGCATAAAAGGAAGGATGGGAAGAAGAATATAAGAGGTCTGGCAGACACGGAAGGGCTCCCTGCTGTGACCCCTCCCTGGCATCCTCCCAAAACACCAGTGAAGGTTATTCAGACTTGCTGGATACTGAGCATGAGCAGATTTCTTTTGGAAATCAAAGAGGAACTAAGATTGTGCCTGGTGACCCAAGGGAAACAAAAACACATGCAGATGCAGAAGCAAGAAGCAGAGAAAAAGAAGCCTTCAAAATGACACACTTCCCTTCCATCACACTGAGCTGCTCCTTGTGGCCTTCAGTGTTCTTTCCTGGCAAGAAACTATGGTCAGGCCTACCCACTTGGTCAGATTTCCCTAACCTGAAATCTCCGGAAAGAGAGCTTGGGGTATCACTCCTTTTCCTTCAGAAGCCACCACCCTTCCCGTCCACCCCACATGCATACCTGGAGCTCTGTTTAAAGAAGGAATTAGAGAAGCTTAGGGCAAAACACTCTGTAACACCCTTTCTCTTGCACAAATGTGCACACTGGCCTTAGTTTACTTAACTAAGCAAAGCCACTCAAAGGATTTTTGTGTCATAATAAAACGAAATGAAATAAAAGTAAAGTAAATGAAAATAAATAAGAATCAGCAAGCTCAGATGACATGCAGATAAAGCTATTATTTTTTAAATGCCACCTCACAAGTCTCCAGAACCTCTTAATGAAGCTCATGTGGTTTTCAGATTTTGAGGCACTTCTCCCTTGGATCCATCCTTTTCACCTACAGATTTGGCTGGTGTCGGGGGTGCAGGATAGATGGATCAATATTTATGAAGAAATCTCCCATCTTGCTCCTTGGAACAAGCAGGTCACTGAACAGCAGTCAAAATATGCTGCTGCACTGAGCTTAAGGCCTGGGCTCAGTGATCCTGTTGGCTTCTCCTTTCCTGGGTACTGTGAATCAGGTGCACCAGCAGCATTTCTTCATGCCAGGGCTGAGGCATTAAAATTAAGTAGTGCAACCATGCCTGCTACAGAAATCAAAGGGGAAGGGCAGTCTCAGACAGGAAGGACTCAGTAACAGCTTCAGCTGTCTCCTTCTGCCTCTCCTCCACCTACACAGGCTTTCCCCGGAATCCTGAGCTGAGATGAATGCTGCCACCCCGACACCTGGCCTCTGAGAAGCCACTATTTCCCTATCTAAGCTGGCCAGTTGTGGACAAATCCCTCAGTTCTGCGGAGATAAGGTTGGAATTAGAAGTCAAATGCAAATGCATAGAAATGGAGGAGTTAACAGCACAGGCATCTTCAAGCGAATCCACAAAAATTTGCTTAGAGCTTATAATCCACCCAGCCCCAGTTCCTTTTCCTCAGTAAAACCTTACTTTGCACAAAAGGTGAATGTTAGGTCAAGGCACTCAGACTTCCTGCCCATAAGTCTTTTGAGTTTGTGCAGCAGCAATTGCATGAGGAAAAGACGATGCCTGCACAGAAAAGAGGTAAGAACATTTATATATATATGATCCTCAATCAAATGTATCCACTACCACCACAAATGAGCACTAGTACCTTGTGATATTAATGCCACCAGTTGAAGTGAGAAATATTTTTCATTCTTACAGTTAAGGGCCCAGCTGACTCAACTGGTTTGACTCTGTTCCCCATCCTGTGTGCAGCCTGATTTGCCCTTGGTTTGGCTGATGGATAGACATCATCAGAGCTCCTTGGCCAATTTTTGGTTTTGAGCTTTACCTCTGTGGCAGAAGGATTAATCTGTTCAGAGAGAGTTTGTTTTTGGCTTTTGAAACAGCCATACTCCTCTCCTCTGGGAATGATGGATTTTTTCAGAAATGGGAGCTTCAAAGAAAGCTCTTATTGGATCTGGACTTGGGCCACTCCTGCAACCATTTGTTTCATCTGGTCCATCACTTTGTTTGCTGCCACCTACAGATAGGAAACATCGCCTAGTACTGAAATCTGCATGCCCCTTGCATCCAAAGTGCCAAAGCCTACCTTCTGGAAACTGATGTCTACTGATGATTGCAATATTGAGACATGCACAGATGATGCATAAATGCTGTTAACCTGTGAGAAATAGCCAGCCTAGAGCTCTGGATTGATGGGGGCTTGAATAAAGTACTAAATGTAATCTGCCTATACCAGGAAACCCAACATATAGCCATGACTCAAAAATGAGCCATGCAGAGCTGAGAGCTGTCACCAAATTTTAGAATGTAAACATCCCATAACCACTGACAAAGAGGAAAAGCACAGTAAGTATTTTCAGTGTATCTTCTGGGAAACTAGCAGAAAGACATGTCTCCAAAATCTACCTTGAACCCCTCATGTGAATTAGGCAATACCATAACTGGTCGGCAGGAAGGACAGTGTAATATAATGGTTAGAAGCTTGGGCTTGCTATGAGACAGATTGGGTTCAAAATTCTCTTGAATCATTGACCAAGATTTCTTTTTGGAAATCAAAGAGAGTAAGGTTGTGTCTCACTTACTTAACTTACTCAAACTCTCTGAGTCTTCATTCCACCATTTATAAAATGGGGATAGTAACAGTACTACCTGTTGGGAGTTTCCGATAAGAAATTCATGTAAATATTTAGCATAACTCCTGGCACATTGTGAGATTCACTAAACATGAATTGTTACTGTTTAAATGGTTCAGGGAACCCATGAACCCATAGCAGATTTTGGTCACTGCTTCTAATGCCAAAGAGTATGACGTTTTAGGCCTCCAGAATTCCAGTTTAGACTGATACCCCCCAACATAGAAACACAGTACCCAATCATATGGGGACTGGATTTTCAAATTAGATCTGGGAATGTATTAATCAGGCTTTTCCAAAGAAACAGAACAAGTAGGATATAAATAAGGATCATAGATAGTAAATAGATATAGATATGGATAGAGGTATAGATAGAAATACAGAAAGAAGGCCGGGCAGGGTGGCTCACACCTGTAATCCCAGCACTTTGGGAGGCTGAGGCGGGTAGATCCTGAGGTCAGGAGATCGAGACCATCCTGACTAACACGGTGAAACCCTGTCTCTACTAAAAATACAAAAAAATTAGGCGGGCGAGGTGGCGGGCGCCTGTAGTGCCAGCTACTAGGGAGGCTGAGGCAGGAGAATGGCGTGAACCCGGGAGGCGCAGCTTGCAGTGAGCCGAGATCGCGCTACTGCACTCCAGCCTGGGTGACAGAGCGAGACTCCGTCTCAAAAAAAAAAAAAAAAAAAAAAAAGAAATATAGAAAGAAATTTATTATAAGGGATTGGCTCCCATAATTACAGAAGCTAAGAAGTCTCAAGCTCTGCACTGGCAAGCTGAAGACCCAGGAGAGCTGATGATGTAGTTCGCCTGAAAGATGGCCAGCTTGAGACCCAAGAAGAGTCAGTGTTTCAGATGGAGTCCAAGTACAAGAGAAGACCAATGTCTCAGTTCAAGCAGTCAGGCAGGAAAGGGTTCCCTCCTACTTGTGGTAGAGTCAGCCTTTTTGTTGTATTCAGGTCTTCAATCAATTGCATGAGGCCCACCCACAATAGGGAGGGCAATCTGCTTTACTTAATCTGCCAATTCAAATGCTAATCTCATGGAGACATACCCTCACAAACACACTGAGAATAGGATTTGACCAAATGTCTCCATATCCTGGGGCCCTGTCAGGTTGACATATATAATAAAATTAACCATCAGAGGGAACATATGCTAAACCCTTGGTAGTCAAAGTGTGGTCTATAAACCAGCAAGCAGCACCACCATCTCCTGGGAGCTAGTTAAAAATGCAGAATCTCAGGCCCCACTTCAGACCTTTTGAATCAGAATCTAAATTTTAACAAGATTTCCAGATGATTCACATGCACATTGAAGCTTGAGAAGTTCTGAGCTAAAACAAAAGCTGTGATGTCCAAAGTGTAGTTTTTGAAGAACCAGTAGTATCAGCATAGGTGACAATAGGCTTGTCATAAATGCGGATTCATGAAACTTATCTCAACTTAACTGACTAAACATCTATGGGAATGAGGTCTGGGAAATTTTTTTAACAAGCACATTAAATGTTGAGAAACACTGAGTTACAACTAGACTCCTCCGTAAGGATCAAATAAGCAGAGGCCTGAACAATAGGATGTTCCTTCAAAGCAATGGTTTGGTTTGTTTAAACTGACAGATTTGACTCCACCATTCTTCCCTTCCCTGAGCTCTTTGATGCTTATGACCTTGTTTCCAGTCACGTATTTGGGGCATTCAGCCAGGAGGTCCTGCTGGGTATCCCAGATGGCCCAACTTTCCACCAGACTCTAAGCTCCACAGTCACCATTCCCACGTCCCCAAAATGACCAGTCCCCACAAGGGATTTTCGACCTGGCCCAGAGAAGGTGTTGGAGGAGTGCTGGAGGAAGAAAAGTATCTGGTTTGGACAGTAGATGGAAGCTGAAAAGATTCTAAGACCGTCTCAGCCCAGAACTCAATCTAAATTATTCCCCCCCAAACACACACACACACACACACACACACACACACACACACACACACACACACACACACGATGCTGTCCCCTGAATAAAACTGAATGGTTTGATTGTGACCCTGGGCCCTCCCACACATATTCAGGTGTAATCCTATTAACAGAGTTCATCCTGTCTCCTGCCTTTTTGTAGAGGAAGCGAGCAATTTGAGTGATCTGTAAATGTTTGGATCTGGGATTACATTTTTATTGGCTCATAAAAAATACAGGACTTTGCAAGACTGAGAATTTTTCAAGGACTTTGTTGTTTTAAGTATAAGATATATTGCTGTTGTTTGTAGGATATTGCTTAGAAATTGCCGTGGTATGTTTTTGACAACTGGTGTATGTAAAATGTGTATATGTATTTATAGGTGTGTATGTATTTACAGTCATGTGTCCATATTTCTTCAAGAATACTCATTATTATTTTGCACCACGAGTTTGTTTCTTTCTTTTCTTTCTTTCTTCCTTTTTTTTTTTTTTTTTTTTTGAGATAAGGTCTCACTCTGTTGCCCAGGCTGGAGTGCAGTGGTGTAATAGGATTACAGGTATGAGCTGCCACAACTGGCTGTTCTTGTTATGCACTCTTTTTTTTAAAATTATACTTTAAGTTCTAGGATACATATACAGAATGTGTAGGTTTGTTACATCGGTATACACGTACCACGGTGGTTTGCTGCACCCATCAACGCGTCACCAACATTAGGTATTTCTCCTAATGCTATCCCTCCTCTACCCCCTGACAGGCCCCAGTGTGTGATGTTCCCCTCCCTGTGTCCATGTGTTCTCATTGTTCAACTCCCACTTATGAGTGAGAACATGTGGTGTTTGCTTT
The DNA here is from genome assembly GCF_037993035.2 of Macaca fascicularis. Classification (NCBI taxonomy): domain Eukaryota; kingdom Metazoa; phylum Chordata; class Mammalia; order Primates; family Cercopithecidae; genus Macaca; species Macaca fascicularis. Next base: position 113,947,253 of record NC_088395.1, read on the forward strand.
TCTGTTGCTGTGTTTGTTTGCTGAGAATAATGGTTTCTAGCTTCGTTCATGTCCCTGCAAAGGACATGAACTCATCCTTTTTACGGCTGCATAGTATTCCATGGTGTATGTGTGCCACATTTTCTTTATCCATTGATGGGCATTTGGGGTCGTTCCAAGTCTTTGCTTTTGTGAACAGTGCTGCAATAAACATATGTGGGCATGTGTCTTTATAGTAAAATGATTTATAATCCTTTGGGTATACACTCAGTAATGGGATTGCTGGGTCAAATGGTATTTCTGGTTCTAGATCCTTGAGGAATCACCACACTGTCTTACACAATGGTTGAACTAATTTACACTCCCACCAACAGTGTAAAAGCATTCCTATTTCTCCACATCCTCTCCAGCATCTGTTGTTTCCTGACTTTTTAATGATCACCATTCTAACTGGTGTGAGATGGTATCTCATTGTGGTTTTGATTTTCATTTCTCTAATGACCAGTGATGATGAGCTTTTTTTCATATATTTATTGGCCACATAAATGTCTTCTGTTGAGAAGTGTCTGTTCACATCCTTTGCCCACTTTTTGATGGGGTTGTTGTTTTCTTTTAAATTTGTTTACGTTCTTTGTAGGTTCTGGATATTAGCCATTGTCAGATGAATAGATTGTAAAATTTTTCTCCTGTTCTGTAGGTTGCCTGTTCACTCTGATGACAGCTTCTTTTGCTATGCAGAAGCTATTTAGTTTAATTAGATCCCATTTATCAATTTTGGCTTTTGTTGCCATTGCTTTTGGTGTTTTAGTCATGAAGTCTTTGTCCATGCCTATGTCCTGAATGGTATTGCCTAGGTTTTCTTCCAGGGTTTTTCTGGTTTTAGGTCTTATGTTTACGTCTTTAATCATCTTAAGTTAAAGGGTCCAGTTTCAGTTTTCTGCATATGGCTAGCCAGTTTTCCCAACACCATTTATTAAATAGGGAATCCTTTCCCTATTGCTTGTTTTTGTCAGGTTTGTCATAGATCAGATGGTTATAGATGTGTGGCATTATTTTTGAGGACTCTGTTCTGTTCCATCAGTCTATATATCTGTTTTGGTACCAGTACCATGCTATTTTGGTTACTGTAACCTTAGAGTATAGTTTGAAGTCAGGTAGCCTGATGCCTCCAGCTTTGTTCTTTGTGTTTAGGATGGTCTTGGCTATACAGGCTCTTTTTTGGTTCCATATAAAATGTAAAGTAGTTTTTTCTAATTCTGTGAAGAAAGTCAATGGTAGCTTGTTGGGGATACCATTGAATCTATAAATCACTTTGGGCAGTATGGCCATTTTCATGATATTGATTCTTCCTATCCATGAGCTTAGAATGTTTTTCCATTTGTTTGTGTCCTCTCTCATGTCCTTGAGCAGCGGTTTGTAGTTCTCCTTGAAGAGGTCCTTCACATCCCTTGTAAGCTGGATTCCTAGGTATTTTATTTTCTTTGTAGCAGTTGTGAATGGGAGTTCACCCATGATTTGGCTCTCTGTTTGTCTATTATTGGTTTATAGGAATGCTTGTGATTTTTGCATATTGATTTCATATCCTGGGACTTTGCTGAATTTGCTTATCAGCTTAAGGAGATTTTGGGCTGAGATGACGGGGTTTTCTAAATACACAATCATGTCATCTGCAAACAGGGACAATTTGACTTCTTCTCTTCCTATTTGAATACGTTTATTTCTTTCTCTTGCCTCATTGTCCTGGCCAGAACTTCCAATACTATGTTGAATAGGAGTGGTGAGAGAGGGCATCCTTGTCTTGTGCTGGTTTTCAAAGGGAATGCTTCCAGCTTTTGCCCATTCAGTATGATACTGGCTGTGGGTTTGTCATAAATAATTCTTATTATTTTGTGATATGTTCCATCGATACCTAGTTTATTGAGAGTTTTTAGCATGAAGGGGTGCTGAATTCTATTGAAGGCCTTTTCTGCATCAGTTGAGATAATCATGTAGTTTTTGTCATTGGTTCTGTTTATGTGATGAATTACGTTCATTGATTTGCGTATGTTGAACCAGCCTTGCATTCCAAGGATGAAGCCGAGTTGATCATGGTGGATAAGCTTTTTGATATGCTGCTGGATTTGGTTTGCCAGTATTTTATTGAGGATTTTTGCATCGAAGTTCATCAGGGATGTTGATCTGAAATTTTCTTTTTTTCTTCTTCTGTTGTGTCTCTGCCAGGTTTTGGTATCAGGATGATGCTGGCCTCATAAAATGAGTTAGGGAGGATTCCTCTTTTCCTATTGTTTGGAATAGTTTCAGAAGTAATGGTACCAGCTCTCTTTGTACCTCTGGTAGAATTTGGCTGTGAATCCATCTGGTCCTGGACTTTTTTTGGTGGGTAGGCTATTAATTACTGCCTCAATTTCAGAACTTGTTATTGGTCTTTTCAGGGACTTGACGTCTTCCTAGTTTAGTCTTGGGAGGGTGTCTATGTCCAGGAATTTATCAGTTTCTTTTAGATTTTCTAGTTTATTTGTGTAGAGGTGTTTATAGTATTCTCTGATGGTAGTTTGTATTTCTGTGGGATCAGTGGTGATATCCCGTTTATCATTTTTTATTGTGTCTATTTGATTCTTCTCTCTTTTATTCTTTATTAGTCTGGCTAGCAGTCTATCCATTTTGTTAATCTTTTCAAAGAACCAGCTCCTGGATTCATTGATTTTTTGAAGGGTTTTTTGTGTCTCTATCTCCTTCAATTCTGCTCTGATCTTAGTTATTTGTTGTCTTCTGCTAGCTTTTAAATTTGTTTGCTCTTGCTTTTCTAGTTCTTTTAATTATGATGTTAGGGTGTCAATTTTAGATCTTTCCTGCTTTCTCCTGTGGGCATTCAGTGCTATAAATTCCCCTCTACACACTGCTTTAGTTGTGTCCAGAGGTTCTGGTATGTTGTGTCTTTGTTCTCATTGGTTTCAAAAAACGTATTTATTTCTGCTTTAACTTTGTTATTTATCCAGTAGTCATTCAGGAGCAGGTTGTTCATTTTCCATGTAGTTGTGCAATTTTGAGTAAGTTTCTTAATCCTGAGTTCTAGTTTGATTGCACTGTCATCTGAGAGTCTGTTTGTTATGATTTCCGTTCTTTTGCATTTGCTGAGGAGTGTTTTACTTCCAATTATGTAGTCAATTTTAGACTAAGTGTGATGTGGTGCAGAGAAGAATGTATATTCTGTTGATTTGGGGTGGAGAGTTCTGTAGGTGTCTATTTGGTCTCCTTGGTCCAGAGCTGAGTTCAAGTCCTGAATATCCTTGTTAATTTTCTGTCTCATTGATCTGTCTAATATTGGCAGTGGGGTGCTAAAGTTTCCCATTATTATTGTGTGTGAGTCTAAGTCTCTTTTTAGGTCTCTAAGAACTTGCTTTATGAATCTGGGTGCTCTTGTATTGGGTTCATATATATTTAGGATAATTAGCTCCTCTTGTTGCATTGATTCCTTTACCATTATGTAATACCCATCTTCCTCTATTTTTATCTTTGTTGGTTTAGTCTGTTTTCTCAGATACTAGGTTTGAAATCCCTGCTTTTTTGTTTGTTTGTTTGTTTTGCTTTCCTTTTGCTTGGTAAATATTCCTCCATCCCTTTATTTTGAGCCTATGCGTGTCTTTGCGAGTGAGATGTGTCTCCTGAATACAGCACACTGAAAGGTCTTGACATTATGCACTCTTTTTAGGCCCTGGGAATTGTGAAAATCAAATAATAATCTTAAAGGAACTGCTAGGCCTATGGGGGCCATTAAATAAGTGGGAGGGGGAAAGTAGAGGTGCTATGTCCTCAAAGTTAGTGACAAGTGCACCACAAGTGTGAGGAGATCTCAGGGACTCCAAGAAGGTGGATAATCCCTTTGCCTATAGGTTTTGATCCCTACTAAAATGAAAATACTCCTGGAATTTTTACTCTTTAGTTATCAATGAATAACTAAATACTCAGATAAAAAAAAATCTCAGAATGGATATACAAAATCCACTTTTTCAACAATGACATTTTTTAGCTTGTCAGGCAAAAGATTAAAGAGAAAGTTAGAAATACAAGGGGGAGAAGGAAGAAAAAAAAAACAGAGAGGAATTGGAATAAGGAAAAAGGCGGGACTTGGTTCTTAGGCTCTTTCTTGGCTGGAATGCTCATTCATTCATTCTTTCAACAAGTCTTTTTTGAGTACTTACTGTTTGTGAGACACTAAACATTAGGCACTAGAGACAGAGCAATGAATATGAACAGACAAATGAATGAAACAGACAAAAATCTCTGTCCTCATGGATCTTACATGACAGCGCAGAGAGATAGGTGATAAAGTAACAGTGAAAATATATAGTATATTAGATTGTTGTAAACACTATGGAAAAAATACAGCAGGATATGGGGAAAGAGATGTCAGGAGTTGCAATTTTTAAATGGGGGAGGGGCAGAGAAGGCCTTGCTGAGAATGCGGCATTTGAGTTAAGACTTAAAGGAGGTGAAGGAGTAAGCCAGGTGAATGGCTGCAAGAAGAACTTCAAAGGCAGAGGACAATAGCAAGGAATAAGGTCCTGAGATAGGGCTCTGGTTGTCATGTCCGCAGCAAAGTGCAAAAGTCAGTGTGACTGGAGCAGAGTAAGCAAGGGAGAAAGCAGCCGAAGATAAGTTTGGAGAGGGAAGGGCAGAGCAAGAGGTCAGATCACGAGGACCTGGCAGGCCATTGGAAGGATTTAAACTTTCATTCAGAGTGAGGTGGAAAGCTGTTGGAAGGTTGTGAACAGTGCCAGAATTTGAGTTTATCAGGCCATTTCATATACACACACCACACGTGCACACAGACACACACACACACACACACACGATCAAAAGATCAAACAGTTCATAAAAGTATGAACTGAAAAGCAAAACTCTCCTGTTCATCATCCCATGTATCCCCACCAGATCCTTTCTCCAAAGATAAACACTATTTTCAGTATCTTGAATAATTCAAGAAAAAAATGTATGATATACATATACGGAGAGAGAGAGAGAGAGAGAAAGAAAGAAAGGCATATTTCCTGTTTTTATTTACACAAATGAAATCATACTTTTTACACAGTTCATAGCTTCAAGGTTTATCCAAATTAGTCCATATGGATGTGTCTCACCTCTTTCTTTTTAATGACTGCATAATGACAGTGCATAAGTATATCATCATTTATTAAAGCAATTCCTTATTGATGGGTATTTAGGTTGTTTCTAGGGTTTTTTCCCATTATAAAAATGGCTGCAATGAATATCCTTATAAATGCCCCTTTAAGCACAACAATAATAATGACAGCTAATGCTTATTGAGCGCTTACTATGTGCTAGGTACTGTGCTAAGCACTTTATGTGCCTTATCTCATTTTATTTTTACAACAACTTTATGAGGTAAGTACTCTTATTATCCCCATTTTGCAGATGAGGAAACTGAGGCTTAAAGAGATTAAGGAACTTTCCTAAGATCACAAAGCTAAGTTGTAGAGATAGAAATTGAATGTAGGCAGGCTTATTCCAGAGCCTGTGCTCTTAATCACTATGCAATATAAGTAGAATTGCTAGGTCAGAGAATATGTACACTAAAAATTTTAGCAGCTGAATTGCCTATTCCGCTATGCTGCCATCAACAGTGGATATTACCAATCTCTTTAAAAATTTGCCAGTATGCTTGGTTAAAAAAAAAAAAAAAAATCTTGCTGTTTTCATCTGCATTTATTTGTTTACAAGTAAGGTTGAACTTTAAAAATATGTGTATTTGCCATTTGTGTTTCTTTTTTTTGAGACAGAGTTTCACTCTTGTTGCCCAGGCTAGAGTGCAATGGTGCAACCTCGGCTCACTGCAACTTTTGCCTCCCGGGTTCAAGCAATTCTCCTGCCTTAGCTTCCAGAGTAGCTGAGATTGCAGGTGTCCACCACCATGCCCAGCTAATTTTTTTTTTTAATTCTTAGAGACAGAGTTTGAACATACTGGCCAGGCTGGTCTCGAACTTCTGACTTCAGGTGATCCACCCGCCTCGGCCTCCCAAAGTGCTGGGATTACAGGCATGAGCCACCATACCTGACCTGTATTTCTTTTTATTTGAACTGCCTTTTCACATCCTTTGCTCATTTGTCTCTGGGTTGTTGGTGTTTTTCTTTTGATTTGTTTGAGCTCTTTGGAAATTTTAAGTGTTGCAAATATCTTGTAGTTTGTCATTTGCCTTCTGACTTTGTTTTTGTATTTTTTTGCTGTGGCAAGGTTTTAAATTTTTATGTGGTCAGATTTATCCAATTTTTAAGGTTTTTGTGGCCTGCTTAGAAAGGCCCACTCCTTTCCAGGATTGTATATATTTAAATTCTCCAATATTTTATTTTAGCACTTTTAAGGTTTCATTTTTCATATTAAAATGTTTGATTCATCCATAATTAATTCTGGTGTAAAAAGTTAGTTTGAGAATTCAGCTAGTTTGTTGTACAAGTGTAATTTTTGAATAATTCATCTTCCCCCCTCTGTTGATTTGATATGCCATCTTTAAAATATACTAATTTTCCACATGTGTTTAGGACTGTTAATAGTCATTTATCTATTTTTTTCTCTAGAACCCAACTGTTTTAATGTAGCATCATAACATGTTTCAATATCTAATAGGCCTTATTCCTCTTTAATGCTGTTTTTCAGAATTTTCCTGAATTTTATTTATTCTTTTCTTCCTGGGTTTCAATTTCCTCTTTTGCCTTCTCTCCCCAACCAAGAACAGCAGCTATTCCCCTAGTTTATCCATACTGTCTGAGTTCTGTTCATTTGTTCAACAAATATTTACTGAGAATTGCCGATTGACAGATACTGTATTAGGGACTACAGATATAAAAGTGAATAAGGACACAGTTTTTGTCCTCACAAAACTCACAGCCCACTGGGGGATATCTGTATCTGTAACTCAACAGATAACTACAATACAACTTAGTTACTGCATTTCCTGAAATATACAAGTACTGTGGGTCCCTGGCAGAAAAGTAACTAATCTAGACTTTGGAAGAGGTGGTACATGAGCTCACGCTTGAAGGACTAGGAGTAATAGGAGTAAATTAGATAAAGAGGAAATAAATGGGAGCGTGTTTCTGGGAAAGCAAGCCTCTTGTGCAAAAGATCAGAAACTTGGTAAGTTCAACAAACCACAAAGAGTAGTTAGTTGTGGCTAAAGCGTAGGTCATGTGGGAAGTGTTGGGGTGGAGTGAAAGATGTGACATGTGACTGGAGATGCAAGAGCAGGGTCACGTGTGGAGGGTCTTGAGTGCTGTGCTAAGTAGGCTGACCTCTACCGAGTAAGCAATAGGATTGCATCGATGTATTTTAAGCACAGGAGTGGCATGATCACATTCTCATGTTAGAGAATGGTTGCAGGGTGGAGAATGGGTGGCAAAAGGTGGAAAAATAGGACTAGGGAGATGAGTTAAGAGGCTTGTGCAATAAAGTAACGCAGGTAAGAAATGAAGATGACCTGGACTAGGGTAGTGATTATGGAGGTGAAGAGAAGTAGATGGCTTCGAGAGATTTGAAGAAGTTAGAATTGACATGAAGTAATGATTAGTTGGACTTGAGCGCTGAGAGGGAGGTATCGAGCATGCCTTCTAGGTTTAATGAGCTAGGATGAAAGGGGAATAGACTTGGGAGGAATGTGAAAAATCAGTGTGTACTGAGGAGTTCCCAGTATTATGAACCTATTCCTCATCCTGCATCAAATTGATCTATACTGTGTCTCAGGCCCTCAAGAGCTCTATCTTCCCTTTCTAATTTACTCTAAGGTTTTACAAGTTAGTTCCTATTTCCTCACACAGGGAGCATTTTACTTTGGCAGCTATTTTTAAGGTTTTCATCTATAAAAGTGATTCTAATAATGGGAGTTTTGTGCAGGCCAACGGATAAAGAGATTTTTAGAAGAAAGGCTTAAAATTATACTGTAGTCCCCAACCTGCTCCCCAAAGCATGTCCTAGTACTGTGCTCTCCTAAAGGCAGATATGGTGTTAGTGTAAGGTGGAGGGAGGAGAGATGTGGACCTTGGACTGGTCAGAGGCTGGCCCAGACATCAGCAGAATTAGGTCACGTGCCTAATTGGAACAATCTGTCCTCCCTGGTCTAGTCTCCCACATGTCAGGCTCCCTCTGCCCCAAAAAGAATGTGACCTTAGGGTTCCAGAACAAACAGTCCTGGGAGACAGGGAGTTATTAGACAAGCCCATCACTGAGCCCTTGAAACCAGGCACAGCATTTACTGTGGAAAGAAATCTGGCATTTGGATTCTAAAGGAGGGGGAAGAGCAGCCTGACATCAGAGGAGAGGGATTCACGTTGTCATGGCAACCATAAGAGTTATACTGTATTGTTTGTACCCAGAATTTAAGAGATTATCCTTGGGCTAAAAAAAAGGAAAGTGTCACCCCTTTCACTTCAACATCACCATCACAGGACACCTGCCACCTTCCTGTGAGGGATTTTTATTTGTTCACTCGTCATATGTCACTTGGGTATTTATTGATGTACTAATCTGCCTTCCTCCATTTATTTCTCTTTCTTTCCTTCCTTCTCTGCATCTGACCAGCACAGCCAGAAGGGGCCATTTGTCTTCCCACAGATGGTGCCAGTAAATCAAACTTCTGGCTGGTGGAAACTGGGGCCCTGGAAAACCTCCCAAGTTGGGAGGCATCCTTCCTACGCCTTAGCGCTGCTTCTAGTCTGCCCTGAGAGAGTGGGGAAGCGTGAAGTGGGGAAGGGAGGACCTCTGGCCTCTGGGAAAAGGCTGTCTGTCCAAAAAGGTGACAGAATATCAAGCACCCATGGAACCACAGAGATCATTTTCCCAGCCCAAACCCGTATTGGGTTATTGGAGAACCTTAGCCTTATCTTTGCTGAGATGACATAGTTTCAGACTGTGGTCACTAGGCAGGGAGCTCACTCAAGTTAACAGCGTTAAAGGTGTCAGAACTGTATTAAGGACTTGGAAAATGAAGAAACACCATTTTAGAATCTTTACACAAGTCAGCAGGCATTTCCTCATCACCACGTGTTTCTTCTCATGTCACAGAAGGTAAACTGAGATAGAAAAGATACACCCGTCCAGGTTAAAGGAAACTGAATCGAAGAAGGATCTGGAAGAAACACAGCGCTTATTAATTCCCTGGCTCCAGTTAACCCCTCCTCCCATCGATAACACTGACATCACCTAGCTTTTTAATCCCATGGTCTAATTGGCATCCTGTTTATTAAGCTTTAAAAATCCTTTTCTTTCTTTCCCCTTCCTGGCTCAGTAACTCTCACTTTGGAAATCTCTGGAGATTTTAATTTCCCGAAGAGCCTGTTGTCATCTCTTACAGTAAGTCTTTTCATTTCACCTCGTTTAAGTATATTGGCTAGTTTAACGGCTTAATTGCGATGAAGAAGATTAAGTCCGAATTTAATAAGCATTAAGAGTAGAACAACATCCTTTATTTCTTCTGGCTTCAATAACCATTGCATTTGGCTTTTTATCTTTAATGGAAAAGTTCAGATGACCCAAACTGGGGGAAGGAGGTGGGCTAGAGGGAAGGGCATGATGTTTAGCTGGCCTTTTCTGAAGTCTGTAGTTGCTGCTGTTGCAGCAGCAGCAGAAAAATGGTTGGAAGGTAAGGGGTTTGGATACGATCCAGGAAAAACACAAGATGAAGCAGACAGCAAGGGAAAAAGGAGCGCCTCCAAGCTCTTCCCCAGTTTCCAAATGGGCTCTTTACTTTTACCAGCATGAGTGACCTCAAGAACACTTTGAATTCTGTAAGTCTCCTGGAATGGGTGTAGACAGATCTTTTTTTCCTGTTAGTACAGCTAACACCAGATTAGCATTTTTCAAAAAGAACTTGACTAGAAAATGAAGGGAAACACAAAACTAAAAAAAGAAAATGCAAATGCATAGAAATGAACATAGATTCTAAGATAAAGTCTAGCCCCAGATTAACTCAACTGGCATGGACTACCACTCACCCACATGTGCACACATACACACACATATACACACCTGGTCCTTTCTCCTCCTCAACCCTATCTGTGGAACTCTGCCTCAAACCACTCCCCCTCCCTTTCAGGCCTTGAGTGTTTCTCTTATGTATTGCAGTCTTGGTTCTCTCCTCTATTACATACCTTACCCCTCTGTTTTCTGATGACCTCAACACATGTTTGTCTCTTTCTAGGGGACTATAAAGCTCTGAAAAGACAGGGACTAATCATAATCATCTTTGTACCCACAGTATCTGGCATGTGAAATCATCCGTAAATGATTGTGGGACTGAAGTGTACCAGATTAGTTCTCCGCAACCTAGAATCATGACTATCCTTGGAAAGTAGCTCCTCTAAAAGCAAGGTTCTGAGAGCACACAGTGCTTTACACTCTAAGCTTAGATTTGTTTGACCCTGTGTAAACAGTTTGGGCAATTTAGAATAGTATTGCCTTATAATTGTATTGGACTCTGTGGTTTTCAAAACATGTTTCACACAATATCTCAGTTGATTCTCCTAACAACCCTGTAAGGAAATAAGACTTAGAGAGGTTAAATAACTAGCCCAAACTGATAGAGCTATATAATAGACTTAGAACTAGATCCATGTCTTTTAATGCATAATCCAGTAGTACTTCTAGTTTGATATGCTGTATCCTCAGAGACTTTTCTTGGTTGGGTCATCAATAACCTCACAAAACAATGCTAAGGCTTGCCTCCCCCTATCCTCTCTGTCTTTCATCCGCCCAATATGCACCAGCCCAGCCAGGAAGAATGTCCAGCAATCATCCTGGAGCAAGCAAGTGGAAGAACCTTGCCAAATCATAACCAAGTGCCATGAGACCCAGCAGTCTTATTCCTAAGAATGTATCCTGGCAAATTCCCCCAACCTAGAATAACTTTTCTTAAAAAATCGGTGTGCTATCTAAGCCAAACATATCTGTGAGCAGAAATCAGCCTGTAGGTTAGCAGTTTTCTACCTCTGAAATAACTGGACACGTGTGGAAAGATGTATGCATAAGCGTGTTCATAGAGCTAGGTTACAGTGGGAATATGCTGAAAACTACCTAATATCTAACAATAGTGGAAGAGGTAAAAAAATTAAGGCACAATCATACTCTGGACTGTCATGAAGTCAATATAACCAATGATTTGATGTTAATCTATATTTATTGACGTGGAAATATACACATGGCACTGCAAATCTTTTTAAAAAGCAGAATAAAAATCAACATTATATTATAACATTATACTTCAGAAAACAGTCTGGAAGGGTATTTTTAAAATGTTAACAGTAGTGGAATGTGTAACCTTGAGATTGATGGAAAAATACGTGATCTTTATTTTTTCTTATATGTATTTTTTTGCAGTAAACATACATTACTTTTGCCTTAAGAAAATATATAACACATAATTTTTAAAGGAAGAACTGAATGCCAACCCTTACATTTATGGTCAATTGATTTTTGACAAGAGTAAAAATTTTGGCTCAAGAATAGTCTTTTCAACAAATATTGCTGGAACAACTGAATATTCACATGCAAACAAATGAATTTGGACCCCAATCTCACAACATATACAAAAATTAACTCCAAATAAATTCCTAAATATAAGACCTAAATGTAACAGCTAAAACTATAAAATTATTTGCAGAAAACTTGTATGTAAATTATTAATTCTTTGGGCTTAGAACATTGTCTTCCCCATTGATAATTTTTCAAAACTGTAACTACCCTCAGACAGGTATATAAATAGGTTGTTTTAGACCTTGATCTACGGCAAACAACACTGTGTGTGTGTCTATGTGTCTGTGTGTGTGTCTGTGTGTGTTGAGGAAAGGTGTACACAGAGGATGAAGGAGCCCTCCACCATCAGTCTTTTCCTGCTTCACACTGTGGCTATTAGCAAAGTGCTATTTTCTGAGCTTGTTGGCCAGGAGTTTATTTTCGTTAGAAAAAAGCAGTGATAGGAACCTAGACTAGCTGCATAAAAAGGGCCTCAGCTGAAATCTGCTCATGAGCAGAGGTAAGAGCTTTCTAAGCTATGCCTGTAATAGCACAGCCTTCCCTATTCGTTCCCTGAACTGTAGCCATCTTGGCTTCCTTGTAAGTAGAGTTGCTCTGTCTCCCTCCACCACACACTTATATTAATGTGTCCCTTTGTATTAAATTGGATGTTGCCTCCGGCTACTTCACTCTTCTAGGTAGGCACAATTTTAGTTTATCTTAGGTCAAGTTTCCTGGAAACAGATTCTGATACAGAGATTTGCATACAAGAGGTTAATTAGGGAATACATTTGGGATCAATGCCTGTGAGGAAGTGAGGGAAGCAGGACTTGGAAGAGGGAGAAGTTAAAATGGAAAGCTCCAGCTGCTCCCACGGGGAGCTCTGAAACCGGAATGACCTTTCAGAGTCGTCTGAAACTGAGGCAAGGAGTGTGAGTTTTTGTACTCTCATTGGATGCGTGTGGCTTACCACCTCTATCCTTCATGGGAGGACATAACAATGGACAAGGCCACTTTAGGCTAAGAGCAATTACCGAAAGAGGGACACAGCTGTGAATCATCAGCAGCCAACACTTCCAGCAGCTGGAGGAGATCTAGGTGGTGCACCATGATACCCATGACAGTTACCTGGCCAAACCTCAGAAAAAGCTTTCAGAACAGGTTGCTGTGAATCCTTTCACCTCTTTTCCCGCATTCTTTCATGGCTAGAATTGACAATTAGGAAGAAAGTTATAGGACTCCCAGATTTTGGATGTGAGCAACTGAAGAACTTTTTTTTTTTTTTGAGTCTCGGTCTGTCACCCAGGCTGGAGTGCAGTGGCACCATCTCGGCTCACGGCAACCTCTGCATCTTGGGTTCAAGCGATTCTTCTGCCTCAGCCTTCCAAGTAGCTGGGATTACAGGTGTGTGCCACCGCACACAATTTTTGTATTTTCAGTAGAGACAGGGTTTCACCATGTTGGTCAGGCTGGTCTCAAACTCCTGACCTCAAGTGATCCACCCGCTTCCCAAAGTGCTGGGATTACAGGCATGAGCCACTGCACCCAGTCCAACTAAAGAACTTGTTAAAAAGTCCCTGATTTGAGAAAATGGATGGATGTTGGTGCAATTTATTGAGACGGATAAGAGAAAAGCTTAGGGCAGAGAGAAATCAAGATTTTAGTCTTGGACAAACTAAGTTTGAGATGTCTGTGAAACATCCAAATGGAGATGTAAATTAGGTAATTGAATATATGAGTGTGGAGCTTAGAGAAGTCTGGGATATTTATGTTACTTAGGATTTAGGATTGTGTTGAAAGGCATAGGAATGAATGAGATCATTTAAGAAGGGAGTACAGAATAAGAAGAGAAAACCTAGAACTGAGTCTTCATGGAATCTTCAGCATTTAATGACTGGATAGAAGATGATGATGAGACAGAGACGGAGTAATCAGAGAGGTAGGAAGAATGCCACAGGAGTACTGTGTCACAAAAGCAATGGGAAGAGAACGCTTTAAAGAATGAAGAAGTGTTTAGCAGAATTAAATATTGCTGGGCTCTTCATGGGCTAGAATGTATGGGGAAATAAATAAATAAATAAATAAATAAATATATAAATAAATATTGCTGGGAAGTGAAGCAAGTTGAGGATAGAATTTTTTCCTTCAGATTTAACAACATGAGAAGCCTTTGGTGATCTTTGTGAGAGCTCATTTTGGGGAATTTTGGGGACAGAAGGCCACGCTGGTGTGGGTTGCATAATAAGTAGAAAGTGAGGCAATAAAGGCAGTGAGTATAGAATATTCAAGAAATTGGCTGTGATTAAGAAGGAGCAAAGAAATATGGGGCAGTTAGCTGAAAGGGTATGTGAATTTGAAGAATTTGTTTGCTTGTCTGCTGGCTTACTTGTTTTTGGAAATTTTCATTGAAGTATAACATACATAAAGAAAAGTACAAATCAGGTGTACAGTTTGATGAATTTTCGCAATCTGAATACAATCCGTGGAATCAGCATCCAGATAAAAAAAGAACACTCCAGGAGTCCCCTTGTGACCAGTTCAGTAACTCGCCCCTACAAGGGTAACCATTATCCTAACTTCTAACACCACAGAGTAATTTTCCTTATATTTGAACTCTAATAGACTCATCCAGTATGTATTCTTTTGTGTCTGGCTTTTATCACACAGCATTGCTTGTGAGATACATCTGGATTACTATGTATAATAGTGTTGTATTCACTCTCATTGTAGCATATTATCCCAGTGTGTTAATTTATCCATTCTACTGCTAAAGGATATTAGGGTAGTTTCCAGTTTGAGGTCATTACAAAGCAGTACAGTCTTGTATGTGTTTCTTTTTTTAAATACTCAAATGAACCTTGAATGTATTTCAAACAAGTGATTTCTCACAAAGAACTCAAACTTTAAAAAACATAACTTTGTAAAAAAAAAATACACAAATCTTAAAGACTATCCTATGATCTGATTTTGTAAATTAACTTCAGGAATCTCAGAGCAATTTATTAAGATTGTAAATATTCGTAAGATGTTTCTAGTTATATTTCCATATATTTGAGTGTTACTATGAAAGAGTTGCTCAAAAACTAATCCCCTCTGTAAATCTCCAAATGATTTTCCAGCTTCAAGTAATCCATAAGCCCATTTATGGCCACATTCCTTAAATATTTGCTACAATATAAACCAGCAGTTAAGTACTGGAAAGAAACTTTTATTTCCAGGACCTATGTGGATAGGCAACAAGTCAAATTCAAACATCTTATTTAAAAAAAAAAAATGTATTGAGGTGAAACTTACATAACATAAAATTAACCATTTATTTATAAAAGCAAACAGTTCAATAACATTTAGTACATTCATGATGTTGTACAACAATCACCTCTGTCTAGTTTCAAAACATTTTCATCATCCCAAAAGGAAGACCTTTACCCATTAAGCAGATTCTCTGCATTCCTCCTTACCCCCTCTCTCTGCCCCTGACAACCACCAACCCGCCTTCAGTCTCTATGGATTTGCCTATTCTGAATAGTTTGTATAAGTGGAATCATACATTATGTGACCTTTTGTGTCTGGCTTCCTTCACTTAGCACAGAGTTTTTAAGGTTCAACCACACATTGCAGCATATATCAGTACTTCATTCCTTTTCATGGCTGAATAATATTCCATTGTATGAATGTACCACAAATTGTTTATTCATTCCTTTATTGACAGATATTTGAGCTGTTTCCACTTTGGCTATTGTGGATAATACTGCTGGAAACATGAATGCACATGTGTTTGTTATAGTACCTGTTCTCAATTCTTTTGGGTATACACCTAGGAGTGAAATTGCTGGGTCATATCATAATTCTATGTTTAACTTTTTAAGGAACCACCAAACTTTTCTGCATAGTGGCTCAACCACTTTACATTACCACCAGAAATGTAGAAAATCTTCTGCAATTTAAGACAGTCTCTCCACATCCTCTCCAAAACTTATTATTTTCTGTTTTGTTTCCTTTCACTTCTTGTTAACAGTCATCCTAGTGAATGTGAAAACCTCATTCCAGTTTTTATTTAAATTTCTTAATGACTAATGATGTTGGGCATCTTTTCTTTTCATGTGCTGTTTGGCCGTTTATATATCTTCTTTGGAGAAACGTCTCTTCAAATTATTTGGCCACATATAATTCCGTTGTTTGTCTTTTTGTATTGAGTTGTAAGAGTTCTTTATATTTTCTGGGCACTAGACCCTTATTAGATATATGGTTTACAAATATCTTTTCCCATTGTGTAGGTTGTCTTTTCACTTTCTTGATAATTTCTTTTAATGCAGTTGAGATAATCATGTGGTCTTTTTCCTTCCTTCTATTAGTACGGTGGTTTACATTGATTGATTTTCCTTTGTTAAACCACGTTTGCATTCCTAGGATAATTCCACTTGGTCATGGAGAATAATCCTTTTAATATGCTATTGGATTCAGTTGGCTAGTACTTTCTGAGGCTTTTTGCATCTATAATCATAAAGGATATTGGGCTATAACAAACATCCTATTTGAAAGGGAAAAAGAAAAAGGTAACAATGCTTTTTAATCAAGAAACAGAATAGGGAAAGTCAAAAATCACGTAATAGCAATATAACCTTGAACAATATTTTGTAGCATTGGAAAACTTAATTGTCCATATATCTTGCAGGGAAATTTCTTTCAAGAAGGATCTTAATCTATTCAATATATTAAAAACAACTAAATTTTAAGTTCAAGACATTTTAGAGAAGAGGAAACAGTGCCACAGAAGATAAGTGATTTGCATGTGGTGACATTTATGAGAAGCAGGAATTGGCAGTGTTATTTTCTAACCACTCACTTTCCACTACACCACTCTATCTTTTACTACTAATCTCCAAGACTTTGGCTTCCTTACCAAAAAATCCATACCACCAAATTTCCCCTTGCTTCTAACTACAAAAGTGTTCTGCAATTTAAGCCAGTTTCTCCCCTGTACATTCTTTGGTAAGGCTAGAAAACAGTCAGTTAGGAATATTTTTTTTTTTTTTTTTTTTTTTTTTTTTTGAGATGGAGCCTTGCTCTGTCACCCAGCCTGGAGTGCAGTGGTGCAATCTCTGCTCACTGCAAGCTCCATCTCCCAGGTTCATGCCATTCTCCTGCCTCAGCCTCCTGAGTAGCTGGGACTACAGGCGCCCGGCACCATGCCCGGCTAATTTTTTATAGTTTTAGTAGAGACAGGGTTTCACCGTGTTAGCCAGGATGGTCTCGATCTCCTGACCTCGTGATCCGCCTGCCTCGGCCTCCCAAAGTGCTAGGATTACAGGTGTGAGCCGCTGCGCCCGGCCCAGTCAGCCAGGATTTTATTATGAAAACCTTTCATAGCTGGGCACAGTGACTCACACCTGTAATCCCAACACTTTGGGAGGCTGAGGCCAGAGGATGGCTTGAGGCCGGGAGTTTGAAACCAACCTGGGCAGTACAGTGAAATTCCATCTCTAAAAAAATATTTTTTACACTGGTTTTCATCTCTTTATTACCTCATGGAATTTTTAATTTTTTTAACTTTTGATTTTTGGGGTATATAGTAGGTATATATATTTATGGGTTACATGATATATTTTGATGCAGATATGCAATGAGTAATAATCACATCAGAGTAAATGGGGTATCCATCACCTCAAGAATGTATCCTTTGTGTTACAAACCATCAAATTGTACTCTTAATTATTTTAAACTGTACAATTAAATTATTTTCTACTATAGTTACTCTGTTGTGCTAGCAAATACTAGGTCTTATTCATTCCTTCTATTTTTTTGTACCCGTTAACCATCTCCACTTTCTCACCATCCCGTACTACCATTCCCAGCCTCTGGTAACCATCCTTCTACTTTATCTCCATGAGTTCAATTGTTTTAATTTTTAGCTCCCACAAATAAGTGAGAACATGCAAAGTTTGTCTTTCTGTTCCTGGCTTATTTCACTTGACATAATGACCTCCATTCCCATCCATGTTGTTGCAAATGACAGGATCTCATTCTTTTTGTGGCTGAATAGTACTCCATTGTGTATATGTACCACATTTTCTTTATCCATTCATCTGTTGATGGACACTCAGGTTGCTTCCAAATCTTGGCTTTCGTGAGTAGTGCTACACTAAACATGGGAGTGCAGTTATCTCTTTGATATACTGATTTCCTTTCTTTTGGATATATACCTAGCAGTGGGATCGCTGGATCATACGGTAGCTCTATTTTCAGTTGTTTGAGGAACCTCCAAACTGTTTTCTAAAGTGGTTTTACTAATTGACATTCCCACCAGCAGTGTACGAGGGTTCTCTTTTCTCCACATCCTCACCAGCATTTGTTATTGCCTGTCTTTTGTATATAAGCCGTTTTAACTAGAGTAAGATGATATCTCATTGTAGTTTTGATTTGCATTTCTCCAATGATCAGTTTTATTGAGCACCTTTTCATTTGACTGCCATTTATTTGCCCTCTTTTGAGAAATGTTTATGCAGATCTTTTGACCATTTTTAAATTGGATTATTAGATTTTTTTTCCTATAGAGTTGTTTGAGCTCTTTACATATTCCGGTTGTTAATCCTTTGTCAGATGAATAGTTTGCGAATATTCTCTTTCATTCTGTGAATTGTCCCTTCATTTTGTTGATGGTATCCTTTGCTGTGCAGAAGCTTTTAACTTGACATGATCTCATTTGTCCATTTTTGCTTTGGGTGGCTGTGCTTGTGGGGTATTACTCAAGAAATCTTTGCCCAGTCCAGTGTCTTGAAGACTTTCCCCCAAGTTTTCTTGTAATAGTTTCCCAGTTTCAGGTCTCATATTTAAGTCTCTAATCAATTTTGATTTAGTTTTTGTGTATGGTGAAAGATAGGGGTCTAATTTCATTCTCCTGTATATGGATATACAGTTTTCCCACACCATTTATTGAAGAGACTGTCCTTTCCCCTTTGTATGTTCTTGGCACCTTTGTTAACAATGAGTTTACTCTCGATGTATGGATTTATTTCTGGGTTCCCTATTCTGTTCCAATGGTCTATGTGTCTCTTTTTATGCCAGTACCATGCTGCTTTGTTTACTATAGCTCTGTTGTATACTTTGAAGTCAGGTAATGTGATTCTTCCAGTTTTGATTGTTTTTCTTAGTATAGCTGAGACTACTCTGGGTATTTTATAGTTCACATAAGTTTTAGGATTGTTTTTTCTATTTCTGTGAAAAATATCGTTGGTATTTTGATAGGGATTGTGCTGAATCTATAGATTGCTTTGAGTAGTATGGACACTTTAATGATTCTTCCAACCCATGAACATGGAATATCCCTCCATTATTTTGTGTCCTCGTCCATTACTTTCATCAGTGTTTTATCATTTTCATTGTAGAGATCTTTCATGGTAGAGATCTTTTTAGATTTATCAAAATTAATTTCTTTAATTCCTATATATTTAATTTTACTTGTAGCTCTTGTAAATGGTATTACTTTCTTGCTTTCTTTTTCAGATTGCTCACTGTTGACACATGGAAATGTTACTGATTTTTCTATGTTGATTTTGCATCCTGGAAATTTACCGATTTCCTTATCGGTTCTAATAGTGTTTTCATTGAGTATTTAGGTTTTCTTCAAATATAAGATCATATCATCTGCATGAAAAGGATAGTTTGACTTCTTCATTTCCAGTTTGGATGCCCTTTATTTCTTTCTTCACTGGGAGACTTTATTACAGCTTCCACCTCATTACTTGTTATTAGTCTCTTCAGGGTTTGGATTTCTTCCTGGTTCAATCTTGGTAGGTTGTACTTGTCTAGGAATTTGTACATTTCTCTAGATTTTCCAGTTTATTGGTACATAGTTGCTCATAGTAGCACTAATGATCTTTTGAATTTCTGCAGTATCAGTTGTAATGACTCCTTTTTCAGCTCTGATATTATTTGAGTCTTCTCTCTTTTTTTCCTAGTCAGTCTGAATAATGGTTTGTCAATTTTCTTTAGGTTTAAAAAAGTTTTTGTTTTGTTGATCTTCTATATTGTTTTCTTCATTTAAATTTCATTTACAATCTTTCTGCTTTGATCTTTATTATTTCTTTTCTTCTACTAATTTTGCTAATTTTATTAGTCATGGATTTGAAATTTTACTGATTTTATTAATCATGCATTTGAAATTTTTCATCTTTTTTATGAAGGCATTTATAACTATAAACGTCCCTCTTACTACTGCTTTTGCTGTATCACTTAGGTCTTGGTATGTTGTGTTTCCAGTATCATTTGTTCCAAGAAAATCTTCAATTTCCTTCTTAATTTCTTCATTGACTCACTGGTCATTCAGGTGCATATTGTTTAATTTCCATGCATTTGTAGTTTCCGAAATTCCTCTTATTTATTTCTAGTTTTATTCCACTTTGGTCAGAGAAGATACTTAATATTGTCCCAATGTTTAAATACTTTAAGATTTGTTTTGTGACCTAACATATGTTCTATCTTTGATAATGATCCATGTGCTGAGGGGGAAAAAATGCATATTTTGCAGTTGTTGGATAAAATGTTCTGTAAATATATATTAGGTCCATTTGTTTCATAGTATAGATTAAATCTCATGTTTCTTTGTTGGTTTTTTTGTCTGGAAGATCTGTCCAGTGCTGAAAGTGGGGTGTTGAAGTCTCCAGATATTGTTGTATTGGAGTCTCTCTCTCTTTTGCTCAAATAATATTTGCTTTATATATCTGGGTGCTCCAGTGTTGGGTGTGTATATATTTACTTGGTGTTCTATAACCTTCTTGTAATTGGATGTTGATATCTTTCTCTAGGTTTAGACAAAGTCTTCTTTACTTTTCTCCCTCCTCTCCTCAAGTAGAAGGAAGGGGTCTTTTTAGGAGCTGTGAGCTATGCTGTCTGGGGTTAGGGGACAGGTGGTACAAGCACTCCCTTAGCCACCCGGGCTGGTGTCCCAGTAGGTCACATGTTCCCCAAGTCCACTGGTTCTGAGTCCAGCTCAGTACTATGACTTGCCTTGGAGTTGCAGTTCTTGTGATCTAGACTACTTTCAAGTTTTTTAGGGCACCAGACACCTTTAGCCATTAGTGGTGAGGCTTGGTAGAACTCAAGTTCCCACCACTGGGACGGGCAATTCCCCTCTGGCTAGGGCTCATCTAAATGCTCTCTCTATGGTTGGGCATCAGCTGAGTTCAGTGCAGTTTTGCTTTCTGTTGTGACAGGACAGCACTGAATTCAACGCAAAGTCTCATGATTGCTGTGCCCTCCCTCTCCCAAGCAAACAGATCATCTTTTAGTGATAAATGGCTACTGTTAGGAGGTGGGGGACAGGTGGTGTCAGCAATACAAGATTGTCTCTCCTATCCTCTTCAGTGCTTATTTCAGCAGTATAAAGTTAAAACCAGGTACTGTGATTATTTACCTGATTTTTTATTCTTATGGAGGTGCTTTTTTTTCATACAGATAGTGTTAAATTTGGTGTTCCTGAGGAGCAGATCAGATGATTGGTGGAGACTTCCATTTGGTCATCTTGCTCCACTTCCTCTCTAAAATATATGTATTTTTTAGTTAGCTGGGCATAGTGGTGCTTGCCTGTAGTTCTAGTTATTCTGGAGGCTGAGGTGGGAGGATTTCATAAGCCAAGGAGGTCAAAGCTACAGTGAGCTACGATGGCACCACTGTACTCCAGTCTGAGCAACAAAACAAGACCCTGTCTCTAAAACAACAACAACAACAAAAAAAACTTTCAGATACTGAAATACAATTATCCATGTGTCCAAGTTCTTTAATCTTTTCTTTGTTAGTATTATTTCCTAAGGTTTTCAAGCTACAACATCTTGGACTGGTACATGCTTTCTATACCTCTCAAAACTAATATACTATCTTAATAAAGGTGAGTTCACAGGATAATCTGAGCAGCTGTTGATTGTGAAAGTGGATGTGAGATTTTGAAGTTTGAAAAGTGACATGAAAATACTAAACCTATTTGAAATGTTCAGGTTGAAATGTTCAAATTAAGAGTAATGTTGAGAGACAAGAGAGTAAAAACATGTACAATAATGGTTTAATTCACATGCATGAGTCAATCATATTTAGTAAGTGGGTGGTACTAGAAGTGGGTGGAAATAGGATGGTGAAAATGAGGGAGAAAAACCAACTATTAAAAAAAGTGTCAATTCAAAGTTCAGAGGAACTATAAGTGAATCAATTTGTATTCCTGCAAAATAATTTACACAATGATCTGTCACATATCAAGCTTAATATGACATGCTGCCTCTGGTATCCTTGTGAGGAAGTGTCAAAGAGCCCAACATTTCAGTTTTTTTCATTGGTAATTTCAAAATCTGTAGCACTCTGGTTCTATTGTATTTTGTCCTTTTGAATTTGTCCCACGTTTCCCCACTTTTGGTGATTCTTTCTCCTTGTTTTTACTCCCCACAGCTGAACTGCTTCCTCCTGCCCACCCGTCTTTGCAACTGTGGAGCCCCACCCTGGCCACTATGCTTCTCCAATGGCTTTGACCACCACTGCAGCCACTATCTAAAGAGAATTGAGAGATTCCTCTCACTTCCTCTTTTTCAGGTTCCCAAGAGCTGCAGCGGCAATAGTAGCCTTATACATGTTTTTTGGTAAACATAGTTGCACTTCTGTTAAGTTTATGCTTAGAATTGAAATCATTAAGTCATGCAGCATGGATATATATTCCGCTTTGAAAGATACTGCCAAGGAGTTTTTCAAATTCTTGTACCAATTTATAATCCTACCAGTGATTAATAACAATTCAAGTTTCTCTTAATCCTCGCTAAACAGTTGGCATTGTCTTTTTTTTTTATTCTTTAATTTTAGCCATGCTGATGAAAATGTAGTGGTATCTTTTTTGGTTTGTTGTTGTCTGTGTCTTTCTTTTAATTATTTTGAAATAATTGTAGACTCATGAAAAAGTTACAAAAATAGTACAAAGCATTCCAAGATACCCTTTACCTAACTTCCCCTGATACTAGAATTTTTTTTTTTTTTAAGACAGTGTCGTATGCTATTGCCCAGGCTAGAGTGCAGTGGCTGGCAGTATTATAGCTCAAACTTCTGGGCTCAAGGGATCCTCCCGCCTCAGCCCCCTGCAAGTAGCTGTGACTACAGCAGTGTGCCACCATGCCAGCTAACGTTAACATCTTAAACACCCATAGTTCAGCTTTAGCAACCATGATATTAATATTGATCCAATACAATTAGCTAATTTACAGACCTTATTTGAATTTTGTCAGTTGTCCCACTAATGTCTTCTTTCTGGTCAAGAATCCAATTGCATTTAATTACCATGTCTCCTTAGTCTCATCCAATCTGTGACAATTCCTCAGTCTTTATCTTTCGTGACTGCAGAAGGTTAAATAATGGTCCCAAAGATGTTCGTGTTCTAACCCCAGTCTTATCTTATATGACAAAAGGGACTTTGCAGATACAATTAAGAATCTTAAGATGGGGTGATAACTCTGGATTGTTCAGGTAGCCCCAATGTAATCACAAGGGTCCTTAATAAGGGGGAAGGCAGGCAGGAGAGCAGAGTCAGTAGTAGGAAATACAACAATGGAAGCAAAATGGTGGAGCAGTGTAAGGAAAGGGTCATGAACCAAGGCATGCAGGTGGCCTCTAGAAGGTTAAAAGACAAGGAAATTGATTCTCCCTTTGGAGACCCCAGAAGGAATGCAGCCCTGCTGACACCTTAACTGTAGACTTCTGTCCTCCAGAACTGTAAGAAAATGAATTTGTGTTACGTTAAGCCACTATGTTTGTGGTAATATCTTACAGCAGCAATAGGAAACTAATACAATGACCTTTATACTTTTGAAGAGCACTAGTCAGCTATTTTGTAGAATGTCCCTAATTAGAGCTTGTTTGACATTTTCTCATGATTAAATTGAGGTTATGCATTTTTTGGCAAGCATATCACAGATGTGATATTGTACTCTTAATGCATCATGTCAGGGGGTACGTGGTGCCAATATGCCTTATTACTGCTGATGGTAATCTTGATCACTTGGCTAAGATGGTGTTTACTCAGTTTCTCCACTATAAAGTTGTTATTTTCCCTTTTGCAATTGATGAATTTTGGGGGGGTAGATACTTTGAGACTACACTAGTATCTTTTTTCTCTTCACATTTTTGCCCACTAATTTTAGCATCCATCAACATTTCTTGCTGGCAATAATTATTACTGTGATGTTTGCCTAATGATTATTATCTATTTCCATCATTCTTTATGCATTTATTAATTGGAATTCTTCTATAAGAAAAAGCTATCCCTAGCTTTTCTAGAATGGAAGGGAAAAAAGAAAGAAAGAAAGAGCTATCCCTCTCTTAACTTTACATCAGTGTGGACCCGAGTATATTTCTTTTATTCTATCAGTTATAATCCATTATTATCGTTTACTTACTTTGCTGTTCAAATTGTCCCAGACATGGCCACTGAAAACTCCCTATAGTTGCCTATTCTATAAAGATATTCTCCTAATTTTTTATCTGAAAGCTATATTGTTTTACCTTTCACATTTGTATTTGCAAACCATCTGGAATTCATTTCTGTATATGGTATGAAGAAAAGGTCAACATACATTTTCCTTTGTATGGATACTTAAGTAATTACTTACTGAAAGCACCAATTATTGAAAAGACTGTCATTTCCCCCATTGAATTGCGATGTTGTCTTTGACATAATGTATGTGTGCATTTGTTTCTAGATCCTCTGTTCCACTGGTCTACTTGTCTATCCTTGTGTCAATGCCATATGAACTTCATACGTATAGCTAGATAAGGCTTGGTTTCTGTCATTATGTCTTGTTTTGTCCTTCAAATTTGCCTCAGTTATTCTTGGCCTTTTACATTTCCGTATAAGTTTTTGAGTTGACTTGTCAATTTCCACAAATAAAAAAAATCCTGTTGGAATTTGGGATTGTCTTGAATCTATAGATCAAATCGGTAAGAATTGATGTCTTTACAATATTGAGATTTACGATTTACCCATTTATTTAGGTCTCATTTACTTCCTCTTAAAAAATGTTCTGGAACTTTCTGTTTAGAAGCCTTGCACACTTTTTCTGGTTTTGCTCTTAGATATTGGATGTTTTTCAATGCTATTTTGTTTTTGTTTTATAGCTTGCTTTTAGGAATAAACCCATTTGAGAATACAGATATTTTTCATATCTTCTTCCCATAGTGACAAATAGAAGAAAAATTGACAAAGGGGAGTTTTATAATTTTTAGATGAAGCAGGATGTGAATACAAAGAGAAAGATAAAAGCACTCCAGACTGATGATAGTAAAACTGATTATGTAAGTGAAATCTCAGATTATGAGTCTTCTTCAGACGAAGATATCTTAGATGAATTTTTTCAAACTCAAGAATTGACGAGTGAAGAATATGTTTATAAAGACAAAAAAGAATGACAAAACAAAAGAAAAAAGACACAAAAAATAATGACAGTTATTTAATAGGATTTTTGTTTTGTTTTGTTTTGTTTTGTTTGAGATAGAGTCTCGCTCTTGTTGCCCAGGCTGGAGTGCAAAGGCGTGATCTCGGCTTACTGCAACCTCCACCTCCTGGGTTCAAGAGATTCTCCTGCCTCAGCCTCCAGAGTAGGTGGGATTACAGTTGCCCACCACCACGCCCAGCTAATTTTTTGTATTTTTGGTAGAGACGGGGTTTCACCATGTTAGCGAGGCTGGTCTCGAACTCTTGCCCTCAGGTGATCCACCCATCTCGGCCTCCCAAAGTGCTGGGATTACAGGTGTGAGCCCCCGCGCCTGGCCAGAAGTACTTTTTATGCAGTATTTTGGACATGGAACTGAACCATCACTTTTTGCTAAGAGGCCATGTGACCACATTCTATATTTTTAAGATGTTTTTGTGACAAAATTTACTTGATACAAAAGCAAGAGGATCACTTGAGCCCAGGAGTTAAAGACCAGACTGGGCAATAAAGCAAGACCCTGTCATTACAAAAAATAATTTTTTTAATTACCTGGGTATAAGGGCATGCACCTGTCAGCTTAGCTACTTGTGAGGCTGAGGCAAGAGGATCACTTGAACCCAAGAGTTTGAGGCTGCAATGAGCTATGATCTCACTACTGGACTCCAGCCTGGGCAACAGAGACCCCATCAACAAAAAAATTTTTTTTTAATTTTTAGAGAAAGAGAGTATACTTTCTCCATTGAATTTTTGTAGTATCTTTGTCAAAAGTAAGTTGAATACATATATACACCTATCATTTAGATATGTTGAAATTATATGTTATATATATTTATTTGTACATATGCTATTTTGTTCCACAGATCTGCATGTGTATTCTTACATCAATATCACATTGTCTAGATTAGTAGAGTCTAATAGTAAGGCTTAAGGTAGTGGGAAGCTGGGGAGGAAGTGGGGATGGTTAATGAGTACAAAAATAAATTAGAAAGACTGAATAAGACCTACTATTTGATAGCACAACAGAGTGACTATAGTCAATAATAACTTAATTGTACATTTAAAAATAACTGAAAACATGTAATTGAATAGTTTGTGACTCAAAGGATAAATGCTTGATGGCATGGATACCCCATTCTCCAAAATGTGCTTATTTCACATTGCATGCCTGCATCAAAACATCTCATGTACCTCATAAATATACACACCTACTATATACCCATAAAAATTAAAAATATTAAAATAAAAACATTTGAAATCAGGTAGTATAAATACCATGATTTCACTCTTTTTCAAAATCGTTTTTGATATTTTAGGTTCTTTGAATTTTCATACAAATTTTAGAATCTTGTCAATTTCTACAAAAATAAGCTAGGATTTTGATGGAGATTGCCTCGAATTCAGAGGTCAATTTTCAGAGGGTAGACATTGATAGGAGTACAATTAATTTTTATATATTGATCTTGTGGCTTGAAATCTTGACAAACTAACTTATTTTGCAGAGGAAGTAGCTTTTTTTGAGGAGGAAATGAAGGGAGAGACTATAAACTGTTCTGTCAAGACATTTGGCAGTGGTAAGGAGTAGGAGAGAGAGTAGTTAGCTGAAGGGTAATGTCAATTTGAAAGATGTTTTTATTATTTGGCTGGATGGTTTTCTTTTCTTTTTATTTTTGCTCTATTGTATTAATGAGAGAATTTTAAATAGGTTTAAAAGCTGAAAGACCCAAGAGAGAAGAAATACTTTAATGTAGAACAGAGACAATATTATCAAATCATCAATAATTTAAGGAGGGTATAGAATTTTTGCTCTATAAAACACACCCTTCCTTACCAACACACATAAACATGGACTTCCCTACCCTTCATCCTTCCAATAGAGTCATGTTGCAATTATTATTTAAACTGATGTTCGTTGTTTACATTATTATGACTATGTCAATATCTATCACTGTTGAGTCAAGTTACACTATGATTATATTTCTTCTCTTCTACATCTCTTTTCTCCCTAGAGTTAGTGTGTCCTTTTTAAAAAAGTGTTGATTTTTTATTTATCACCAATGTTCCTTAAATTCTCCTCTTCCCCAAATACTGTTTTTCACATGATCAAAGGAATCTGGAACTCTGTCAGTTTCATATTTTTAATGGGGAATCTGTCCTACAGGCCTCCATTCCTTTGATCCACTCTGGACTGATTGCCCTCTAGGCTTGCTGCACGGCTACTGTCTTACTGCTTCCTTTCATTCCCCTGCTCTATGATGGATTTCCTATTTCCTGAGTCCCAAACAGTCCTGCCTCTTGGAGCCTTTCCTCTAGTTACTTCCTAAGAAAAGATATATGGGAGGTAAGTTATCTTAGATCTTACATGTTTGGAAATTTATTTATTCTAAGCTAAATCTTGGTTAATAGCTTTGCTAGGTATAAAATTCTTATTTAAAAATAATTTTAGAATTTTGATAACATTTTTTCATTGTTTTCTAACTTCCAGTGTGCCTACTAAAAATTCTGATGCCATTCTGGCTCCCCAGTCCTTTATGTATAACCTGTTTTTTTTTTTTTTTTTTTTCCTGGAAGCTTTTAATATATTTTATTTATCCCCTATGTTCTCAATGTTTGTGATGATTTGCCATAATGCAACTTCATTTTCGTTAATTGAACTGGGCATTTACTTGTTGGACCTTTACAATCTGGATACTTATGTCCTTAATTAATGGGAAATGTATACCATTTCTTTTATAACTTCCTACTACCCATTTTCTCTCTTCTTTCTTCCTAGAACTCCTATTGATTGAATTTTGGCCTTCTCGATTGACTCTCTATTTTTTCTTATCTTTTCTCTCCAATTTTCCATGACTATCTTTTTGCTTTCCTTTTTGGGTAAGAGTCTTATCTTATATCTTTTCCAATGATTATTTAAAATCCAGTAATACTGTTTTAAATTTCTAATGGCTGTTTCTTGTCCTATATTCCTTTTTTAAAAAGGATCTTATTTCAGTTTCTTGAATAAAATAACATCTCTTTTTGGAGGAGGGGGAATGAAGAGAAGTGAATTTTAACGGGTTCAAATATACAATTTGGTAGAAGAAATAAGACCTAGTGTTAAATAGATCAGTAGGATGACTATATTTTATAATCTATTGTACATTTCAAAATAGCTAGAAGACAAGAATTTGCATGGCTGTAGCTTTAAAAAAGATATTTAAGGTGATGAATATCCCAAGTATATTGATTTGACCTTTATAAATTATATGAATGTATTAAATTATCGCATGTCTCCCCCCGCCAAAAAAATACCACAGGCTAGATGGCTTAAACGACAGAATTTTATTTTTCACAGTTCTAGAGGCTGAAAAGTCTAAGACCAAGGCTCTGTCCAATTCAGGTTCTGCTAAGGGCTCTTTTCCTGGCTTGCAGATGGCCACCTTATTGCCGTGTGCTCACAGAGTAGGAGAAGAGAGAGAGAGAGAGAGAGAGAGAGAATGTGTGTGTGTGTGTGTGTGTGTGTGTGTGTGTGTGTGTGTGTGTGTGTCTGAGCTCTCTGGTGTCTCTTCTTATAAGGGCGCTTATCCTATTGGATCAAGGTTCCACTCTTATGACCCCATTTAACTTTAGTTACTTCCTCACAGGCCCTATGTCAAAATACAATCACATTGTGGGTTAGGGCTTCAATATATGCATTTAGGGGATACTCAGTTCAGCCCATAAGAGGGGCATTATCTCACAGCTGCCTAACATATACAGGATCAAGAGAGATTTTATTAAAAATAATTATAGGCAGTGTGCAATGACTCATGTCTGCAATCCCAGTGCTTTAGGAGGCTGAGGCAAGAGGATTGCTTGAGGCCAGGAGCTTAAGATCAGCCTGGGCAAAATAGTGAGACTCCCTCTCTACAAAAAAATTTTAAATATAGAATTAAAATTTAATTATTATATATAATTAAAAATGTGTCCTTGGAGTTATAAATGAACACAAGATCCAAAGAAACTCTACAAAGTTGTGAGAGAGATGTATTGACAAAAGCGCCACTTCCTTGAACTAAAAGAGGCTGGGACTTTCCAAAATGGAAAGAGGCTTCTGGACCATCAAGTTTCTATGGACAAGAAGCAGACTAAGAAAGCTACTAAGGTACAAATATGGATCATTTCTTCTGGAAAACAAAAGATATCTCAGAGTCCAGAGCCAAGAATTACGGCGAACATTGAACTGGGGAACGGGAACCACTCTCAGAGAACAGAAGTAGGTCCTAATTACACTCCTTGTCCCAAGGAAAGGAAGTCCTGACAACATGCCCCAGTCTAGATTTCAGAATGCCTTCTACTTGCTTCCTGTTCCTCTAATTTTTGAAAGGAAATGTCTACTGAAGCTACCCTGTTCCTCTCACCACTGCATATTGAGGTGTGATGAGGACATGTAAATTTTCATTTCAGTTCACAGGTCTTTAGATTAAGAGGAGTCACATAGGAGGTTCGGTACCTGAGGTGACTCATTCACATCTGGACTCAATTAGGTAAGAACCTGGACTCCACATCTGAAACCATAATGAAATGAGAATTTTGCTGGGGAGAAGGTGACTACGTTTTGCATCTGGAATGAATGTAAATGATTGTAGCAATAAAGAAGACTGTTCTGCTTGCAAAAATGTAGATTGTTTGCAAACAGTGGATTGCAGCAGAAGCGATGTGACTTCAAGAAGCCTTTCAGTTTTCACTCTTGCCATCTAGGAACCTTGGGACTTCCATGAATAGAAGCCCAAGCTAGCCCCCTGGAGGACAGGAGACTAAATGGATTTTAAAAAGGCCCAGCTGACAGGTACCACCAACTGACAGAATGTGAATGGGACCATCTAGGACCATCCAGCCCCAAGGACATCACTAGATTACTGCAGTCACGATGAGCGACCCTCAGCAAGATCAGCAGAACTTCCCAGCTGAACCTAGACCAAATTCCTCACCCACAGAATCATGAGCAAATAAGAGTGGTTGTTGTTTTAAGGCACCAAACAAAAGGAAAAAATGTCTTATCTCTCTAAGGAAATTAATTATTGAGTTTTTAAAGTTTTCTGTTCTATGCATTGTCTCTGTTTTCTTAGAGTTTTTTGTTCTCTTTGTGTATGTGTGTGTGTGCGCTTGTGTATGTATTTGTGTTGTTTCTCTCTTTCACATTAGATGCTTTTCCCAATTGCCTGAAGATCCTCTACTACCTATTTGTATTTTTAAATGGAAGTATTTTTAAGTCTTACTAACTGGTAGGCTTCACTCTAGATGATTGGGCAGGAACCCAGAAATTCCACTGGAAGGACAATTATCAACACAAGAGATCCTTGTGTTGCATGATCCCAATTTGCACAAATTTTAATTACCACCAGTCCCCCAACAGCACAGTTCAAATTTCAGTTATCACAGAATATTAACTGTGAGGAATACCATAAAGTACAAATTTGTTGCTAGATCTTCAGCCCATGAATAATTATGTAAATAACTGTATATAACTATGTAATAACTATGTAAATAAATAAATATGTGCATCAATACCAAAGTCTATCGGTGATTGGTCACTGTGCATCTGTTATCCAGTTCATGCACACACCACAAAGCATGGACTGTTCTTGTGCTGTCTCCTTGTCCCCCAGTGATAAACCCACATGATATTTTACAGAAATGAATAATCAAAGAGGGAATTGGCTAACAAAGATGAAAGCACAGCAAAGAAACGAAAAGTGAAAGTACTGGAAGTGAAATTGAATTTGATTTGAAAATGTGATAGCAAAGCAAAGTTAGGACAGAGTCTACATAAACCTATGATGCAAACAATATTGAAAACTTCAGTGAATATTTTAAAAGGTAAAATCACATCAACATCTTTTAATCTAAATTGCACTAGGAACAGAAAGCTGCTTATGGTTAAAACAATACTTTGGATTGAAGACTGTAATTTAAAAATCACAATCAGTTTGGCTAGTGTTCAGGCCAAAGCATTGAAGTTATTTCCAGTAAAGGCTGCTTTAATCATTTAAAAAGTCTGCATGAATTGATTAGTGCTAACCTATCTAGAGAAGTTACTAGCACGTGTACTACTGTAAAAGTTGCACCCAGATTCCAAAGATTAATTAAGGCTGGTGGTTATGGTAATCATCGACCATTTGATGTTGAAGAGACAGGTCTTTTTGAAAGGCAACCCCATCAATAACTTATACGACAAAAGATGAAGGGGCACCAAGCGACCATAAAGGAAAGATTCTAGATATGCAGCCAGAGAAACTTAGTGAAGATGAACTTATTGACATAAAGGAGGAAAGTGGTTGTGACAGAAAGGATATAGATGTCCCAGAGGAAGAGATACTGGGGAAAAGACCTTCACATTAAATGAACTTTCAGAGATATTTTGCAAGATTGAAAGTACAAAGGATAAAATGTTGGAAGCTGATCCAAACTTCCAAGGCATGGAAAAGATGCTTGATTCATATTGTACATCATACTACAAGAAGAGACGCACTGTTCAAACTACTTCTTTTCAATTTTTTGCTTTGTTTTGTTTTTTGAGACAGAGTCTCACTCTGTTACCCAGGCTGGAGTGCAGTGGCATGATCACGGCTCACCGCAGCCTTCACCTCCCGGTCTCATAGGATTCTCCCACCTCAGCCTTCCCATTAGCTGGGACTACAGGTGTATGACACCACACCTGGCTAATTAAAAAAAAAAAAAAAATAGTAGAGACGAGGTTGTACTATGTTGCCCAGACTGGTCTTGAATTCCTCAAGTGATCCTCCTGCCTCAGCCTCCCAAAGTGCTGAGATTACACATATGAGCTACCATGCCCAGTCTTAAATGTTCTCATTTCTATATATTTAGAGGGTACAAATGCAGATTTCTTACATGCATATATTGCATAGTGGTGAAGTCTGAGCTTTTAATGTGTCCATTACCCAAATAGTGAACATTGTACCCAACAGGTAACTTTTCAGCTCTCATCCTCTCCACCCTCCCACCTTTTGTAGTCTCTAATGCCTATTATTCTCCCCTGTATGTTCACATGTACCCATTGTTTAACACCCACTTATAAGTGACTACATGCAGTATTTTACTTTCTGTTTCTGAGTTATTTCAGCCTGGATAATGGCCTCCAGTTCCATTTATGTTGCTGCAAAAGACATGATTTCATTCTTTTTTTATGGCTGAGTAGTATCCCATGGTGTATTTGTACTACATTTTCTTTATCCATCCTTCCTTGATGGGCACTTGATTCCATATCTTTGCTATTGTGAACAGTCCTGTGATAAACATGTGAGTGCAGGTATAATGATTGCTTTCCCTCTGGGTATACAGTAGGTAGTAGGGTTGCTGCATCAAATGATGGTTCTATTTTTAGTTCTTTTTCTTTTCTTTTCTTTTCTTTCCTTCTTTTTTTTTTTTTTTTTTTCTTTTTTTGAGACGGAGTCTCGCTCTGTTGCCAGGCTGGAGTGCAGTGGCGCGATCTCTGCTTACTGCAACCTCTGCCTTCCGGGTTCAAGCGATTCTCCTGCCTCAGCCTCCCGAGTAACTAGGATGACAGGTGCCCGCCACCACACCTGGCTAATTTGTTTGTATTTTTAGTAGAGACGGTGTTTCACCATGTTGGCCAGGATGGTCTCGATCTCATGACCTCATGATCCGTCCACCTCAGCCTCCCAAAGTGCTGGGATTACAGGCGTGAGCCATCATGCCTGGCCTATTTTCAGTTCTTTAGGAAATCTCCAAACTGCTTTCCACAGTGGCTGAACTAATTTACATTCTCACCAACAATGTATAAGTTTTCTCTTTTCTCCACAGCCTCACCAATATAGGTTGTTTTTAGACTTTTTAATAATAGCTATTCTGACTGGTTTAAGATGGTATCTCGTGGTTTTAATTTGCATTTCTCTGATGATTAATGATGTTGAACATTTTTCATGTGTTTGTTGTTTGCTTGTATGTCTTCTTTTGAAAAATGTCTGTTCATGTCCTCTGCCCACTTTATAATGGGCTTTTTTTTTTTTTTTTTTTTTTTTGGTCTTATTGAGCTACTTGAGTTCTTTGCAGATTTTGGGTATTAGACCTTGTCAGATACATAGTTTGGAAATATTTTTTCTCATTCTGTAGCTTGTCTGTCTACTATGTTTTTTTTTTTTTTTCTGTTCAGAAACTTTTTAGTTTAATTAAATCCTATTTGTCTATTTTTGTTTTGTTGGGTTCGCTTTTGAGAACTTGACTTGGTCATAAATTCCTTGCCTAGGTTAATGTCCAAAAGACTTTTTTCTACGTTTTCTTCTAGGATTTTTATAGTTTCAGGTCTTATGTTTAGCTCTTTAATCCATCTTGAGTTAATTTTGTATATGGTGAGATGTATAGATCCAATTTCATTCTTCTGCCTATGTCTATCCAATTTTCCCAGCAACATTTATTGAATAGGCTGTCCTTTCCCCAGTGTATATTTTTGTTGACTTTGTCAAAGATCAGTTGATTGTAGCTATATGGCTTTGTTTCTCTATTCCTGTTCCATTGATCTATATGTTTATTTTTATACCAGTACCATGTTGTTTTAGTTATTATAGCCTTATAGTATATATTGAAGTTAGGTAATGTGATGCCTCCAACTTTGTTCTTTTTGCTTAGGATGGCTTTGGCCATTTGGGCTCTTTTTTGCTTCCATATACATTTTAGGATTGTTTTGTCTAATTCTGTGAAAAATAATCTTGGTAATTTGATAGAGATTGCATTAAATATGTAGATTGCTTTGGGCAGTATGGTTATTTTAACAATATTAATTCTTCCAATCTATGAACACAGGCTATTTCTCTATTTATTTGCATTTTCTTCCATTTCTTTCATCAATGTTTTGTAGTTCTAATAGAAATTTTTCATTTCGGTATTAGTCAGCATTTTCCAGAGGGAAAGAACCAATTGTGTGTGTGTGTGTGTGTGTGTGTGTGTGTGTGTGAGAGAGAGAGAGAGAGAGAGAGAAAGAAACAGAGAGAGAGAGAGAGAAAGATAGAGAGAGAGAGATTGAGAAAAAGAAAGAGAGAGAGAGAGAGATTATTAGGAAGAATTGGCTCTCACAATTATATGGCAAAGTCCTACAGTAGGTCTTCTGCAAGCTGGGGAAAGAGAGAAGCCGGTAGTGGCTCAGTACATGTGTAAAAGCTTCAAAACCAGGGAAGCTGACAGTGCAGCATTCAGTCTGTGGCTGAAGGCCCAAGAGCCCCCGAGAAGCTGGTTCAAGTCTCAGAGTCCAGAGGCCAAAGAGCCGGGAGTCCGATCCAAGAGCATGAGGAGAGTAAGCAAGTGTCTGGCATGGGAAGAGAGAGAGAGCCAGAAGATGCAGCAAGCAAGCTTATCCCCTCTTCTTCCACCTGCCTTGTTCTAGCTGGCTGGTAGCCAATTGGATGGTGCCCACCCACAATGTGGGTGGATTTTCCTCTCCCAGTCCACCAATTTAAATGTCAATCTCCTCTGGCAACACCTCACAAACACATGCAGAAAGAATATTTTACCAGCCATTTAGGCATTCCTCAATCCAGTCAAACTGACACCTAATATTAACCATCACAACTTCCTTGGTTAAATATATTCCTAGGTATTTTATTTTTTTGTAGCTATTGTGAGTGAGATTGCCTTCTTGATTTGGCCCTCCAGTAGATCGTTATTGGTGCATAGAAATACTACTGATTTCTGTACATCAATTTTGTATCCTAAAACTTTACTGAATTTATTTATCAAATCTAAGAGTTTTTTGGTGGAATCTTTAGGGTTTTCTAGATGTTAATATAAGAACTTATCATCAGTAAACAGGAATAATTTGACTCTATCTTTTCCAACTTGGATGTCTTTTTATTTTTTTTTCTTGCCTGATTGTTCTGATGAGGACTTCCTGTAGCATGTTGAATAAGAGTGGTGAAAGTGGGCATCCTTGTCTTGTCCCAATTTTTAGAGGGAATGCTTCAATTTTTCCCCTTAAGTATGATGTCAGCTGTGGGTTTGACATATACTGCCTTTACTATGTTGAGGTATGTTCCTTCTATGCCTAGTTTGTTGAGGATTTTTATCATGGAGCATTGCTGAATTTTATCGAATGCCTTTGCTGCATTTGTTGAGATGATCCTATGGTTTTTGTCCTTAATTCTGTTCATGCAATGGGTCACATTTATTGATTTGCATATGTTGAACTGTCCTTGCATTCTTGGGATAAATCCGGCTTAATCATGTTGTATTTTCTTTTTGATGTGCTGTTGGATTTGATTTGCTACTATTTTGTTGAGATTTTTTGTATCTATATTCATCAGAGATATTGTTCTCTAGCTTTCTTTTTTTGTTGTGTCCTTGTCTGGTTTTGGTATCAGGGTGATATTGACCTTACAGAATTAGTTAGGGAGAATTCCTTCCTCCTTGATATTTTGGAATAGTTTCAAGAGGATTAGTATTAGTTCTTCTTGGTATATTTGGTAGAATTTGGCTGTGAATCCATCTGGTCCTGGGTGTCTTTTCTTGGGAGATTTTTTATTACTGATTCAGTCTCACTGCTCATTATTGGTTTGTTCAGAAGTTCTAGGTCCTCTTGTTTCAATCTTGGGAGGTTGTATGTTTCTAGGAATTTATTCATTTCCTCTAGGTTTTCTAGTTTGTGAGTATATAATTGTTCATAATCATCTCTGATTATCTTTTTTATTTCTGTGGTATCAGTTGTAATGTCTCTTTTTTCATTTCAGATTGTGTTCATTTGGATCTCTTCTTGGTTAGTCTAGTTACTGGTTTATCGATTTTATTTATTTTTTTCAAAGAACCAACTTTTTGTTTCATTGATCCTTTGTGTTTTTTGTTTGTTTGTTTTTATTTTCATTTAGTTGTGCTGATTTTTGTTACTTTTTTTCTGCTAACTTGGGATTTGGTTTGTTCTTGTTTTCTAGTTCCTTGAGGTATGACATTAGGTTGTTAATTTGTGATCTTTCTGCTTTTGATGTAAGCAATGTATTTTGTATTTCCTTCAGAGTTTTTCAGTTCCAGAATTTCTGCATTTTTAAATAATATCTATCTCCTTGTTTAATATTTCATTCATATCTTGAATTAATTTTCTGATTTCTTGGTACTGGTTTTCAGATTTCTCTTGCATCTCATTGAGCTTCTTTAAAACCAATATTTTGAATTTTTCTTTATCTGACATTTTGAGGAATTCTTTGATTGGTATCTGTTGCTGAACAATCGTGGTTTTTTGGTGCTGTCATATTTCCCTGCGTTTTCACATTTCTTGTGTCCTTTCCATTGATATCTGTACAGCTGGTGTAGCAGTCATTTGTTCCAACTTTTTAAAATTGCTTTTATGAGGGAGAATTTTTTCCTGAAAATGATAAATATTTTTGGTTAAATAGGACACTTTGGCTTTTATTTTAGGCGTCTGCAATAGCGTGACCTTTGTATGGCTCTTTTGGTAGTACACAGGCAGTACACAGGCAGTCGTATCTGTGATTTCCATGGTGGCTAGAGTACAATTATTAGTTGACGTGATGGTGAAGTTTTTCTGAGGACTTGGATGTCAACTGCACCAGTCTTCAGGCCCCAGTGGTGGCAGCAGTGTGGCTGATGAACCTGGTTTTAGGCCCCAGAGCAGCTTACACTGGATCCAGTGTTAGTGGGTCCTGGAGAGCTACTTCCTGGACTTCCAGGTGGCTTCCTTAAAAGCTAGGAGTTGGGAGAGTGGTGGGCCTGGCACGTTCTCAGGTTCTCAGGCCCCTGGGAAGCTAGTGTCATGTGGGTGATGGCAGTAGCAGTGATGGAGCAACCCATTGGAACCCAATTGGTGTTCCTGATTGCTGTGATAAGTTGGGCAAGCTAGTCCCCAGTCCCACAGCCATCCATAGAAGGGTGGTGGGTATTGTGCTATGTGTGCTTAGGAGAGCTTGGTCTTCTGTGTCCCTACCCTAGCTATGTGGCAGCTGCAGCCAAATAACCTTGAACTCAGCCTGAGAGTAGGCCACAGCTCAACTTTAAACTCTCAAAATGGTGCCACCTGTGGGGTTGTGACTAGAAAGAGAGTGGGAGGCCTTTTAGGCAAGCAGCATTGCAAGAAGCCATGGGAAGTGTGGTCTGCTTGAATCTCAGTCTCACAGCAGCCCATTGCAAGGCAGTGGATATTGTCCTAGGTATGCGTAGGAGAGCCTGGTGTCCTTGTCCTCCTCAGCCAGGCTGCAATCCACATCAACTTGAACTCAGCCCGAGGGTGGGAAGCAGCCCAAGTGTTAAACTCTCAAAATGGCACCTAGGGCTTGCTGCCAGAGAGGGCAAATTAATTCTTAAGTTAAAAAATAAGTCTAATTCTCAATGTTGTTTTAAATTACAGTGCACTAATACCAGTTTTACTATTCCATCTATTCCCTATACATTTATACCTGACAGTAAGAGTTGTTCATGCTTTGACAAACAATTTTAAAGGTTATGGAACAATTGTAATTTTCCTCATTGATTATTAAGGTTCCAGCTTGCAATGGTCATTTTTATGGTCTTGCACTACTGTGAAAGCAAGGACTACCAGCATCTACAGATCTTCTGTCTGGGCTGTTCAGTTTCTCTGGGGAGCAATCCTTCAATCCCTTGCCTGGTGACTATATATCTAGGTGCTAACATTTGGATTTGAGCAGCACATGAGTTACAGGAGATCTCACCATTGAATATGTAGACTTTTACTTAATCCCACTGTTTTCTAATGGTACCTTGCTGTGTGCCTAATATCTCCAAAACCAGCACCTCTCTGATTCAGTTTCTCCATGGAATAAATCTCCTGTCTCGTACTAGGATGGAGGAAGAGACTCAGGGGTGTAACTTTTTTGTTTTGTTTTGTTTTGTTTTGTTTTGACAGAGTCTTGCTCTGTTGCCAAGCTGGAGTGCAGTGGCACGATTTCTGTTCACTGCAACCTCCGCCTCCCGGGTTCAAGTGATTCTCCTGCCTCAGCCTCCCAAGTAGCTGGGACTACAGGTGCATGCCACCATGCCTTGCTAATTTTGGTATTTTTTAGTAGAGACAGGGTTTCATCATGTTGGCCAGGATGGTCTCGATCTCTTGACCTCATGATCTGCCAGCCTCAGCCTCCGAAAGTACTGGGATTACAGGCATGAGCCACCGCGCCCAGCCAACTCTTTCTTATACATGCCTTTAGCCAGACTCTTTTCAACTCCACTCTTTTCCCAACCCAACTTTACTCCAATTCCTGTCTTTCTGGGATTCTGTAGGTAAATTGGTTTGCTTCTCATTGGCATTATTCCTTGCATGGAATATTTCTTGCATGGTGTTCTGCCTTTTCAGCTGCGCTAACTCCTCTATCTGCTTTCCATTTTCCAAAGTTTTTCTTATCTCTTTTCCTCTGTGGTCTCCTTTTATGCTCTCTTTATTCTCATGTGTTTACACTTTTTAAAAAATGTCTTTATCCCCATTTTAGTGGAGTTTAATGAAAGATTAGGTGTTCAATGTGCTATGTTAAAATTCTATGCTCTATTATCAAAAATGTATAGTGATTCCATCTGTCCCATTGTGTAATTTCTTTGTCAGTGCTTAGGTAATTGGGTAAAGGCATCAAAGAAGTAGACAATAGAGTTCATCCAGAATTAGGGTTTTACCAGACAGATGCAGCAAAAATTCAGAGGGACAAGAGGGTTTGAGACAGTGGCGAGATGATAAAATGATGAATCATGTAATATAAATTGAATAAGAATGGAAGAAAAAAAGAAGAGAGTCGATGGACTGAGAGAAAATTAAGGGGTTAGTATATTGGAGTTTCTAATTAGGTTTTAAAAAGGTCATAGTGGGAATAGTCAAATAATCAAGAATGAGAGGAACTCAAACAGTGGGATATTTGAGTTATCGATTGTGGAGATTGAGCAGTCATGGGTGGCTGAGGTGGCATAGAGAACAAAGTCATTAGAATGAGGTACCAAAGAACTGAGAAGCCAGATGAATGAGTTGTCCACATGGATGTTGAAGTCATACAGGGAAATAAGCAAAGTTAATCCTACTTGAAGGCAGTAGTCCTTTCAAAGAACAACAATAACAACCAGAAGAAGCTGAAGAAGGAGGAAAAGGAGGTGGAGGATGAGGAGGGGAAGGAGAAGGAGAAGTCTAGAGCACAATTCATCACATTTCCATTCTAGACAGTAGGACAAAAGAAGTTTCAAAGAGGCAAAGGACATGGGCGCTTTTTTTTTTTTTTTTCAGAGTCTTGCTCTGTCGTCCAGGCTGGAGTGCAGTGGCACGATCTTGGCTCACTGCAACCTCTGCCTCTCAGGTTCAAGCAATTGTTGTGTCTCTGCCTCCCAAGAAGCTAGGATTACAGGCATGTGCCACCACATGCAGCTAATCTTTGTAACTGTAGTAGAGACAGGGTTTTGCTATGTTGGCCAGGCTGGTCAATTCCTGGCCTCAAATGATCCTGGCCTTCCAAAGTGCTGGGATTACAGGTGTGAGCCACCATGCTCAGCCAACTTTCTCAAAAAATATTCCTAGAAGCTGACACATATCACTTAAGCTTACATCCCACTGGTCTGAACTTTACATACCAATGGCTTATACACCCATGGCCACTTTTATCTAGAAAGGAAACTAGGAAGTAGAAAGTTTTTTCTCTGGGAAGCCAAAGCCATGCACCTAGCTAAAGTTTATATTACAATGGAAGAATAAGAGAATAGATATTGGGGAGGGGGCAAACAGCAGGCTCTGTCACAGCCCTGGAAATCAGGTAAGAAGGGAGAATTGGTAAAAGATTTATTGGCCAAAGAGAAAGATTCTCACCATTTAAATGATGTTCAAAAGTAATCTTAAATTATCTATGCTTCAATGTTGCCTCACTTCTTTAAAAAATAACTGAATATGCCAAGCAGAGTGGCACATGCCTATAGTTTCAGCTACTTGGGAGGCTGAGGCAGGAGGATCACTTGAGTCCAGGAGTTTGAATTCAGCCTCAGCAACAGAGCAAAATGCTGTCTCTACAAAATAATAATAGTAATAACTGAATAAGTCTTTGGTATCCCTTAACAGAGAAGCCAACAGGAATTCAGATAGGCCACATTAAATAATCAGCCCTTTAAAGTTACCAAGAGGCGTGTGAACTTTCACTTTCTTAAAAAATAATAAGGGCTACTGCGGCAAAAAAACACCACCACCACCTCCCAAAAATATTCACATCCTAATCCCTAGAACATGTGAATGTAAACTTATATGGCAAAAGAGGGGGATGAGGGTCTTTGCACCTGTGATTAAATTAAGGATCTTGAGATGAGGAGGTGTTTTGTCTGCCTCCACTTCATCTCATTATTGAGAGAGGGAGTACTGCCCTAGGTTTCTGGTAATGGCCAAATACACGACACTTGACACTGAATGAATGAGATTGACAGCAGCTTATTAGTTACATACAGTCACAGCCCAAAGGAGAGGGACACTACTTGACATGCAGGGCCACACAGGGGTTGCATTTGGGAACAGAGTAAACCAGAAGAGACAGGGAGGTAGGCTTTGTAGTAACAGAAGGGTGGGGTATCCCCTGGTTCCTCTGGGAGGATGTGATTGCCTTGTCTGAATAATTGCATAGGCTCCCAAAGAGGAGAAACCCATTAGGTTGAGGACTAGGTGGTGTGTAGCTGGTACAGCTGATAGAGAGACTAGCTGGGTAGGAAACTATTCCTGCTGGATGGGGGACATACCAGGCAAGATTGGAGGAAATCATGGTTGGACTTTGAGGCCCTGGGAGGCTCAAAGATGTCAAGGCAGCACGTGAAAGTTTAGTTTTTACACTATAAGAGATTATCCTGAATTATCTCAGTAAACCCTAAATGCAAGTCCCTGTATCCTTATAAGAGGGATGCAGAGGGAAACTAGACACACAGAAGATGAGAGGGTAATGTAATCAAAGAGGCAGAGATTGGAGTGCTGCAGCCACAAACCACAAAATTCTAGCACCCACCAGAAGCTGGAGGAGGCAGGAAATAGATTTTCCCCTAGAGCCCCTAGAGGGATGGAGGCCCTGCTGACACCTTGATTTCAGTCCAGTGAAACTGATTCCAGCCTTGATAACTGTGAGAGAATACATTTCTGTTGTTTTCAGCCAAGTTGGTGGGAATTTATTACAGAGGCCATAGGAAACTAATTCAGCTACCAACCACTGAGCGTTTACCATGTGCCAGATACTATGCTAAGTCCTTTACATGCATTATCTCATTTAATCCTCACAACAGTCCGAAGAGGTAGATACTATTGTTAACTTCATTTTGCAGATAGAGAAACTGAGATTTACTGATGATAAATAACTTGTCCAATGTCGCGTATAACTCAATGGTTATACTGAGAGAGCTACCCCAAATTTACATGGCCCTTGAACTCATGCTCTTAATCACTACCCAATGTTACAATTAGAACATCTAATTTCATGGCCTTGGGAAAGCCTACCTGAGAAAATGGGAAAAAGCATAAGGAAGTTTGGGCAGTAAAGGAGAAAGCCAAGGCATAGAAAATACCAGAGTGAACAAGAACCTCTCCAGGTGCACAGGCTAACAAAGCAGCTATTTATTTATCCATTCATCCATTCTACACATACTTACTGAGTGTCAACTATGCGCTTGGCACTCTGCTAGATGTTGGGGGAATAAAGGTAATCAATGACTGAACTTCTCCTTTTGGAATCTCTTTTATTTTCTCTGCTCCAGAGTGAACCAAAAACAGCTTTCTTGGGCAACACTGGCCAGAGACATTATTCCACCTCCCTGCTGAGGGCCAGCTTGAACTTTATTCATTCCAAAATCCAACCATTCAGCCAGACCCTCAAATCACTGAAGACAGTCGGTCAAAAGGGACCAAAATCAAGGGCAAACCTCTCTGAAGTGCTTATCACTCTCCAGCATCTCCTAAATCTTGGAATGATCCTAGGCCTTTCTTAAGCCTCCCTCCACCAGCTGGTCAGATAAAGCCCTGTGTTGTAGGACACTTCCACCTTTGGAAAGCGGTTTCCAGAACAGTTTGCTTGAAGACTCTCTAATACCCAAGGAAGACATGGGAGCCACTTGAGGTAAGTGCTGTTCTTCACTGATTGCCCTGCAACACTGCTTTCTGAACACCTACACTTCACCCCTTGCTGCCTTTATCCACAATTCATTAGTTTCCACTGATGAAACCAATCAAGTTGGAATAGAGGAATACAGCCATGTGTATGCATGAGCTTGGTCCATTTGCCAGTATGTAGACTGTCGTATGATAAAGCTTCCATGAATACATTGCATTGCAAAAACAGGAACTGCATACAAATTGACCTTTTATCATATTAAAAGGTCTTCCCTGAGGACTTTCTAAGCATAAATGAAGTGGAGGAAGTCACAAAGGAAAAATATAGACACATGTGACAAAGTTGAAATAAAAAACTTATGTGTATTAAAAAAACAGACATTGCTGGCAGGTAAATAAATTGGTACAACTTTCATGGAGGGAAATATGGTATATTTATTAAAAGCCTTTCAAATGTGCTTACCATGTCACCCAGGAATCCCACTGCTAAGAATTTATCCAGAGGAAATAAACCATGTGGGCACAAAGATTTTGCTATGAGGATATTAATCTAAGCTTTAATTATAATAGTGGAAGGTTGGAAGCAACCCAAATGTCCTATAATAGAGGACTGATACATTGATATGATGGAATACAATGCAGACATTAAAAGTCATGTTTTAAAATAATATTTAGTGTCATAGAAAATGTTCAGGATTTAATTAGGTAAAGAAATCGGGATGTAAAACGTATAGTTTTTAAAATATAATAAGTATATGTACTCTTTACTTCAAAAAAAAATGTATCAAAGATCTACTGAGTATAGTGATAGATTTTGGGGATATTGCAGTGGGCCAGACAGTCTTTGCCCTAATGAAGGAAAAAAGGCTAAAAGGAAATAAACCAAAATCCATATCATTAAAGATACCTATGTTTGGGTGGGTTAAGGGTGATTTTAATATTTTGCTTGATAACTCTCTATATTTTCCATGATTATATACTACTTATACAATTAAGGAAAAGTTATTTTAAAAAATACTTTCCAAGCCAGGCATAGTGGTACATTCCTGTAATTCCAGCTACTCAGGAGTCTGGAGGAGGAGAATCACTTGAGCCCAGGAGTTCAAGACCAGCCTGGGCAACATAGCCAGATCCTTTCTCAAAAAAAAATTTTTTCCTTCAAATTGAGGCTAGCTACT
This sequence comes from Macaca fascicularis, assembly GCF_037993035.2. Classification (NCBI taxonomy): domain Eukaryota; kingdom Metazoa; phylum Chordata; class Mammalia; order Primates; family Cercopithecidae; genus Macaca; species Macaca fascicularis. The sequence continues at coordinate 113,990,411 of NC_088395.1, forward strand.
ATACCTTGTGAAGCCTAATACATAAAAGTATCTTATATTTAATGAACTCTGGAGGATTTGGACCACTTCCATGACCTACAATTAATTCGATCCTCCATACAATCCTGTGGGGATAGGTAGGGCAGGGATCATCATGTCCATTGTATGGAAAGAGGTTGAGGCAGAAAAAGCAAGTGATTGCCCTGGAAAATAGAGTGGGTTTGGGATAGAATCATAACCCTAACGTCAAATTTCAGGACTCTCTTAACTCTACTGTATTTCCCTGAATGTGTTGGGAAGGCAAAGGACCTCCCAAGGCTTTGATCCAAATTCCTTTCCAGACATTTGCCCCTGTTATCTTTCCCTCCTTTTTCAAGTGACTGGATACTATGGAATTCCCAAATGAGCAAGAGAAATAGCTGAATCATTTTACTTTCTAGCTTCCCAAAGATTTAGAATTGTAGAATCACATAAGGAAGAGACCTTGGAAAGCATTCCAGCCTTCTATGCAAGTTGAGAAGATTGCCTCGAGGGTACCCCTCTCTCTCTCTCTCTCTCTCTCTCTCTCTCTCTCTCTCTGTCTCTCTCTCTCTGCCAGGTACGGGTACCCTTTCTTTTTCTCGCTTCCCCTTTTGGGAAGTCTGCTAGATGGCCCTTTGATTGACTAAACAAATTAGACTTAATGTCTTCTGGCTGGTAATGAACCCATGCCTGAATAGCAAATAGCCATGGCATTTGCATTTTAACTCAGAACTCTGAAGACACCAAGCCCAAAAGAACTGTGGAATTTCAGGTAGCATAATAGGCTAGTTAGGGAGGTATCCCTGGGCAGGATCACCTTTTGGCAGCTCTGCTAAAGATTTTACAAAACTTAGGCAGGTTACCTATTCCTATCGCATATATGATCAGCCCCATCCTCAGGGAGCTGGCTCCACTGGAGGAGAAGACTGAGGATACAGTTCACGGAAGCAGGTCCTTCTGGCCTCTGCCTATGGGGTTAGTGGGTGCAGCCAAGCGCAGGGCCCACAATCACTCAGGAGGAAGTGAGGGAGCTTGCTGAAAAAGGAAAGGAATGAGTTGCTGTTGGGAAGATTTTCAATCCTTCTGAGAGAAAAACAAATCCAATCTTACTCATTTGTCTCCTGGTTCCAGCCTCCACCCTGTTTACTTTCTCGGGTCAATGACAGATTTGAGCCTTTGTATTAATACTCAGCCTTCTCGCCTTAGTTCTGGCCTCTACTTGAGCCTGCTGCTGCTGCTGCTGCTGCCGCTGCTGCTGCTACTTAGGACCACTCTCCATCCATTAACACATCTGGTTCCCCAGTTTGCTGCAAGGAAAAATTGAGATTTTGTTGCTCAGGTTCTGCTTCCACTGCTTCCGTTCAGTGCTTACCCTCCCTGGGGCATGCAGCTCTACCCACCCACCACCCTCCCCCATGGCTTTTGCTCAAATTTAAAGCTGTTTTTGGAAGCATCATTTCAGGAGCTAAAGGAACTAAAACTCAGACTTAGACCAAGCCTGAATTGATGTTGGCTGCAGTGGTCACCTGCCTGGTATGGTTTTAAACAGCATTTGGAAAAGATTCGCTGTCCAGGGAATAATAATAACTAATATTTACAAATAAATATGTGCCAGGCCCTGTGCTAAAGAATTTACATGCATAAATCATTTAATCTAAAAAAAAAAAAAACTATGTAATAGGCACCACTATTATCCCCATTGTACATTTTTCCAGTTCAAGATGGTAGACTGAGCACAAATATTTAAGTCTTGTCCCTCCAGAGGCCTCATTAAAATAATAGCACAGACATTTTAAAATGCATAAACCCACCACAACAAAGAGAACGGGAGGGAGGCCATCAGTGGCTGAGAAATTTAAATAAATTTCTGAAGTCAGAAAGCATCTGAGCAGTGCTAACTGATGAAGTCGAGTGGAGCAAACAATCAGTTGAAACTCTGTGTGGAAGGGCTGCAGCTAAGGAGACAGCTCGCCTACATTGCAAACCTTAGCAAGACTACAGGTACGACAGAAATAAGAGTGAGGACTGGGGCTGACAACAGGGCGATTAACTGAAGGTCTGTAAAAAGAAGAGTTGATCCCCAGTCCCTACATGGAGATGACCTGGAAGCCAAATATTTACTTGCCAGCCTAAAACCAAAGAGTTTCTTCACTACAGAAATTGAATAAAGTCTCTAGAGATAATTAGGGCAGCTAGTTGGATGTCAGTGACTCAGAGTTAGGCCTTTTGTAGTTTGGTATTTAAACCCCACTCCATATCCCCTGCAAAAGATTAATATACAGATCCCCTCCCATTGTCCTTAAGCAAAATCTGCCCATTGTCAAGGTCTGCTCACATATACCCAGCTCCCAGTCAGACTCTCTATAGCCTCATATTAAAAGATAAACAGGAAACAAAAGAATATTAGACAATTAGACATATGAGAGAAGACTGGAACTTTAAAGAAAAAATCACAATATTTAATGAAACAAGCAGAATTGATTTAGAGAACTAAAGGTACTATAAATAAAATTTCAAGTAGTATCCACAGAGAAATTTGACACCATATTACATCTGTAAAACAATAATAGAATGCAATAAAAAATAAGAACAAAGAATGCAATTGAGCTCTTTGCAAAACTTTTCAATATAAACATTTGTACATTGCTTTGATGTTTGAACCACGCAAAGGTACTACTTATTTGAAATAAATTAGTTTAATTTTTTTTTTTTTTGAGACAAAGTCTCGCTTTGTCACCCAGGCTGGAGAACAATGGGGCAATCTCGGCTCACTGCAACCTCCGCCTCCTGGATTCAAGCAATTCTCCTGCCTCAGCCTCCCGAGTTACTGGAATTACAGGTGCCTGCCACCTTGCCCGGCTAATTTTTGTATTTTTAGTAGAGATGGAGTTTTGTCATGTTGGCCAGGCTGGTCTCGAACTCCTGACCTCAGGTGGTCCACCCACCTTGGCCTCCCAAAGTGCTGGGATTACAGGCACGAGCCACAGTGCCCGGGCAGTTAAATTTTTTAAAATGATGAGCTCTTGGAAATAAAATATATCATTGGCAAAATAAAAGATCATAAAAGGTGTATTAGCTTTCTATTGCTGCATAACAAATTACCATAAGCTTAGTGGCTTAAAACAACACACATTTTTAATCTTATGATTTCTGCAGGTCCAACAGTACAAGCACAACATAGCAGGGGTTTCCTGTTTAGAGCCTCATGAGGCTGCAATCAAGGTAACCTTAAGATGTGTTCTTATCTCAAACTCAGGGTCCTTTTCCAAGCTCATTCGGGTTGTTGGCAGAATTCAATTCCTCAAAGTTGTAAGAATGAGACCCTTACAACTCAAAAGTGCCCCTCTCTGTAGGCAGTTCACAAAACAACTGTTTTCTTATTCAAGGCCAGTGAAAGAGTCACTCCAGGTTCTGTCTCTGACTCCTAGACTCCCTTTAAAAAGCTAACTGATGAGTAGGCTTCAGAAGGTCAGTAATAACAAACTTCTCCGAGCTAAAGGAGGATGTTCGAACTCATTGCAAGGAAGCTAAAAACCTTGAAAAAAGATTAGATGAATGGCTAACTAGAATAAACAGTGTAGAGAAGACCTTAAATGACCTGATGGAGCTGAAAACCATGGCACGAGAACTGTGTGATGCATGCACAAGCTTCAATAGCCAGTTCAATCAAGTGGAAGAAAGGGTATCAGTGATTGAAGATCAAATTAATGAAATAAAGTGAGAAGACAAGGTTGGAGAAAAAGAGTAAAAAGAAATGAACAAAGCCTCCAAGAAATATGGGACTATGTGAAAAGACCAAATCTACATCTGACTGGTGTACCTGAAAGTGATGGGGAGAAAGGAACCAAGTTGGAAAACACTCTTTGGGATATTATCTAGGAGAACTTCCCCAACCTAGCAAGGCAGGCCAACATTCAAATTCAGGAAATACAGAGAACACCACAAAGATACTCCTTGAGAAGAGCGGCCTCAAGACACCTAATTGTCAGATTCACCAAGGTTGAAATGAAGGAAAAAATGTGAAGTGCAACCAGAGAGAAAGGTGTGGTTACCCACAAAGGGAAGCCCATCAGACTAACAGCAGATCTCTTGGCAGAAACTTTACGAGCCAGAAGAGAGTGGGGGTCAATATTCAACATTACTAAAGAAAAGAATTTTCAAATAAGAATTTCATATCCAGCCAAATTAAGCTTCTTAAGTGAAGGAGAAATAAAATCCTTTACAGACAAGTAAATGCTGAGAGATTCTGTCACCACCAGGCCTGCCTTACAAGAGCTCCTGAAGGAAGCACTAAACATGGAAAGGAACAACCAGTATCAGCCACTGCAAAAACATGCCAAATTGTAAACACCATCAATGCTAGGAAGAAACTGCATCAACTAACGGGCAAAATAACCAGCTAACATCATAATGACAGGATCAAGTTCACACATAACAATATTAACCTTAAATGTAAATGGACTAAATGTCCCAATTAAAAGACACAGACTGGCAAATTGGATAGAGTCAACACCCATCAGTGTACTGTATTCAGGAGATCCATCTCACGTGCAGAGACACATATAGGCTCAAAATAAAGGGATGGAGGAAGATCTACAAAGCAAATGGAAAGCAAAAGAAAGCAGGGGTTGCAATCTTAGTCTCTGATAAAACAGACTTTAAACCAACAAAGATCAAAAAAGATGAAGAAGGGCATTACATAATGGTAAAGGGATCACTGCAACAAGAAGAGTTAATTATCCTAAATATATATGCACCCAATACAGGAGCACCCAGATTCATAAAGCAAGTTCTTAGAGACCTAAAAAGAGACTTAGACTCACACACCACACAATAATAGTGGGAAACTTTAACACCCCACTGCCAATATTAGACAAATCAATGAGACAGAAGATTAACAAGGATATTCAGGACTTGAACTCAGCTCTGGACCAAGCAGACCTAATAGACACCTACAGAACTCTCCACCCCAAATCAACAGAATATACACATTCTTCTCAGCACTGCATCACACTTAGTCTAAAACTGACTACACAATTCGAAGTAAAACACTCCTCAGCAAATGCAAAAGAATGGAAATCATAACAAACAGTGTCTCAGAACGACAGTGCAATCAAACTAGAACTCAGGATTAAGAAACTCACTCAAAATCGCACAACTACATGGAAACTGAACAACCTGCTCCTGAATGACTACTGGGTAAATAACGAAATCAAGGCAGAAATAAAGATGCTCTTCAAAACCAATGAGAACAAAGACACAACGTACCAGAATCTCTGGGACACATTTAAAGCAGTGTGTAGAGGGAAATTTATAGCACTGAATGCCCACAGGAGAAAGCAGAAAAGATCTAAAATCGACACCCTAACATCACAACTAAAAGAACTAAGGAAGCAAGAGCAAACAAATTCAAAAGGTAGCAGAAGACAAGAAATAACTAAGATCAGAGCAGAACTGAAGGAGATAGAGACACAAAAACCCTTCAAAAAAATCAATGAATCCAGGAGCTGATTTTTTGAAAAGATCAACAAAATTGATAGACTTCTAGCAAGACTAATAAAAAAGAAAAGAGAGAAGAATCAAACAGATGGAATAAAAAATGATAAGGAGGATATCATCACCGATCCCACAGAAATACAAACTACCATCAGATAATAATATAAACACCTCTATGCAAATAAACTAGAAAATCTAGAAGAAATGGATAAGTTCCTGGACACATACACCCTCCCAAGACTAAACCAGGAAGAAGATGAATCTCTGAATAGACCAATAACAGGCTCTGAAATTGAGGCAATAATTAATAGCCTACCAACCAAAAAAAGTCCAGGACCAGACGGATTCACAGATGAATTATACCAGAGGTACAAGAAGGAGCTGGTACCATTCCTTCTGAAACGATTCTAATCAATAGAAAAAGAGGGAATCCTCCTAACTCATTTTATGAGGCAATCATCATCCTGATACCAAAACCTGGCAGAGACACAACGAAAAAAGAGAATTTTAGACCAATATCCCTGATGGACATCGATGCGAAAATCCTCGATAAAATACTGGCAAACCAAATCCAGCAGCACATCAGAAAACTTATCCACCACGATCAAGTTGGCTTCATCCCTGGGATGCAAGGCTGGTTCAACATACACAAGTCAATAAACATAATCCATTGTATAAACAGAACCAAAGACAAAAACCACATGATTATCTCAATAGATGCAGAAAAGGCCTTTGACAAAATTCAGCAGCCCTTCATGCTAAAATCTTTCAATAAATTAGGTATTGATGAGATGTATCTCAAAATAATAAGAGCTGTATATGACAAACCCACAGCCAATATCATATTGAATGGGTAAAAACTGGAAACATTCCCTTTGAAAACTGGCACAAGACAGGGATGCCCTCTCTCACCACTCCATTCAACATAGTGTTGGAAGTTCTGGCCAGGGCAATCAGGCAAGAGAAAGAAATAAAGGGTATTCAATTAGGAAAAGAGGAAGTCAGATTGTCCCTGTTTGCAGATGACATGATTGTATATTTAGAAAACCCCATCGTCTCAGCCCAAAATCTCCTTAAGCTGATAAGCAACTTCAGCAAAGTCTCAGGATACAAAATTAATGTGCAAAAATCACAAGCATTCCTATACACCAATAATAGACAAACAGAGGGCCAAATCATGAGTAAACTCCCACTCACAATTGCTACAAAGAGAACAAGACACCTAGGAATCCAACTTCAAAGGGATGTGAAGGACCTCTTCAAGGAGAACTACAGACCACTGCTCAACGAAATAAAAGAAGACACAAACAAATGAAAGAACATTCCATGCTCATGGATAGGAAGAATCAATACCATGAAAATGGCCATACTGCCCAAGGTAATTTATAGATTTAATGCCATCACCATCAATCTACCAATAACTTTTTTCACAGAATTGAAAAAAACTACTTTAAAGTTCACATGGAACCAAAAAAGTGCCTGCATTGCCAAGACAATCCTAAGCAAAAAGAACAAAGCTAGAGGCATCATGCTACCTGACTTCAAACTATACTGCAAGTCTACAATAACCAAAACAGCATGCTACTGGTACCAAAATAGATATATAGACCAGTGGAACAGAACAGAAGCCTCAGAAATAATACCACACATCTACAACCATCTGATCTTTGACAAACCTGACAAAAACAAGAAATGGAGAAAGGATTCCCTATTTAATAAATGGTGCTGGGAAAACTGGCTAGCCCTATGTAGAAAGCTGAAACTGGATCCCTTCCTTACCCCTTACATAAAAATTAATTCAAGATGGATTAAAGACTTAAATAGTAGACCCAAAACCATAAAAACCCTAGAAGAAAACCTAGGCAATACCATTCAAGACATAGGCATGGGCAAGGACTTCATGACTAAAACACCAAAAGCAATAGCAACAAAAGCCAAAATAGACGAATGGGATCTAATTAAATCAAAGAGCTTCTGCACAGCAAAATAAACTACCATCAGAGTGAATAAGTAACCGACAGAATGGAAGAAAATTTTTGTAATCTACGCGTCTGACAAAGGGTTAATATCCAGAATCTACAAAGAACTTAAACAAATTTACAAGAAAAAAAAATCCCATCAAAAAATGGGCAAAGGATATGAACAAACACTTCTCAAAAGAAGACATTTATGCAGCCAATAGACACATGAAAAAATGCTCATCATCACAGGTCATCAGAGAAATGCAAGTCAAAATCACAATGAGATACCATCTCACACCAGGTAGAATGGCAATCATTAAAAAATCAGGAAACAACAAGTGCTGGAGAGGATTTGGAGAAATAGGAACACTTTTACATTGTTGGTTGGAGTGTAAACTAGTTCAACCATTGTGGAAGACAGTGTGGCGATTCCTCAGGGATCTAGAACTAGAAATAACATTTGACTCAGCCTTCCCATTACTGGATATATGCCCAAAGGATTATAAATCATGCTACTATAAAGACACATGCACATGTATGTTTATTGCGGCACTGTTCACAATAGTAAAGACTTAGAACCAACCCAAATTCCATCAATGATAGACTGGATAAAGAAAATGTGGCACACATACACCATGGATTACTATGCAGCCATAAAAAAGGATGAGGTTATGTCCTTTGCAGGGACATGGATGAAGCTGGAAACCATCATTCTGAGCAAACTCTCACAAGGACAGAAAACCAAACACCACATGTTCTCACCCATAGGTGAGAATTGATAAATGAGAACACTTGGACACAGGGTGGGGAACATCACACACTGGGACCTGTCATGGGGTGGGAGGAAGGAGAAGGGACAGCATTAGGAGAAATACCTAATGTAAATGATGAGTTAATGGGTGCAGCAAACCAACATGGCACATGTACACCTATGTAACAAACCTGCACGTTCTGTACATGTACTCTAGAACTTAAAGTATACAAAAAAAAAAGTTCACTGATTAAGTCAGGTCTACCCAGAATAATATCCCTTTTGATTAACTAAAAATAAACTAATTTGGGATCTTAATGACACCTGCAAAATTCCTTTACTTTTGCCATATAACTTAATCATGAAAGTAACATCCCATCCTATTCACAGGTCCCACCCACACTCAAGAGGAGAGGGTTATATAGGACATGTACATGAGTCAGGAATCTTGGGGGCCATTGTAGAATTCTGCCTACTACAAAGGACTGGAAGACAAAGATGAGGAAATCCCTCACAATGGGGAAAAATAGATGAGAAATAAAGGAAAAGCAATAATGAAGAAAAATTTAGGAAGTTCAACGTCTAGCATCCAATTATTAGAAATTCCAAAAAGAAGGGAGAAAATTATCAAAGAAGTAATATGATAAAATTTCTGAAAGCCGATGAAAAACGAGTTTTCTGACTGAAAAAGCCAACTGAATGTCATGCAGAGTTGTGTTTTTCAAAGCCACATTCCCAACCATATCAGGGTTCATATGCTGAATACTACGAAATGCTGATAAAAGAAATCAGATAAACCTAAATAATGGAGAGACATAACATATTCATGAATTGGAAGACTTAACGTGGTTAAAATGCCAGTTATCCCAAACTGGCTATAGATTTAATGCAACATTTATCAAAATTCAAAGAGGTTTCTTGCAGATATAGACAAGTTTATTCTAAAATTAATATGAAAAGGCAAAGGTGTGGACAATGCCCGCATCGTTCTGAAGATCGACAATGCCTGTCTTGCTGCTGATGACTTTAGAGTCAAGGATGAGAAAGCTGGCCATGCACCAGTCCATGGAGAGTGACATCCATGGGCTCCACAAGATCATTGATGACACCAATGTCACTCAGCTGCAGCTGGAGACAGAGATCGAGGCTCTCAAGGAGGAGTTGCTCTTCATGAAGAAGAACGACGAAGAGGAAGTAAAAGGCCTACAATCCCAGATTGCCAGCTCTGGGTTGACCATGAAGGTAGATGCCCCAAATCTCAGGACCTCACCAAGATCATGGCAGACATCCAGGTCCAATATGACGAGCTGGCTTGGGAGAACCAAGAGGAGCTGGACAAGTAATGGTCTCAGCAGACTGAGGAGAGCACCACAGTGGTCACCACGCAGTCCGCTAAAGTTGGAGCTGCTGAGTTGATGCTCACGGAACTGAGACGTACAGTTCAGTCCTTGGAGGCCGACCTGGACTCAATGAGAAATCTGACGGCAAGCTTGGAGAGCAGCCTGAGGGAAGTGGAGGCCTGCTATGCCCTGCAGATGGAGCAGCTCAATGGGATCCTGCTCCACCTGGAGTCAGAGCTGGCACAGACCCGGGCAGAGGGACTGCGCCAGGCCCAGGAGTACAAGGTCCTGTTGAACATCAAGGTTAAGCTGGAGGCTGAGATTGCCACCTACCGCCGCCTGCTGGAAGATGGCGAGGACTTCAATCTTGGTGATGCCCTGGACACCAGCAATTCCATGCAAACCATTCAAAAGACCACCACCCTCCGGATAGTGGATCACAAAGTGGTGTCTGGGATATTAACCCAGCAGAAGCGGGGTACTCTTTGGGGACCCGGAGACTGATTAAAAGTTCAGAGGAAGAAAAAAGAAAGAAAAGAAAGAAAGAAAGGAAGGAAGGAAGGAAGGAAGGAAGGAAGGAAGGAAGGAAGGAAGGAAGGAATTAGAAAAGCCAAGACAATATTTGTGGAAAAAATTAAATTAGAGGAATCACACTGAATGATTTTAAGATTTATAGAAAGTTAAGTAATCAATACTGAGTGTTACTGGTGAAGAGATAGGCACATAAATCAATGAGATGGAAAAGAGAGTTCAGAAAAAGATGTACAAAAAGAGACAAAAGGCCAGGCATGGTGGCTGACGCCTGTAATCCCAGCACTTTGGGAGACTGAGGAGGGCTGATCGCCTGAGGTCAGGAGTTCAAGACCAGCTTGGCCAACATGGTGAAACCCCATCTCTACTAAAGACACAAAAATTAGCCAGGCATAGTGGTGGGCACCTGTAATCCCAGCTACTAGGGAGACTGAGGCAGGAGAATTGCTTGAACCCGGGAGGCAGAGGTTGCAGTGAACCAAGATCATGCCACTGTACTCCAGCACCTGGGTGACAAAGTGAGACTGTCTCAAAAAAAAAAAAAAAAAAAAACAAAGATGCAAAAGCAATTCAGTGGAGAAAACACCATCTTTTCAACAAATAATACTGAAACAGTTGAACATCCACAGTTTCAAAAAAAGAACATTGACCTAAATATTATACCTTATATAAAAGTGAATTCAAAATAGATATTAGATCTAAATGCAAAACCTAAAACTATAAAACTTTTAGAAGAAGATGTAAGGGAAAAATCTTTGTGACATTGGGTTAGGCAAAGAACTTTTAGACATACCACCAAAAGCTTGATCCATAAAAAAGAAAAATTGGTAAATTGGGCTTTATAAAAATGTAAAACTTTTGCTCTGTGGCAGATACTGTTAAGAGAATAAAAAGACAAGCTGCAAATTGGGAAAAAATATTTGCAAATCACATATCTGACAAAGAACTTGTATCTAGAATATATGAAGAGGCTATTAAAACTTAGTAAGAGGCCAGGCACAGTGGCTCATGCCTGTAATTCCAACACTTTGGGAGGCCAAGAAGGATCACTTGAGGCTGCAGCCTGGGCAACACAGTGAGACTCCATCTCCCAAAAAACAATCAAACTCAATAAAACTAACTGAAACAAACCAATATTTTTAAGTGGGCAAAAAAAATTTTGAAAAGTCACTTTACAAACGAGGATACAAAAACGGCTCACAAACACATAAAATTCATCATTCAGGAAATGAGAATTAAAACTGCAAAAGTGTGCCTTTACAGAGCCACTAGTAATTGAAATAAAAAGGAATGTTAATACCAAGTTTGGCAAGGATGTAAAGCAACTGGAACTCTGATTCATTGTTGGTGGGATTCTAAAATGGTACAACCACTTTGGAAAGTACTTTGGCAGTGTCATAAAGTTCAACTTAACACCAACCATATGATACAGCTTTTTCACTCCTAGAGAGAATGGAAAACATATGTCTGCACAAAACCCTGTACACAATCTCCTTAGCAGCTTTATTTACAATTGTCAAAAAATGGAAACAATCCAAATACCCAATAAAAGTGAATAAACAAATTTTAGTAAATCCATACCATGGAGTACTACTCAGCAATAAAAGGGACTTGACTAATGATACATGAAACAACATGAATTTCGTAAATATTATGATGTGTGAAAGAAGTCAGACACAGAAGTATACATACTGCCTGATTCTAATTTATAGTGACAGAAAGCAGGTCAGTGGTTGCTTAGGGATAAAGAAATGATTTACAAAGGAGCCCGAGGAAAACTTTTGGAGGTGTTGGATATGATTGTGGTGATGGTTTCACAAGTATAAACATATGTCAAAACTTATCAAATTGTACACTTTTAACATGTACAGTTTATTGTAGGTCATTTACACCTCAGTAAAGCTATTTTAAAAGATTATAAAAACTACACTAATTTAAAGAAGTCATACACAAAAAGTTACCTACATATGATTCCATTATGTGAAGTTTGAGAATGTGAAAATGTTTTAACTTATTTTAAAGTCAGAAGTAAAAATGGACTTTTAGGTCAAAGATGTTTCAGCATATAATATTAATATACTTATCTTTATACTAATGCAGTCATAAAATATACTTTGTTTAATGAAGAAAGGGTGCAGGAAGGCCAAAGTTCCTTTGGCCATGCAAATCATAATACGTTCCTCTCCGTAGTGAATTATATTGGCAAAGTTACAATAATGTAAACATGATTTATTGGCTGTCAACTTTTAGAATCAACCTATAAACAAAGCATGGGAGATGTATTCAAAGTTATAGAAGAAAATGTAAATACTATCAACCTTGACAATGTAGAAGTAATTATACATTTGACAGAAAATGTAAGTAGAAGGGGAGAAGAGGTGGAGGGAAGCATATGGACTTGATTAGCTCCATCTGATAAAAATGGGGAGTCAAGAGATGCTATCTATAGTTTATGGTATAATACATAAGATTTCAGATATATTATTCAATGTTCTAAAAGTAATTAGTAGTAGAACAACAGTATTACATAACTCTATTGGGGGTGTGAAGGAGGGGAAGTGGGTATGTTATTGAGTACTGCCCTCTCATCTATCATAGTAGAAATTAAATAGATAGGTATCTCAAGTTGATAAATCAAGGAAGAGAGCAGAGGCATATTATTTAGTGAACTAGAGGTCAATCATCAGAAGAATTAAAAGAGAAAGATTAAAAATGGCAGCTTTGTGGGTCTGAAGGTGGATGGGCTGGCAGAAAGGGTTTTGCTCTTCATTATAAGTTTTTCTGTACTGTTTGATTTTTTTAACCAGGTTCATGTGTCATTTCGATTTTAAAAAAGTCATCTTCTCTCACCCCTGTTAGTCTCTACTTGAGCATCATTTGTATCCTTCATTGTTCTCATCACAATCTGTAATTATTTTAGTTATATGTGTGATGATTCAGTTAATGTCTTTTTCTCCCATTAGACTGTAAGCTCTGCAAGGACAAGAACAGAGTCTTGTCTTCATTGCCACTCTATCCCCAGTGCCTGGCATAGAATGTAGCCCAGGAACCAGGATTACACCTTGCATAGCACTCTGGGAACTTCTTATTCAAAGGCCTCTCCAAGCTTCCTCTAGGACCAACCGGCAGTTGAGATGGAAGATGTTCTGTTGTGGAAAGGCAGTGTCCTCCAAAAGGCTAAAAGCAGGGATGGCCATGAGCAGAGAAAGGCACTACAGCCAAATAGTACCCCAGAAAGTGTTCTAAACCTTCCCTGGTGAGGGCATGAGCTGGGGTAAATCAGATTATTCTTCCAGCATTGAAATCCTCTTTAAAAGAACATTAAAGAGTGCCTTCAAGTGGGCATTTTGCAGGGAGTAAAAGGAAGAGGGAATAGCAAAGGCACCTCTTAGCCCTGGGAGATATAAGCCGTTGGCATTTCCACACTAGCTAAAGAAGCTTCTCTCAGTCTGCCTGGGCTTGTACCTGCCAGCAAGTACAGGCACGTCCAGTAGATGAAGCTGATTTTTGTGGTCCTTCATGGGCAGTTCTGAAGAGGGCTCTGGAAACTGCTTGATAGCAAAGCTGAAGATTATCTTAGGGTCAGAACAAGAGAGCCTGGGGCATGGAGGAGAGGAATTGGGCTGTCATATCTTCTAGAGCCACCTACATAAGAACCTTGGATATGCTGGGGTGAATGGTATGGGCAGACCTGTTTGTTTCCTGATTAAATGGGGAAAGGTGATCTGTGAGGCCGCTCCCTCCTGGCCATAGCCTCACACATGATCCCTGGAGAGTCACAGACAGGGAGATTTCGAGGTTCAGACAACCCCATCAGACCCCTTGGGCTGTCTAGGGTTTCCTGGAGAGAACATTCTTCTAATGAGGGGAACCCAAAAGAGGGAAGCATAGAAAAAAGCCAATGAGGAATTACGACGCCACCACTGGAGGATGTGGGTTAGAGTCAAGATGGCTCACAGGGAGAAGTCCTTGCTTGCAGGTCTAGAAACCTAGCACCCGTAATTGTGCCTTCCTCTTTCTAGGAAGACAACAAACTGTCTTTCAGCTTTGTCTAGCAGGTGCTGGAACCTCCCTGTGGCCAGATTCCTGGGGCCGGGTGAATTGTCAATAGGCAACTGCAGTCACTCAGAATCTTTCTAGAATGAGTAACTCAAAGACAGGGGTTTGTTTGATCCATTTTGAACTACTGCTGCATGTAGCTCAGTCTTTGGCTCTCATCGGGAGACTTCCAAGTAAACTGAAAAAAGGCAAGAGCTGCTGGGTCAACCGGCAGATTCATTCAGGTCACAGAAAGACGGGGAGTTGTAAGAGGAGAAATGAACACTGAGGCCATTTCTTTTAAGTGGGGAGGGCTTGGAGTAGAAAGCATGAAAAATGCCCCTCCTGCGCTGGGCTTACTTCTTAGGGCCTAGGGCAAAGGCAGGACATGGTGTTCCTGCTTTCACAGTGATTGAAAAAAGCTGGTGGCAGCACACAGCTTGCTGCCGGGCAGACAGCTTGAGTGTCTTCACTACTACTGTCAGTGGTTCAAGGGCAGGTTTGCCTCAGCCCTTAGAACACAGTTCCCTGGATTCGTTGGCACTCCCACATCTCGAGATCTGCAGTAACTACTTGACTGTGGGCAATGAGGAGTCTCTTAGTTGGACAATGTTAGTACATGCAATTGATTCAGAGCCTAACTTCCATGTCTTCCTAACTTCTAACTGGTTTCTTCCAAGTTCCTACACTTTGTCTGGCTTCCTTTCCTCTGAGTTGGTCATCAAGTACCCAAATGGAATCTGTATTCTATAAATTCTTCCCCTCTGATCTCTAGAGGCAGTAGAGTAGTGCTTAAGGGTACATGCTCTGGGTTCACACTGCCAGGGTTCACAGCCCAACTCTTGTTTGCCAACTATGCACCCTTGTGCCGTTTACCTACCTTTCTGTGGCAGTTTTTCATCTCTATAATGAGAATGACAATAGTACTTAACTCATAGATCTGTTGTGAGGATTAAATGAGATTGTAATGAGTCAGGCACCTAGTTAGGGTTCAGTAATGTTAGCTATTAGTTGGAATGAAAAGTCTTTCTTTCCCTCTTGCATGCCCCTGCTTCTCTAGTTTCAGATACTTGCTCCTCCTCTCCACAACGAACTTCTCCCATCCTTCTCCAGACATTGCAAGCCTTTCAGTGCTAAATGTTCTTAAAAGAAGGGATTTCCGGATGGGCATGTTGGTTCACGCCTGTAATCCCAGCACTTTGGGAGGCCAAGGCAGGTGGATCACGAGGTCAGGAGATAGAGACCATCCTGGCTAACATGGTGAAACCCCGTCTCTACCAAAAATACAAAAAAGAAAAAAAATAGCCTGGTGTGGTGGTGGGTGCCTGTAGTCCCAGCTTCTTGGGAGGCTGAGGCAGGAGAATGGCATGAATCCGGGAGGTGGAGCTTGCAGTGAGCCAATCACGCCACTACACTCCAGCCTGGGCGACAGACATCTCAAAAAAAAAGGGGGGGTTTCCCTTTTATCTTTTCCATCTCTTATATGTCCCATACCCAGGTAATCATTTTTTAATTATTTTTATTTTCTGATACATATTTTACATATTTACGGAGCATGTGTGATACTGTGTTATATGCATAAAATACGTAATGATCAAGTCAGGGTATTTGAGGTGTCCATCACATTGAATATTTATCATTTCTGTGTGTTGGGAACAATTCAAGTCCTCTCTTCTAGCTACTTTGAAATACGAAATTCATTGTTGTTAGCAACCGTCACTCGACTCTGCTGTCAAATGATAGAACTTACACCTTTTATCTAACTATATGTTTGTACCTGTTAACCTACCTCTCTTTGTCCTCCCTTTCACCCATACACCCTTCCCACCCTGTAGTATTCATAATTTCTCCCAGGTAATCACTGATTATCAGAATTGGAAAGGTTTTTTATAAATAATCTAGTTTAATTTGTTCTTTTTACAGATTATCAAAAGTTGGATCCAGAAAGATAAAGCGACTTAGTAAAGATCACATTGAACTAGAATCACAACTTAGTCCTATAGATATTAGCAATGTCAGACATCAAAGCCTGCACATTTAATTGCAATAAATTCAACATGTATCCAGTAAGGATCTACTATTAGTGTGTGTGTTTGTGTGTGGTAGTAGGTCAGATGCTGAGAGAGATACAAAGATGATTTCAAATCACTTGTCCACTGGAAAAGCTGGCTTTCAGGAGGAGGTTATGAGGCATTGTATGTCTTGGGGTGTAGCTCTCTATTCCCTTTATATATAGATCTATAAATAGATCTATAGTTTTCTATATCTATTATCTATACAAGTAGAAATGCATAAATAGATCTATGTCCATATATGAGCATATACAGAACTATATAGCTTATGTATATATTATTTTATATATAGTTTTGCATATGTGTTGTTATATATGTGTGTGAATATGCATATACACACATATGTGTATATATAATTGAAATTAGTTTCACTTCAAGAATTTAGTGAGCGCCCTCCTTTTACAATACCATCCTTCTGCCCTAGCCTGGAGTACAGTGGGCATATCTATGCTAAATGATGGGGACTGTATATGCTCAGAAATGTAACTACAGTATAACAGGTCTTGGAGACAGGTTCCTTTGGCCCTGAGTGTAGCCAGCTGTTCCTCATTCTACAAGCAGATGAAAGATAAGCCCCCCTATTTTTGGTGGGAGCTAAGTAAAGGATAGTTAAAGGGAGAGCAAAACAAAGTAATGATAGGTCTCTGTGAGACCTGGAAGGCAGAGGAGACCTACTGATTACTCAAGTAAAGTTCAGCCTGGACCAGAGGTCGATGTTCCTAGAAACAGAACATACTTTTCTAAGAGCTGGATAGTGACCAGGAATACATCAGAGTGAACTAATAGTTCAGAATCAGGGAATCCCTGAGCAAGACAAAACTGGACTCTGGGTCTTCACTGTAAAAAATTATGTATAGAGCGTGTTTGTTCCCTGGAAAATCTTCACGTATTGAGAAAGGCATGGTAGTAGTTGTTTATGGCTTACTGAAGAAATGTCCTGCAGAGTGGAAAATACAATGCTCCTGAGGCTGTGTTCCCAGGAAGGAGGCCCAAGCTGCTAAGGAAAATTGGTGCCAATTTTACTTACCTTCAACAAATTAGCGACACCCTAAGGCTGTCTTGTCCCACTAAAATCCTTCTTCGGGGTCAGGCATGACTGAATTCTCTTGCAACCTGAAACTGACTCTGAAATCCCTTCCAAAGCAAATACTGAGTAGGAAACCCTGAGATTCTAGAGCTGAACCTTTTGGTCACCTTTCTTAGATACTAGTACAGAAGTGGACCTCAGAATATTTGAATGGGTGAATGAAAGAGGGAAGGAAGGAAAAAAAGAAAGGGAAGGGAAGGAGCCATGTATTATACAAGTCTTGGTATGTAAACATTAGTAAACTACCCTTCCTTTCATTTAACATTGGTCATACCAATATGGTTATGTTTCTGTCCTCAGCATACAAGCCCTCTCAGGAGCACTGGACACAGTTGGCCTGGGACACTCTCCTTTTTAGGCTGTCATGATACCACATTTTCCTGGCTTGCCTCCTGCTTTGTGGTTTCTCTGTCTGCTTTGCTGACTCCTTTTCCTTTATTCATCCTCTAAATATTTGAGATGCTCTCAGGCTCAACCCTAAACCTCTTTTTCACTCACTCCCTTCCAAGATAATTTCTTTCAGCTCAATAACTCTAAACAGCATTAATGAGATGAACACACCCAAATTTATATTTCTAGCCTTCACCTGTCCTTTGAGCTCCAAACATGGCATTCTGGCACAGGGTCTGGAGTTCAAATCCTGATTCCATCACTTACTATGTGAGTTGTTTGACCTTTTTGCCTCAGTTTCCTCTTCTGTAAAGTGAGAGGATAATAATATCAGATTTTACAAGGTAATTGTGAAAATTAAGTGATTGAATATATGTAGAGCATTTGGGACAGTATTTGGTACACAGTAAGCATCAATAAATAGATGATGATAATGATGATGATGATGGTGATGATGATGATGGTATCTGACTGGCTAACTTGGTATTGCCTCTTGGAGGTCTCACAAGCATTTCATACTTAACATGACCAAGACAAAACTTGTAACTTGTGCCCTCCAAGTTAGTCCTCCCACTTTTCCTCACCTTTAGTAAGTGATGCCACCACATATCCAGTTGCTCAGGAAAACCTAAGTGTCATCCTTTCGCCTCACTTCTTACATCTAATCCAATAGCAGGGTCTGTCAAACTTCCAAATATATCCAGAATCTATCCACTTCTCTTTATCTCCACTGCTGCCATCATCAAGCCAGTATCACCTCTCACCTGGATTCATCCTCCACACAGATGCTATTAATCTATTTAAAGCAGTTATTCAGATCATGTTGCTCCCTTGCTTAAAACTGCTTAATGGCTTTCTGTGGATTTAAGATTGGAATCCAAACCCTCATCATGTAAGGCCTTCCAGGATCCGGCCTCTGCCTATTTCTCCAAACTAATCTCCACATTCACTGGACTTTTTTAGGTTCTTAGTTTGCACTAAGCTAGTTCAAGCTTCAGGGCCTTTGCACTAGCTGTCCCTTCTACCTAGAATGTCCTTCCCCCAGGTCCTCATATGACTGGCTCCTTTTCATTCAGAATTAAGGTCAGTGTTACAATGTCACTTCCTCGGAGAAGCATTTCTTGACTATTTAATCTAAAGTAACTTCCCCCATCACCGCTGTATTTTCTTCATAGCACTTACCACTATCTGAAAATATTCATTCAATTGTTGAATAGAGTTTGTTTCTCCCCCTCCTCTAAAATACAAGCCCCCTGAGAGTAGTAACCTTGTCTGTTCTGTTTACCATTTCATCCTCAGTGCCTAACACCATCACAGGGTTGAGGAATTTAAAGGATTTAAAAAAAAAAAATTCTGGTAAAATATACATGACAGCTGTACCATTTAACCTTCCCACCAGCAGTATATGTGGGGGTTCCAATTTTTCCACACTCTAGCCAACACTTGTTATTTTCTGTTTTTTTGTTTTTTGTTTTTTCATAGTAGCCACCTTAATGGGTGTGAAGTGGTACATCGTGTGGTTTTGACTTGCATTTCTCTAATGATCAGTGATGTTGAACATCTTTTCATGTGCTCATTGGCCATTTATATATCTTCTTTGGAGAAATATCTATTAAAATCATTTCCCCTTTTTTTAATTGAGTTGCTTTTTTTGTTGTTGAATTGTAAAAGTTCTTTATATATTCTGAATATCAATTCCTTATCAGGCATATGATTTGCAAATATTTTCTCCCATTCCATGGACTGCCTTATCACTCTGTGAATAGTGTCCTTTGATACACAAAAGTTTTTAATTTTGATGATGTTAGGATTGCTTTTTAAGGGTTAATAATTGAAGAAGGTGTTGGACTCAGCATGAAGTTTGAGGTGAGAAGGCTGATATTCAAAGGAGGACAGTACAGCAGCAAGCCTGAAAGGGTGCCATAGACAGGAATCCTTGATAATCCAAGGATGGCATAAAGCCTCTGGAAACCCCAGGTAAGAAAGGGCAAAAGATGGGAGAATTACGATACAGAGCATTTGCTGAGACCTTACTAGGTACCAAGTATTGTGCTAAGCCCAACACATCCGCTATTTCATTTAATTCTCTTAGCAATTCTGTGAGGTATTATTTTAGCCCTAATTTGTAGATGAGGAAACTGAGGCACAGAGCGATTAAGCAACTTGCCCAGCGTCACAAAGCTATAATATGTCAGAGTCTAGATTTGAACTCAGGTAGTCTGGCTCCAGATTCTGTGCTGTCATCCATTGGCCTGTACTGCTTTTGTACTAGATAAGTAAAGGCAATTTGAGCACAGTGTGGGGCATATTGTAGTTGTTAAGACTACGATGAAGAGATAAATTGCAGGTAATAGGTTGAAAACATGCCTTGAGGGCATAGAGAAGGTAGTCAAAGGGTAGCCCTTGTTTATATACTTGCTCTACAAAGGCAGTTTTGTCAGGGCAGAATAGAGTGATGATGAAATTCACAGGCTTTGGCAACAGATAGATCCGGGCTTGAGTACCAACTCTGCCACTTACCAGTGGAACCCTTAGGCAAGTTTTGCTTCTCTGTGCCTCAGTTTCCTCATCTACAATTGAGGATAAAAACACCTCATAGAGTTGTTTAGATCTTTGACATCACCTGTGGGGCATGATCCCTTCCTGGCACCTGATAAACTCTCAGTAAATATCAGCTCTTTTTCCTCAACCAAACAATGATGCAGTCTCTCCTCCAGCTAGAACATCCCCATCTTCTGATTAAAGAGAAAATTTTCCAGGACAGGCTGAAGTAGCTGTACTCGAATACCTTAATGGACCATGAAGGCCCATGAGTGAACATGTAACTGAAAGTGATCCCTCCCAGAACAGAGAAAGGTTCTTCCTTCCCTAAGGACACATTCCCACCAGCCTCCTTTTAGACCCAGGAAAAGCATTTCTGACTATCTTAGAACAACCATTTTGTCCCAGCTTCTGGCTACCCAGAGTTAAGAAACTCCTAGCTTCTTGCTAAGCTCTATATATATATATATATATATCTGTAAATTATAAAAAGGACATTTACACGCCTGTTTTTAGTGAAGTTTACTCTCGGGGAACAGGAAGTGAAAATGAGGATTGTCTGCCTCAATAGCAAACACTGAGCAACCAGAAGAGGGAGGGTCGTATGAAAGACAAACTTCTTCGACTTCCCAGTATTGTTTTTTTCTTTCTTTCTTTCTTTTTTTTTTTTTTTTGGCTGCCTCTAGATTTATTAATTTCAGAGAAACTGAAGAGGGTCCAAGGAAAAACCATCAAAATGATTAATAAAAGGAAGAAGCTACTGAGTGATGCTAGGAGCTTCCAGTGAAGGACAAGAAAAGGGGATGGGGAGGAGGAGGCCCTGAAGGCTGAAAGCAAAGCACCCGCCAGAGACCGCAGAGCTGCGGGGATCTGTGGGAGGAGGGGCAGTTAGCCCGGGCCCAGGTACCTCCATTGAGCACCCCACCATGGGCCCAGCACTGGGCCAGGCATTCTGGTAGATCAAAAGAGGCCTAAGGCTTGGCCTGTGCCCACAAAGGTAGAGAGACAGGATTATACCCACAAAAGGACAAAGTGCAATCCAAGCCAAGAATGCAAGCTCTGCGACAAGGAACTCACTCGCTGCTATGTGCCAAATGACTGGTGCAGTGAGAAATGTTCAGCATTCCTAGGAGGAAGGGATCTTCTCAGGTGGTGGGGCTGGAGCCTAGAGGGAGGTACACAATGTGGCTAGGCAGAGAGGGTGGAAAGCAACATAGGTCTGGGAAACTGGCAAGACCAAAATACAGGAGGTAGGGTATGGGCAAGGAAGAATGAGGAGCCATACCTGGCTGGGGTGAGCAGTTCTTTAAAGGGAGTAGTGAGAGATGGACACAAGCAGAAGAGTGTGGATTTTATGTTGCAGGTATTGGGCAGTCATTACCAGTTGTGCTTTGGCAAGATCGATCTGTCTAGGCATAGTGGGGTGGAAGTGGAGGTGGGGAGACCAGGCCTAAGACTACAGTCACTAAGAAAATACCTGCAGCTGTAGCCACTGAAAATGTGCCCAAGTGCTGACAGGGGCCAGGTCTCAGTTGACAAAGCTAGCTGGGGTCCAGTGATCTCTCCAAAAGGTGCAGTCTGGACTCCATACCCTGAGACCACAGCCTCAGTTCCCTCAAGCCCACCCAGCCCAAGGAGCTGGTCATCATTCACAGCACATCTCAGCAAACTTAGGCCCGTACCAAGGACAAATTTCTGGGCAGATGATATCTTTGTTATAAATAGACAGTTTGACTCCAGGTGGGAAATTCAATTTGTGGGAGCAGATGAAATCTTCTGAAACCAAGATCTGATTTCCCGAGCAAATGTCCTTTGGTCTTAATGAACAAGAGAAGGAGATAAGGAAAAGAAGACACTATAATTAGGCCTTCCCCCTAAATGAGAGGCTTCTTGGATAACCAGGGACCTGCCTGCAGTGCTTTAACGAATGTTTCCCATTTCTGAACCATAGCTTTTGAGGCAAAGAATGACATTAAATATCGATGCAGCACTTAGGAATGGTTGCAAAGTGCTTTTCTGCTCTTGTTATTCATTAGCCATCCCTATCTCCCACCCGCTCTCCTCTCCCTCTCTTTCCCTCTCACCAATCCTGCCATGAGCCTGGCAAGGTTTATGCAGGTTGAAAATATGAGAGCTTGCAGACAGAAAGGTTAATCAATTGACTCCAGGTCAAACACAGGAAGTTACTGACAGTCCAGTGGTGAGAATATTCTTGTCAGGCCTTTCTGGAATTTACTGCTTTAGTCCACCGAGACATGTAAACCCACACCTGCTTTTCCTTTCAAAGCTGATTTTTTTTTCTTCCCTGTCTGGTGAAAGGCAGCCAGAGAAACAGAAAATGGGGTCTCGGAAAGACAGAATGAAGAAAAGAGAAATTGGTGACAGACAGAAAAAGAGAACGGGAGAAGCCAGCTGATCTCTTCCAGGCCTGGTATTTCTGAGCCCCTTACTCCGCTCAGGTGGAGTAGGCATGGAAAAGAGTGAAGAGCACTTGATCAAAGAATCAGTGGCTTCTTACCTGTGGGATTTTGGAACAGTCATTTAGTCAATCTAAGCCTCAACTTCCTTATCTATAAAATGGGAATTATAGCTGCCCTACCTCTCAGTGTTATTGTGAAGATCAAATTCAACTGTAAAACTTGGTATACCTATAAGGGATTATCTTGGTGAACCAGGAAAGACCACCATACCCTCAAACTCCTCAGCTATCTGCCTCCAAGTCAAACATCCCCACTACCAATCATGCCTTTAGAGAGAGATACTGAGATAGGTTTGGACAAAATGTAAACTGTTCAGAGGTTAACTCATTGGCCCATCAGCATTCACTAGCACATTAGCAAAAATTCATTTATCAAATTGGTGGCGACCCCCAGGGCCTTTGGCAGAGATGGATTTTTAACACCCTTTCTTCCTCAGTCTTTCAAGGGACATTTGTCTCTGCATGGCGTTTTTTTTTGTTTGTTTGTTTGCTTGTTTTTTTGTTTTTCTCAAAAAGCTCCAGGTGTATCCTTCTTTAAGTCTGCATCCCGGTAAAAAGCAATGGGCAGGCATTCAATTTTCCTTCATGGTTTTTTTTTTTTTTTTTTCCCAGGGGGACATTAGCGCAAAGAGGTTAAGTAAAATGTCCATGATCACACAGTGCCCTACCCAGGATTGAGAGCCTATCAGAGGCACCTAGTCCTCTGCTCTCCAGCCTAGCTACATTTCCTGTCCATCCAGTTTCTCTTCTGCAAATATCCTCCCATCCTCAGCCCCACCCAGACAGGTGAGGAGGGGGAGGAGGCTGGCTCCTGGCAGCACTGTCCCAAGCACACACCTGACCTCCCTCATGAGGAATAGCTGTACTGGTGGCAAACGCAGCAAGCACTTGGCATCTGACAGGCTCTGTCAGCATCAATTTAAATTGGTATTTTGCTTCCTAACTCCAGGAGGGCAAACAGCCCTAAGATGCCAGCAGGGGGGACAGCAGGAAGGCATTCAAGGAAGCCATGGGCGATTCCCTGGAGACTATCAACTCAGTTTCCACTCCAAAGCCTTCCAGAGCCACAGGCCTTCCCTCTGTGGGGCTCCCTCTGCACAATGGAGGTGGGCAAGGAGGAGGCAGCACCTTGGAAGCTCTCTAGAGAAAGATAAAAAATAAAAATTTAAAAAAAATAAGCAGCAGAAGAAGAGGAAGAAAGAAAAAAGGAAGCTCCAGAACAGGGTCAGAGTTGAGGTGGATTGCCCCCACAAGGTCCTCTTAGTACTGGACTCCATGCCCTCTGGAGCAGCATTCCTCTTCTCAGACCTGCTTCAGCTGTGCTTCGTTGCAGATGCAACCTAGACCCAAGGGGCTTGTTAAAAAACATAGAGTCATGGGTTCTAGGGTGGGGCCCAGGAATCAGCCTTTCTACAGCTCCCCAGGTAGAAAGAATTCCCAGATCCCCAGGATTCTGATGCAGCTGGGTCAAGGCCCATAGCTGGGGAAATATTGCACTCAAGCTCCCCCACCTCACTCCACGGCACCCCAGGAAAACGTCCCTGGTCAGTATTTCATTCCTTTACTGCTCTACCCTCCTGTGAGAGGTGACAGGCAATCTGATAGATTTATTCAGGCAAGTGCATTAATGGGCGCTAATGACTTAATGTGCTGTCCATTCCAGATAACATGTGCAATTTACCGGGACCTTCTGGAGATTGGGCTTTAACCCAAAGGAGAATTTCCGGCACACACAGCTGGAGGGCAGGTGAATTTGAGTAAGGGGAAGGCTGGTATCACACCAAGTATGTGGCTGCATGCACCCTCTATGATCTAGGGGTGTGGCTGGCTCTGCTGTAATTCCTGTGGGGGGAAATGGAGCCTGAGAAGAAGACAGGCTCACCCACCATGCCCCCACACCCCAGCACGCCAAACGATTCTAGTCATTCATTCTGCTCACTTCTGTCTTCAATAGAGATAGTGGGCCAAAAGGCAAACAGATTCTGGGCATTCATTCAGCACTTCTCGAATGGGGATCTCTCTACCTCCTAGGAGGTACATAGAGCCACAAGATCAACACAGTGCATCTTTTTCGAGCTTCAATTCATGCAAGGATTTTAGAGACATGCGGTACTTTCATGGTAAATCAAACACAAGTATACTACGGAGTAAAATGTGAAAGTTCTAGTGTTTTCAAAATAAAATGTGAGATTCAAAAAAATTTTATGATTTTGGCCACGATGGCTTTCACTTCCAGATTCTCACTTTATTCTATGTTTAGGGATTCTCTGTGTGTGTGTGTGTGTGTGTGTGTGTGCGTGTGTTCGTTTTAAAGGTTGAGAAGTATTGCCAATTACCATCTGTGTTTACCTTAGTATAGATTCAATTATCAGATTATCTAAGACTAAGACTAGGGATGGATAAATTTTGATAGGGGGTAGAAATTGCTTTCAGAAAACACCCGAAACCTGAGGAGCTGTCCAGGGAAAGACACTCAGAGAGGATCTAGGAATCTAAGGGCTTATTGAAGGAAGGTGCGTCTCTGTATGCTGGAAGGAAATCTTGTCAACCCAATACTTAAATAAGTGAAATGGGCAGAAGCAAGGAAGGCTAGAATCAAAACAGCCAGCTTCCCAGCAGCACAAAAAAGACCTGGGCTTTATTACTGTAAGTAGTGGCTGCCTGACCCCAGTCCCCAGAGAGGAGCCAGGAATCGAGTGACCTCATTTTTGTCACTGGGCACCATGGTAGTATGAACCCCAGTTTTGATCCCCTACCAATGACTGGGCACTTTTCCAGCAAGTTTGAGGATCTGGGAAGGGGTGAATTTTGGCAGGGAAGCTGGGAGCTAGCTGAGACACACGAAAATGGCAGGCAGTGAGTCCTGCTCAGCAGCTGCATTTGAGGGGAGAGGGTGCCTGCCAGTCAGCTTCGCAAAGGAGTTGGCTGACACTTTGCAGCTCATCAGCCCAGAGTTGTTCCATGTCTGGCCCTTCAGTGTCTTCCAGCCCACACCAGGTGGGCAGGCTCAGCTAGCACACAAAGGGCCACTGAAAAGCCCTCTTAGCATAATTTCCCAGCCTTTTGTCCTTTCTTCTCCTAGTGACAAATCTTTTGGAATGATCCTTTTCTTCCACATTTTCTGCATGCATTCTCTGTCACCCAGCGTTCCTGCTAGCTCCCAGTCTTCCCAGTAGCTCAGTGGCTCAGGAGGCTTCTCTCCCTTTTCCTTCACCCACCATGTACCAAACACCAGAGCCCTGGTTGGCCCTAGATGCTGTGGGGTGACTGGGTCTTGCTGAAACGCAAGATGGAAATTAAAGGGTTGGAGGCTACAAAATTATAAAGTGGGTTCCCTCCTTGACCTTTCTGATGATATCATCTCCTTTCTGTCATCCCAGGGCCAGCTTAGCAACCTACGGAGGGAGTCCCCTTGCTGCCTTAGGCAGTTGCAGTACATACTCCAGCCATTGATGACACTCTGCCCTTCAGGCATTTATCTTTTCCTGGGTGCTAATGAGTGGGCGGGCTGCCCCAGCAGAGGCAAGCAGTTTAGTAAAGTGTCTGCAGGAAAGGCTAGTAACCTGTCTCTCTGTGTAATCTCAGCTGAAGTCTTGGAGTCATGGCCTTTTTTGGAAATACTATCACTCTGTAGTCAAACAAGCGTGGGTTCAAATCCTAGATTAGGTTCTACTAGCTGTGTGACCTTGTGGAAATTACTTAGCAGCCTCTGTGAGCCTACCCTCTTGGTTTACTGTGAGGATTAAATTTGATAATGCATGTAAAATGCCATCACATTGCCTGGCTCATAAAGTGATCAATAAAAGCAATAATAATTATTATTATGAATTGTCATGTGGTTGGAATCCAGGTTCCACTACTTACTGCTACATGAGTCTTGGTTTCCTCCTCTGTAAAATAAGAATAATGATGTTACCTGGTAAGAGGGAGTGGTGATCCTGAAATGAGCTAATGCATGTAATGCTCTCAGGGCTGGCTGGAGGTCCTACCAGGAGAGTTGAAGTAATTGCATCCCTGAGATGAGGAACTGCTGTCCTTTTCCTAGGAGTGTTAGCAGCGTGCCTAGCTCACAGTTAAGTGTTGGATCAATAAATGGTAGTCAGTATTACTATTATTACTAGAGGCCAGGATACTCTCTGTCTATTTATCCCTGGATTCTCAGTTAATGGCAAGTTGGTTACTTGGATATTAAGTGCTGATTTCAGAGCAAAGTGCTAGTGAAGCCAGGCTGCCTCCATTCACTCTCAGTATGCAGGGAAGAAAAACAGTCACTTATTATGTTCATCGCAATGTATTGGTTTCAATAGAAAATAGACTTCTGGCTGGACCATCTTCATTTGTCATCCAATTGTCCTCAGATTTGAAGAGACTGAACTCTTGCCCCCAGGGGCCCTCACCAAATTTCAGTGCAACTGGATCCAGGGTCCCCATTTTACATGAAAGTGTTTATTTTGCTGCATTTTGGTACACGGTTAAGAACACTGAAGAATCTTCACCATGTTCTCTCTGTACCCCACCTCCATCATTTCTATTGGACATGGGAAGTACACACAACTTGTCAAACAACAAAAATAAGAACAAGAAAATTCCATCTACATGATTTTCTGGGGTGACAGTTCTCTCTTTGGAAGTGAAACAAGCTAGTTTTCATCAAGTCCTGAGAACTCACTTTAATCGAGAGCAAGAAACAATGCAAATGCTGCATCACTTCAGACTGGAATTAGGCAGAATATGAACAGAACGATGAGCCTTTAAATAGATGACTAGGAGGCAGATTGGTTTTGAGGAAGAGTGACAGCTAACATTTACTGAGACCTTTTATATCTGTTATCTCATTCAACACTTCCAATAACTCCATAAGGTAGATTCTGCCATCGTCTTCATTTCACAGGTAAGGCTGAAAGAGGTTAGGTGAGCTACCTGAGATCACATCACTAGTAAGAAGTAGATTCTGAAAGCCACACACCTAATCGCTATCCTAAACCAGACAGTGCCTCACTGGTCACCCAGGAACCCTCAAGCGTGCATTTGTTTAGTGACACAGTCCCTCTCAATACTCTTTCTTGCTTCACCACCGCTTCTTTATTTTGTTTACCACACAGCAGCTTGAATGGAGCCTGAGCATATGCTTTGAGTGAGCCCAGAAAGCAGCAGAAGAGGGCTAATCAGATTCCTGAGAGGCATTTATTTTAGTTCTTAACTAACCATGAGCTTTATTATAATAACTGATACAAACCAACTTGTCAGGACCTGTGTTATTAATATTAATAAAGACTGAACAAGGTGAGGCTCAGGAGACCCTGGAGGGGATCCCACCTTCTGAGACATCACCCCAAGAAAATCTGCCAGGGACAGTCTGGCTGGAAATATTATTATTCATACTGGACAGCTGGTTCCTGGCTCCCTCTCCAGTCCCTGGAGATGGGAGGCCAATTCTTCCCTGCTTCTCTTCATCTCTTTCCTTTGGAAGGATTAGAAATAAAGTCTGAGTCACTTCTCTGGCTAGCCTTTTTTTTTTTTTTTTTGCACTAGCTCAGTGTGTCTGTGGCCCCACATGTGACTGACTCCATGTGTGTCCCTTTGTGTGTGTTGTGTTCCTCAGAGCATTTTCTCAGGATGGGCTCTGCCTGTGCATTTGCAGGGAATGTTGTGTGTTTCTCTCCCTGCATGTCTTCACTTTCACTTGCCATCCGCTTTTAATAATTCCTTCAGCTTGGTTTCCCAGCTTAGGCTACTCCCATCCAGATGCAGGGAATTTCCATCCTTTTTTCAAGGTGGGAAGTGCCAGGAAGAAAGCAAAAAGTGTGCTCAGTGGAGGGATGGCCAAATCTGCTAGTCAGCTACTCCACTGCTGAGCCCAGCTGCGGGAAGCCACAGAATCCTGTGCGCGGAGCTCTCCTCTATATCCTGGAAATTCCGTACAGCCTAGGAGAACAGCCCTTGTCCCACAGTTGCCCCTCAGTAGCCCTCCAGCCTCTTCTGAAGCTTTAACCAAGTGCTTGAAAAGAACCGAAAGTGAGGAAATATTCCAACTAGAATGGATCCCTTTATGCCAACAGCCTCCTTTAGAGTTCAGGAACACAGAGGAAATCGAGGACGGCTCACTTTTCACCTTAGAACTCACAAGGCCCAAATGTGCGGATGTTTAGCTGTCTCTCCGAGGTGCCTCTGACACTCGGAAATTCACCATGTATTTGGCATCAGCAGGAGCTCCTCAACTCCACTGCTTCCTCCTGCTTCTCTCTTCCCTGGCCTTAACTTCACCTACCCAGAGCCACTGTGAGGCTGCCCTTTTGGGGGAAGGAAGAGTGGCCTTTTTTTCTTGGCCCTCAAAACTCCTCTGAAGGGGTCTGAAGCCCGCTGGGAGGCCAAGAGCTTCATCTTGAATCTCGGCTGCTGCATGTTTAGTATTCACAGCATGTCTCTAAAAAATGTCCTGAGATCATTCATCAGGCACTGTGCTGTGTGCCTAGCTGCTCTCCTTCCGGGTGTGTGTGTGTGTGTGTGTGTGGCCAGGACCCTCCCTCCATCTGCTGGTGAACACACATGCACACACACCTTACCCTTCTTCCCTTTTCACCAAACCAATCGCGTGTTCTAAGCAGACCTCTGCCAGCTGACAGATCGCTCCCTTACTGAGGTGGGCTCCTGGCGTTAGGCCTGGGCTCGAAGCCGCTCACACTCCAGTGCTGGAGCGAGGCGCTGAGAGCAGGAGCCCGAGCCGAAACTCAAGGTGCGTGTGGAT
This sequence comes from Macaca fascicularis, assembly GCF_037993035.2. Taxonomy (NCBI): domain Eukaryota; kingdom Metazoa; phylum Chordata; class Mammalia; order Primates; family Cercopithecidae; genus Macaca; species Macaca fascicularis. The sequence goes on from NC_088395.1 coordinate 114,019,842, forward strand.
ATTTGCGATGGTGACCAGGAGGGGAGCTGCAGGGAGGGCATCCCCAGCAGAAGGCGAGCAAACAAGGGGCGAGAAGCAAGGTCAGGGGCCAGGGAATGGAGTCTCGGAAGCAAGCGTTCCTGCTGCCCCTTCTCCGCAGTTCACTCCCCGCCCCCCTTTCGCGGGTTCACTTTGGAAATTGGCTTGCCCTCTCGGCAGCCAGCAGTTTCCGGCAGAGTCCGGCCGGAACGGTCAGATTCAAGAAGTGAGGCAGCGCCAGTTTGGGTTGCTGGGTTGCTGGGTTGTTCTTGGGAGATTCTTTCCCCAGTTGTCAATTTTTTTGCTTATTTTTAGTAGTGACCCGAGCCAGGAACTGCGCCTTTAAGCCGCTTTCCCATTCGGGGAAATCGACGCCAGCACTCGAGGGTCGGGAGGCGCCGGAGAGGCCCCTCATTCTGCACTCCCCTCTTTCCTCCCCCTCCCCCTCCCCCCGCCCCTTCTCCCCTCCCCTCCTCGGCCGTCCGGCCGCCTCGCCGCCATCCGTCACCTCGCTGCCTGCCGCACTCCTGGAGCGAGAGAGCGACGAGCGAGCCACGGCGATGGTGCCGCCCGCGGCGCAGCCATGAAGCCCGCCCGAGGAGCCCGCGCGCGCTGCTGCCATCCTGCCCGCAGCCCGCCGCCTGCGCGCCAGCTCCCCGCGTCCCGGGCCAGCTGCTGCCGCCCAGCCAACCTCTGCTCGCCCCGCCGCCCGGCGCCTCTGAGCCCCAAGCCCATGCCGGGCTCGGGGGCACGGGCGCCCTAGTCCCGCTGCCGCCGCCGCCGCCGCTGCGACGCCGCTGCCGCGCCGCTGAGGAGGCGGAGGAGGAGGAGGAGGAGGAGGAGGAGGAGGAGGTTGAGGAGGAGGAGGAGGAGGAGGAGGAGGAAGGTAAGAGGCGCTCTGCCTTAAGGGGGGCGCGCCCGCTGTCTCAGCCCAACCGGGGGTGGGTCGCGGCGGGAGCGTTCTGCCCCGGGCGGGCTGGGGGGCGACTGGCGCTTGGGCGCCCCCGGGAGCCGGGGGCAGGGCGGGGGGCGCCGAGCGTCTGGCCGCCCGGAGTTTGGGCGGGCGGGGTAACGGCCCGCTGCGTGCCCACTGCCCGGGCGAGTCTCTGGCTTGGCGGGCTCGTTTCGCCGCCGCGGGTGCGGGGTGAGGAGTCGAGCTCAGGGGAGTGCAGCGCGTTCATTATGGAGCCTTTGTGTGCGCGCCTGGGCTGTGGGCACAGTTGGGAGAGCTGGAGAGACGCGGGGCCTGGCTGCTGGGAGGTGGCCACTTAGCCGGGGTGCCCGGCGAAACCCGAGCCTAAGGGCTGCCAGAAACAGCTGTCTGAAGCATGTGCGTGGTTCCTGGGGCCATGTTCACAAGCGGACACTGACGCGCACACACACGCACACACAGCCGCACCACATACCCGGCCCTCAGCCACACAGCCCCATGCAAAGACCACACACACACACACACACACACACACACACACACACACACAGAGAGAGAGAGAGAGAGAGAGAGCGAGAGCGCTACACTTGCCCCCTCCCACCAAGATGCTAATAAAGCTCAAACACATATACAGATATATGCACCTCCCCCCAGCGCTGCTAAAACATGCACACACACACACACACACACACACACACACACTCCTCTACTCCGCAGCCTAGTGCTTTGGAGGCTGAAGAGTGTGTATGTGAGTGTGTGTGTGTTTTCTCAGAGTGGTCTTGAGAAACTACATGACAACTACACATTACTGCAGATCCAGTACCTGCTGCTTCCCCCAGTACACACCCAGCAACCCCCCCATCACATCACACGCAGCTACTGTAGACACCTCCACCAGATCCCTTAAGAACCCCATTCTGGCAAAAAGGCGTGCCCAACTCTGGTAGTCATACCCTCCACACTCGAGCTCCTGGGTTTCCTGCACACACACACCACACCCCCATACACACACACTGAAACCACTGCAGGGGCAAATGTTTGACACCTTTCCCCAGAAGCGGGTGGCACCTCCACCCTTGCAGCTGCAACTAAAGAGCCCCTGATCACAGCAAATGCCGAATTCTGCTAGACCTGCCCCCTCCCCTTGGCATCTTGGTCCAGGTGCAAAACCGGGGAGTCCACCGGGTGGTCTTAGCATCCTGCAGCTCTTAGGGAGGGCGGGGCAGTCTTTGGACTCCTGCCTTCGGAGAAACTGCTATAAGAGCAAGGCTCCCTTGGGGGCGCCCTTCTCGAAGTGGAGGGTGGGGGATTCTATGCTGACTCAGAGCGAAGCACCAAGTGAGAGGACACAGGATAGTGTGCCTGTTCAGCCACAGAGGCCCTCAGCTGGGAGGCCCTGCCCCTCCCTCCCCTTCCTTGCCCATGAAGCTCACTGCAGGAGAAGCAGGGGAAACCCAGCTGCCAGCTTCTTGGGAGCTAAGAGAGTCTTTTCGGGAAGCCTTTACTGTTTCCGCTGAGCAAAAGGATCTTGCTCTAACCGGGGAGACCTCAACAAGACTTGGCCGTGCCCAAGCAAACATGCCAGCGTCTACCCAATTTCATGGCTTGTTTTATTGTTTGTTTGTTTTTGTATTTGTTTTTCATATGAGAGGACTAATTCAACCTTAGCAGCTTGTCATGAAGGTACCCCTGAGGTGGAATAAGGCATAATGTATTGTGGATGGGGGAAGCAAGGTTGAGGGGAGCAAGCACTAGTGGTTTTCACTGGTTTAAGTAGAGATGCGGAGTTAGAATGTAGATTGGTAAAATCGTGACGGTGATGGCTTCGACGTCAGAGCCCCTTCCCTGCTCCTGCCCCTCCCGTCAGCTGCTCAGGACTCCTCTGGGTCCTCTCCCCTGCCCCCTTAGATTATTTAGGCGGGGCTTTGCTCACTGCTGGGGCAAATTTGATGACAGAATCCCTGCCAGGCCAAGGTGTTAATAGCTGATAGAGGTTTACTGCTTACACCTCACAGGTGACATTTGCATTTTTAAAGGAGACAGAGGAGTGACTCTGTTGGTGGGGCTTTCAGGCACCTGTGGCAGGACCCAGGCAGGAGCAGTTTGTGGACAACGTCATCTGTCTACTCTACTGTCTGCGCCTAGGCCAGATTTATGGGTGATGTGTGTGTGGGAGTGAGGGTGTCAGAAGGTGAGATGTAATTGTGGAAGGTTTTGAGGCCTACAAAGAGAAGGTTTCAACTGACTTGAGAGGCAATTGGGAGCCACTGCCGGATTCTGAGAAAGGAAGGAATAAGATCTAAGCAGGAAAGAAACACTCATTGCTGCATGTGGAGAGAATACCTCCTATCCCTCGCTGGCACCCACCACCACAACTGCCTTGCAGTTGTGGGCTGAAGGCCACCAGGGAGAGGAGACTGGCCAGGGGAGGGAGGCAACTGCCCCAGGCTTCTGCCCCTGAGGGTTTCCCAGATATGTGAGGCATTCTGCTGAGTGGCCAGACTATTGGCCTGAAGTCAGTAAGTGCCCCCTCCGACAGAAGCTAGTGATGCTGTCGGTGCTACAGCTTCTTTGGATAGTGCAACAGAGCCTCTACCCCACTGGAGGAGAGGTCTGGGGACTCCTATGAGGCTGCGGGCTGCATTTGGAATGAGTCAGGGGACCCCTCCCTCTTGTAAGTGGTGCAGTCCGAGGGTCTTGAGAAGTGAGCTGTGTGGCCCAATTGGGGGATTTTGTGACCAACGACATCCTATGGTAGCAGTAGTAGATTGAAACAGTGCAACAAGAAAGCCCTGGGATTGCTGATGACAGCAGCAAGCTGGGAAAGGCACTTGGAGATGGGGTTGGGGGTGGGTAACAGGGTAGTCTCTGGTGAGATGGGTAGAGGAGAGGAATTGCCCCATCGCCGTAATACTTACTTCAGCCCTTGGAGGGAGCATGGGTGGATGCAGGACAACCGAAGCGCTCTGTACCCACCCACTCCCACTACGCATAAATGATTGGGCTCTGTGGCCAATGCCTGATAAGGCACTTGGAGGGGCAGCACCAATGCAACAGAGGAAAGATCCCTGTTTTTGTGGCACCTCCAGGCTAACTGAAGCCATAAGACACACGTACACACACACACACACACACACACACACACACACACACACACACATATAAATACACACACACATCACACACAAGACACACACCCCTCGGGCACACCCCCACACCGCAACACATACCTGGGGCAATTTGTGGAAAGAGAGGCTCACGCAGACAAAGTTGGTTTTGGGGGGTTCGTGCCTTCACGTATAGGCCCTAGCAATCATTGCTAGGGGAACTGGGATTGATAACTATTGATACTGGATGAAAACCCTTGGCTTTGACAGGCCTCCTGGGAGGAAGCACACTCAAGTCAGCTTCTGTTTGTGGGGCAGCCTCAAGGCCATTAACATTCCCAGCAGAAAACTCTGTTCTGGCTCTTCTCTCAAGGACTTCTGTTTTCCTTTTTACCATAAATTCAGAAACAAAAACATTCTCTTGCATTATCGGCAACCAAAATGAAGGACTCTCAAAATGGGGTGGACCTTATTATCTGCTGAGAAATACTGGGCCTAGGGCAAAGGGGTAGGGTAGGGAGCAAATCCAGAGAAACATGCCATTTTCTCTCCTTTCCTCCCCTCAGCTGAGCTGCTAAAGGCAAGGACAGTGATCTTGGGGTTCTGTATTATTTCCCACCCATGACAGGCAGCGCCCCCTTTTCTGAGACCTGAGGCACCATCCTTACAACAGAACATTAACAGCCTGCAGCACACTAGTGCCCAATCCCTGGTAGTCAGAAAATAAGCCTGGAAATGGGAATATGTGTATAATGTGGGGCGGGGGAAAGGAGAAAGAGGAAAAGAGGTGCTACTTTTGTATCTGTAGGAGCAGGTGTGTCTGTTCCTGTGTGTTTGTGTTAAGGAAGATGAGAATGAGCAGGTGTGTGCACTCTCGCAGCTTTCTCAGCATGCATGCCATAGCCAGTGTTTTTGCTCTGAGCCTCAAACTCACTTTGCCATTAGCCACACTACTAGCCACTCCCAGCTTTTGAAAGAGCTCTCTGCTAGGTTCTAATATCTGGGTCTCCTTCCAGCCAAGTGACCCCTCCTTTTATCTCTTTTATTGCTAGTTCTTCTTCCTACCCCTCAAATCTGGGTGTTCTCCAGCTCCTCTTGCTTTCCACTTTCTTTGTTGACAAGGGACACACAGGCATGCATGGCTTCCCTTCTCACCTCTTTACCAGCCATTCCCATTTCTCTAGCCCAAACTTAACCCCACTCTTGAGGTTCAGTCCTGTATTTCCAGCTGCTTGCTAAACATTTCCCTTTGGATAACTTGCTCTCAGACTCAGTATTTCTCAGAGATGACTCACTCTTCTCACCTTTCTTTTACCATAAGCCTTCTAGTCTCCCAGGCTAGAAACCTCAGAGCCATCTCTGACTCTTCCCCTATACCCCAGTCCACTGTGCCTCCTGCCACCACCTCACAGCCACACTGCACTAGTCTCTTTCCTTTCTAGTCCATAATACACACAACTGCTAGATGAATGTTGTGGAATATCCTTTATTCATAATGCTTCTGATCATCATCCTTGGAGGGTGATAGCTGATTGCCTGTGGGATAAATTTCAGCCTCCTTAGCCTGGCATTCAAAGCTCTCCTTGTGTGGATCTAACCCTGTATATTCTTCCAACCCTATTTCTCACGCTTGGTCCACATCATTGATTCTCAAATTTTAATGTGTCTTAAAATTACTTGAGGGAACTTGTTATAATGCAGATTCCTGGGTCCCACTTCCTGAGCTTCTGATTCAGGAATATGCATTTGAACAAGCTCCCCAAGTGATTTTGATACACTTGGTCTACTTGTGAAACAAAGCCCTACATGGACCCTTCTACTCTAGGCAAGTTTCTTACCCCAGGATCTCCTAAACACACCTTGTACATTTTTTCCCCCTCTATGTTTTGTTCATTCCATTTCACTCACCAGGAATGCCCTTTCCTCTCTGCCTATGCTTCTCTCCTATTCAATATCACTATACCTATCCTTCAGCTCTACATTCAAATTCACCTCCTCTGTGAAATCTTCTCTGATCATTTTAGACTAAAGTGATCTCTGTCTCCTGTGAACTCCTCTGTCTCTAAAATACATTTGGGGCTGGGTGTTGGTGGCTCAAACCTGTAATCCTAACACTTTGGGAGGCTGAGGTGGGAGGATCGCTTGAGCCCAGGAGTTTGAAACCAGCCCTTGTAACACAACGAGACCCTGTTTCTACAAAAAACTAAAACATTAGCCGGGTATGGTGGTGCATACCTGTTGTCTCAGCTACTCGGGACTATAGGGAGGCTGAGGTGAGAGGATGGCTTGAACATGGGAGGTCGAGACTGCAGTGAGCTGTGGTCGCACCAGTGCACTCTAGCCTGGGTGATAGAGTGAGACCCTGTCTCTAAATAAATAAATAAATAAAAATACATTTGGCAAGTACATCATTTTTTAAATTTTTTTAAATTCCCATAGCATATGTGCCTTATACATAGTAGATGTTCAATAGGCATAGTTGAGTTGGACTGAATACTTGTTGATTCATATTAGACAGGGATTCTATCATATCTCCCCCTGCACATTAGTTCACAAAACATTTATTGAGCACCAATTATGTACAAGGCACTGTGCTAGTTGCTGTGGATAATACAAAAGATGAAGGAGGCTTCCTGTCCTTCTCCTCAGTCATCTTTGAATTTATAGTGCCTAGTGCATAGAATAGATACTTAATAAATACTTGTTGATTGATCAAATGAATGAGTTCGTGAATAAGTGAAGGGATGAAGTTCAGATTGGAAAAAACTTGAGCAAGGACGTAGGGTGGCTGTGTCATAGAGAAATAGGGCAGAAATGGAAGATAAGGCTAGGAAGATAGAGTGGGTATAGTGGATGATGATGATGATTATTATTATTAGAGACAGAGTCTCATTCTATTGCCCAAATGAGTGCAGTGGCATGATCATGGCTCACTGTAGCCTCGAACTCCTGGGCTCAAGTGATCCTTCTATCTTAGCCTCTTGAGTAGCTAGCTAATGTTTAGTGTTTTGTAGAGACAGGGTGTTGTTGTGTTGCCTAACCTGGTCTCCAATTCCTGGGCTCAAGCAATCCTCCCACTTCAGCCTCCCAAAGCACTGGGATGACAGGCATGAGCCACTGCGTGCAGCCTGTCTTTATTTCTTCTTATAAATATTTTCAACCTCAAAAAAATTAGAGAAAATAGTATAGTAACCCCCATATACTCATTATCCACATTAACTAGTTATCAGGACTTTGCCATATTTGCTTCAACTATCATGCCAAATATCGATCACATCATTTTATTTCTAATATTTCTCTATGCATCTCTTAAAAACTGGACATTTTCTAACATAACTACAGAACTGTTAATACACCTAACAAAAGTAACAATAATGCCTTTGTATTATCCATTACTCTGTCATAATCACATGCCCTCAGTTGTCTCAAAACATGTTTTACAGTTGGCTTGTTTGACAGACGTTCCAAAAAAGTTCCACACATGACCTTTGTTTGTTATATTTCTAAAGGCCCTTTCAACAGCCCTCTCTCTTTGACTTGTCACAGAAATCAGGTTGTTTGCTCTGCACAATTCCCACATTCTGGTTTGTCCTCTTATTGTCAGTTAGCTTGCTCACCTATCCCCTATATTTTCTGTAAATGGAAGTTAGCTCTGGGCTTGATTAGATTCAAGATCCTTTTTCTTTTTCTCTCGCTTTGGCATAGTAATTAAAAGAAGATCATTCTGGACGCAGGAAGACCAGTTAACAGGTTGTTACCATAGATGGCTGGGTACAGAAAGAAGATGGGTGAATGTATTTGGAGGTAGAGGAAACCTGATTTACCTACCAATTGGATGCGTGGGGAGAGGAAGAAGGAAGTCAAAGATGATTCTGAGGCTTTGAGCCTGCATAACCAGGAGGGTACCAATACCACCCTATGCGAAGGATGAGTTTTTAATGAGAGCAGCAGGTATCATGGTTAGATTAGAGGAGGAACTTTCTCACAGTAAGAGGCTATCTGCTCTGTTTTTTTCCAGATAATACTATCTTTCCCAGAAAAAATTTTGATTTGTGGTATAGCTAAACATTTGCTAATGTTTGGAAAACATTTGGAAGGGGACTCCTTATTTTTTGTTAACTGCAAATAGTTAAATTTCCAGCCCCAGGGCCTTGAGAGGGAGGATAGTATATACAATTCTGGATAGAGAGAAGGTAATGCTGATATCTCCCTTGCAGATGAGCCTACTGTCCCGTATCATCATGGGTTTCTGAGTCATCAGGCTTGGGTAGGGGAGTGGAGGATGCCAGAACCTGGGATTTCTCTAGACACAGCCAATGAGCATAGCTCAAGATCCATGTCCTTCCTTGATGTTCCCTGAAGTCTCTATCCCACACCGACTCTTCCACCCAATATGGAGACGGAGGCTGTGTGGACCCTCAGTGGACCATGGCAACAGTGTTCTTGCCAAGGTCAAAAATTGCCTGAAAGCCCTGTGATATTCACTGGACTCTGACAAAGCCCCACGATTATTTCGACACCTCTGTAGGAACTTGCTTAAGTCGTTGAATTGGATTAGGTGAGAACTACTCTCAGCTGCATCCCATCATATCCTCCTTCATAAAGGCTTTTCTCTCTCTTCCTTCCCCTAACTCATCTTTCTTCTTGCATTTTCTTCTGCTCCCCTCTCCCTGCTCTTTCTCTTCCAGCGTACATTTATTCTCTCGAGTTAATCAAACACTGGCCTCTGCAGCCCATTGTGTCTCAGATTGATCACTTAAGCAGCGTTATTGATTGCCCAGAAAACCTTAGGAGGTGGGAGTGTTCTGAAAGCTAGGATCTGACAGCTGATTGGCTGCCTATGTCTCACTCCGCAGCCTCAGCTCCTCTGCCATCTGGAACATCTTTTGAGAAAGGTGAGGGAATGAACAGGGGAGATCTTCAGAGGGCTTCACTTATCTCATCCTTCGTTCATACTGGAGTTAAGGCATGGGAACAGAAGTCTATTGACAATTCCAGGATCTAGCCCTGTACTAATGTTGTGGTGAGAAGGGGAAAGCAAAGGCCCTGCTCTTTGGAAATCCGTAATTTAACAGAAAAACAATACTGATTCATATGAAGTAACTAAGAATAATTCAAGATGGAAAACAATTATGTGCCACATTTTTTTGCTCTAAACAGTAAGCACTGTAGGGGTTCAAAGCACAGAGAGAATGAGAGTGTGGGCTGGAACGAGGGGAGAAGGCTTCCCAGAAGAGGTTGAACCTGTGTTATGTTTTGAGTAACATGTGAGATTGAGATTGTTGACTAGAAAAAGAGCAGGCTTCTGAGGGGGAGGCACAGCATAGGGAAAAGGCTGGAGATGGAAATGGTCGGGGTGTTATCAAGAAAGGGTCAGAAAGAAGTCTGACTAGAGGAGAGGGTGTATATGCAGGCACAGTGGGGAAAAAATGATTGGCTGGGTATGGGATGCCCAGATTTGAAGAGCCTTTGATGTCAGAAGGAGAAATTTGGACTTGGGGAAACCTTGCAGGCTGTCGGACAATTATGTCTAGTGGTTTAGGATGGTTAGCTTTGCAATTGGAAGCAGAACTGATTGGAATAGGGAGAGACTTGAGACCAGCCTGTAAGATACTACGGCAATCTAAGTGAGAGGTGATAAGGGTGGTGGCAGTGGGCATAGAGAGGAGGGTCGAATCCAAAAGTCTCTCAAGGCATCGGCGTGGCTGATAAACCACCAAGTAGATTTTCTTGATTTGTTTTTGTCTCACTCACTCCTTCCTCTTAGCCTCAGTACTTACACTTTCTTTGCCATATGCCCTCAGGACCTTAAGGTGGCAGTTTCTGGAGCTAAGATGACATTGAGCATTATAATCAGTTATCCATTCCAAGTAAAGTAGATTTGCACAGGGGCCTTCAGTGCCATGACCTGAAACAGTGAGCAGTGAGGAATCTGGCTGCAGAATGCAGTTGAGATGATAGCCAACCTAGGGTGCTGAGTATTACATCCCCCAACAGGGAGGCCGGAGGCAGTCCCCCAAGGCTTCTGAGAGCTGGTAAGAGTGAGGAGACATCTTTCAGCTTCCCTGGTAGAATCAGTTTGAAAATTCTTCTGAGCACTTGGGAATCATCTCAGTGGAGGTCACACCTGTGCCAGAGCATGGCAAGAGCTACCACAGCACTTTGATGCCAGCTGGAGCTCTGTTGTTGCAGCTGGTATGAGGAAATGAAGTGAGGAGTCCACAGGTAGGTGGGAGAGTCATGGCCAGGGCCTCTGCCTGCTCACTAGCCTCCCCTACCAACTTTCCCCTCCCTACCCAATCCACTGAATATCAGCCCTGAGTAGGTGTCTGGGCCAGGTCTGCCAGCCCTGGATTTGAGGGAAATAGAGAACTGCAGATAAAGAGATATTTGTGAGATTTTAGTCTCCTTTTACTGGTTCTTCTTGTGGGAGCATATGATGCCTTGTAAAGATGAATGAGTACAGTAGTTCTGCTCAGGCTGTGGGCTCCTAACTGCCAAGGGAGCTCTGCTTCGAGGGCAGGACCACCCAACCAAACAGGCCTCTCCTTGCTTCTGATCCAAACCCACTGGGAAAACAGAGGAACAGATGGCCAGATTGGTGGATGAACACACGTGTGTGTGTGCGCGCATGCATGCAAGCGCGCGCACGCGCACACACACACACACACACACACACACACACACACACACATTCTTCATAGTCTGTCAATCAGCGGCCTCCAGCACTTCCCTGCTAAAGATTTCTGTTTTGATTTCTGTAAAGTCTTCTGGTTGCAGATTTGAGGCAGGGGTGGTGGTTGGTGGCTAAGTAGTAGGCAGGTGTCCAGAGTGGAAAATGCTTATGCAGGTGAAGGATTGAGAAGAGAGAATGCAAGTCACTGACTAGGGCAGTTTGTATATTTACTGCCCATTGAAGGCAGAAAGAAAAGGGCATGGTGGCAACAACTGGCTTAGGAGTCAACCAGGTAAGTGTCAAGATCTCTCAATTTGGAGATTCTGCTACAATCTGTACTCGCTGTTTCTCTCCTAAGTTTTGTCATTGGTTTATACATTTCTTCCTTCAGTAATTTTTCTCTTTATCATCCCACTTCTAACCTAGACCCAAGCAAGTTGGTTTCAGATGGTTTTCCAGTTGCCACAGGGAGAAACTGAAGTACCCAGAGGATTTTTTTTTTTTTTTTTTTTTAGACAGGGTCTCTATCTGTTGCCTAGGCTGGAGTGCAGTGGCACCACCACAGCTCACTGCAACCTCTGCTCCCGGGCTCAAGTAATCCTCCCACCTCAGCCTCCCAAGTAGCTGGGACTACAGGTCCATGCCACCACGCCCAGCTAATTTTGTTTATGTTTTGTAGATATGAGCTCTCACTGTGTTGCCCAGGCTTGTCTTGAACTCCTGAGCTCAAGCGATCCTCCCACTTGAGCCTCCCAAAGTGCTGGGATTATAGGCATGAACTACCGTGCCCAGCCCCCAGAGGATGTTTTAAATAAATTTGCCTCTAATCCTGTATCAGTATGGCCAGGAATCTGGATCTCTCTTTTGTGGACTGGGGTTCTGAAAACCAGCCCACTCACAGGGCTGGTGAAGGTCCTGTGTGTCGCACTGGCTCTGTTGCCACCATCAGTGAAATTGCAGAGAATGCAGATATGATTAATAAAGTGAGTGTTGTTCCATATTCATCTCGTCACATACAATCGAGCTGTAATCTTTCTAATATGTGGAGAAATCACTCACTGACAGAGAAAAAGGAGGGGGTTCTTTAAACAGACCCACTAGTCTGCTGCCACCACACAGTTTAGTGTCTGTCACCTGCAAAGTCCAAATCAGCATTGACTGTTGGGTCTGCTTTCTTTACTTCCCCCGACCAGCTTTAGAGATTTCCACACTTAGTCTAAATATAGCTTGTCCTGCTTTGGAATTCTAGGTGATTGCTGGAAATGATAAAGTCTGGCCTTTAACCGGAGCTCCAGTTGCATTTCATTATTACCTTTAAGGACATTTTCTCTTTGGAGTTTACCATAATTTTAAATTCATCACATCTAGAAGCAAACTCGGGATCTCCTCTCCAACCTTACCCTGCATGCTGAAAGCTCCTGCCCCTCTTCAGCAGGCTGTATCTCTGTCTCTATCAATGACACCATCACTCTTTTGATAGCCCAAGGCCTGAGACTTGGAATCAATCACTCCCTCCCCACTCCAGTCAGTCACCTTGTCTTGGCAGTTCATCTCTCACAGGTGCCTCACAAATCCACCCCCTCTTGACCATTCCCACAGCCACCATCATAGCCCAAGCTCTCATTACCTCATGCCTAGATTACTGCAGCAGCCTCCTAACTGGTCTCTCTGCATTCAGCCTCCCATCAGCGCCAAGTGATCCTTCAATGCTGCTGCCAGAGGAGTCTCCTTAAAACATCTTTCATCATGTCATTCCCTGCTTAAGAACCTGTAATAGCGCCCTTTTGCTTACTATATCAAATAGAAGCTCCTCTTCCTGGTATTTGAGGCCTGCCTTCCACAACATCTGGAATTCACTATATATATATATATTCCCAACCCCCAGGCTCCCCTAGTCTCCTTACTCTCCCTGTCCACTGTACCCCACTTGGTGCTTACTCTTGTCCCTACAGCCATTTTTTTTCTCTTCCCCCAGCCTGCAGTGGCCCCCTTTGCTCCATCTCTGGAAATCCTTCCATCGTATCCTCCAACCAACAAGCTCAAGTCCAGCCTCTGCTATGAAGACTTCCTGATTATTCTAGCTCTCATTGGCTGCCCCCATTTTAAAAATTATAATTTTCCCCTTATCATAAAAGTAATATCTATGCATAGTAGAAAACTTTGAGAATACAGAAAAATAAAGAGGAAAAAAAGGCACACACAATTCCACCTCTTCCTTTTTGGAATCTGAACAGTCTTTCCACCACAGTTCAACACTTGATCCCACTATCTCATATTACTTCAATTTTTCTTTCTCCCCAGCTAGAGACTGAACTCTTCAGGGGCCTCTTTCATCAAGGTATCCTCCAGGCCTGATCCAGACACACATTGCAGGGGCTCAACAAACACTAATTAGTAGAGGAAGGGGAGATGAACCATACATCATCCAGGCTGTATCCTCCCCAACCCTCCACCGTGGCCTAGAGTAGAGGGGTGCATGTTTCTGCATCAGGGCTTGGGGCTTCGTGCCCCACACAGCCAATGGCTCTGTTACTTCCTCTTCCAGGTGAGGAATGATGCACTGGGAGAGAAGGGAATGCACCCTTCTCTCAAGAGAGGGCTGAAAGCTTAGGGTGCAAAATGCCCTGGAATTCTGCTGCCTCTGATGACACAACCCCTTTGCCATGCTAGATTTTTGCCCCTTTAGGAAGCCCCTGGAAAAGTTAATTCATCCTGGTGGCCAGGATCAGCTTTTCCTAATATTTTGGCATTAACTGGCAAGAATCCACAGTTGCCCCCTTTGTCTATCATATTAAAGGGCAATCTCTCATCTGGGTCTTTGCAGACCACCTGCCAGTTCATTTGCCTTCCTTGTTTCTCACTAAAGTATTTCTCCTGATTTCATCAACTAATCCCTTCACTTTAACCAAGTCAGCCAATGTGCCATCTCCTTGAAAACTGAATTTCAGAGTTATCTGCTGTCTGCCACCACCCCCACAACCTCAGCTCCAGGCCCAGCTCAGGGTAGTCCTTCTTCCACAAATACTGTCCTTATTTTTCTCCACCACTAAGGTTTGTGATCCCCAGCAATATAATCTGCCATTGACCTCATACTCAGTGTGCAATCTTCTGGGTGCTTGTATAATTATTTTGTTTTAAAATATTAATATGTACTTGCTATTATATGATCATATCAAAGTGTTCCTCAGCTATTTCCCATTTGGGTTTTATAAAAAGCATTAGGCAGAGTGTGTACTCTGGAGTCGGCCTTACCATTTTGTGTATTTCATATTTGAATACACATTTTTAACATTTCTGAAACTGAAATGCTTCTGATGATCCATGGTTCACTGTAGTTTAATTGGCCAGCATTTCTTCTTTCTTAGGGAAACCTGAGAAAATGTTGCCTCTTACAGTTGATAGCATCTTAGAGTCAATGAAATGCAGTACTAAGTTACTTAACCTCTCTGAGACCCAGTTCCTTTATCTGCAAAATACCTATGTCAGGAGGCTATTGTTGCAAGAACTCAAAGATAATATTTCTACAGCACTCAGCACAGGGCTAAGTGCTATGCTCTCCACTTTGGTAGAGGCTCAATCAATGTTAGCAATTGTAATCCCCCCACTATATTAACTGTAAACCCCACAAGGGCAGGGACATGTTGTTTCTTCTAGCAGATGGTCTGATGTGAAGGATGGAAAAAGGTTCCCTTTCTAAAAATATCTCCTTGCTAGACTGCCAAACAGACAAAATTTCAACATTAATCACTCATTTGAGTTAAGGCATTATCTCCAGAAGACCTCTGTTAAAATGCAAATATGTCACTTGGGAAGGTAACGCATTAACTCATTAGCATTTCTGATCCCATTAGTGCAGATTAGTTTATCAGATTAACTAGCTGTCACCAAGCAAACCCTGAGAGCCCTAGTATGGGGGATGGTAAGATGTGATAATTTCAGGTGGGAGTGGAGCTAGGGGACCAGGTAGTCCTGAGGTTGGGGCCACATCTAATCTAATCTTGCCTTTTAGGATTTGTTTGTTGGTAAGATTGTGGCTCTTTTCTGTGATAAACTAGAAAGGGTCTCAGTGACACAGACAGAAACATATGACTGGAAGGAAATGCAAAGCTGGAAGGGGTGTTGGACCTTAGAGATCATCTAATCCACTCTTCCCCTCGAATTTTTAACTCTCATCATCAAGGCATTCACTGCCTCCCAAGGTAGCCCATTCTGTTGAACAACTCTAATTAGCACATTTTTTGATATCGAGCTGAAAACAATCTTATATTTCTTTCCTCCTTCCTTTTGGCAGCCCCTTTAAAATATCTGAATATAGCTATCACGTTCCCTCAAGTCTGTCTAGCTTTCGACTTTTCTTTTCTTTTTTTTTTTTTTGCTAAATCTACCCAGTTTGCTCAGTGATTCCTCTTATGATATGGTTCCACCTCTGAGCTTCTTAACCTGGAGGTCCGTGAACCTCCTGAAATTTTATATAGAATGTTGGCTTGTATCTACATGTCTGGAAAATGTCCTAGCCTATTGACCCAATAGCATATTAGTTACTTTCCTTTGGCAACACTCCAATTTGTAAGGCTGCCTCTTAGGGGTCCTTTCCAAAACTGAGCACAGTACTCCTGGAGTACTCGGAGTAGCACACAGTACAGTAGCCAGAGTGCTTTTATTAGCTGCCTGATGTTGCACAGTTCTCAA
This sequence comes from Macaca fascicularis, assembly GCF_037993035.2. Taxonomy (NCBI): domain Eukaryota; kingdom Metazoa; phylum Chordata; class Mammalia; order Primates; family Cercopithecidae; genus Macaca; species Macaca fascicularis. The sequence goes on from NC_088395.1 coordinate 114,035,263, forward strand.
CTTTGCAGAGTTCTCAATTTAATGGATGAGAACTTCCTGTTCTTAGGTAGCTGACACTTTCCAAGATTAGGTCACCTGATTCAAAAGAACACCTTGGTGTCCACCCCACTCAGTTCAACGGTTGATGAGCATCTCAGCTATTTTAAGGGGAGCTACTGGAGGTCACTTTTGGGGACCTATCTGGTCAGGCCACTTAATAAGCTGGCAGAGAAGCAGTGTGACTGAACAGTTCACAGAGAACAGCCCTCAAGTTCTCCCCAATGCCTCCCATTTTTCTAATACCGTGAACTATAAAGAAGTGATTGGTTCATGCTCATACATGGGAGAACCCAGAGAGAGGACCATTGTTCCCAACTAGTCTTTCTTGAGGCATCATGCCCAGTGGGGTTTAGAGAATGGAGTTTGGGGGACTGGTGGTGTCAGTGAAGAACAAAGTCACAAATGGCAGATGATTCAGGAAGGACCTGATTCAGCTATCAAATATGAGTGTATCAACATGAGAAATAGACATGTCTAGGCTGGGCATGGTGGCTCACACCTATAATCCCAGCACTTTGGGAGGCCAAAGCAGGTGGATCACTGTATGTCAGGAGTTTGAACCAGCCTGGCCAACATAACAAAACCCTGTCTCTACAAAAAATACAAAAATTAGCCAGGCATAGTGGTGCGCACCTGTAATCCTGGCTACTCAGGAGGCTGAGGGAGGAGAATGACTTCAACCCAGGAAATGGAGGTTGCAGTGAGCCAAGATTGTGCCACTGCACTCAGCCTGGGTGACAGAGTGATACTGTGTTTAAAAAAAGAAAAAGAAAAAAAAAATAGACACATCTTAAGATAGAGTCTCCTCTATTCCCTCCATACTACTCTCCCAGACACAGAACACAAAAAATAAGTATTAAAGACACTTGGGACTGTATGAGATAGGAGCAAGCCAATTGGTAAGTGACAACCACCTATAATGTGTGGTACAAAACAGCCAGATCACCAAGGTCCTTTGGTCATTTATATCTTCCCTATGGCCTGGTGGTTGATCCAATCTAACCATCACTGTCTTCTCTAATTGTAAGGGTGCCTGACTTTCCCACCATTACAGTCACTCTTTAATGTTTAAGTATTAAGGACTGTTATGAAATGCAACTAAGTTATCTGAGGGGGAAAATACATCAAATAAAATACTAGTCCTTTAAGCTGCTCTACCCAAAAGAAAAAAAAAGAAAAAAAACTCCGTGGTTGGCCGAATAAGTTTGAGAAATGCTGTATACTTACCTCTCTTAGAGCTTTGTAATGCACATTAGCATATGAAAGGCTCTGAGAAGTTTTGCAGTAGAGAAACTTGCTAAAAACATAGTTTTGTGGCTTCCAATACTTATTTGACTATAGGTCGCCAACTTCTTCTTTTCCTCCTCAAATACACCTTATTAACAGCCACATAACAGCCGTGGAGAACAAAGCTTTCAGCCATGACCATCATTTCACACCTTGCTGCACAAATGACTTAATGCACCCAACGTTCTGCAGAAATGGGACAGGGACAGATGAATTTTGTTTTGTGGAGAGGTTGTACAAGACTCTTGGAACAGAGAGAAATCACTGGGAGTCTGAGAGAGGGGACCTCAAAATGGAGATGAGGACCGAACAGGGAATGCTGGAGACCAGCTCCCCGCACCTTGCAGTTTTGCCACTGGCCAGCCCTGATAGATTCTGTGCTCTCTGCTCTGAGCTAACAGTGAACAGAGTGGAGCAGCTTTGGCCAGGCTAGGACCCTGCAGGGCCATTTGTGGTCATTGGCTTCTCAGCTGGGGGCTTTCCACTTTCATTCCCTGCCCTGCTGCCCTCCACTTCCCTCCCTGGGCCTCTGGTGCATTTTCAATTTCCCAGTCTACTAGTTGATCCATTTCATTTGGGTCTTGTTCTTTCCTTTTCCCTTCAGTGGGACTGAGAGAAGGCCTTTGAGTTTGCTGCGGCCAAAGGGAAGAAGGAGAGGATGGAGTGAGAGGAAAGGCAAGGAAAATAACATGGCCTTTTCTGCAGCGCTTGGGGCAAGTCTGTATTTTCCCTGGACCCTCAGAGCAGGAATGGGCCCTTTTATAGTCGCCACTGGGCTTTGGCGCAAGGGGTACCATAGATTCCTCTGGAAGCAATGAAAACTCTCACCTTTAGCCAAGAGACTCTAAGAGGAGTTGACAGTCAGAAAGGCGAAGAAAGGACTGACTCCAACACCTCCCCCCACTGACCGCGTTCACAGTCCATAGCATTCTGGGAACCAGAAAGACTTGAGGCTGGAGTCCAGCTGATATCTGTTGAAATTGAGTCAGGTTGGAGGGGTGTGTGTGTGTGTGTGCGTGAGAGAGAGAGAGAGAGAGAGAGAGAGAGAGAGAGAGAGAGAGAATTCATATCTGAAGGTAAACCTGCAAGGTTGAATTTTTCCTGACTGGAAAGGCCTGAGAGACACCTGGATTTTTGCAGGGGTACATCAGGATCACAAGAAGTGACTTGTCAGTGAGGAGAAGTAATACATTCTTTGTAGTGTGATAGCCCTTTTGTCATCAATGAAACAGATAAGCTGTGGGAAAATGGAGCAGAATTTTTTTTTTCCATTTAGTGTGCAGAAGTGTAAATGTGAATGTGAGTGTGTGTGTGTGACAGAGAGAGTGCAAGCACATGTGTGGTGGCCTCTGAGGACTGACTCCAACACCTCCCCCCACTGACCACGTTCACATTCCATAGGCACAGGCTCACCAAAAGACCTAAGCATAGGACCATAGATAAGTGGTCCCTTACTACTTATAGGGGACTTCCTTTCCACTCACACCTTATGACTACACCACTAAAGATCTATTTATCGTAGTTCATTTTACATGGTACATCATGTCTGGCCAATTTCCCCTAGTTTGAATGCTTCTTATGCCAATGACTCAAGATCCTCACTAGGCAGTTTATTCTGCTCCTTAACTGTATTAAGGTTAGGAAATGGGTTTTTCCCCCTCCCTCACTAGATTATTTCTGGTTTTAGATGTGAAGAGCTTAGGCCTCTCTCTCTCTCTCTCCATTTTTCCTCACCCACACCAGGGTCACTGAGGCCTGCAGTATTATTCCACATTCCTACTCAGACAGAGACTCCTAGAGTTTGCTTTGCAGCCTCAAAATGTCCTGGCCACCTTGCAGTTTGGGTACCGAATGCCCCCTCCTGTTCTAAAACCAAAATTTCCTTAGATTTCCTTTCCTTCAACGTATACTGATGGTCCTCAGCTTTTGCCTGTCTGGTGGCAAACTTCTTCTATCTTTCCTTTTGACTTCTTTGTGGCTTCTCCACTACAAAGACTCTTTCCACTGCCCGGAAACTGCAGAAAACCTGCCAATCTTCCCACTCCCACATCGGGCTTCTGCAGATCACCTCTTTGGAAAGTTCAAGACTAGAACTTTGTGCCATCAAAAACCCCACCCCTACTCTACTTCTCCCCATCCTAGGCAGTCTATTAAGGCAGGGTGGTATGGTTAAATGAATGAAAACATTGAGGCATGGGCAAGCAACAATTTTACTCCCCAAGTATGGTCGCAGGATTTACTAGATGCCATGGAAAACGGAAGACAATAACAGGCCTTGCCCTTATGAAACTTGTTCTCTAGCTGGGGAAAAGCACACAAACAAACTTGCAGGTGAAATATTTTTTTCATTCAACCAACAAATATTCATTGAGCACCTCCTATGTTCCAGGCTCTGGAACATAGGAGATACTGGGGATACAATGGTGAACAGGACAAAATCCCTGCCCTGCTGGAGCATGTGTTTCAGTAGGGACACATGTTTAAAAGTGAACAAATAAATAATCACTATTTGTATTGATACGTGCTAGGAAGGAGAGAAACAAGGGGCTGTGCTGAAGAGTAACAGGGAGCTACTTCAGCTCGAGCAGCCAGGAAAGGCTTCTCTGAAGAGGTGACATTTGAATTAAGAATTGAATGGCCTGAGAACAGTCTACATTGCATGCTTCAGACTACAGATGGCATCAGATTTCAGAAATGAGAAAAATGTGGGCAGGAAAAACTGAGGAAGACTTTCGGGAGGAGATTGGGTCTGGTTCAGTCCAGTGCGTGAGACAGAGCTTTGGCCACCAGCTTTGCAGCATTGGCCTCACTTTGGCAAAACTGAGAGATACACCTCCACTTGGGTAGAGGATTCATAGTCTTCTCTTTGGAATTTCACATAACCACTCTAAGAGAAAGAGTCTTCAACATTTCTCCAGATGATCTGACTATAAAATCCTTTTGTATTTTATACCTAATTGTTTCCAACAAGCATTGATGATTTCAGGTGGGAGAAAATCGGGAGAAATTCAGGAGAACGATATATGGGGAAACCAGGGGATTATTGTAGCTACAGGTAGAGGTTACGTGGTAGAGAATAGAGAAAGATATGTAGAGTGGGGTTGGATTATGGTAAGGGTCATGAAGAGGACTTTAGACTTGATCCAGTAGGCATTGAAAAACTGCTGTAGGTTTTTGAGCAAGGAAAGGTATATTAGTCCATTTTCACACTGGACTAATATATCACCATTTATCACCGTTTATGCTGATAAAGATATACCTGAGACTGGGCAATTTACAAAAGAAAGAGGTTTATTGGACTTGCAGTTCCACGTGGCCAGGGAGGCCTCACAATCATGGCAAAAGACAAGGAGAAGCAAGTCACATCTCACGTGGATGGCAGCAGGCAAAGATGGCTTAAAATGGTTTTAAAACCATCGGATCTCATGAGACCCATTCACTATCACGAGAACAACATGAGAAAAACCTGCCCCCATGATTCAGTCATCTCCTACTAGGTCCCTCCCACAACATGTGGGAATTATGGGAGCTACAAGATGAGATTTGGGTGGGGACACAGAGCCAAGCCATATCAAAATGAAAGGAAGAAAAGGATAGAAAGAAAGGGCTCTGATACCTCTTGGTAACCAGAATCCTTCCTTTTGCCCAATACATGTGGACTTTCCCTGAGTAATATGGTTATGAGCATGGGCTCAAATCCCAGCTGTGCCACTTAGTGACTGTGAACTTGGACAAGTTGCTTAACTCCTCTGTGCCTCAGTTTCCTCCTCTTTAGAATGGGGTGGTTATGAGGATTAAATGAGTAAATAATTGTGAAGTCACAGAACAGTGCTTATTTAGTTAGTACTCAATAAACTTTAGCTATCATTATCCAAAGAGGAAACTGGTATGAAGAGGGTACAGTCTGGATACTGCCCTTGATTTGTATATTTGGGTCAAAGTTTGATCATCTGAGGATTCTAAGGTGCTGTGAACATTGCCTAGGCTTAGGACTCACTGTATGCAAAGTAACGGTGGACACTCTGCCCCAATAATCTTTTCTATTAGCCTTCTGCCAGCATCTAAAATCCCCAGTGTTCATTAGTAGCAATCTGAAGACTCAAGTATTTTTAACTGAAGTAAGGTCTCCTCTTATCTGGCAGTACAAAAAAAAAAAAGAAATTGACCATTAGATCACTAGCCATTGTCAACCGGGATAAAGCAGAGCTTTGAGGAAATGGATACTATTGCTATGTAACAAATTATCCCAACATTATTGGGTTATATCCCAATAAACACCATCTTACAGTTTCTGTGGATCAGAAACTTGGTTATGACTTAGTTGGGTGGTTCTGGCTCAGGGTCACTCATGAGGTTGCATTCAAACTGTGGGTCAAGGTTGCAGTATCTGAAGACTCAACTGGGGCTGACAGATGTGCCTACAAACTTTACTCATATGGTTGCTGGCAGGCTTTGTTTCCTCACAGGCTGTTGGACTGAGGGTTTCTGTTCCTTGTCATGCTATTTGGGCCTCTCTATTAGGCTGCTCCTCACAACACGGCAGCTTGCTTTCTCTGGCGTCATTGATGAGACAGAGAGAGTGCACACCTAGGCCAGCCCAAGGCGGAAGCCACAGTCTTTTTATAACCTTGTCTTGGAAGTTATATCCCATCACTTCTGCCATATTCTATTCATTAGAAGTGAGTTACTAGGTTCAGACCATGCTCAGGGGAGGGGATACACAAGGGTATGAACATCAGGAGGTGGGAATTATTTGGCAACATTTTACATGCTGGCTATCACAGATGGATAAGTACTGATGGTAGGAGGTAAAAGAAAAGGCCCTAGTGAAATGAAAAATTGGATTCTCCTGGCTAACTGGAAGCCAGCATAAATAATTACTAGGATTAGTGGTAGCCAAAAGTGTTGGGTACCTAAAGAGCAAAGAGAGGAACCAAAGGGTGGGTGGTGGTACCTGGAAGGTATTTGAACCACATCTAGGGTTGCTGAAGTCCTGGGACCCTCCTTAGATCCAAGCTCAAGTTTGTTGTGCAGAGTATCACCTGCCCTTGCTCAGAAAGCCCAGCCCTATGGGCATGGCCAGGGAAAAAGGAGAAAGCTAGGATGAGGCCCATGAAGCTCAGTGGCAGCAGAAGCAGGAGAGGGGAATGCAGGTTCAGCAATTGCATTTGTTTGCAGTTGGGAACGTTGTTAATTTTAGCTTCACACAAGGGGCTGAAGCAGGAGGGTTTGTCATTTATGCTGAGCTAGCCCTTGGCTGCCTCCCACAGGCCGCTGCCGCAGTATCAGCTTCAAGCCACTTGCCTGCCTGCCTGCCTTCCTTCCTTCCTTCCTTCCTTCCTTCCTTCCTTCCTTCCTTCCTTCCTTCCTTCCTTCCTTCCCTTCTTTCTCTTTCTTTTCTTTCTTTCTCCTTCCTTCCTTTCTTCCCTCCCTCCTTTCCTCCCTCCCTCCCTCCCTCCCTCCCTGCCTGCCTGCCTGCCTTCCTTCCTTCCTTCCTTCCTTCCTTCCTTCCTTCCTTCTTTCTTTCTTCTAAAAATAAAAAAACGAGATACATGTACAGAACGTGCAGGTTTGTTACATAGGTATAGGTGTGTCATGGTGGTTTGCTGCACCTATTGACCTGTCCTCTAAGTTCCCACCCCCCACCCCCCAACAGGCCCTGATGTGTGTTGTTCCCCTCTCTGTGTCCATGTGTTCTTAATGTTCAACTCCCACTTATGAGTAAGAACATGCGGTGTTTGGTTTTCTGTTCCTGTGTTAGTTTGCTGAGAATGATGGCTTCTAGCTTCATCCATGTCCCTGCAAAGGACATGAACTCACCCTTTTTATGGCTGCATAGTATTCCGTGGTGTATATGTGCCACATTTTCTTTATCTGGTCTATCAGTGATGGGCATTTGGGTTGGTTCCATGTCTTTGCTATTGTAAATAGTGCTGCAATAAACATATGTGTGCATGTGTCTTTATAGTAGAATGATTTATATTCCTTTAGGTGTATACCCAGTAATGGGATTGCTGAGTCAAATGATATTTCTGTTTCTAGATCCTTGAAGAATCGCCATACTGTCTTCCACAATGGTTGAACTAATTTACACTCCCACCGACAGTGTAAAAGCGTTCCTATTTCTCCACAGCCTCACCAGCATCTATTGTTTCCTGACTTTTTAATAATCGCCATTCTGACTGGTGTGAGATGGTGTCTCATTGTGGTTTTGATTTGCAGTTTTCTGATGATCAGTGATGTTGAGCTTTTTTTCATGTTTGTTGGCCATGTAAATGTCTTCCTTTGAAAAGTGTCTGTTCATATCCTTTGCCCACTTTTTGATGGGGTTGATTTTTTCTTATAAATACGTTTAAATTCCTTGTAAATTCTGAATATTAGACCTCTGTCAGATGGGTAGATTCCAAAAATTTTCTCCCATTCTGTGGGCTGCCTGTTCACTCTGATGAGCGTTTCTTTGGCTGTGCAAAAGCTGTTTAGTTTAATTAGATCCCATTTGTCAATTCTGGCTTTTGTTGCAATTGCTTTTGGTGTTTTAGTCATGAAGTGTTTGCCCATGCCTATGTCCTGAATGGTATTGCCTAGGTTTTCTTCTAGGGTTTTTATGGTTTAGGGTTTTACATTTAAGTCTTTAATCCATCTTGAGTTAATTTTTGTATAAGGGCCAAGGTGGCCAACTAGAAGCAGCGGCATTTGGAGGCTCCCATAAAAAAAGAAAACCATAATAAGCGAGTGAATCCTTCACCAGCAACCAAGGTATCCAGGTTCTGTCTTACAAGCTGCTTTTTACAGGAGGGTAAGCTTGGCTAACAGTAATGAAAGGTGCATGGACTCCCTTGGACCTGTTGAGTCTGAGGCACTGGGTAGAGGGGCCCAGCCAGCCCCAGGCAAAACAGTGCACTAGGCCAGCAACTGCCTGCTGACATCTCCTTTTTCTCTTTATCACTTCTGTGTTCCCATCTCGGATCTACCACTTGCTGATTTTGTGACTTAGGGAAAGTCACTTTATTTCTCAGCACCTCCATTTCTTCCTCTGCAAAATGTAGATAAATAGTCTCTAGCTTACAGAAGCGGTGTGAAGAATCAGTGAGCTCATGTAGGTAAAACACCAATAAATGGTAGCTGCTGTTACTTAATTTACCCAGCCCTGACTCAGACCACCCAGCCCAAAAGGGGCAGGTCTCTCCTGGAACAGAACCCCTTACCCAAGCCAATCAAAAACCCTCTCTGAGTGTAAGTGCCTTCTTTTGCGGAGAACTTTACATGAGTAAGGCACTCTAATGATCTCCAGTTTATGTAAAAAGACACCGGCTCAGAGAGATGTAGTGACTTGCTCAGGGACACACAGCTAGTAAGTGGCAGAGTTGGGACCGTAACTCAAATCTGTTGTGGTCCCAAATCTGACCTTTCTCTCTTTTTTTACGGAAAGTATTTGATTGACACCTCTATGTGAGAGATATGAGCTCCTGCAGAGTTGAGAAAAAGTTACAGTGGATTCCAGGCCCTGGAACCAGAGAGGTTGGAAACCTTTCAGTTGGCGGCCATAATGTCCTGGATGCACTTGTAGTTGCAGACTTTTGTGTAGATGCCAGGTTTGCCTTTGCGGGCACGGAATCTGTCCTTTTTCTCTCCCACCCCACAGTTGTTTGGCCCTGAACATGATTTCAGGATGTGATAGGGGTAGATACCTGTGCCAGAGTTTGGCTACAAAGGTAGAAAGCTTTAGGTCCAGATCATATGACCTTTTGGAGCCCCACAAACTTGACTTTGCAGAGAAATGTCTACTACACTTCCACATGGCAGAGCCAGGAGTAGAGGTTCTAATTAGTGTAATATGACACTCTTTTACCCTCACCCCCAACATACACACACTTTTCTCCCAAATGGCCAATTTCCTTTTGAACTCATTTCTGAGTCCAAGAAACAGGGATGCAGGTGTGAGTGTGTGTATCTGAGGGCCTGTTTAAAATGTGTGGTGGCTCACACCTGTAATCCCAACACCTTGGGATGCCGAGGTGGGTGGATCACCTGAGGTCAGGAGTTCGAGACTAGCCTGGCCAACATGGCGAAACCCCATCTCTACTAAAAATACAAAGAATTAGCTGGGCGTGGTGATGGGCACCTGTAATCCCAGCTACTCGGGAGGCTGAGGCAGGAAAATTGCTTGAACCCGGGAGGCGGAGGTTACAGTGAGCTGAGATCACGCCATTGCACTCCAGCCTGGGCTACAGAGTAAGACTCTTTCTCAAAACAAAACAAAACCAAAATGCTAAGCTCCAAGTACACAGTCTTCCTCCCAGAGATGTAGGTATCCTTTCCCTGTTACCACGGGAACCTCAGTCCCTGCAGCAAGAGGAGGCCATCTGGGCTGGCCACAACTTGCCCTGGACTGCAGCTTAGGGCAGTTTCTCCTTTATTTACAATAGCTGCAGAGAAGGAAGAGCTTGAAACCCTTGCAGCTTGAGGTAAGGAATTCGGAATAGAGAAGATTCCAGAATTGAGGCTTGGTCTAGAGAGAGGGAGGCTAGGTGAAGAATATGCATGCCTGAGAGGTGGAAAGAGAATAAAGAAGAAAAAGCACAAGGATCAAGAGATAGGAAAAGAGGAAATCAAGGAAGAGAGGAGTTTGAGAGATATGAAGGAATGGGTAAAAGATAAAGAGGGCAACTCAAAGAGCAAAATGTAGAGAAATACTAGGTGGCTTTCAGAATTGTCATATAGGAATAATTTGGGGGCAAAAATCTCATTGGTAGGGGGTTTAGGAGGCTTCTCTGAAAACTCCCTTTGCCACATGGTTTTTACATAGGTTGCATATTCATTGGAAATAGCTTGTGGGGGTGAATGGCAGATGATGCGAAGGATTAATGGGGGAAGGCTGATTCCTCTGCAAGCCACCCCTTGCCACTACTGCCACTAATGAATAACATTTGTAAAGTGCCTACTCTGTGCTGGAAAATATGAGTTTGAAGTAAATGAAACAGCAGAAAGTACATGGGGGGAAAAATGGAAAAGGCTCAAAGGCTGCAACAGATTAGATTTTCCTGGCAGGGCTGGTAATGGGGATTTTGTGGTCTGCAGCCCAAGGAGGACAAACGGACTAAATGAAGGTTCAGTATGGGAGATTACAAGAAGAGAACAGGTGTATATTTCAGAATCTTATTTTAGAGTACTACCAGGCCCACCTCCAACAGGGGGACTAGCTCTGAATTTAGAGTAGAGAACACCAAATGTGTCTGAATACGTGTATGTGTGTGTGTATGCTCATAGGGAGAAAAATTTCCTCTCCTGGAACACAGATGCATTCCACACCTATGGATAACACATATGAGTATGTGAGTATGTGTGTATGAGAGAGATTATACTCTCTTTCTCTTGTCCGGGTGTCAGTGGGTCTTCATTTGGCCGGTGAAAGCCACCTTAATCCCAGCTCTCCTCCCGCTTTGAGCTACTTTCAAGTGTCTGCTCTGCTCTGTGGAAGAGGGGCCCTGACTGGGGATGTGTTTTTGTTTTCTGTGGTTCCTTTTTCCTCTGCCCCAACCTTAGCCTGAGCTGCTATTTCCTCAACAACATCCAAAGGGGGAAGCAATCATTGGTTTGAGAAGAATCTCTGAGCCAATGAAATGTCAGCTCAGCTATTATTTCCAGGTGCCTAAAGGAGAATTATCCATAGATGGTGCAAAACCTCTATTGACCAGAATACTTGAGAATGGGCAGATAATTACACAGCTTTCTGGTGAATCAGGGTTATAATTTTGATTCATTGTTGAAGTTCTCTCTAAAGTATGAAACCTCTTTCTTGCCTTAGAATGTAAGGCCCAGTGAAATGCATTCTGTGTTTGATGACTAAGGACCTTGCTTTCTAAATATCAGCCATAATATTTAGTCTCATAGAAAGGTTGTATGGTGTAGCAGTTAGAACACTGAATTGTAGGAGTCAGAGGATGTGGGTTCAACTTTGAGTGCAGCTGCATATTAACAGGTGACTTTGGGCAGTGGTTTATCATTTCTGAGCCTCAATTTCCTCACCTGTAAAATTGTGGTTTATTTTATTTTGTTTTATTTTTGAGGTGGAGCCTTGCTTTGTCGTCAGGCTGGAGTGCAGTGGCACAATCTCGGCTCACTGCAAACTCCACCTCCTGCGTTCAAGTGATTCTCCTGCCTCAGCCTCCCGAGTAGCTGGGATTACAGGTGCCTCCCACCATTCCTAGCTAATTTTTTGTATTTTTAGTAGAGACGGCTTTTCACCATGTTGGCCAGGATGGTCTCAATCTCTTGACCTCAGGTGATCTGCCCACCTCGGCCTCCCAAAGTGCTGGGATTACAGGCATGAGTCACCATGCCCGGCCTGAGGTGGTGTTATTTTTATAAGATGGAGAAAGTATAGGTAAAAATGTGGACTGAACTCAGACCATCTCTTGGAAATTACTTACTTGAATTATCTCCTCATGCAGGCTTACTTCATTATTCTTTGCCTCTTTCTCCAAACAGCTGAGTGAAGGAAAAAAGGTATATGATCAATCAATAGATCGAATAGATTGGATTTTGTTGGCTGAATTTTTATAATTTATCCCGTTTCCTCACTAGAATCTTAAGCACCGAGGACATACTGTATCTGTTCAAATCATTCAGAGCCCTTAGCTCCCAGTTGCAAACATGTCACCAATGCTTAGTCATATTTAGTAATGGTGCCAGTGCTGATGCCTTTGTCACCCTACCACTGGGCCAGGCTGTAGGCTCAGACAGGATCCTCACATTGGTATCTCTGGACTAGCACAGTGCCTGGCATTCAGTGAGTGCTTAGTAAATGGTAGCTGCTATTTCTGGTATCATTATTCTTTGGGTCTACCCAGAAACTGAGGAAGAGAGTGGAAATGAATGCACAGTTTCCAATTCTTTTGCAATTGCCGGAGTTATATGCAGAATCATGGTGGGGGGAATGTACAGCTGGACAGTCCTAACTCAGGCCATATGCAAGAGGCAAGTATAACCACGCTCTCTTCAGAAAGGAAAAAGCTGAAGAAGTTTGCAGTTTCAGCTCAGTCCCTTCCCCCGTCTCTTTCCCATCTGCCCATTGGCTGGAATTACTTCACCTGGTTAGGCTGAGGGTTTGGGATAAAGGAAGGACTGGCCTCCAGCGTAGGATTCCAAGCCTAGGCGACTTGAGAGAACCTGGGGCCTTAATAAAGGAAAGCAGGAATGAATGGGGAAGCCAAGCTAAAAGGACAGCCAGAGGGCATCTAGCTAGGGACTGGGGCAAGGGGGGTGATAGTGGTAGCATATATATCTCTTCTTAAAGATATCCAACCTACTCCCCAGTTTTGCCTAAGGATACTGGAGTTGTAGTGTGCTGGCCTTGCCCCAGGGAATCCCTTCGGTGCCCCAGGACACAGGAAGAGCCAGCTGGGTGCCCTAGGGCTGCTGGCATCCTGGCTCAGTGATTCTGCAGGCAGAGCTGAGCTGGTGGAGGTGAGAGATGGGGGCTGGGGGGTGGGGAGCACCTACTGCAGAGAGAACTGTCGGGGGAGAGGCCAGGCAACTGGCTCACCCAGGATGGGACTGTCATATAGAAATATTCCCATCTGGATAGTTCTAGAGAGGCAAGTCTGGGTAATGATAAACTATGAATTTTATGCATGAGCTGAACATTGAAAAACTTCAGCCCCAAGCTCCCGGCTAGCATCTGAGCCAAATTCCACTCGCACAGCATTTAATCAGCTTCCTGACAGATCCCAGTAAAAGGGAGATGAATTTACGAGATTGATTAGCTAATACCCAAGTGTTATGCTTACTCTGTGATCCAAGAGCACCAGGCTGGGCCTCTAGACTTTCTGCTGCTCAGATTCTGCAGCTGCTGCGATGGTAGGTGGGCCTGGGGGTTGCCCTCTGGAGAGGGGGACTGAGTGAAGCTGTTCCAGCTCTCAGACTCCACAGCCCAGGAAACCCTCCAATCTAGTATCTGGGCCTTGGGAAAGAGTTATTCTCATCTTTGCCCTCTACCCCCTATTATGGCCTCAGCCAGTTTTATTATTCATCTCCATCTTATGCCAGAGATGCCCTCTCCTTGTCTCTACCAATCCAAAGCATGCCAGCCCTTCTAGACCCACCTAGAGCCTCATCTCCTCTAGGAAGCCTTCCCTGGCTATCAAAATCCTCGGTAAGCTTTCCCTTCTCCCAACTCAGAAGGCTCTGTGTCATCTGAACCACAGATAATCACAGACTATGGTTAGAGCTAAATGAGAATTTAGCTAGTTTCATTCATTCTCATTTGTAAATGCTACATGTATTTAACCACAAAAGTAATATATGCTTATTATAACAAGTCAAAAAAATAGAGGGTTAGAGAAGTAATCTCCCTCTCAAGGCTCTCAAATCCCATCCTCTCAAAAAACCAGTATTACAAGTCTCTGTGCTCTGTCTCTATGATCATATAGACATTTATATACAGCCCCTTTGTTTTACATACAAGGAAACTGAGGCCCAGAGAGGTAAGGTGACTTTTCAAAGATAACACAGCTGACAAGTGGCTGAGATGGAAGTAGGACCTAGATGTCAGACTCCCAGTTCCCAGGTCAGTGCAGTTGTGGTTTAGTTGTTTCCTCAGAGAGCTTTGTCTCCCGAAGTGAATTGTAAACTCAACTGAGGGTTAAAAAAAAAGAAAAAGAAAAAGAAAAAGAAAAGAAAACCATGTGTTCTCTCTTGCATTTTCCACAACACCTAGCACAGTTTCAAGCATCTGGTCCAGGGTGTTTACTAAATGTTTGTCTCCTCATTTTAAATCCCTTCCGAAACAAGTCACAATATAAATAAAGAAAAAAAATGTTTGACTCCGTGCCTGGTTTTGCTAGACTGTAAAGCCGAGCCATGCAATCATACAGAAATTGATTGTTAAGATGGCTGGGTAAAAAGCAGCCGAAAACTCAAGTGATTGGTGACCGTGTGCAGATATCTAGAGGCAGAGACAAATACAGAGACTAAGCAGCTCAAATGTGCGAGGGGCTTGTGTTCTGTGCTAAGCTAACAAAGCTGAGAATCTGGTTTGGGGTGGGGTGGGGGTAGTGCTAGAGGTGGGAAATGAGGCTGCTCGGCACCCCACTAGGTTCTTTGCTACCTGTCTCTCCACCTCACCCCCAAACCAATGACCAAGTTGGCTGCTGCAGTCCTCCATGTGCTGCTGAAGCCCCCCACTTGGCTGTGGCCAAGGACTTAAGGCTCCTCCATGCTTGAGTCTGGAGAACCTGTTTCATGGCCTTTACACTTTTCTGTGGCATCACAGTGCTGGGACTTTTATGGATTTATTTGATGTATTTGTTCATTGCTAATCACTTGTAAGGACATAGGAGGCTGGGCTGGAATTAAGGGAGGTCATTGCTTCCACCTGTAGGGATTGTCTCCCCACCTTAGGGAGCTGGGAAGGGGTTAGGAGTGGCTCCTGGCCACATCCACTGCTCTGGAGGGGGAACCCTTTGGAAAATCATAAACATTAATTGTATTTTGAGCTGAAAAAAAAACTTTCAAGATCATCTAATAAGATTATTAATGCCTGACGTTTATATAGCGCTTCATAGTATATGAAGCAACTAAATGTGACTCACTGCCTTCATTCTAAGTGTAGAAACTTTTGTTTATTTAGGAAGATCCTGACAACTGGACAGTAGATTGCTGTGAATTTCTTAGGTGTGAGAATAGTATTGTGGTTATGTATGAATGTTCTAATTTTTAGGAGATGACTGATGAAATATTTAGGGGGTGAATTATGATGTTTGAAACTTTAAAATGGTACAGCATTTAGATATAAATAGGGGCTGGGGGTGGGGAGCTATTGTTTAATGGATACAGAGCTCCTGTTTGGGGTGACGACAAAGCTCTTGAGATGGATGGTGGTGATGGTTTCACAACACTGTGAAGGGACCTAATTCCACTGAATCGTACACTTAACAATGGTTAGAGTGGTAAATTTTGTGTTATGTGTATTTTACCACAGTTACACACACACACACACACACACAGAGTGCAAAACTGGCCAAAATTTTAATAAATGTTGAATTAAAAAGGTGATTACAAGACTGGGTGTGGTGGCTTATGCCTGTAATCCTAGCACTTTGGGAGGCGGATGCAGGAGGATTGCTTGAGGCCAAGAGTTCAAGACCAAAATCTTGTCTCATTAAAAAAAAAAAAAAAAAAAAGATGATTATTGTATTGGTCTTAAGGATACTTTAGCTGCTCTGCATATTTGAACATATTCATAATAAAATGTAGGGAATAAAAGAAATTCTTAATGTGAGCAGACTTCTGGAGAAATAGACACCAGGCTATCCGTAGCAGCCAAAGATTGTACCAAAGATGAGTCGCAGGCCCTAAGAGCACGTGGAAGATTGGAGTGTGGTGATGGAGAGGAGGCAGTAGATGGGTCCCTGTGCAGTCTTGAGCATTGTTGATCCATTGATAGGTAAAATGGCAAAGCTGAGCCAGTTGTCAACTCTGACTGATACTTGAGGTGAGTGAAAGTTGTTACATGGAGGGTACTTAGGTCACAGCATAACGTAGCTCACAGTTAGGTGTTTCTCAAGGGCTCTGAGTTACTCAGAGGCTGACTGTGCAGTTTCTTCCTCATACCTCCTGTGGGCCATGGTGGTGATTGTAGTTTCTATGTGCGAATGAAGCAGAGAGACAGTTGTTGCTGGTCGGGTGCGGTGGCTCACTCCTATAATCCTAGAACTTTGGGAGGCCGAGGTGAGTGGATCACCTGAGGTCAGGAGTTCGAGACCAGCTTGGTCAACATGGCGAAACCTGTCTCTACCGAAAATACAAAAATTAGCCGGACGTGGTGGTGGGTGCGTATAATCCCAGCTGCTTAGGAGGCTGAGACAGGAGAAATGCTTGAACCCCGGGGGCGGAGGTTGCAGTGAGCCAAGATTGCACCACTAAACTCCAGCCTAGGTGAAAGTGAAACTCTGTCAAAAAAAAAAAAAAAGAGGAAAGAAAGAAATAGACGTTGCTGAAACTATCATCAGTTTGTTTAGATTAGCTTTGTGCCACCCAGCTTTACTCTCGAAATCTCATCAAACTACACATCCTCTAGGTGGGGGGTCAGAAGGGCTCTCTGAAAGGTGACCCAGAATGGCTTGATAGCCCAAGCTTGGGTGAGAGGAGATGTCAAAAGGAAGAACCTGTGACTCAATCACCCGGACCTCCCTATGTGTGATCTGTTGGCCATTTGAGGCTTTGCTGATGAGGGAGAAGGGGAAGATCTTCTCCAGCACTAGGGCCCTCCAGATGTTCTTGCCTGGAGTATAAAGGTGGCATCCATCTCAGTGCTGGCAGGGCCTGAGGGTGAGTTCAGCACCAACAAACAGAGTCATTAGGTTGGGGTCCAGCTTCCTAACCACATGATGAACTGTAATTTATGGGGATCCCTTTGTCCCCAATGTTGCTTTGCTAGACCTGCCCAGCTTCAGCCCCACCAAAGACTCATCCTTCCTCAGCAGACAGGCTTTTGACCCTCCTAGTGCACAAGGAAAAGGGACAGGGACTTAATTTGCATTTTCCCTTGGCCAGCATTTGCCTGGTGTCTACATTAATCACCATAAAGGATAAATGCCACAAAGAAAATGAAGAGAGAGAGAGAGAGAGAGAGAGCAAGAGAGAGGGAGAGCTAGCGCTTGGGCAAGCAGTGGGGCCTAATGGAAGGAAAGAAGCTGGTCTGGAGACGAGCTGGTCAGAATGAATCCTTGGTGAGCCCTTACCTCAACTCCTGAATCTGTAGGACTTCACCCTTCTTGAAAATTAGATCTCTTTCTAAGTCATGTTTGAGAACCATGTTCCAAAATAATTGAGGCTAGGTCTAAAAGAAATCAGGCTGTAAGCAAGGGTTAATGCAATGTAGTTATAACACATGAATGCAGGTGGGAGATTGGATAGACTAGGATAGACTAGAATGTTAGAGATTATTTACTAGTTCAGTTTTCTTCCTAATTTTGCACATAAGTAAACTGAGACTCAGTGAGGGGAAGGGACTTATCCAAGGCTTCCCAGCTAATTAGTCCAGGTAGAGCCCCCAAGTCCTAATCCAGTCCTTTTTTATAAATCATGACACATTGTGATGGCAGGAAAAACCCCCGTGAGCTGAGAGTTTTTTTATTTTTATTTTTCTCTCAAACATCTTTGCAAGGCAGCACTGACCGAAATCCAGTCTTGGAAAAGGCTTTCCCCTCCTCCCTCCTGGTCTTCCCACAGCAAGGTGGCCATGCTCTGGAGTCAGGCCAAGCTCCAGTAGGTCCTCACTCTGTCTCCTGCCTGCTCCCCCTCCTTCTCCTTTGTCAGCAGAGGCTTACTGGAAAGGCCATTCTGAAATGTAGATAATGTCAGTGAAGTGCTTGCTAGTAGGTAGCTGCTGGCTGAATAAAGGCTTGACCATTTCCCTTGGTCTCAGTCTGAGGCTCCTGATCTCAGTCTGTTACACCTGGCCCAACTCTTCTTACTTTTGACTTGGAGCCCAAGGGTCACTAGATTCTGCCTTGGGGCCCATATTTTTCTTCACCCCAGCCTCCAGGGCCACATGATCCTCTGTTGGGTTGCTGGAAGGGAGGACTAAGGAGCAAACCCTGGGGCAGGAGGAATAGAGGCTTTTCAGAGTCACAAGACCCCAGAACAGGAAGGACCTTACTCCATCTCCAATGTATATATAGGGAAATGGAGGAACACCATCACAATAATGTAGCTTAATTTTCATTTTAGAGCAGACCATGAGAGAGCAGAGTCACCAAAGAGTTTGCTTGAGTAGGAGTATCAACACTATTGAGCAGGGCAGTTAAGTGGCAGCTCTTGAAGAGGTAAGTGCAAGAGAGAGGTTGAAGGATGCAAAAGACATGCATGATTTTCACAATAGAATAAAGCACAGTAAAACCAGAAAGTTGCAAAGTTGTTGACGGGCAGAAGGAACAGAGCAGTTCTCGAAAAAAACTCCCTCCAAAAGAAAAAGGCGTGACTACCTCAACCCACTGGTCTGATGTCCCAGTCAGGTTCACCATCTCCATCTACAAACCCAGCTGTTTCCACGCTTTGGAACGAATGAGTATGGGATGCGAGCAAGGCGTTGGCAGCTCAGTCTCTCTCAGCCTCAATATGGAATAGGAGGGGAGTTATTTGCTGCAGATAGGGCTACCATATATAGTTGTGCAGGCTGTGAACTGCATAAAGGTACTCGGCCAAGAGGGTAAGTAGGAATGGAAATCCAGCCCATGTTCTGCTCCCCAAACCATGTTCCCTGGTGCAAGGCTAAGTGGGCCTGGATGAAGGGGTACATCCATGTTCCCTGGTGCAAGGCTAAGTGGACCTGGATGAAGGGGTACATTTTTCATCCGATAAAGCTATAGTGTTTGTGGGGCTGCATTCACCCAGAAGGAGTAACTTTTTCTGAGCTTTTTACACAAAGGCACTGAGTAGACTACTGCCATTAGCCAGTGCCCTATGGCAACCCATCCCTAGGCTCCTAACTTCCCCCACTGAGGCTCTTCCAGTGTACCCCTGGACCCAGGCTGAGACCTTTCGTTCTTGGCGGCCACCCTCTGAGCACAAGAGCAGAAAATCCATTGAGGCAGGTCTCTTGGGGTCTGGGGCTCACCCTCATGATGGCTCCCAGAATTCTGAGCTTTCTCAGTCCTGGATTTTCTGCCCTTGTGCTCTACCCACCTGTTTGGCTCAGCCACCACATCTTGGATGCTCGTTTCCTTCCTAGCAGAATGGTGCCAACTGTTTGTCTGCATCGTGACTTTGACTGCTGTGTCCCCTGTTTTCTGTGCTCTGCCCTCCCAGCTGCCCCTCTGTAATCAGCTGTCACAGCCAGAACACATCCTGGGTCTGTAGGGCCTAACGCGGGGGTGGGGTAGGGGTGGGGCTCGCTGAGCTCCCTCTCTTGCTCTCTGCCTGCCTATCTGGATGGAGGCCTCCTGTTGGTGCTTTTCACTGCAAAAGAACATATACACTGGGTGTGCAAGGGGGGTGACAGTGGCCAGGGGCTCTCAGCTGAAGAGCTTTGTTATGTCCACATAGTGCCCTATCAAGACCCCACCAGACACTCACCCACCCTCCCCGGGCTGCAGGGGAGGGGCTGTGGCAGGGCCAGGAACTGGCTGTAGAAACCCCCATGGGGTGGTGGGGGTGGGGAGTCAGGTGGGTCCTTGAGATCAGAGTAGCTCCTTCTGGCTATACTCGAAGCCCACCGCCCCCACTTTCCTACAGCACAGGCCCAAAGCTTCCAAATGAGCTCACTGGGCCCTCCCAGGGGCTTGTGGG
Source organism: Macaca fascicularis (assembly GCF_037993035.2). Taxonomy (NCBI): domain Eukaryota; kingdom Metazoa; phylum Chordata; class Mammalia; order Primates; family Cercopithecidae; genus Macaca; species Macaca fascicularis. Next base: position 114,054,880 of record NC_088395.1, read on the forward strand.
TTACGGTGCCAGATGGGCCCAATGCAAACTGTCCAACCCAGTGTTGCTAGGGAAGAAAGGGGCCTCCGGTCAGAACCAGCACTGGGCCAGGCAGCAGGGAGGTAACAGGGAGGGAGCTGGAGTCCCTAAACCCCTCCTCTCCTTTCTAAGATGGAGCTCAGCTGAGGACTAGCAAAAGCCCTTGAATTAAGAAGAATGTGAATGGAACAGCTAAGCATTCTCCCTCTCTGCCTCCTCCCTCCTCCCCAAATCCCAGAGAGAGAGAGAGAGCCAGACAGTAGAAGAAGGGGCGGGGAAAGAAAGCAGAGGGCTTGCCATCAATCTCCTGCCCTGACAAGCTGCGTCATCACTGGCTCCAGCTGGCTCCCCTGGGGCTAGGGGGAGGGAAGCTTGGTGTGGGTCATAACCAGGAGGAGCAGGGGAAAAGAGAGATGAGAAGTAGTCCAGGCACTGCGTCTTAGAGCCAGGGCAGAAGGCTGAAGTGCTCTTCCATGGATGGCCAAAAATAGAAAAGTCCAGTAACCTGGGGTCCTTTAGGGAGGGTACAGACCAGGGCAGGTCCAACTCGGAATAGATACTGGTCAGGCAGCCAAGCTTTGTAGAGTCCAGCAATAGTCTCCGCTGCCTCTGAAGAGTAGAAGCTGCTCGTTTTCCCCGTGCCTGCTTCACCATCACCCTTCACCTCCAGGACTACTGACAGTTCAGTCAACCTCCCAGAGGTGGGTGTCAATCCCAAAGAATATGATTGACTAATTGGGAAAGCCAAAGATCTGGTCGTGGCAAGATGCGAGGTTTATAAAGGGGAGAGAACCCCAGATTCTGTTTGTTCTGTATCAGAAATGCCTGTTTCCTGGTTCTTCTGAACTCTCTTGGAAAGAACTGCATACCCTGAAAGAATGTTCCAATTTAGTCACGCCAGTGGGCTAGGCCAACCAAGTAACTTGGTAAGGGGGAAGGAAAGGGGAAGGCACACTGGAATGAAGTGAGCTTCTTGTGCATGGAGCTTGGGTTCCTCTGCTGGTGAGACAGTTCCTCAGGAAACTGATTTAGGAGTGGGTGAGTCTTTGCAGGGACTGCAAAGACTGCAGGACTGTGCCTGTCAGGATTTTCTTTTCGGGAGAAGGGGTTAATGGGGGAAAGACTGAGGCCAAGGAAAGAGTTCCCAAACTAGCATGTCCCAGCTACTGAGAAGGATCCTGGACCAAATTAGGTTCTAGTTCTATTCAGATGTAGCAACAGTTTCAATTTTGTTCAACCATGTTAGAAAATATGCAGGTTTCTTCCTGGGTTTAATTGGCTTCCTAGGTTTTAAAAAGCACCTCAGTGCTGTGTTCAATAAGAAAGGTATCTGTGAAGTTCTAAGACGTGTAACAAATTAACAGCTTTCATTCTGACTTAGAGCTTCATCTGATCAATTTTAGCTCCTGCCCCTGAGCAAATTATCCTAAGAAATGGGAGCTGTGACCACCTGGTCCCTGCCAGTAGCCTCTGAGGCCTCATTTTATCTCATCGCCTTAAGCCAGGCCATTACCCCAGTGCTAAGGGCAGGAGTGGAAGGAAGCAGGGATATAAGGGAAAGAGAACTGGTCCTTTGTGCTTGGTCCCATCCCACTTAATAGCTTCCCCACTGAGGAGCATTCATTTGTCACCTTTAGTTCCAGGGGGTAAGGCAGGATGATCCATCCCTCAGGCCCGAGCCTATAAAAACCAGGGAATTGGCACCTGCAATCGGCCATTCTCTGCCTTTGTCTTCTCTGGCTGCGACTAAACTGCTGCTAAAATGCTGACTCCTGCCTTGTCCATGATGGAGTGAGCTTTTAACTGGTAGCTTGGCCTATGAAGCTTACTTGATTCAGAGCTGCATAAAATCCTGGAAGAGTAAAGAGCTAGGAGGGACTGTGGAGGAGTGGGGAGGAAGACATAGTTGGGTGTGAAAAGAGCCCCAGAGACCTGGGACACCCTGACCCTTTCCTGGGTGCCATCTCCAGTGATCCTGGAAGAATGGGCTCAACAGTTTCAGATATTTCTCAGACTTACATCTTTAGTAATCAGCTTCATGGTTATCTACCCACATGGTGTGCTTTGAGGATCTCCACAGGTCCCTTCTGACCATAAAATATTTTCTCCATGCTTTGCCAAGATCCCTGAAAATTATTGCGTTGGGTCAAGGCATTGTCCTCCAAAGAAAATGTACATTTTTTATTTACATCCATATTTTTTCTAAAGGTTTTATAGTTTTATAGTTTAGCTGTTATATTTAGGTCTTTGGTCCATTTTGGATAGAGTTTTGTATATGGGATAAAGGAAGGGTCCAACTTTTTCTTTGCACATGGATATCCAGTTGTCCCAGTACCATTTGTTGAAGAGATTGTTCTTTTGCCATTGAAAGGTCCTGCCACTCTTGTCAAAAATCGATTGACTGTAGATAAATGGGTTTATTTGTAGTTGCTCATTCTTACATATATCCCTTCTTATGCCTGTACCACAGTGTTTTTATTAGTGCAACTTTGTAGTAAGTTTTGAAATCTCTATCCCTTTAGAGCATGTGGTCATCTTGTGTTTTGACAGAGATTTCCTTGAATACCAAGAGCTCAAAAAAGAAAGGAAATAAGTAAAAACTCTCAGTCTTTGCAAAAAAAAAAAAAAAAAAAGTCCTTTTTTTTTTTTGCCTGAGGAAAGTTTTCATATAGCAGATTCACTGGATTTTACGTGTCAAAGAGCAGGCTCACAGAGAAATGGGATCCAGGGCTGGGCATTGTGGCTCACCCCTGTAATCCCAGTGCTTTGGGAGGCCGAGGTGGGCGGATCACCTGAGGTCAGGAGTTTGAGACCAGCCTAGCCAACATAGTGAAACCCCATCTCTACTAAAAATACAAAGAAAAAAAATAGCTGCGTGTGGTGGTGGGCGCCTGTAATCCCAGCTGCTTGGGAGGCTGAGGCAGGAGAATTGCTTGAACCCTGGAGGTGGAGGTTACAGTGAGCTGAGATCGCACTGCTGCACTCCAGCCTGGGCGACAGAGCAAGACTCCGTCTCAAAAAAATTAAAAAAAAAAATGAAAAAATAATTAACAAAAAGAAATGGGATCCAGGGAAAATAATGCTTGATAGGAATGAAAGATAAGAGACGTTTGCAGTGCAACACAGTGAGGAATAATGGGTTGTTGGAAGTCATAATCGCTTGGGTTGGGAGGCATTATGGACAGCCAAGAGGGAAGTCAGAGACGAATGGCATCAGTTATGCCTGTAGTCTGGATATTCTGGATATTCTGGTCTCCCCTGCCCTTCAGATCAAGATAAGTTTCCTTCAAAACCCATGCTCTCCTAGATCTCTGCATTCCCAGGGAGGGCTTCCATTCTCCTTACCCCCCACCCCACCACAGGCTCTTTTCTGGTTCTCTGAAAAGAAAGAGTTCCATGGAGACCAGAATTTCTAAACTTCCACTTGGGGAGCTTTTTGACTATTGATGCCAGGCCCCATCCCACACCAATTACACCAGAATCTCTGTGGGGACTCCCTGGGGGCATCCCCAGGTTTTAAATGCTTCCTGAGGTGATTCTAATGTGTAGCCAGAGTTAAGAAGTGCCGGTTGTCCATTTGCTTGTATCTTTTCATGTCACCCAAAATGTGGAGCTTCGCTCTTCTTCCTTAATCTCACCCGAATAACCATTCACCCAAGGAAATGTGTATAGAAGGCTTAGGAGTGACAAAAGGATTCTCCTTGTAGCAGCACAAACAACTGAACATTTAAAGTTAGCAATCCTGGGCTGAAGAAGTCCCTTGGTCATTTTCTCAGTCAGGCTCTAGGCTTACACCCAGTGCCTCATTTCCCTTTTCTCTTCCATCTCCTCCTCTCCTCTCTGCTCTCTCTGCAATCTCTAAGTCCTGTTTAATGTTACCACACAGCATTAAGCTCTTTCCTCCGTTGCCTTGGCTCCTGCCTACCCATGCTGTCAAGACAAGCAGCTTATCAAAACCCTTTCCTAAAGACAGTCCCAGTTCCCTCCCTAAGAAGGATTCTGGTGCCAGCTGGTGAGATGATTGAAATTTCACCCTAGATCCACATGGTTTTGACAAGGACCCTGAATGGCCTCATCATTATATCTCCACTGGCTCTGATAACCATCACAGCCGCATGCTCTGCTATTTCCGTCCAAAGAACCAGGGCCCAGATCTTGCAGGGGAGGCCCAAAGTTGGCAAAGCATTTGGAAAGTGACTGTCTGTGTATCCACTTGAGGGAGTCTTTGTGTACTTGTGGGTGTTTAGCCCTTATGGCTAATATTCAAATTTGGCCCGTTTGCAGACTGACAGGACTTTCCCAAGTGCAGAGAAAAACATCCCTGATTCATGGCCTAAAAAAATATAGAGACACCGTTACCACAAAAGTATTTTGAAGTGAAGATGTGACATTTTCTTCAGTGGATATTTACTGTGCATCATCATATGCCAGCCACTGGGCTAGGTGTTTTGGATTTGATGGCGACCCGGCACTTTCAGTCCAGTGGGTTTTATTACTGTCCTTTTTAAACTCCTCTTCTTGAACTAAAAAGCACTCTCTGACGGGGAAAAAAACACTTTAATAAGTCCTGAATCAAGAACTTCTGCACCCTGGAAATTCTCTTCTGCAAACAGGTGGGTTTCTTTATGTGGGCCTGAATACGTTATTTCCCTGTGTGTGTGAAATGGTAATGTGTGGAAAGGTATGTGGTATGTACATAAGCCTTTCATGGGCCTGTCCGTGATTTTCAAATTGGACTGTGAGGGCACTTTTACCCCTGAAACTTTCCTTCCTGGAGCTCTCTCAAGTTCTCAGATGCTGGATGACTAGCTAGCTGGTTGATAGCTTTTGGTTTTTACAGTGCACCAGGCACTGAGCTTTGCTACCTCACATGCATCATCTCATTTCATCCTCGCAGCGGTGAGGTAGATGGTGTTATCATCTGCATTTTACAACTGTGAAAACTGACCACCTACTATTGGTTAGTAGAGTCAGAATTGAAACCCATGACTATCTGACCCGAGCACCTTTCAAATTACATCATCTCCTGATGCCAACCTCCAAAGCAGAGCTGAGGGAAAGCAAGCTCCCTTATCATCAATAACAGCAACATCATCACTGTCATCGTGCTTGTTGTCATAATGTCATCATATCAGCTGTCATTTGAGAAGCACTTTGTGCTAAGCACTGTACTAAAATGCTTTTAATAATAATAAATAGCATTAATAGCCATTAGTAATTACTGAGTTCTCATTATGTGTCAGGTATGGTCCTAAACCTCTTCCAAGGATTACATTAATCATTCCTCACCATATTGCTATGAGATAGATACTATTCTTAGCCCTATTTTAGAGAAGAGAAAACTGAGGTTTAGAATGGCTAATTTACCCCATGACCTCACAGCTAGTGAGTAGTAGAGCTGGGATATGACCTCTGTCTGACACCAGAACCTTCTGTGTTATACTACGTCTTGTATTAGGGGCTCTGCCTACAAAGAGGTTTCTGTCTCTCCCTTTTTACACTTTTGGGAGCACTGTCTGCCACTGGCTTCTGATAATCGGAGAACTCTCTCAGACCCATCTGCTAACTGGGATAGGGGCTGGCGTGGCCAGCCACCATGGGCATGAGCAGATGCCCTCCTGATGAACTGACAACCCAGACCCTTTCCATCTGGCAGCCAATGCAATAAGAATAAGAAATATGCCCAGAGACGGCCTCCCGGCCAAGCAATCTGTATAGCAAAACAAATACAGTAGCTGAGACCTGTAAAGGTGGAGACCAGGTAAACAAGATGACTCTTCCCTTCATGTTTTTTTCCTCCTCATTTGATAAAGTAGGACTTTACAGAGTAATTATTCTCTCCTCATTACACCCCCGAGACACCCTGCCCACTGACATCCCTTGCTGATGCCTCCTTCTTTCTCCTCACCCCAGCTAACCTGACTCCCTTACCTCTTGTCTAATTTCAGTATCATTTGCTCATTGTCTTGTTTCATACCTCTTTCAAAAATGCCAGGCTCCTCTCTGCTCCAAATCTCTTCCTTTTTTTCCTGCTTTCATTTCAGTTCAAACCACATTAAGGTTGTAAAGCACTTTGGAAAGTTGTGAATGTTTTCAAGATAGTAAATAGAGTTTTATGATATTTTGCTGTCATTGAGCTTGGAGTCTTTGAAAACCAATGGCAATTCACAGCTCTGGCATACCTGTGTCTCTGCAGAGCTATTAACTAGCTGTAGATGAGGTCTGTGGCCATGACCCAAAATGTGCATTTCTCAGATGATACAAAGTCACTCCAGGTAGAGTAGTATTAGCTTGATTAGCATTTCCCAAATTGGCTTTCATGATACCCTGAGTGTGAGAGATTAATAGGTACCATGGGGGAAAAGAGGTTTCTGGGTACCAATGAGTTTGATGAATGCTGGGTTAGATAAGCTAAACTTTACTGCAGAGCCTTTAATATTATAATGGGGATCATGAATATCCAAGAGGACATTTCGAGCCTTGCCGAAGTGTGGTCTGAGGATGGCAACATAGGCATCACCTGGGAGCTTGCTAAAAATGCAGAATCTCAGGCCTCTACCTCAGAGGTTCCAAGTCAAAATTGGCATCGTAACAACATCCTTAGGTGATTTGTATACACATTAAATACTGAGAAGCACTGATTTAGAGTACATCACATTTCTCAAATGTTTTTGCCCATGGATCCCTCTTATGAAGCCTCCTATGGGACTAGTGTTCCCTGGAACATACTTTGGGGAAGTGCCACAGCTCGAAACCCTTTCACAGGAGTTTTCATTGTTTGGAGACTATAGAAAGACACTAGCAGCTGGGCATGATGGCTTACTCCTGTAATCCCAGCACTTTGGGAGACCAAGGCAGGAGGATGGCTTGAACCCAGGAGTTTGAGACCAGCCTGGGAAACATAATGAGACTCCCATCTCTACAACAATAACGAAAAATTAGCCTGGTGTAGTGGTGCATGCTTGTTTAGTCCCAGCTGCTGGAAAGGCTGAGGCAGGAGGATTGCTTGAGCCAGGAAGGTCAAGGCTACAGAGAGCCGTGATTGCATCAGTGCACTCCAGCCTGGGTGACAAAGCGAGACCCTGTCAAAAGAAAAAAGAAAAAAAAAAGACATTAGCTGAAGCAACATTTAGAAATTGGGGGACTGATTCATTATATGTTACCCAGAGACTCATTTTACAGAAGTTTCAAGTCTTCTGAATCTTGTATTACCAGAAAGTCTTCCCATACCCACTTGCTCCCAATTAACTCATTTCCTAGGGCATTTTAAAGCAGGATCACGTCTGTGCTTCTTGGTCTGTTCTCTGGTCTGGATTAACCTGTTTGTTTCTTAAACCCAGAAGCTTCTCCAGAGTGCTAAAGCTCAAGATTTGAGCAGCCAAAGAATATTGCATGATCTCCTGCTGTAGAACATTAGAAAGGCAGTTTTATAGAAACTGGGCAACTTTTCAGTCCGGTGTGTTCTGTTCAGTTAAGCTGCAATTGTTTTTCTTTTAGGCCTTTAAGCTATTATGCCAAACATCAAAATAACGTTAGCTATTTTGTATTCAGGTCTTGCGACTCATTTGGGGGCATTGTTAATATTTTATAAGAAAATTCTCATTTTTTCCATTCACATTTATGATTTTCAAGTGTATTGCTGCATTGAATTCATAAATATGATTTTTATTAAGTCTCAGGGCCCCATTTTTTTTTTTTTGCCCTCAGAGAAACACATCTCCAATTACATGTTAAAAGTTAAATGGAAAATAGGCTTTGATATGTGAAAATTTGATTTGCAAGAAACCTGTCGAGGATGCGTCCATTCTATACGGTAAGGTGCTCCTGTGACCAAGCTCTGCCATGCACAAGCTCAAGAAAGCTCTCAGCAAGGTTTCTTGGAGATTGTCACCACGCACCTTCTCAGTGGCCACTCTCTGTGGATGTCCAGGATCATCTGTTCAGAGTGCAGGCAGAAGAGAAAGATGAGCCAGCAGGAGGGTGCCTAGAGATATGTGAAAGTGAGAAAGACTACACCATTAGGCCCCTAGGGCTGGAAGGTCTACCAGTCCCAGAGGTTGCCTGCTATGCATTTATGCATTTGGAACAGTGATTCTTACCTCTCCTACATTCCCATCGGAGCAGAAGCAACAAAGTATAGGGAGAAGAGACTATGTAAATACTTTCCTCCAGCTGGATATGGTGAGCCAAGTCTTCACCTTAATTTCCTACCTGTTCAATGATGCTAGAAATGATACCATTCAGAGTCCCAATCAACTTGAAGCTAAATGCAAACCCGCCTAGAAGAGGCAACCGTTGATGCCATTGGTTTCTAACCTTTCTAAGTATCAAAACCCATTTGTAATGTTAAACATTTGGGATACTTCCCACAATAATGATTCTACTTGATTTTTTTCCTGTCTACTGACAGTCCACAATTGGTGTGTTCAAGAATTTTCCTTATACAAAATCCACAGGCTTTTCAGGGGACTGAAGGTGCACAGATTGTTGTCTATAATTCATGCTTGGGTGTAGATGAGTAATAGCTATAATTTCTTGAGCAGTTATTAAGTGCTGGGTACTGGGCTTAGCACTTTACATACATTATCTCAATCCTCACAATACTTTATTATTTCCATTTTACAGATAAGAAAATTGAGGCTCAGAAAAGTCGATGATGTGCCTACCCAAAGAAAGTCACAGAGCTAATAGGTAGTGGAAACTGGAAGCAAACCCAGATCTGTGGAACTCCCAATTGTACTCTTTATTCCTTAGGCTGGGGACTGGCTGTGATGGCAGAGAGCACTGCAGAGGCCCTGAATTCTGAGGGGGCAAATTGGCTCCTAGAGAGACAAAAAGGAAGGACTAGGGGGTTGAGGATCAAAAGGCGTGCACATTTGCCTCATAATTTCACCTAGGACTAGCCCAGCAAGCAAGTGTCGTTAAGGTGGGCCTCATAGCCCACTTGGAAATCTAATGACAGCCTACTGCTGAATCGCTACACGCACAACCATTTGCATACATTGTCACAGACCAACTCTTTCAGCAACACTGGCCTTCTTCACAGTCCTTGGTCTCCCCAGGCACATTCCACCTCTAGACCTTTGCACGTGCTACTCCTTGTGCCTGACAGGCTCTTGCCCCAGAGGTCAACATGGCTGGCTCCCTCTCTTCTTCAGCTCTTTGCTCAGTCATCACTTTTTCAATGGGGCCTTTCCTGACCAACTTTTTAAATATTGCAGCCAATTATCTCCAAACCTGTACCCTCTTTTCTTGGTGTATCTTTTCCAAAGCACTTATTCTCTGAACTGTCTCATAATTTTGCCCATTTATTTGTTTACTGTCTGTGTCTTCTCACTAGAATGCAAGCTCCATTAGAACGGGAATGTTTTTTAAAATCTATTTTGTTTACTGAGTATCCCTAGTGTATAGAACTGTTTGGCACATCATAGGATCCCGGTAAATATTTTCATGACAAGTGACTGAATATGCAGATAGCTGTAGATATAGCTTCCTACTCCTGCCATATCTATAGAGACACATGGAGCCTTTGAGATAACATAGAAGATGAGCAGATAAGAGGAATGTGTGACTTCATGGGTAGGAAGACATAAGGTGGGCTTACTGTATGCAACAAAATGTTCCTGGTTCTCAATCCAGCCAAAGCCACGGACCCATAATCTGGATTGCTCTTCACAGCAACTTTACTCTTAGTAAACACGTAATGACTACAAACTAATATGAATGCAGTAATATTTTAAAATAGAAATGCATTTTTTAAACATTATGACATCTGCCTAAAGTTTGATAAATAGTGATACATACATGTGTGAAATGTTTCAGGATAGCACTTAAATGCCCGTCTCTGGCATCTGTCAGCTAGGAGTTTGATTTCCAGTGTTGCCTCTTCCATGTGTGATCTTTAGCAAGTTTCTTAAACCTTTGCCTCAGTGTCCTTGTCTGCAAAAGGGGGCTAATGATAGTACCAAGCTGACAGAGTTGTTGTGAATATTCAGTGAGATACTTCATGCAGAGCTCATGTAAAGTGGCTGACCTGTAAATGCTCCCCAAATGGAAGCTGTTATCATCATCATCATCATTATTGTGGGTTATTATTTGAGACCACAGACAATGCTTCCAGGTGTATGGATTTGCATCCCTCTTGCAGTACTGTGTACTCTGCAAGAGTCCCTGGGGTCCTGTGCCTATACTTCTGGGAGCTGGTGCCACAGACATTAAGTGTTGCTGGGAGTCAAAGAAGATGGGTTGGAGCCTGGGTGAATAGGGGCCTGGGCATAGTGAGAATGGGAAGGTAGACAAGAGTTGAGAGTGGCCATAGGCAGCATCTTGGAATGATGTCTCCATGTACATATTCAGAGAGGAAGCCAGCAGCTGCATGGGAGGCCTTCTAACACTTTTGAAATCCCGATTTAGCTAAAGGTTAGTCAGGGAGACAGATAAAGATAGTTATTACCTAATGGCTTTAAAGTTTCAAGTGTTTTATCACCTCTGAGTGTTAGCTTTTTAAGCATGGTAAAGCCACTGTGATCACCACTGTGTCTGACCGTGCATTCCAGAAAGCGTTCTGAGTTCTAGGTGGTAACCTATTAGTGGGGGATTTGGGTCTGGGTGACTTGAACAGCTTCTCTGCAGTATTTCCATGCACAGAGAGCTCCGCAGCTCTCCCCTACCCTCAGTGAAGACTCAACAAAGCTGTTCTGTGGGGCTGCAGCTGAAAGAGCCACAGCCACCTGAGGTCCTGGGGAGAGCTGAGCTGGGCAGCAGCAGTGGGTCGCCAGTGGGCAAGAATGATCTCCTCTCTGGCACTTCATTGCTGTGCCCTGCAGGGCAGGAAACACAGGGTGGATTTACCAGGGAGTTCAGCGAGCCCTGGTGGTTTGAGAGATCAAACAAGAATGAGGTCAAGGATGGAGCTCAGTGTGGGAGTGGGAGGAGGAGTGGCCACCCCCTGAGGCTACACATTATTAGACAGGAACCAGTCCACCCGCAGAGAGAGCACACAAGCTGTGCCCATAGGCTGATTGATTTGATGAGGGAGTTGAGTACGTTCTGTGATTTTTGCTCAAAATGGGCAACAGAGCCAATTAAACTTCACCTTCCCAGGGAAGAAACTGGGAACCCCAGCTTTTGGTTTTATTTTAGGAAGCTGATCTTTCTGGAAAAATAAAAAATTCTAGTGGCACTTGGCAATACGCCACAAAGAGGCTGCTTCTTCCTGACCTTCAGGTGGAAAACCCAAATTCTTGTCCAAGTAAGGAGTTTTCATGCTCAAACCATGGACCTTAAAGAAATAGGTGTCAGACCTGTGCAAATTGGCTGGGGCCCCCTCCCCATTTCTCCTGGAAGACTTGACTCCATTCTCATTGCCCTGCAGCAGACCATTTGTAACTGTCCAGTACCTTTCCAGGCCTGATGGGGAGTTCTGCTCAGGGGCCTCATTTGTATAGACAAATGCAGACTGGCATCTGTCAGCTTAGCACCTCAAGCCAATGATCTGGAGTGGCGATGGGCAGCCTTCTGGGCAAATATCCTGGATATTGGATTCAAAAATGACAGTGTCAAATTGGGGCTAGTTTGCATAGGCTTATCAGGTTAATTACTACAATGTCTCCAAGAACTTAAAAATCCTTGAATTCTTCCACAACCAGAATGATCAGTCTGTTGCTATGAAACTTAGAGTGTAAATTACCATGAATACCAGTAATCTGTTCACTAGGAGGTTAATTTGCAATTTGTTGGCAAATCACATGTGGGTCTTGTAGCAAGAGTGTGGGTGGTGTTTTTGTGCTAACGTGTGGCCCTGCCTGTGTTTCTGGATGTGTGTGTGTGTGTGTGTGTGTGCATGCACGTGCATGTGGCATTGGGATTGGCACTCTATGGGAACTCATGTTCTGGGTTTTCTCACTGCTCCCTGATCTTACCTGGCTCCTCTGGCATACCCTGGGTCCTTGGTCGCATTCTCATACTTGGAGGCTGCTATCAGAACACTTCTCGGCTCAGTGCCAGCCAGTTTAAGAGACATTAGCTCTTTCTGAAATAAGACTGCAAACGTGTCCACTAATGCCTTAGAATCATCCGGCTTTTCAAAAAGATGCACTTTCCCGTTAATGGCTCTCAGGTTGTTTTTGCACGCAGGCAGACTGCTCCTGGCAAAGGAACTCAGATTGCCTAAAGGAAACATGACAGGGAAGGTGCCATGACATAGGAGATGGTGACCAGGACCACATTAGGTAGCAGTCGAAGGAGAAAGACTGCTAAGCAGGGCTGAGGGGCTTCCATGGCTACCTCTGTTGTTGTTAACAGAGGTGGCAGGATTGCTGATACAAATCTCACCCAGCTGTTTTAGCCTGGTCTTCCACACAAGAGTGGTACTTACAATGACTTGAAGAAAATCCTCTCCTAATTTATGGGGCAGACTGTGGGGTGTGACTGGAGGAGCACTGGAACCTCACTCACCTAGAAATAGCTCCCCAACTAGCATCCCAATGCTGGAAATCCCCTTCAGATAGGGGCATTGGAAATCCAGATATGTTGGGAAGGAAGATCTAGTGAGAGAGTAGGGCTCAAGGGAATGGGGACATAAAACATCATTTTGATGCTCAGGAGGATCCCCAGGAAATTCTCAATGCTTTGGGGACACCCTGCAAAGCCTGGGGAAGGAGGAGCACATGGATCCATCACAGTGAGAGGCTGTCCAAAGGAGAAGGGGCATGCTAAAGTGGGAAAAAGCTCTGCAAATGTTTTCACGTCCACCTATTCTACAGGAGAAATTTAGAATAGATGCAGGAGGAGTGCAGAGAATCTATGACATTAGTTTGAAGAACTTGGGGTGCCAGACAGAAGCAGAATTAGGAGGTTTGCTGGGAGCCAGAGAGCCCCCCACCAAAATGTGGCTGCTAGGGTGTCATCTTGAACCCTTTTCTTCCCCACACATCCCTCCCCCCAGTTCATTCAAAGAGCACTTACTGAGTACCTATTCCTGTGCCAGGGATACAGTGAACAAGAGATATGTCCCACAAAAAACAAAACAAAACAAAACAAAAAGCCATATGTCCCACCCTGCCCTCACATTCTAGTGGAAGGTAGCCTTTAAAATTAACTCTGCATAAGGAGGCAGATGAGGTTCAGAGAGAGTTTCCCAGATAAGGTGACTCTTGAGCTAAGTCCAGAGGGATAAGTAGGAGGTTGCCAGGTAAACAAGGTGGCAGAGGGCATTCTGGGTAAAGAAACAACAAGTGTGAAAGTATGGAAGTATGAAAGCCTGGTGTGGTCCCCATGAGAAAGGCAAGACTACCTTCTCTCTAGAGTAGGAAATGCCATCCTCCTAATAAAATGTCATCCAGAACCTCCATGATTGGCTCTAGAAGGAGTCTGTTTCAGTGGGAAAAAGCATCCATAATATTCCTGTTTACCCATAATAGTGACTCATCATGGGAGTCCATTAATAATCCACAGTATCATTTAGATCTGGCTGAAACTTGCAGACAAAACCATATGTTAGAGGCTAAGGGATCACAAAAGGGAAATCAACGTGGCATTTAATAATAATAAAAATAGCTAACATTTGTTAAGCACTTCCTCTGAGCAAGGCATGATTCTAAATATACATGTATCTGTATATATACTCATTTAACCCTCATAATAACCATAAAGTAGGCATAGTGCTGTTACTGTTACTATGCCTGTTTTACAGATGAGGACCAGGAAGCCAGACTAGACAACTGGTCTTAGAAAGTGTAGTTCAGTTATCTTCTGCTGCTGAGGTCCTCTGGGAACCCATTCCTCCCTCCCAACTCTGGGCCTGCCTCCACAAGCCAAAGACTGTCTGTAACCTCAGCCACCTATAACTGCCCTCCAAAACACCAATACTCTGGGAGGGGCAGGCCAAGAGTGGGGTGCCCAGCTTTTCCTCTCACCATGTTAAAGAGGCAGTGGAAGGGAACAGAGAGGAGGGATTATGTATTCACTAGTGGAAGATCAAATATATGCCGAAGAAATGTCCCATTTTCCTCTTTATTATTCTTTTAATAAAAACGGCAACACAACAGTACAAATAAAATATTAAATGCCAGCTGACACTTGGCCCCATAATGAGGGTGCAGAAAGAGTGGTGAGGACTGGGGTGACCTGGAGGGCCCATCCCTCATCCATAAGGGCTACTGCTACTTAGCGTCAGCTATTTATTATTGGGTGGGCCCTTCAGGTCCAGGGTTGCCAGGTAGGATTTTTCAAGAGAAGACAAAAATCCAGAGTCTTATATAAAATCTGAGGATTTTAAAGTGTTAACAATAAATTAAAGTGCTTTGAAAACACTGTGTAGGCCAAACAAAACACCCTTGCTTCCTAGCTGGGCGGCCTTTGGGCAAGTAACTTAACCTCTTGAGCCTAGGTTTCCTAATATGTAAAATAGGTATAATAGCAATGCCTACTTCAGGCTGGGCGCCGTGGCTCATGCCTGTAATCCCAGCATTTTGGGAGGCCAAGGCGGGCGACTCACCTGAGGTCAGGAGTTCAAGACCAGCCTGGCCAACATGGTGAAATCCCATCTCTACTAAAAAATACAAAAATTAGCTGGGTGTGGTGGCGGGCACCAGTAATCTCAGCTACTCAGGAGGCTGAGGTAGGAGAATTGCTGAAAAGAATCACTTGAACCCGGGAGGCAAAGGTTGCAGTGAGCCAAGACTGTGCCATTGCACTCCAGCCTGGGCGACAGAGTAAGACTCTGTCAAAAAAAAAAAAAAAAAAAAAAAAAAAAAAAAAGCAATGCCTACTTCAGAGACTAATTATGAGGAAAAAATGAGGTACTATAACTGAAATGCCTGTCACATAGTAAGTGATTAATACATGATAGCTATTAGGATGATTATTATTCCTAAAAGTTTATCTCTTACCTGAGGAGCACCTCTTTCTAGTTGATTGACAGCGAAGTATGTATCCTTCATCTCTAGTTAGACCCCATGGCTTCCTTAATTAGGGCAATTTAGCTCCACCCTTGCAGGCAGAAAATATTAAAGATACACTTACACAGCAATTGGCAAGCATATGCATATGGGGAGAGAGATGTGTTTCTTTCTTTATACACCTTCCCACAGCAACCTCAGTGATGTCTAATTTATTAAGCCAGTCCACGGCATGGGGGAAGGACAGCAAAGGCCTGCAGAATGAAGGAAACTGAGGCATGGAAGCTAGGGCCGTAGTTCACATCCACTCTACCTTCAGTTCCTATTGGGGAGGCCCAAGGTTTTTAAAGAAAACTCTTGGCCACTAAAGCCAATTCTCTTGTCTCCTGTTTTTATATCTTCTTTTCAGGCAGTGGTGCTCACCCTTGGCTGCACCTTAGAATCACCTGGACAGCTTATAAAAAGTACTGACATAGGGGCCTGACCCTCAGAGGTTTTATGACTGCTTACACAATAGTAAGCAAAATTTATATGTGTGTGCGCATATGTACACTTTTCCGGGGACTCAGTTGGGGCCTCAAAGGGGCAGTGCAGAAGATGAATGACATAAGCATGTGGGGTGCCATGGGAATAAGCTGTACTTCTAGGCAAGCTTGGACATTACACAGTAGCTATCCACACAAAAAAAGCCTTCTCACCTCTGCAAGCCTCAGTTTCCTCACTCATTCCACAGGGATTAGGAGTCACTCCTGCCTCATATCCTCTGGTGATTTTGAGGATGTGGTGAACTTATTACATCACTTATAAAAAGTGCTTTCAAAAACCCAGCCCCCCTCTCCACAGGCAAGGGCACATTATTACAAGGTTAAGGAGGGTGTGGGTGGGGAGGCAACAGAGGCAGCAGGGAACAGCACTACACATTGAGAAAAGGCCACGCATGTTAACAAAGCAGCTCACAAATGAGAGCAAATTAATACTGGGCCCAGCAAGAACAGAACATTCGCACCGCAGGGGCAAAGCACCCATTGGAGCAGCTAGGCCTTGGCAGGGAGAAGGATGTGGAATAGCAGAGGGAGGAAAGAGAGGGGCCAAGTGAGGGGGGTTTTCAGTGCTAGGGAGGCTTGCTCCAGCTACGAGCAGAAAGGAGGAGGTTAGCTATGAAGGAGGGAAAAAGAATAGCAGGTGGGCCTGGGGGTCAGTCAGGAACACCTGACAGCCCTTGGATGAGGAAATCAGTGGTGGTGGGGGTAATAGCAAGAAGGAATATCCCTGCAACTTCAACATATTTGGCCTCATCCCCTGGCAACTGGATCCAGGACACAGGGCAGAGGGTCACCAGGGCAGCTGCACTAACTACGGAGCCAGTCCCCTCCCGATCCTCCACCTCTGCTGCCTTCTTTTCCTTCATTCTGTGAAACAACCAGGGTCCACCTGACTCAGAGGCAGGAAGTCAGGCACCAATTCAAAAAAACCCTTGGAAAAAAAAAAAAAAACGACAACAACAACGAAAAAATCCCCACCAAAAAAAAGCAGCCCTTGACAAATCTTCATAGAGAAATGGCCTGGGAATGGAGAGGGGCATTGAACTAGAATGGAATCCTGGACTAGGGTGATATTTAAAATCTTATATTGCCTATATGGCAGGTGCATTGACAAAGCAGTGTTCTGGAAGGCCTCTATGGGGCCAGGCATTAACCCCTAAGTTGCTGGATCTGAAGCAGTGTTGTAGGGGAGTGCCAGGACAATCAGGGACACTCAGAGGGGTTTGAAGCAGCAGTTATTTACCCATCACTAAGTAAGGAATGTAAGATTTGAACAAGTGGGATGGTGGTATAGGTGTTCATGGAAGGAATGTCAGCCCTCATCTTAGGGCAGATAGAACTAGTTCTGGAGGGGATGAGGGGGTTTCACAGGCACATAGCTACCACTGGAAGCCTGAGGGGTACAAGAAGGAGTGGAGGCAATGAACAAATTCTCCCTTTGCTCTCATAGCAAAGGGTGGGTCAGACACTGGCTGCACTGTTGAATAGCAGCACCAAGCCCATGTCCATAGTGCCAGCCCTTCCTCTCTGTTTAACCCCCATGCATATACAGTGACATGGCCAGAGTTCTGGAATCAGGGCCCACTCTTGGAGGAACGTCACTCTATTTCCATGCCAGACAGCTTAGAATCTGAGCTTATTAAAACAAGGAAGCCTGGAAATTAGCTAAGTCAGTGATCTCTTGATATATGGGGGAAACTGAGGCCTAGGAAGGGAAGATGTGGGGTCATACCTCTAATTAGTGTAAGAGCTGGGATGAGCAGCAAGATGTCCCTGTTCCCAGCCTGGTGTATTTTCTATCGCCTTCTTTGCTATTATCTATCCCAAGTCTTCATTATATTTGAGGGAAAATACCAGAATATCCTTAGGGCCAGCCTTACGCGTAGGTAAACATGATGTGATCAAATATGTCTCCTCAATTGCCTGTCAATGTGCCTGAAATTTCACCATCAGTGATTCATTCATTTGGATCTTGAAGCTTTCTGGTCTTTCATGGGGGCACAGACCCCGTGACAACCACTGGGAGAAAGGTTTCACAAATTAGACACAGGTTGCACAGTTGGGGAGAGCAGTGGCAGCTGGTCCAGTGAAGAAACTGCAAGCTGGGGTAGGCATGGGAACTCAGGGCAAGACTGAATCCAGGGTTCAGGCCACCCTGATGGGCAAGGAAGGAGTATTTGATAATGCCCACACCCAAAGCTTCCGTCAGACCTTAGCTTGAGCACTCAGAAAGCATTTCCCCAGGAGACTGCACAGTGACCTGGGAGGCCTGAATCACTGCTGTGTGGCCCATGCTGGCAAGAAGGGCGGGAGAGTAAAGGATAACATCAGCCTGTCTGGAGTGTCCGCGGTGGCACTTTATTAAGAGAAGCAGCCTGGGTGAGATGGATGTGACAAAGGAATCTATGAAGACATTGAGAGGAGCCTCAGCCACAAGAGGAATGGGCTCTGAGACTGCCAAGGGAGGCTGGGTGTGGAGTCTGTCTGTTCTGCACTTCCCCCAGGGACTTGCTGGCTGCAGGTGCCTTGGCTCAAGGCCAGGTGCTTTCTGTTGCTCCCTCTGACTTCCATTCTGGTTCTGCTCCAGAGCTGTGCAGTGCAACTCCAGGCTTGCCTATGGTTCCCAGGTTCCTTTTCTGCTCTGCCGTCAGTTCTAGCGTTTTTATATCCAAGGGGCTTCAGGGTTACAAACTAGTGGGAAGGAGAGGGGAAGGGAAGAGGCTAGTGGATTTGTCTGGAAACTGGTTTTGTCTGGCAAGACCCTATATTTCCTTACAGTGTGCATTTACTTGTGGTAGGAGAGGGTAGAAAAGAGTGCTTCTGGAAATGTGGGAAATTGTCTTGAAGCTATGTTTGCATAGCAAGCATAGTACTGTAATTTAGATTGTAGGTATACTTGGAGTGGCTTATAGCGGGTGAGAACAGCAAGCTAAAGACCTTCTCAAAGTCCCCACTAGTTCTGTTGTAGATCTCAGCTATCTGGGCAGAATACAGAACCCCCAGCTGCCAACAAAATAAAGCATCCACCCCCATGGCCAACCTCTGCTGTCTGCTATGAGCCCTGTGCTTTCTGAAATGGGTGTCTTTGGAGGCGTCAAGTGGTTTCTACCCAGACACCCGTAGTCCTTGAGTTGGGTGGGCTTGAGTGGGAAGAGGAGATTGCCATTGCCAATAATTAGAAAACTAGAGCCAAGACTGTCCTGCTGGTTCCATTCAAGTCCCCAAAACAATCTCCAAGGCTTAAGGCCAAGTCATCACTAACTTGTGTGTCATGGGCACTGCTGAGGGAGAATGGTATTTCACAGAGCAGAGACTCCCACCCAGGTGCAGGCTCAGTGATTCAAGGAAGATGGAATTTAGTGCAATCAATTTGGGAGAGTCAGCCAGGATTTCTTTTAAGTTTTACTTTCCAGCAGCCCCCTCCCACCTTGGAGACAGACTAATCTCTGACATTTGTCTAGTGGCTTTATACTTTTCAAAGCTCCTTCACATCTATTATCTCCATCGAGCCACACAAATACTCCCGTGAAGTAGGATAAGGTGTTATTATCTCTATTTGACCAACAAGAAAACTGAAGTCCCCAAAGGATACATGACTCATCCAGGGTCACACAGCTATGTAGTCAACGAACTAGTGATTCAAAAGTGTTTCCTAACTTCCAGCCCTGTAATTTTTCCACCTCCATGCAGACTCCCCTTCACAGAACCACAGAGGTGCCCCGCTTCTAGCACAGTGCCAGGCACAAAGTAGATGCTAGTAAATATTTGCTAAATGACCAGGAGGCAGAGGTTGCAGTGAGCTGATATCGTGCCACTACACTCTAGCCTGGATAATAGAGACAGACCTTGTCTCAAAATAAATAAATACATAAATAAATATTTGCTAAATGAATGACTGCATGGATAAGCTGGGGCAAAGCTGGAAGAAATACAAGTTCTAAAAGTGCTCTTTTTAAAATGATCAAACTAAGAAGGGGCAGGAAATGTGTTATTTCATCATTTTGACCAGGAAGGAAGGCGTAAGATATCTTTCTCATTTCACAGATGCCATTGCCAAGGCATGAAGATTGGGGTAACCCCCATAAGGAAGCCATGGAGCTTAATGTCCCAACAAAGCTGCCTTCCACTCATCCTTTAAAGAGGAATGGGTGGTGTGGGTCCTTACTCCAGTAGCAGGAAGGAGTCAGAATCAGCCCCATGGGACGAAGATTCTCTCCACGTTGTCTCTGCAAGCCCTGTCTCTCCCCATGTCCCCTAACAGTGGCTCCAGAAGTTCTGCCATGGAAGGGGTGTCTGAGAACACTGGTTGCCTGCTCCTTTAGGATTGCTGCACCGTCATCCCCTTGACACTTCTAGCATAACCCAGACCTCAAAGACTCAATGACTGTCTCCTGGAATGCCACCTGGACTGAGACTTCTTCCTTTACTTTTTTTCTGTCTCCCACAGCGTCTGGCACATACTAGGTACATAATAAATGTGGGATGAATGAGTTGTCTGAGGTAAAGAGGGATGGCCACTCCCTGGCTCTAGGCACTGCAGTCAGGTCCTGCTTGCCAGGACCCGATCTCCACAGGCAAACTGACTTGGAGTTGCCGTTCGTTCCCAATCCTGTCGGAAAAAAAAATGGGGAAACTGGAGGTAGGGACACAGGTATTCAAATGCTGTTTTGCAATAGCACAAGGTAGCTTTTGAGGCAGGCAGCCCGGAATTTGAGATCCCTTGGCGTTTAAATCAGTCCCACCACATATTATTAGCGCTTGTACTGGGGTCTCTTTGCTTTGCTCCTCTGAGCCTCAATTTTATTTTCCGTACAATGGAGAGGATGCTGGAATGAGAAAATGGATGTAAAGCACAGTGCCTGGCACTTAGTAAGTAAGCAAGTGGCAGCTGGATTGTTTGCACATCTATGTCCTTCCCAGCTCCCCCGAGTGGGCTCGTCCCCAGTGGCGAGGGGAGGGGTCCTCCTGTGGGCGCCGACTGTCCCAGCGGCGGCCGGATTGCAGGTGGGTGAGAGGCAGCAGACGCCGTGTTTATAGCTCTCTCGCTAGTCGCCACCTCAGCCACGGCTCTGGGGCTGAGCCAGTCGCCTACTTCTTTAAGATTCTGGTCACAGCAGGGGCTGGGTTTCTAAGGCAGGCGTGATCTTTCTCTTCCTACAGACGCCGCTGCCGCTACCTTCGGCGCTGGGCACAGCCAGGGGCAGCGCGAGAGGGAGGCGACGAGAGGGTTCCCGGGCAGGGCAGCAGCCCAGCCCCGGCCCGGAGGGGGGCCCGACAGTAAGTACTGTGCTCTGAGCAGCCGAGATGGGGGGCATCTGGCCATTGAGGCAGGGGTCTGTGAAGTTAGGGGATCGGCAGTCGAGCGCTAGGGTCCTCACCGGCCCCTCAAAGTGACTTGAGGGCGGCGCTGGCATGGGCCCCCCTCCACCTGGTCTTCGGACTGAGTTGGCGCGTCGGGAGCAGACATCCATCTCCGTCCCTCTACCCGAGATCCCAAGGATTCGTTTGGGTCGCCTGGCAGCCCGCGGGTCCCTTCGAGGCCACGAAAGAGGAAATTGGAAGGCAAGATATGCGGGGATGAGGTTTTGGACGCTGTTGGAAAAGTGGCGGCGCGAGCGGGAAGTTTTCCGCTGCGGGGTGCGGGGGGGATCCGGGAGAGAAGGGGCGAGGGAAGCCAGAAGCTAGGAGGGAAACCACCTGAGTGGAGCGGGGGCGGAGGCAGCCCCTCTGAGTGCTCGGACCCTGCTCTCCCCGCCGTTATGCTTCGGAAGTGTCGGGGGCTTCTAGCTGCCTCTCCCACCGCTGCCCCTCAGCGCCTCTGCTTCCATGGGGCCGGGATACTCTGGCTGGCCTGCTCTGTGGTGGGGCGGGTTGAAGCCTTAGCGTTCACGAAGCTCCGCGGGGTGGAGAAGCAAGACTACCCTTCGAGGTGGTGCACCAATCATAGAAATGTTAGCAATCCGGAATATGCAGGAGCATACCTGTCACTTTCCTTTCTTAAGCTCTGTAAAACTCGGGGGAGAGGGGCCTGAGATCCTAAAGGTGAGTTTATCCTAACTCAGTCCCTTCTCAGAGAACACCCAGATCTTCCTTCTGTTTCTCCATCCCCAGTCACTCATTTTACTTAGAGCACTGATGATCCTAGTAGCTACTATTATAACTATGTGCCCGACATTGTGCTAAGCTCTTTACCTAGTCTATGTAGAGTAAGAACAGTAGCTGGCGTTCACTCAGTGCTTTCTGTGTGCCAGTCACAGTTCTAAGCGCTTATTATGCATTGCCTTGTTTAATCTTCACAACATCCTTATGGGGTGAATACTATCCCCATTTTACGGATGAGGAAATTGAAGCACAGAGAGGTCCACAAGCCCAAGGTCCCACAGTCAGTGAGATGCAGACCTTGGATCTCAACAGTTTTACTTCAGCCCCCTCACTGTTAACTACTATAAATATGATGAGAATTTGGCTTTAATGAAGTAGTAAAATTGAGTTTGATGTCCCTACAGCAAAGTGTATTTATTCTGTAGTTCTGAAGTCATGACCCAGGTGCAAAGAGTTTTGAATCAATTTTCAAATCAACCCCATTACGTCCTGTGGAGAAAGGCAAACCGAGTGCGCTGTAACAAGACAGCAGAATGTATTAGTAGGTGCCTAGTAATAATGATAAGAATAATTGCTAATAGCAGTTATTGATTGAGCACTTACTTTGCACCAGTACTTCATGTATATTTAATCTTCACGTAGGTGCTTTGAAGTAGGCACCCCATGAACCCCATTTTGTAGATGAAGGAACTGAGGCTCAAGAGGTTAAGCAGTTTGCCACAGATTTGGGATTCCAGCCCAGATCACTAACTCCAAAGCTCAAGTTGGAGCTACCCTTTAGAAGATTTGTGCGTGAGACAGAGGTTTGTCTTTCCTACAGTCCCCTCCTCCCCCAAGCCAGTTGCCCAGAGCTCTACACTTTGCTCTCCATTCCCCAGCCCCTCTTTGCACTAAGAAAGTGATTGTACAGGTTGGCTGAGAGAGGGATTCCTAGAGAAGATGGAGTGTTCTGCATGGATTTGGGTTTTGTTATTGTACTAAGTGTCGTGCCTGTAACATCAATAAGTTGTTCTGCTTTATAAGTTTTATTAATTAGACAAGTGTCTGGCCTGCTGGCTTGGAGTTGTTAATACGATATTATGGCTCTATCTGAGTACCTTTATTAGGAATTATTTTCAGAAAAGTTTTTAGAGCCTTACTTACAATGCTGGACAAAACCATCTTCCTACCTCTTGAGGAGGGAGGGGGTCCTTGTTTCTAGGGTATGAGTAATAGTATTGCTGTGCTCATTGATATTTGTCCCCCTCACCCCAGCTTGGCCTCTGTGAGCTGAAACCTGAAACCTGAATGTGGCCAGGTCCCTTGCTGAGTTCCTGTGTCACACCTGGTCCTGCAGTTGGGCTATTTATAGCTCCTCACTGTTGGTCCTGGCCCATTCATAGAGTTGGCTCCGCACAGACCCTCTTCAATGTGGGCATAATGGGGTATGTGAGCTTTATAGCTTTGGTCTCTATTACTCTGGCTGGATCTCAGTGCATCTGCTGGTGGTCCACCCTTCCTGCCTTCTCTCATGAGAGGGGAACCTTCCATGTGTAGCTTTGGGGTGGTGCGTTAGACATGTGGCTGGCAAGTCCAGTGCTGGGCTGTGTCCCTGGTTGTCTCTGTGGCCTCTTCAGAGTGAACTGTATCATTTCATAAGGTGACATGAAGGGAGTCAGTGGGTAGCATTGGTCCTCGAATTAAACATTCCCTTCAGTTTTGCCTGAATTTATTCTATGATTTCTTTTTATGATTGTAGTGACTTAAATACCTAGAGGTTTCCCTTGTTACTGAATCTTCTTAATTTTTCATTTGCTGTCAGGTTTGACATTCCTTTCCTGGAATGTCCTTCTCACCTTTGGTGAGAGCAGGGAGTGTTGGTCTTCCCCTGGGAGTCACAGCATGGTTGGGGCATACATAGTCTCTTCTGTGCTTACGTAGCATCCTCTGCTGCCCTCTGTGGTAACAGGTAACACATGGTTTTATATTAGTCTGTTTACATACCTGCCTCCACCTTAGACTGCAATCTCCCTAAGGGGATAGACTGTGCCTTAGTTATCTCCATATCTCAGCACTATGCCAGGCACATAGTAGGTGCTCAATAAACTTTTATTATATATATGAATGAATGAATGAATGAATGCTATCTAAATGCTGGTGGAGGAAGCCCTGATTCACAGTAAGGGACTCTGCTATTATTACCCTTATAAGAAGGGAGACATCAGAGCAGAGCTTGCATTCTTCTGTAACAGAGAGCCCCAGCTCTGTGGATTTTAATTACTGAAAGAAAAAAAACAAAAAACAAAACAAAACAAAAATTGTAATCCCCAAACCTGAATGCTTAGGGAATGGATTTTCTGGTTAATAGATTGTTTCTGAGTGACTGAAGTTTGGGCCAAAAAAAAAAAAAAATCATTTTTCCTTACTCTTTTTGATTCTTCCTAAAATGCCTGGGTCTGCTTTTCTACCTTAGTGAGTCAAGTCTGGGGTCCATCATCAAATCAGTGTTGCCAGATAGAGAGCTTGTGGGTTCTCAGGATTCCCTAGGATTCTGTTTCCCCCAAGTCTGGTTGTATAGTAGGATGCAATCTTCTTCCCCACCCACTCCCTGCCTGTCCTTGATGCACCCAAAGATAAGCCCACAGGTGCTCTGAGGTTTGTAATTTCTCTGTCACTCACCTTCAGAAAACAGACAGGGGTTTCCCAGCTACCAACGTGGGGGAGGTACAGAGTGCTTTGGTGCTAACTCATGCCCTCTGTGCTAGTGGTTCAGCGCAGCACGTGCTCTTGCCCTTGGTTTTTATTCTTAGGTGGAGGGTTCACCAACTTCACTCCCCTTTTCTGACCACTGTTTAAGAAAGACCTTATAATTCTTTTCTCCCTCTCAGCAGGAAGATGCAATTAGACAGAATAAAAGGTGTCTCATTGTCCTGAGGCTACTGTTGGCGTTTCTGGATGCCTCCAGACAAGGTGACATGAGTTTACCAGGCCTCTGTTCATGTATCTTCCTTTGATTACTGGCTTTTTGGCCTAATTTTTGCCCTGTCCCTGGACTGTGCTCCTGATTGGACAATTCAGAGATGGTGCACTGGAAGGAGTCAGGGGTTGCTCCCTCACAGGAAGTCAGCTTGGCAACTGCTGGGCATAAATCCTTGGCTTCAGATACAACCTGCATCATCTTGGGCAAGCGCAGGGAGCACATAGACATCTAGGCAAAGCGTTGAGATAGATGTGCCTTTCTCTGTCCAGCTCTGGCTAGACTGGCCTGCCCCTCTCTTCACAAGTTCCCCAAAGGGGCATGGGAGTTGAGGGTGGAAGGTAGAACTCAGAGTCCCAACAGAGCCAGACATGAGAGAGGGAGTGAGAGAAAGGCCTACTCACTGTCTATGCTGGGTCAGTTATGCTTCTTGCTTCCCAACTAATCTTTCCCCAGCAACTCCGTCATCTACTCAGGCTATTGTGTTCATGCCTCGTGCCACATATGCCTGTTCCCTTCTGTCTCTGGGCCTGTTCTCAGTGCCCTCCCTCTCCAGTTGCTGAAATCTGGCCCTTCCCACCATACCCAACTGCAGTCATCTTCTAGAAAGCTTCCCCCTGCTGCTTCTGGAAATTAGCAGAGGGTGGGCAAGGGGGAAGTCAGTAACCTCCAAGCTCCCTGCCAACTCTGAGATTCTCCAGGAGTTTGATGAGCATCAGCGGTTGGGGGCATGGAAAGCTGGTGGCCCAGGCCATTGATGCCTAGCAGCCTCACAGGAAGAAAGAAGATGGCACAGCCAGCCAGCTGAGTAGGCCCACATCAGGAGGCTTTGCCCAGAGCTCTATGCAGCAGGCACCTGCCAAACAGCCCCCAGAGGGGTGCTATTTGAGCCCTGGGTCTTTGGCTGCTGGAGGCAGCTACTTGTTGGGAAGTTCCCAGAAGTTCCTGCCCACACCTGCTACCCCTGTCTGCCCTCCAAGGTTTGTTTACAGTTCAGCCCTTGGCAGGCTGAAGTCTGAGATCTAAGAGGAGAGAGAGATCTGGGTGGCCGGGGACCCTCTTCTGGCTTAGCATTCTGTAGCCAGGGCTCTGCAGCCCAGCCTGGCCTTGGAGAGATGTGTTCACTGAGGGGAAGAATTCAGGCCTGCTGCTGTTTTCCCTGCCAACTCCACTTTTCCCATCATGACCATTCCCTCCTACCTTCTGGAATTCTCTCCACTTCCTATATTTTCTTTTTTTTTTTTTATCTCCTCTTTCTCTCACACACACACACACACACACACACACACACACACACTACAGCCTCTGGTGAGTGGGAAATTGGCTGAAGTCAGGAAGGTGTCCTGGGTCTCTTCTTCATGCCATTTCTGATTTGTCCCTTGCCTGCTGCATCCCCATCTGTGAGATGGGGAGGGTGCAGTTAGGCTCTCAGTATGGCAAAATACCAACCCCCTCCCCCATAGCTTCATCACCCAAGGTACTCTACCAGAAGACTGTCATTACCATGTGACCCTTTAGCAGTGGTAGGAGCCCTGAGGGCAGGGCTGGTGGGGGGCAGCTCAAGAGCATTTTAAAAAGAGCAGGTGAGGAACTGGAGAGCACCTCCAAAAAGCCAAGACAACAAGAGGTGGCTGCACAGCTTCTGCAGTGCTTGCCTTCCCCAAGCCTGAACTTTCCTCTTCACCGTCTGCAAGGCCCTCCTCTTGTCTCATTTCTCCTCTTTGTCTTGTTTTCATGGCCTCTCTTTTCCTCTCCCCTCTGCTCTGCCTGGTCCCCTTTCCTGCTCAGCTGTCTTCCCCTCTTGACTGTGTCTTTTCCTTCATTCCTTATCTTTTGCCTTCTGGCTCAGTCAATCCCTATAGGTCTCTGCCTCTTTCAGAATTAGTTGGTGTGGTACATGGAGGGTGGGTGCCCAGGGCTCTTTGGTGTGACATGACAACTCCTTCAAGCTCTTATGAATGTTTCATTGCTCCAGTTCCCCCTCGCTGCCTCTGCCGGTGACAGGTGAGTGGAGGCTAAAACAGGATCTCCCCACCAATTCTGCCACAGCTCAGTGGCAGCAGCTTCAGACCTTGTGACACACAGTGCCATATGGCATCAGCCTCACATCTGGCACAGCCCTCACATCTGTCACTGGGCTGGCAGCCCCAGCAGGGAGGGTTTAGGAGCATGTCTGGACCTATTAGACAACATGTCTGAATCTATTGACTATAGCTCCTGGAGGGAGGAGGGGACAGGGGAGGGGACAGCTGTATGGAGGGTCCTCTGCAGTTCCCTCTCTGAAGCATTATGGGGTTGGACTTTTGCAAGGTGACTCCAGTCTTCCAGGTTTTTGTGAAAGGAAAGATGACCTTGGTCTCTCCCCCTGCTCCCTCCTGACCTGCTAGGATGGGTGATAGGTGTCTCCATTCCAGCCCACTGGGGAAAAGCAACTGTTTGGACAACCAGAAAAAGAATCCAGATACCACCATGTTTTCCAGAAGATGCCTCTCCAAGCTCAGCTGAAGAGGAAGTTGCAGAGCCATGAAGACCTGCAAGGAAAATAGAGAGGAAGCTAGGAAAGTAACCAAATCATCTACCCAGACTTTCAGAATGGGAAGGACTATTCAAAGTCACCCTGCCCATCCTCCTGCCTCTTGCCATTCTGAAAGGATAGTTGTCTACCCTTAAAAAGTTCCTTCTCTGAGAAGGAATAGCTGTTGGATTTCCTACTGTCACTCCCCTAAAAAGGCTGGAGCCATGCCGCTTCCATTCCTTCTTAGCTTGTAGCCCTCCCTATACTCTTTCTTTGACTGCATTCTCTCTCTGACTTTGTCTTTGGACAGAGATGTTGAGGGGTTTCTCCCATGGGCCAGACTTCCCATTCAGAAACCTGCCTTTCACAGGCTGAGACACAAGCAGTAGGTATTTGATAATAAATTGCATGGAATGGCCAGAGGATTCTAATCTGTATGCCTCAAATTCACTTCTATTCCTGCATTGGTTGATTTAGAAAATACTAAGCACTTAATTGTGTGCCAGGTATCATATCAAGTGGAGGAGATACACTGTTGTACAAAAAAGACAGAGTTCCTACTCTTATGGGGTTTAAAACCAAATAATCACATAAATGAATATATAACTACAAATTGTGATGAGTCTCAAGAATGAAATGAACAGGTTGCAATAGTAGAGAAAAACCAAGGTAAAGTTTCCAGGGAAGGCCTCTGTGAGGAAGTGATATTTAAATGGAGACCTAAAGGATAAATTCAACCATATGAAGAATGGGAAAAGAGGTTTCCAGGAAAAAGGAATACCAAGTGGGAATGCCTTAAGGTGGCAAAGACCTTAGTGTGTTGAGAAACTAAAAGGAGGCCAGGAGGGCAAGATTGTAGTAGGCAAGAGGAAGAGTAACATGGGGGTGTGGGGGAGTTGGCAGGTACGGCAGAAAGAGATCATGCAGGGCCTTGTGGGCCACACAAAAGGAGTTTGAATATTATTCGCTTGCAGTAGGAAATGTCTGAAAGGTTTTAAGCAGGGGAGTGACAGGATCTGATAGAGACTTTTTGCAGTATCTGTAGAGGCCAGACTTGGAAGGGGGCAGCAGTGGATACAAGGAGAGCAGTAAGGAGGCTGCTGCAGCAGCCCACAGGAGAGATGATGACGGTGGCTTGAACTGTGTGACAGCCGTGGAGAGCGAGAGAGCTGGTCAGATCCTGGATGAGCTTTCTTTTTTTCTTTTCCCTTTTTTTTTTTTTTTTGGACAGAGTCTTGCTCTGTCACCCAGGCTGGAGTACAGTGGTGCGATCTCAGCTCACTGCAACCTCTGCCTCCGGAGTTCAAGCGATTCTCCTGCTTCAGCCTCCTGAGTAGCTGGGATTACAGGTGCGTGCCACCACGCCCAGCTAATTTTTGTATTTTTAGTAGAGACAGGGTTTCACCATGTTGGCCAGGCTGGTCTCGAACTTCTGACCTCAGGTGATCTGCCCTCCTCGGCCTCCCAAAGTGCTGGGATTACAGGTGTGAGCCACTGTGCCCGGTCTTGGATGGGTTTTTAAGTGACAGCCAACAATACTTACACAATACTGAGGGACTAAGTGAGGAGGTAAGGGAAAGGGAGAGACAGGTCTCGAGAATGACTCTCAGGTTTCTGGCTTAAGTAATTGAAGAGATGATGGTGCCATATGCTGAGATGAGGAAGGCTGAGGGAAGCCTGGGCTTGAGAGGGAAAATAAATCAAGAGTTCAGTTTCGGACATGATAAGTTTGAGATTCCTGTGAGGCATAAAAGTAAACATGTCAGAGTACATGAGGTTTAGAACTCACAGAGGAGGTGTGGTTAGAATGCAAATTTGGGAGTTGTCTGAATATAGATTGTATTTAAAACCAGGGGACTGGAACTGGATGAGATCACCTTAGGAAAGAGAGTAGAGAGAGACTAGAAGTCCTGGAACTGAGTTCCAAGGAACCCCAATATCTAGTGATTAAGTAGGGGAGGAGAAGCCCACAAAGGAGACTAAGAAAAAGTGGCCAGAGAGGTTGGAGGGCAGTTTGGAGGTAGTCCTAGAAGCCAAGAGAGGAGAATGTTTCAGCAAGGATGCAGTGGCTGACTGTGTCTACACCTGTTGAGAAGTTGAGTAGGTGAGGATTGGAGGCCACTGGGGACCTTAACAAGAGCAACTCTGCAGAGTGATAGATGTGGAAGCCAGAGGATAGTGGACCGGGAAGTAAATAAGAGATGAAGAAGTGTTGTGTCCTTATGTAGAGGCCAGTAAAAAGAAAAAGAAGAAAAAAAAGAGATGAAGTAGAGACATAGTGTAGAAAACGTTTTTGAGGAATTTTGTTCCCAAGGGGACCAGGAAAATGGGGCAGACACTGCAAGGCAATTGTGGAGTAGAGGGAGGTGTATTTTGTTTGTTTTCTTAAGGATGGATTATTTCCATCAGCATGCTAGCATGATTCTGGAGCGGTGGAGAGATTGGTAATTTAGGGAAGAGAATGAATGCCCAAAGGAGTAAAATCCTTGAGAAGATGAGAGGGGATGATACCAGAACATAAGCAAGGAGATTCGCCATAATAGAAAAAAAGAAACATCCTCCATTTTAATAGGGAAAAATAAAACATTGGTACAGATGTAGACAGGGTAGTGTATAGATTTGGTGGCGGTAAGATGAAGGAGCTCTCATCTAATTTTTTTCATCTTCTATTTTTTTCAGTAATCTATGGGATGAGGTCATCAGCTGAGATTTCTTGGGGAAAATGGGAAAGTGAGGAAGATGGAGGAGAGAGGGCGAGCAATGAAATAGTCATTTTAGAGACAGAAAAAGTGTTGACCACGGCTGGATGTGGTGGTTCACGCTTGTAATCCCAGTACTTTGGGAGGCCGAGGCAGGTGGATCACCTGAGGTCAGGAGTTTGAGAGCAGCCTGGCCAACATGACAAAACCCTGTCTCTACTAAAAAATACAAAAAATAGCCAGGTGTGGTGGCAGGCGCCTGTAATCCCAGCTACACAGGAGGCTGAGGCAGGAGAATTGCTTGAACCTGGGAGGCGGAGGTTGCAGTGAGCCGAGATGGTGCCATTGCACTCCAGCCTGGGCATCAACAGCAAAACTTCAGAAAAAAACAGAGAGAGAGAGAGAGAGAGAGAGAAGAGAGAAAGAAAAGAAAGAGAAAAGAAAAGAAGGAAAGGAAGGAAGGGAGGGAGGGAGGGAAGGAGGGAGGGAGGAGATAAATGGCCAGACAGCATTGAGAGCGTATACCCATGGATTTTAAAGTGAAGTCCAGCTACTCAGTTGTGTGACTTTTCTCCAGCACCTTTCAGCTACTTGGATGCAGTCAAGGAGAATTGAGTTCATCAAAGGATGAGGTATATAGCAGGGGGAGAGGAAGTAAGGAAGTTGAAGGTGTTTGGAAGGGAATGATCATAATGATAGACCAGGAACTCTAAGCTGGACATGAAGAGAAGTGAAAATAAAAAGGAACTTGAAGGAGAGTAAGAACAGTAATAAGTAGGAGAAAGTGCTGGCAGATGGGCATCTCTGAAAAGGTGACATTTAAGCTGAGACCTAAAGGATGAAGAACCAGCTTTGTGAAAAACGAGGGAAGAGATTTCCAGGAAAAGGGAATATCAAGTGGGAAGTGAATAGGTGATCATGACGCGTTCAGATTCTTCCTGCAGTGGGAGCCCTTGTGGAGGTAAACTGGAAGGACAGATGGTGTCGTAGAGAGTGGGATATTGGGCATTGAGATTTTGGGGTAGTGCAATATCTGATAACACAAAGTCTAGGTAGGTGATGATGGAGTGAGTGAAGTGGAAGAAGCAATTGTTAGACGTCTCCTCGTCACCGTGTGGATGTTGAATTCACCAACATGATATCAAGAGTTGGAGTGGACATACCCATTAGGAAGGCTATTATAAAAACAAATGAAAAACACAGAAAATAATAAGTGTTGTAATGTTGGCCAAAATGTGGAGAAATTGGAACCTTTGTGTATTGCTGGTGGGAACATAAATGGTACAGCTGCTGTGGAAAACAGTATGATGATTCCTCAAAAAGTAAAACATAGAATTACCTTACGATTCAGCAGTTCCACTTCTGGGTATGTACCCAAAAGAATACAGGGGCTGCAGCAGATATTTGTACACCCATGTTCATAGCTACATTATTCACAACAACCAAAAGGTAGAAACAACCCAAATATGCATCAACAGGTTAATAAAATGTGATACATACATACAATGGACTATTAGTCTCAAAAGGAAGGAAATTCTGACACATGCAGCAATATGGATGAACCTTGAAGACATTATGCTAAGCAAAGTATGCTAGTCACAAAAGGACAGATATTGTATGATTCCTCTTATATGAGATCCCTACAGAAATCAAGTTCATAGAGACAGAAAGTAGAATTGTGGCTTCCATGGGTTGGGAAGGGAGGAGGAATGAGGGATTACTATTTAATGGGTACAGAGTTTCAGTTTGGGAAGATGAAAAAGTTGTGGAGATGGATGGTGGTGATGGTTGCATAATAATGTGAGTGTACTTAATGCTGTAAAACTGTACTTCTAAAAATGGTAAGGCTGGGCACGGTGGTTCACACCTGTAATCCCGACATTTTGGGAGGCTGAGGTGGGTGAATTGCTTGAGCCCAACAGTTCAAGACCAGCCTGGGCAATATGGCAAAACCGCATCTCTACAAAAAAATATAAAATATAAGCCAGGCGCGGTGGCTCATGCCTGTAATCCCAGTACTTTGGAAGGCCGAGGCAGGCAGATCACGAGGTCAGGAGATGGAGACCATCCTGGCTAAAATGGTGAAACGCCGTCTCTACTAAAAAATACAAAAAATTAGCCAGGCGTGGTGGCGGGCACCTGTAGTCCCAGCTACTGGGAAGGCTGAGGCAGGAGAATGGTGTGAACCGGGGAGGCAGAGCTTGCAGTGAGCAGAGATCACACCACTGCACTCCAGCCTGGGCGACAGTGAGACTCCATCTCAAAAAATTATATATGTATGTGTATATATATATATGTGTGTGTGTGTGTGTGTGTGTATATATATAAAAAATAGTCAGGCATGGTGGCACATGCCTGTGGTCCCAGCTACTTGTGTGTCTGAGGTGGGATTGCTTGAGCCTGGGAGGTCAAGAGTGCAGTGAGCTATGATTCTGCCACTGCACTCCAGCCTGGGTGACAGAGTGAGACCCTGTCTCAGTCAATCAATCAATAATAAAAATGGTTAAAATGGTAACTTTTATGTTATGGATATTTTACCATGATTTCTTTTAAGGAGTGGAGGGAAAGATCACATGTGACTGGGAACTAAAGACCTCAGTGAATGTGGGACCGACTCAGGAAATCTGTAGATACCAATGAGGAGAAAGAGAGTGGTAGAGGTAGGCGGCAGGCAGGTTCCTCAAAGGTGCAGGATATTTTGCAGAAAGAAGGAGGAGTAATGGCCTGGAGGCAGCATTGGCAACAAGGAGGACACCTATCTCACCTGCAGGTCCTGGAGGACTTGAATTTTGCAAGAGAAAAACAAAACAAAGCAAAACCTAAAACCCCAGTTTCCATTTGAGAGGGCTGGTGGGGAAGTGGTGCCCTCAAGAAATACACAGGTCTCAACTGGGAAAGAAGGTGAAGGACACTTTCAGAGAATAAACGGAGGCTATAGGAGAGTTTGTTGTTGACTGAGAGTTCCAGTGGACACACTGGAAGGATTTGAAAGGGAGGAGAAAAATGGGATAAGAGTGTAAACAGACTGCTATGGGGACGAGAGTCAGGGTTCTAAGGACCAGAGGCAAGTAGACTTCTTTCTGGTGGTGACTGAAGTGAACAGAAAGGCGAGGCCTTGTTGGATGAGTCTCACATATGGGAGAGTAGGCTTAGAGGCATGTAAAAAGCCAGTTCTGGGGCTGGAGTCTCTGATAGGTGAGCTGCTGGTTAGGGGGACTTCAAGGGAGGCTGCTCTTACAGACAGCATTGAAGTGGCCCTCAGTTCACTTAGGGAAGAGCAGTCTGCCGAATCCTCCTACCAAGCCTATCTCATTGCCTTCTAGAAAACTACTTTAGGCTGGGTGCGGTGGCTCATGCCTGAAATTCCAGCACTTTTGGAAGCGGAGGTGGGCGGATCACTTGACCCCAGGAGTTCGAGACCAGCCTAACCAATAGGGCAAAACCCTGTCTCTACTAAAAATACAAAACAACAATGACAACAAAAAAAATTAGCCAGGCATGGTGGCATGCACCTGTAGTCCCAGCTCCTGGGGAGGCTGAGGTGGGAGGATCATCTGAGCCCAGGAAGTCGACGCTGCCATGAACTGTGATGGCTCCACTGGGCAACAAGAGTGAGACACTGTCTCAAAAACAAAACAATAACAACAACAAAACCCCTACTTTATCCACAGGTTGTTGGCATAGATTGTGGAAGATGATTGCCCCTGTGCCACACAATATATATAGTTGTATACCCTTCAGCAAATTACTTAATCTCTCTTCCAAAATCTCGGTTTCCTTATCTGTAAAATGGACATAATACCACCTAGCTCATGAGGTTATTGTGAAAATGGGGTGACATAATTTGTGGACAGCACCTGGAGCATAGTAAGTCCTCAATAAATGGCAGCTGATATTATTGTTTTCTGCACTGTCCCCTTTTCCAGCATTTTCCTCACCTTCCTCCCAGACGCCACTGTTCTCAGGCTTTCCTTTCGCTGACCAAACTCTTCAGTTGGACTTAAACAGTGCCCCCTCTTTCAGATCTTCTGTCTACTTTTCCTCAGTGCAGCCGTATCTGTCTTATTTCATGTCAGTTTAGAGCCCTCCCTGTTCTCTCCTGGGATAAATCTGATTCAACCAGCAAGTTCTTTTTTTTTTTTTTGCATGAATTTATGTGTCCACAAAACATAACATTTATGCTTTAACCCAGGCCTTCAATGCCATAACCCAGTGGAATAAAAGCACCTCAGTTTTCCCACCTGACTGTAGCTCTTCCGTTGTCTAAAAATAGCACTCTTTTCAGTCCTGGCTTTTCAAAGTGTGGTCTGTGGACCAGCAGCATGGGCACGACCCTGGAATTTGTTAGAGTCTCAGACCTTGCTCCAGACCTACTGCATCAGAATCATTTTAGCAATACTCCCAAGTGATTTGTATGTACTTTAAAGTTTGAGCAGCACTACTAGAATAAGGAGCAGCTAGCTAAAATAACAAGCAAGGGCTTCTTTACAGGAAGAAAGGTTTGTGCCCAAGCTCCCTACAAAAGGGCACCCAGAGCAGCTACTTCACAGCTCTGGGGGGGCTGCCATCTCTGCTGCCAGGGGAATGTTGCATCTCATGGGGTCCCAGCTGCTAGCCTGCCATGCTGGATCTCTAGAGCTTCCAGTAGAGTCAGGCTTCTGTTACCGGAATCAGAGGGCTAATTGGCCCCACATGGTTCCAAATCCTGCCAGTCTTGAGGGGAGTGACAAGACTCCCCAAGGAGCCAACCAAATGTAAAGAAAAAGGAGCCAAAGGCAAAGAGGGCTGGAGAACTAAAAGTGGATGCCTGGAAATTTAGCTGTTACATTTCCATCTTCCTGTATGAAAGCACAACTCAGGAGAGCATCAGCTTAGAATCATTCTGTATTATTCTCGGTTCATTTGTCCTTTAGCCACATCTGCCTAGCAACAGTTGTTAGCATGAGCTCGAGCTACCAGTCCCTCTTTGGACAGTGATGGAGGGATCAGTTTAGCCCATGGAGGAATCAGGGCATCCAGAGGGAGTCAGGTTGTCTGGTAGTTGGGTCAGGGAAAGAGCTGCCGGGAGAATGAGCGGACAGAGTGTGTTGCGGGGCTATCTCTTAGAGGCAAGGAGTTGGGGGAAGGGCTTCGGCTGTGTGAAGTGGGTGAAGTTTATATTTGGCTCCCTTTCTCTGCTCCTCCAGCCACCCCGAATAATGCTACCAATAACATCGCCACCTCTACATTTGTGTGATATGCTTAACCTTCCTAAGTGCTTCTGTAGTCATGATCTCATTTCATTCTCCCAACAACGCAGAGTGAACAGGCTCAGAAACAGGTTAATTATGTTGTGGGCTGAGCATACAGGCTGGGCTAGGACGTAGAGTGCTGCTGACTGTAGGGTTGGGGCAGCTTGCAATGGAGACTCTGGATAGCCAGAGGGTCCAGGACCCTGAGTGGGAGGGAGCAGGAAGGGGGTGCTGCGATTGTGGGTCCTAGCATAAAGATGTGGCCCCAGCTGGGCCACCAATGTGCTTAGCCACTGTAGGTCTGTGCCTCTTCATCTCCTACCTAGAAGGCTGGGATGGAGGAGGAACAGTCACCTAGCCTGTCTGGCAGGACAGAGGTGATAATGGATGTGAAAGCATCTTTTCTCAAATTAAGTAATGAGGGTAAAAATGAAAAGAACTGCACGAATATAAAATGTTGTTATCATTAGGCAGAAGTGAAAGGCTAGGCCTTTACCCAGGTCGCTAAATAGAGAGGGCAAGCCTGGCACAAGGTGAGGGAATACCTTTGGGGACTTTGGTAAGAAGGGGAGAGAAGGAAGGCATTGCATACTTTGGGGCAAACAACAGAAGCAAATAGCAGGCCTCAGAAACAAACCTCGTGGGGTGGGGGGTGGGGGGAGATAAGCATTGGATGCTTCACAATTTTGTTCAGGGATGCCCTATTTGAAGGGACCAGAAGCCAAACATCTTTCAAAGTCAAATTGCCTGTTTCCCCCAGGAGGATAGTCATGTGACCCATGGACAGCTGAGCTCCTGTCATCCATCACTGCTTGCCTTCAGTGTCACTCCCAAGTCTCCAGGCAC
The DNA here is from genome assembly GCF_037993035.2 of Macaca fascicularis. NCBI lineage: Eukaryota > Metazoa > Chordata > Mammalia > Primates > Cercopithecidae > Macaca > Macaca fascicularis. The sequence goes on from NC_088395.1 coordinate 114,090,689, forward strand.
TTAGCAAATTTCAGAGGGACTGAGCTGCAGACACTGAAAAAGGCAAACCCCAGGAGGGAAGGAACAACTTCCATTTGAATTGTAAAATGGCCTTCTGGTCTGTTAATGGAGGTGTTTCTCTCCTGTCTCAAGATACCTGGGAGTGGTGTGAGAAAAGGGCTGCTTGCAGAATTGAAGGCAGTTAAGGGTGGTTAGTCTGGCTCAGTTAGGGACAACCCAGGGATGAATGTGCTCCAGCCACACCTGGATACACGCCTGCGGCTATAAGCCACATAGCTGGGCCACCTGCAGGAAGATGGAATGCACCTATGCACACAGCTTGGTTCTTGCCTGTCTCCCCAACTCTGCCCTTTCTTGGCCAGCGAGTACAATCCCCACTTCCTCCACGGAGTCTTCTCCAGCTTCTCTACCCCCTCCTCTGAACCCAAGTTGGAACTTAGTTATAGATCTCATCTACCAGTTTCAGTTAGCACTGTAATTCTCTTGTTCAGCACACACACTTGTCTTTTCTCCCGCAGCTAGACTGAAAGCTTTTTGAGGGCAGAGACCTGTCACTTCTCCTGTGTACCCCAGAGTGCTGGACTGTCTGATTAGGCACTCGATAAATACTTGTTGATTAATTAATATGTGTCAAAAGAGTAAAGCAAAGCACTTGTGTCACAAAAGGCTGTTTGCTTATTGATTCCTCTGGCTCCAGGAGTGCCCACTTTCTTCAGAAGTGGTAGTACCTCAAGGTCCAATGGAAATTGAAGTGTCCTCTGCTTCAAAAAAGGAAAAAGGGGCAAAGGGGAGGCTGCAGTGGCAGGGATCAAGGGGGAGCGCTGAGCATAGGACAGTATCCCAAGGGCTTCCACAGCACACCTGTGTCTGTCTTCCTTGCGGGAGTTCCTGCTCCCCACGCCACAGTCTGCACAGCCTTCCCTGGCTGATGCCCATGTCGGAAATGAGCTGGTGCCATCCCAAGAAGTCCTTTTAGTGCCAACAAGTTCGGGTGGCAGGAAGCAAAGGGCTCATTTCCCAAATAGCCCTAGGGGTTAGGCAAGATGGCAGCTGCAGGAAGATGTTCTCTGGCTCCCTTCAAGGACGAGCTCCTGCCTGCCACCAGGAGCCAAAATGAAAGAGGCGCCAGCCTGTGGCCACCCTCAGAGGGTCCCTGTCCCATGAGGGTGCCTGTCCAGGACACTAATCAGCCACGTTCCAGCTTTGGAGTGACTTTCTATTGAAAAGTGACCATTTATCTTAGCGGTGTGAGAGGGAAGGAGCAAGTTTCTGAATTTGCCTTCCAGGGACTTGACCTCATCCTAGCATCCCCTTCCACCTCCTGAAGGGGTGACAGATAGACTCCAAGCCAGCGTGAGGTGTAGCCAGAGAGATCTCATATGATAGAGACAACTTCAGAGTTCTTTGCTGGACTATGAATTTCTCTTTGATACAATTATTCTAAATCTTTTCTCCTTCCCCTATAAATAGTCCTAAAGCTTCTCTCTAATTACTGAAACTGTGTCCTGATAAATAACCTAAATGCTTCAAACCATTTGCTACTGATGAATTTGATATTCTTAGCTAATAAAGAATTGCATTTCTCTCGACTGGGTGCAGTGGCTCACGCCTGTAATCCCAGCACTTTGGGAGGCCAAGGCGGGTGGACCGCCTGAGGTCAGGAGTTTAAGACCAGCCTGGCCAACATGGTGATACCATGTCACTACTAAAAATACAAAAATTAGCTAGCTGTGGTGGCACGTGCCTGTAATCCCAGCTACTCTCCTGGAGGCTGAGGCAGGAGAATCGCTTGAACCTGGGAGGTGGAGGTTGCAGTGAGCCAAGATCGTGCCACTGCACTCCAGCTGGGGCAACAGAGGAAGACTCCATCTCAAAAAAAAAAAAAAAAAAGAATTGCGTTGCTCTCAGAGTGTCAAAACCTCCTACTTCTTTTACAAACCTATACTAGTTTCATTAATTAGCTACTGGCCCTCTGTATCTTGTTCCAAAGGGCTCTGCCTGGAACCGTAATTTTAGCAAATACACATACTGAGGCTAGAAAACTTAAACCCATCTATCTAGAAGGCCTAAAAGTCTGGGGCTGTAGTGGTGCTAGATGAGCGAGCCAAGGCTCTGGGTCACTTGGCCCTGGCCCTGGCCCTCTCTCCTCCATCTCCACCTGCCCTACCATTCTCCTTGACCATCCATTCCTCCTTTTACCTCCTTCCCTGGCCTTGGCACCAGTGTCATCACAGACCTCAGTGTCTCTACACCCTCACTCTTCAGTGCTTTTCGTTTGAATACTACACTCAGACCCCTTCTTGCCTGCAGTATGCCTCCCCTGGCCCTTGATGGAGAACATTTATGAAGCTCTTGTGGAATTCCTAAGCTTTAGTCACTTAAGTTGTGGGCATCGGGAGAACAATGTGTAATCTCTCCCCAGTGTTAGGACAGTGATTTCTCTTCTCCCAGCTTCTCTGGGCTTTCAGGCCTGCTGGCAGCCCCAGGATGCAGCTCCCCTCCTGGCCCACAGGAACTCTTTTCCAGAGTTCCTGTGGAACTGAAAGAAGTTGGCATTATGGACAATTGTGGTCCCAGACATTAGCACATTTATTTATATATGCTACCTAAATCATTTATTTTTGTATACAACATAAGATATATTCAAGTTTAAAATTGCATCAAGATGAGCCGGGCGTGGTGGCTCACGCCTGTAATCCCAGCACTTTGGGAGGCTGAGGTGAAAGGATCACTTGAGGCCAGGAGTTCGAGACCAACCTGGCCAATACGGCAAAACCCCACCTCTACTAAAAATACAAAAATTAGCCAGGCTTGGTGGCACATGCCTGTAGTCCCAGCTACTTGGGAGGCTGAGGCAGGAGAAACTCTTGAACACAGGAGGCAGAGGTTGTGGTGAGCCAAGATTGTGTCACTGCACTCCAACCTGGGTGACAGAGTGAGACTTTGTCTCAAAAAAAAAAAAAAAATTAAAAAAAAAATTTTTTTAATTGCATCAGGGCTTCATGAAGATGCTCCATCTTCTGGAACAACTTTACATTTCTTCTGCCACTTACTTGTCTTGTGGTCTCTTCCTGCAAGGTTTTAGTCTCCTTTAAGGAGTTAATAGCTAAGTCAGTGGAAGATGACAGTTAACTTCTGCAGAATATTTGTATTGGATTCCTTCTGGAGTTCCAATATCTGAGAGGAAGGGTCTGACTCTAATTTCAGGCTCAAGACATCAGTTTCTTCTATTGGCTCTAGCCCTGAAGACAGTAGCTTCTACTTTCTAGGTTTCTCTTTCTCCAATCTGAAATATGAGGCAGTCATCATTTCTGTTGGCTCCAGAGGATGTAGGAAGCTAAGCTGTAAACTTCTGGGTGCCAGGGCCAGAACCCTAACCGGCCTCTCTCCCTGCTGGTTCTGAGGCTTAGTTCCCTGTGCATCTTGTTTTGCTCCCATCTTCCCTTTTCCCCAGTCATGTGATGCAGGAAGAGAGCGCAAATGATATGGAATGTGAGCAGCTGCCAGCAGAGATACTGCGACAAGTGACCGTTCATCGAGACCCTATATATGGCTTTGGCTTCGTGGCTGGCAGTGAGAGGCCTGTGGTGGTTCGATCTGTGAGGCCAGGTAGGTGTCCCTCAGAGTGTCCCCCTAGCCCTGACTCCTGTCTCCCAACACCCACATGTCTTCCCAAAAAGCAGAGCTTCCAAGCATTCTAACTGTGTTGCTGAAGAATTCATGAAGAATGGTTGAAGACTTGCCAACCAATAACTGTGTGAGGGAGCTGGCCTTTTAAGACTGATAGACACAACCATTGAGGTTGTTTGGGGCCCTAGAAAAAGGCTGCAGTTGATTGTTTAACAGCGTCTGGGTCTTAATAAAGATTCCCTTTGCATAGAACATTCATAAAAGAGCCATAATGTCTTGCAAAAAAAGATGTGCCTATTCTATTTAATTCAACAAGTATTTATAGATTGCCTACTCTAAGCCCAGCAATGTTGTAGGGAAGTACAAGACACAGTTCCTGTTCTCAAGAACCTAACCATCAGATTGTGGAGACATGTACATACTCATGAAATAGGTCAGCCATTGAAGACCAGAATGAAGATACAGACCACAGGTGGGATAGGAGAGGAGAGGATAATGAAATCTCTGAATGCTTGAGTGGCAGTAACAAACATCTACCATTGATTAAGCATCTACTGTGTGCTTTACATCATCTTGTTTAATTCTCACAGCCACCCCTGCAAGGTAAATAAGTAATATCATTCCCATTTTGTAAATGAGGAAACTGAGGCATAATGAAAGAGAAATGACTTGTCCAGTGTCACTCAGCTGTAAGCAGCAGAGCCAGGGTTTGCACCTGGGCCTGTTTGATGCCATGCAGGGGAAGTAGGTCCTGTAAGGGGCCATGTGGGATGGAACAAGCAAAGCCCCACCTAAGCTATGAAGCCCTGCTATCATGAATGAAATGGGAAAAGACTGAAGTACTGTTTTGTTTTGAATGTGCTAGGCATTGACAAAAAAGACAGACGGAATGGAGCTTTATTCCTGACTTGCTGGGCCTGAGGCTTTAGATGTTTACAACAGTTTCTCGCTCAGTCAAGAGGAGCAGCCAGAGTACAAACTGGCCTTGCAGAAATTTGACGAATTTTGCAATCCTCCAAGGGAAAGAAAAAGATTTTTGTAAGCTCTCTCTTCAACTAGAGGGCACAGAGGGGGGAAAACACACATACACACACACACACACACACACACACACACACACACACACACACACACACGACAACAACAATTTAGTACAGGAGTCCGTGGCTGACCTAAGGCTCTGGAGTCAGTCATGCAGTTTGGCAAAAAGGTTTTGAATCTCTGATCAGAAATCAAATTTATCCTAGGAAAGAGGGACCAGCTAACACTCAGTAATAGACCACCAGGAGCCCCTACTTTAACTTCAAATGAGACAGAATTTGCACAGCTGAAGGAAGCCCCCAGGCCTAGAGGGGTCCAGCTGCCAAAGGTATAACAATGAAGAAGGAGTTGGAGGGGTGAAGAGAAGAAAAGCCCCAGGCACGAACCACAAAAAGCCATGGGGCTGGCATGCATAGCCCTATAAAAGCCCCATAAAAGACTGATCCATAGTGCTGCTTCTGGTCCAGGTGGCTCCTGAATGCACAGGACTTGTTTGGTTCTTCATTTGAGGCCATAATAAAGACAAAAAAAAAAAAAGTATTCTACAGAAGAGCAATTATGGTTGATCAAGCCAACAAACCATTTGTGAAAGTAGTAGCAGACTGATGTTACCAGTGCCATCAAAGGGTCAAGGCCCATAAAGGAAGTTGAGTTCCTTGAGGACCTCTTCTGTTAGATAGAAGAAAGGGAGGGGAGGGAAAGGAAGAAGAAGATAGATAGAGTGGCCTCCACCTAAGAGACTGGCATTTTTGGCAGAAGTAGATAGAAGGAATGAAATGGGTTAAAGGAATTGTCCCTTGGATGGTATAATAACTACCATTTATCCAATTCTTAGCAACATCAATCAGCTGTTTTAAGTGCTGTATATTTATCATTTCATTCATCCTCCCAACATTTCTGTGATGCATATGTACTGTTATTTTCCCATTTTATAGATGAGGTAAGAGAGACTCAGAGAGAGTAAATGTCTTACCCAAGGTCACACAACCAGTGAACTGCAGATTTGGAATTAGAGTCCAGGTCTGTCTGGCTGTAAAGAGTGTTCTCTTCACCACCACACTCTGCTCCTGAAGCCAGTGCACTGTCAGGAGACTTGGCTTAGTGTGTTTAGGGCAATTGCTGCTCGAGCAATGAATCCTGCTGCCTGTGCTGGCGCAGCCATCCTCAGCACATAGGCTCTACACTCCAGAGCCATTGAGCTGTGCTCAAGTGATGTATTTGTTGTATATGTTCGTGTTTTTGGAATTTGGGCAGCCCTCTTCTTTGGAGAGAGAGGGAGAAGTTGGGATCTGGCCCTTCAAGGTGGACTCAAACAAGAGTCAAGGCTGGTTTGCTAGTGGGTCATGTCACTGAACAATTCTTTCAAATTTGAGTCAGGCTGGATCTGACTTCTCATTCTCCCCAAGTCTCTGAGAAGCTTTTCTCCAAGAAGATCTTTGCTAAACATCAGAGGCAGCGTAGCCTTGTGGTACCCGTCTACCCTCACCCTTTGCCCCAACCAAGAAGGTACAGCCCTCAGATAGGTCTGCTTTCTTAACCTTGCAGTAGAAATGCGAAGGAGAGCCAGGCACAGTAGCTCACATCTGTAATCCCAGCCCTTTCGGAGGCTGAGGTAGGTGGATCACCTCAGGTCAGGAGTTCAAGACCACTCTGGGCAACATGGAGATGTTCCATCTCTACTAAAAATACAAACATGAACTGGGTGTGGTGGAGTGTACCTGTCATCCCAGCTACTCAGGAGGCTGAGGTGGGAGAATCTGTTGAACCTGGGAGGTGCAGGTTGCAGTGAGCCGAGATCATGCCACTGTACTCCAGCCTGGGCAACAGAATAAGACTCCACCTCAAAAAAATAAAAATAAAATAAAAAATAAAGAAAGAAAAGAAATGGGAGGGAGAGGAAACAAATATCCAACTGCACAAGGGTATGTACTTTGTTCCCCTCATTTATTGGACAGTGGCATTTCTCAGTGTTGAAAAAAAAATAACCCTTTAGGTATTTTTCCTCTGTCTTCAGATAAGTGAATGCTTAAGTCCTTACAGACCAGTAAGTATGAATAATATTCAAGTAAGAAGATCCTTCCTCCTCCTGTCGCCTGACCACCTCCAGTAGTCTGGAAGTCATTCCTTGTACCTAAGCAAGTCCCGCCTATGAAATGGAAGTCTGTGTTCCTCGTTAAGAAGCAAGCCAGTAAAATGTTTATTGACCTCATCTAAGTCTGGGACCTTTTGCTACTAAACCATGCCCAGCTAAAGTGTTTTCATCCCACTTGTCTTTCCGGGGCTCCGAAAAGCCCACCTGGTTCTAGAGCACCTCCCTTGCCTTCAAAAGCAGACTTAGCGTTCTGTGTTTGGAACAGCACCTTCTCACTAGCTCTGGAGGGCTTTGGAGTGCTTGCTCCTGAAGTCCAGAGCATGTCTTTCTTGGCATGGAACTAAAGGAGGCCGACTCCATTCTCTGTCTTCATTCCTCTGCCCTCTATCTGCTTATAGGCAGCAGCAGCAGCAGCAGCAGCAGCAGCAGCAACAGCAGCAGAGAGCTCGAATAGCAACCCCTACATCACCACAGCTCAGCCTGTACCATCTCCAGGCCTCAGCACCTGCTTCAGCTCCTACAGGCACAGGGGACTTGCCCAGACCTGGACTTTACCAGCAGTAACCCTAAGCCCTCACATCTCTCTCCTCTCCTTTGCAGGAGGCCCCTCTGAGAACAAGCTCCTGGCTGGTGACCAGATTGTGGCTATTAATGAGGAAGACGTGAGTGAAGCCCCGAGGGAGAGGCTCATAGAACTTATCAGGTAACAGGGGCCTCTTGGCAGGAGCTGATCAGTATCCCCACCCCTGACTCACCGGTGACATGGGGCTGCCACTATCCCCCCTCACTCTGAGAGCAGAATCCTTTCAGGCAGAGAAGCCCTATACAGGGCTCCTGGCTAACCCAGAACTTCAGGGACCAGCTATTCAGGGTCAGCAGGAGCCTTCATACACACTGGCTTAGCATCTCCAATGATGTGAACAGATACAAAGAACTCCCTGCTGGAGTCTCACCCCTACCTCCCTCCACCCGACGAATCTCTTCACCCCAGCCCCCTTTTTTTTTGTCCAGTGGGACAGACCAAGTGACAGATGAGAATCAAGCCATTAAAAGAACATCCTAGATATATGCACAGTGCAAGCAAGACATTGACCAACTCCCCCACTCCAGAAAAAAAAATCAGAATTCGTGGCCAGTGGGTTGAGGAAGAGAACCTCCCAATGTGGATACTGTCCATAGTGTTTGTGGCCCCTAAATGCCCTCCCCAGATGGAAGCTGATGACAAAAGGAACGTTGTGGGATCACCACTGTTTATAAATGGAGAGTAATCACATTGTCTTTACCTATCCCTTACTCCTACACATATTACACACACACACACACACACACACACACACACCATACACACTCTCCTACCCCACATCCACACCACATGCACACACCCTGGCATACATTTGTTGAAAAAGAATTAGAGAATAAAAGGTAAAGGCTCCAAATTGCATGGACTAACCTCATTTTGGGGGAGCTTGGCTATCTCACTCCAAATGGAACCATGTACATGCTCGCTCTTTCTCTGTCTCTCCTTTTCTCTCTCCCTCTCTCTTTCTCTCTCCTCCTCTCTCTCTCCCCCTTGCATAGTCTGACTTCATCTCTGCCTCCATCTCCTTCAACTCCTCTTGGTTCAGAGTGTTTTCATCCCACTCATCTTTCCAGGCTCCCAAAAGCCCACCTGGTCCCAGAGCTCTTCCCTTGCCTTCAAAGGCAGACATAGCAATCTGTGTATGGAACAGCACCCTCTAACTAGCTCTGAAGGGCTTTGGAATGTTCCCTCCTGAAGTCCAGAGCACTTCTTGGCTTCCTTGGCATGCTCCCTCCAGCTCAATACCATGAAATGTGTCTGATCCCTAATGACCTTTTCTTTGACTCTTCTCCAAGTTCATTTGTATATTGCATTTCCCCACCCTCCACTCTCCACCCTCTGCTACCACACCAATATGAGGTGAGTTCTTTCTATCCTATTAGGGCATGTTGGAGTTTTTTCAGCCTGGTCCCTCAGAAGTCACTGCTTTGCTTTCAGTAGATATCTTTGCACTCCAAAACAAGTTAGGCTGATTTCGTGAGGGGTTCCAGAGCTCTTTCAGCGTTAAAGCAGAGCACACTCTTAATAACTTTGGGAGCCAGTGGGTTATTCATTCATTCAATCAATCAACCAACCAGTATTTATTATTGTCCTTGATGCACCAGGCGCTGTTCCACACACTGAAGATACAGCAATGAATAAGACAGACAAAGATCCCCGGCTCACTGGAGTTTACATTTTAGTGAAAGGAGATACATCATAAGCAGAAAAGATTATAAGTAGTTCTACAGGCCGGGCGCGGTGGCTCAAGCCTGTAATCCCAGCACTTTGGGAGGCCGAGACAGGCGGATCACGAGGTCAGGAGATCGAGACCATCCTGGCTAACACAGTGAAACCCCGTCTCTACTAAAAAAAACACAAAAAACTAGCCAGGCGAGGTGGCGGGCACCTGTAGTCCCAGCTACTCAGGAGGCTGAGGCAGGAGAAGGGCGTAACCCCGGGAGGCGGAGCTTGCAGTGAGCTGAGATCCGGCCACTGCACTCCAGCCTGGGCGACAGAGCGAGACTCCGTCTCAAAAAAAAAAAAAAACAAAGGAGTTCTACAACATATTAGAAGCTGATAAACGTTATTAAGAATAGAAAGTAGATCTAGGTAAAGAGGATCAGGAGTGCTGGGCACAGGGGTGCAAAATGTAACTAAACAGTAGGGCCAATGTTGACCTCATTGAGAAGGTGACATTTGAAGAAAGACTTGAGGGAGGAGAAGGTGTTGGAGAGAGAACAGCCAGTGCAGAGGCCCTAAGGCCAAGAGTGTGTTTGGCACGATTGTGGAACAGGGGAGAAGCCAGTAGGACTGGAGTTGGTAAGGAAAGAGGAGAGTTGTAGAAAATAAGTCCAGATAATGGAGAACCTTTGAAGCCACCATAGGGACTGTGGCTTTGTTCTAAATGAAATGGGGAGACATGGCAAGGGGCTGGAGGAGACGAGTCACATAATCCAACTTATGTTATGCCCCTCCCCTGTTCAAGATAAAGTATTTTCTTTAGTATTTTTCCTGGAACACAACTCTTTACTTCTGGGAACTTCCCAAATCCTGGGGCTGATTAATCCCTGTAGTTTGCCTCACCAAATGTGGTAGATGTTCAGAGTTCTAGAGCTGCGGGCCTTGGCATTTCTCAAATATCCAGAATCAAGGGCAGCTTGACTCTACTTCTTAAATGACTTTGTTCACGTAAACATTTGAAAAGGGCCAACAAGGAGAGGGGAAGCTCCTTCAAGGCAAACTATTTCCATTTCTTTTAGTTCTTTTAAAAGATTATGTATTCCTGGGAGAGAATTTTCATACCTCACAGCCTGTTTGATCATTGGCATAATTCTTGCCGGAAGAGTTTCATATTCTTCATTCTTTTGAATATTTGCTATCTGGAGAGTTTGGGTTTCCATCTGTTGCTCCCTGGCTCTCTTTTTTGGTCCCTCAATTAAAACAAATCTGCTGAGTATGAGTCATGGTGACCAAATGACCTCCTTTGGGTTTTTACTTTGAATGTCTCCTCTCACTTAAATACCAAATTACCAATAATCATTGTACATGGTTCCCAGGACTCTCTGACTTTGAATTCCGTAATGCAGACTTTCAGTTTTCCTTGAGAATTTTCTAGTCTGCACATAAAATTGCTACGAAGGTTTGGAGATTTCTACAGAGAGTATGTGAGAAGGAATATGAAAAGAAGACCTAAAAAATGACAACCCCAGAGGTAATGGTTATACCATCTTCGGATGCCTGTGTGAATTAATATGGATGGTTTGTGTTGGCCTCCACAAATGACTGGAGGCAAAGTGTCCATGCAGACACTCAGATTGCCCTCTATCCTAATCCATATACCTGAATGCAGCCAGGGGAAAATTCTGGTGTTGCTTCTTATACTAGATGAATACCTAGTACATGATACACTACTCTCCTGTTCCTCTTTTCTCTGTAGGAGCGCTAAGGAATTCATCGTTCTTACAGTTCTGCACACTCATCAGGTGAGTGAGCCTCTTTGCCATCTGCCCTTCCTCCTGACTGAGAAGAGGTGACATTTCCATATTGGAAAGCAACACTGATGGGGTTGGGGGTTCAGAGACTACAACCAACATATGAGCCAAGGATTTAGGAGTGAACTTAAATACCTTCTGAATAGCATGTCTCTGCTCATGTCCAAAGCTGAGGATTTTGAAGGGCTGTGCTGTGTTCTGTCCTGTGCCTTCTGCTTTACCCACTTAAGCTGCCCACTGCTTCAATTCCGAATACAGTTTCCACTTCTTTTTGGCTGTACTCCATTAAAATGTATCTGTCCAATGTGAACTCTCATAAAGTCCTGGATGATGATAGGTGCCAATCTTATTCATATAAGTTACCTACAATGTATGAGACACAGCACCATATGTGATATAATTTAATATAAAGTTGCTGGGGGATACACTTGGACAAACAGATTCATCTTTGTCCTAGTACAATCACTTAACTGGCTTTGTGACCTTGGATGAGTCAGTTCCCCATTCTGGACCTGTTTCATCATCTGTACATTGAGAGATTTAAAGTAGAACAGTGTTGCCTAAACATACCTGATCATAATAGTTGCCAGGACTACTTATTAAAAGTAAAAATTTCTAGTCCCCTCTCCTCAAGCGTTGGATTTAGAAAGTTCAGTGTCCATTATTGGTTATATCCTTATAGCAATCTTAGTTTAAATGCACAAACCCAGGTACACAACTTCCATGTGCAAAATTCAGGGCCCTCACTCTACCTCCAGCCCACCTGTCCCCTTATTCATGTCCCCAACAGTCCTCTGCACCCCAGCATGGATGCTGTACCCTCAATGTATAGCCACAGGAGAGGTCACATCTGTTGGGGGTGGGGGACATGAAATTAGGGAAGGCTTCAAGGAAGAGGCTGCACCTGAGCTGGACCTTGAGGGATAGGGCAAGATTTTCCATAGAGAGATGACACAGCAAGGGATGGAACACAGGTGCACAGCATGGGCTCACCAGGCAAGAGCAGGATTGAAATCAATCTTGGTTCAAACTAACTGCCTTTCCCTATGGCCCCCAGCTCCCAGACCTCTTCTGCATCAGTGTGAACTTCACTAACACACTCATACACTCACACACATATACACACTGACAGATACACACAATACACTCACACATTCATTCACAACCTCATACCTAATAGACTCACATGTATCCTCACACGTACACTCACACACATACACTCACCCGCTCATACCCATACATATACATACATACACTACTCACATATACACACACTCATGTGCTCTCTCACATATGTACACACAATGCTCCCAGGCAGATAGGCCTTTCTTAGTTCCAGTTCTCTTGTCTCTGGGCAGGCAAGCCCCATCACTCCATTGTTGTTACCAATAGTCCCCTCCCCACCACTTTGCTGCACGTGTGCAGTTGCCTCGTGGGCAGTAGGCAGTCAGTCCCAACCTCCCAATCTCCTGTCTTGAAAATGACCACCAGTTCTCTCACTAAAACGTGCTTGATGTGTGGTTAGAATTTACTACTCTGATCAGAGTATAAGATTGGGTTTACTTTGTTAGTCAGGTCTTCTCAAATTTCACCTTCTTGCAGAAGCCTTCTCCGAGTATCCTTTCTAAAATAGCATCTACCTGTCACTATCTTCTGATACTGCTTACTTTTTCTTCAGAGCTGAAATATTATATTTTTTAACTTTTCTTTTGAAATAATTATAGATCACAAGAAGTTGTAATGATAGTAGAGGTATACCATGTACCTGTTACCCTGTTTTACCCTGTTTCTCCCAGTGGTTATATCTTACATAACTATGTGCAATAGGCTGGGTGCAGCGGTTCACACCTGTAATCCCAGCACTTTGGGAGGCCGAGGCAGGTTGATCACTTGAGACCAGGAGTTCGAGACTAGCCTGGCCAACATGGTGAAATCCCATCCCTACACAAAACACAAAAAAATTAGCCTGGCATGGTGGAGCGCACCTGTAGTCTCAGCTACTCAGGAGGCTGAGGCATGAGAATCGTTTGAACCCGGGAGGCAGAGGTTGCAGTGAGCTGAGATTGCACCACTGCACTCCAGCCTGGATGACAGAGCGAGACTCCATCTTAAAAACAAAAAACAAACAAACAAAAAAAACTATGTGCAATAGCAAAACCAGGAAATCAACAATGATACAACATATGTATATGGTTCAATATGAATTTATCACATGTGGGTTTATGTATCCACCAACACAGTCAAGATACCCCATTTACCATAATATTGTTATTATACGTTGCATGCCTGTGACAAAGTATCTTATGTACCCTAGAAATATATATACCTACTATGTACTCACAAAAATTTAAAACTTAAAAAAGTAACTGGACAAGTCTGTCACCAAAAGGATTCCTCATGTTGTCCTTTTATAATCATACTCACTTCACCCCCTACACCCAATCCCTGTCAACGACTTTACATTTCCCTAATTTTATCATTTCAAAAATATTATATAAATGGAAGCAAAGCATTGTGGCTCCTGTCTGGAATTCCAGCTACTTAGGAGGCTGAGGTGGGAGGATCACTTGAACTAAGGAATTTGAGATCAGCCTGAACAACATAGAATGAGACCTTGTCTCTAAAAATTTTCTTTTTAATTTAGCCAGATGTGGTAGTGCACACCTGTAGTCCCAGCTACTTGAGAGACTGAGGCAGGAGGATTGCTTGAGCCCAGGTGTTGGAGACTGCTTTGAGCTATGATAGCACCACTGTACTCCAGCCTGGGCAATAGAGCGAGACCACTTCTCTAAAAACAAACAAAAATAATATACAAATATAATTATATAATATGTAACCTTTGGGGATTGGCTTTCTTCACTTAGCAAAATGTCCTCGAGATTCATCCAGCTTGTTGCATGTATCAATATTTTGTTCCGTTTTATTGCTGAGTAGTACCCCCACGGTATTCCATGGTGTGGATGTACCAGTTTGTTTAATCATGTACCCATTGAAGGGCATCTGGGTTGTTTCCAGCTTGGGGCTACTACAAATAAAGCTGCTATAATATTTATGTACAGGATTTTTGTGGGCATAAGTTTTCATTTCTGTGAGATAAATGCCCAAGAGTACTATTGCTGGGTCAAATAGTAAGTGTATATATAGTCTATTAAAAAACTACCAGACTGTTTTTCAAAGTGGCTGTGCCATTTTACATTCCCGTGAGATATTATATTTACATGTTTATCATCTCTGTCCCTCATTAGAATGTCAGCTCCATGAGGGTAGAGACTGTGTTTTGTTACTGCTGTATCCCCAGCACCTGGCACAGAGTAGGTGCTAATAAATATTGATTGAAGGAATGAAGGAAACCCAGTTTCCAACCATCAAAGCAACCTAAACAAAACTCAAGTGTCCAAACTTAGGTGCAGAATAAAGGGCATAACACTCACCCCAATCTCTATCTCAACTTTCCCATCCCAGTGCCTCCAACATTTTCTTACCCCCTGTTCTGCTCACTCTGCAGGTCCCAACCCATGGCCCCTTTGCTGAGGCCAGGCTGATTTCCTTCTCCTTCTTAGGTACATTTCCTTCTTAGGTCTTACTGCCCTGTGGACTTTTGTCCTTGTACTATTCCACATCTCTTCTAATATATGTCTGTTTCTTTTAAGACCTTGTTCGATACTCATGTTCTCCAAACAGCTTTGCCTGACTAACCTCAGTGAGCGTTTCCCTAATCTGTTCATTCACTCATCAAGCATTTATTAAACACCTACTATTCTGGATATTCTTCTAGGCTGGGAATATAGCAGTGCACCAGACAAACATGGTCCCTGCCCTCACAGAGCTTACATTCTAGTTGTCAGCCTTGTGCTCTCTAAACCCTGGGAGCATAGAAGTGGATGAGTATACACACACAGGGCTAATTGTCAAAACATTTAATGACCGGTACAGTAGGAGTCAATCCAGTCAAAATATGAGTCAGTAATAGCACTGGAGCAGAGTCTTGAAGTCCTCTTAATTAGGCCAGATGTTAACCCTGTAGTTGATCTACGTTTGTAAGGAGGTCCAGGGGGAGAGGTCAGGTGGCATCCAGGAAGCTTAGGGCAGTGCCTACTTACCAATCAGTGTGAAAGAATCTCTCCGTATTTTACAACTAGTATGACCATCCTAGTGCATCCCAATTGAATGTCAGGCTTACATACATGTGCAGTCGATTCTCATTATTTGCAGATTCCCTATTTGCCAACTTGCCTACTCCCAAAAATTTATTTATAACCCCCAAAATCAACACTCATGGCACTTTCCTGGTCATTTGCAGACATGTGCAGAGTGTGAAAATTTTGATTTACCCAATGCACACGTTCCCAGCCGAGGTCTGACAAGGTGATGCTCTGCCTTCTTGTGTCAGTTCTCATACAGAGGTAATCAGAGGATGGAGACGATAGGGGGCAGTGCAGTGTAGTGCAAGAAACAAACTGCAGTTCTGGGGCCAGTTGGACAGCATTTCAGTCTTGACTCTGGCACCTGTGAGTGGAGTGGCCTCAGGCAAGTCACTTAACACTTTTGAGCTTCATTTTCTCTTTGTAAAATAAAGAACATAGAAGCTACTAGGATGAGTTGTTTTTAAAATTTAACACCATAATTTATGTGAAATATTGGAGCAACAGTTCAGTATTCACTAATTCAGTGTTCATGGAAATGTTATAGAACATAACTACCTTAACAAGTCTCCACTGACAGATATTCTCTCTTTAGCTATACTGAAAGCTTCTTGAAGACTCCCAATATGTGTTTAATGTTATACCCCCTACATCACAGAAAATAATACTGTGTTCATAGCAGGCACTTGGCATCTCATGGGTGCGAGGAGACTGCTACCTATTATAAAACTCTTGTCATGTTAAAGTTTGATTACCACTACTTCCAGAAGACAACCTCCTAATAGGTCCAGGATGTGGCCTAGGAATCTGTATTAAAAAAAAAAAAAAAAAAAGACACTGGACCAGACAATCTGCAAGTCTCTTTCTATTAATAGCTCCTACATTCTGTGGCAGATAATGGCCTAATACCTACTCCTATATACTGTGGCTGGTATTTTTTTTTTAATAGAGTCTCACTCTATCGCCCAGTCTGGAGTGCAGTGGTGCCATCTCAGCTCACTGCAACCTCTATCTCCTGGGTTCAAGTGATTCTCCTGCCTCAGCCACTGGAGTAGCTGGCATTACAGGCATGTGCCACTACACTGGCTAATTTTTGCATTTTTAGTAGAGACAATATTTTGCCATGTTGGCCAGGCTGGTCTCGAACTCCTGACCTCAAGTAATCCTCCCGCCTTGGCCTCCCATAGTACTGGGATTACAGGCGTGAGCCACCACACCTGGCCTGGTAATGGTTCTTGACCCTGTTTATCCATTAGAACCATCTGAGAAGCTCTGAAAACTATTAATACTCAGTTCTGATTCATTCGAGCAGCAGAGACAGAAAAAAAAAGAAAACATAAAAATATTGATACTTGGGCTCTTGCCCTGACTCATTGAATTAGAGGCTCTGGAGATGAGACCCTGGTATTGGTTTGGAAAGGCTCAGCAAATGATTCTGATATGGAGTCTCTCTCAGATGACATTTTCCTTGTAAGAGTGACTCATAGCATGGCAGACAACTGGGAAGAGGGGTCACAGGAGTTCTTTCCCAGGTCCCCTCAAACCATACTGCATAGATAACCACTTAATAAGCTTCTGTGTATTTAAGGGTGTTTCTTAATCTTTGAATTACCAACTAGTCCTCATGACTGACTGGATATTTATTAATCTTGAAACCCTTAGACCTTGGCACACAGTAGGTAATCAGTAAATATTTTTAAACAGATAAAGTACTGGATTATGACAAAGAATGACCCTGATAAAGCAAGCACAGACAATCTGTTTCAAATGAAACCCTAGTTTTCTGGTTCTGAAAACAGCCTGTACTTAAAGAACTGGAATCCCCTCTGCTTGGAGCCACCTGCCTAGAAAAAGAAAGCCAAAATAACGGGAACCACCTCAGAAAAACTGGTTTTCTACAGAGCTTCCTGACATATAGTGTTTGTCAGATGGTAGATACTCCAACCATATATGCTGAATTAATGAACTAATTCATTATTAATTTTAGCAATCAACTAATAGATTTTATGCCATATCTACTATGTGCTTGGTGCTAGGGGGAGACATATTAACATAAAATGGCATCTCTGCTTATACAGCCTGGTTGGGGATATGAGTGATGGCAGTGTGGATTAACAGGAGTACTATAGGAAATCCAAGAAGGGGAATTGAGGAGTTGGGGAAGGATTCAGGATAAAGGTAGAGTTTGAACTAAACTGTAAAGTGATGGCATTTAGCTGGTCAAAAGGACACTGTAGACCCTGAAGGATGGGGACAGGGAGGAAACAGCGTGAGGTGGGTCCAGGAGTGATAGCAAGCCCAGTGTGTGCAGGGAGCTGTGGATAGAACCACCAAGTGCAGCAAAAGGTGATCTTGGAGAGGTGGTTAGAGAGTCAGGTGTAGTTTGTGGCGGGCTTTGGAAGTCAGGCAGAGGATATGTTCATGTCCAGGCAGTCTTGAGTGTGGGAAGGAAGGCCCCCTGGTTCCCTTAGTAGTGATCTGGTGAAGCCAGGATGACCCTCCATTGTCCTAGGCTCCCACAGTGGTTGCTATAGTAATTGATTATAAGTAGGCTCAGGTGTCAAAGGCAGTGAGCCAGAAGGGCGAATCAGTCAAAGCTTCAAGAACCTGAGTTTCATTTTTTTCAGTTACCGAAGTGGGGCCCTATCTTGCTCTAAAATATTTGGCCCTATACCTGACTTTGGTCAAGATCTGAGTGATCACAACCCTGACATCTGTACTAATACAGACACCAAATTTTAAAAATTGTCAAAAAATAACCAGCTGCTGAATTCTGCACTGAGGGAAAGGCAGACTCTCTTCTGTTCCTTATTCCACCAAGCTGCTGGTTTCACAGTTGCTTCAAGGGGCTTGCAGTGGCCCCAGAGGTACTTAGCAATTCTAGTCCCATGTTTCAGGCCAAAATTCATTTTAGCCAGAAAGGGTGCCTGCTGCAAAATGAGATTCCCAGCTGCTTGGAGAAAAAAATAGGGTCAGTGAAGAGCTCAAACATTCCAGCCTTAAGGTGCTCAATTAATGTATGCTTAATGGATTGGGATATCTTCAACAATGTTGATTTCTGGGCCCCACTCTTCCAGAGATTCTAACTTTTAAAATCTGGTATGAGCCTAGGCATCTGTGCTTTAACAAGCACTCCTCAGTGATTCTTATCATCAGGCAAGTTTTAAAAACAGCTGGTTAGTGCATGGTTATGAATTAGTGCAGAGGTTGGCAAACTGTTTCTCTGAAGGGCCATATAATTAGTATTTTAGGCTTTGCAAGCCATATGTGGTAGCACGAAAGCAGCCATAGGCAATACATAAATGAAGATCACGGCTGTGTTCCAGTAAAGCTTTATTTACAAAAACAGGTGGTGAGCAAGATTTGGCCTATGTAGGCCTGTAATATGCTGGCCCCTGAAGTGTATTATGCCTTCCTACTACCTCATTCACATTTTGACCAGGGCCTTTCCAATTCTCAACATTGTAATACAAAGGAGTGCCCCTAATATTACAAACTTCAAGCCCCACAGCTGAGCTTTGAAGATGCTTTGGGACAGGGAGGCCTCTGAGAGACCCCTCATATCACACTGCAAAGCAGGCCTCACCTGTGTCTGAGCATAAGGCTAGATGTGACTCCGTGACATCTAGCAGAGACCAGCTGGCAATGAATGAGTCACCAGCATTAAGGCTAAAGACTGAGAATAGGATGGAATCTTAGAGACCGACAGGACAAGGGTCAATGAGGAATGAAGTATAAACAAGCTGAAAATAACTCTGAAACAGACACCTGGAAATGATTATAATCCCTGAAAATATTGGCAATTTCATTTCCTCCTTTGTGGTTTGTGCCTATAATTAACTGAATCTTTGGTTTTTCAGTGGTACAAACAGAAACTCACTAGGACAGGATCTAATCTTGCATCTTTGGTAGGGATAGCAAGGATGCCATCCTCTTCACTGTGGTGAATACATAAAAGGATACCAGTTGGGGTTCTTCATTTTTTGAGTCCATTACGTAACACCAAGGTAGAACCAGAACCAGTGGATGAAAGATCAGGAAAGGACTCCCAGCTTTAGCCTGCTGTGGGGGAACAATCACTAAGCAAAGGCTCAGGAAACGTGGGTTCTGGTTTCGGCTCTGCTACGCAATTATTTCAATACTTTGGGTAAAGTATATCCTCTTCCCAGGCCTCCATTTCACATGTGAAAATGAAGGTTGAGCTGCATGACCCATTCAGGTCTCTAGAGATGCCTCGTTCTACACACTGTGCCATGCAGTCATCTGAGGGCAGATGATGGCAGAGAAGAGAGGTGACTGTCAGGTAGAAAGATTCCCCTTGCCTCATGTTTGTGGCACCTTGGTGGAACTTTGGATGACTGTGGAGATGGAATCAAACACAGCTGCCTGAGCATAGCTACAGATCTTTCTATCTATCTTGCCCCTTTCTCTTGCTTCTGCCTCAGCCTGCAGTCCCTGCTCAGGATTGGAGCACCAGGCTGTGCAACACACAGAGGCATTTATCAACTCCATGTATAATCAATACTGTAATCACTTTCTGCAACGATCTCCAGCTCTGGATTTCATTGTGCTATATTGTCTGCTGCCAACAAATTGCCCCTTTGGCTCAGGATGAGAAGTCTAAGGTTCCTTTAGCTCAATGGTTCTTAATCTTGGCTACATTTGGAAATCATCAGAAGCTTGAAAAAAAATACTGATGCTCAGACCTCACCCCAGGAATTCTGATGTAACTGGTCTGTGGTGGGCCCTGGGCTTCAGGATTTTTAAAAGCTCCTCCCAGCATTTCTACTATGCAGCCAAGACTGACACTCACTGCCTGAGTTCCCGCTGGACTCAGGTGAAACAAGTGGTTTTTTGCAGTCTCCCCTCTGTGGGAATGAGATTGCTGGCTCTGACGGAGAACACAGCTGGGACCAGGGCCCAAGACACAATGAGGATGTTTGTTTCTGATGTGTATCTTAGGGCCCTGCCCTCCTGTGGCTGATCTGGTAAATGAATCTCAACTGCAGTGTAAATGGTAGATAATAGCTTAATGTATTCCCAGCTGGCAGGGACCTTCAGGGCCTTAACACAAAGAAATTCCTGATTGTAAGACTTGGGCTCCATGGCAAGGCCCATAGGGGTGGTGGTTTGAAGTAGCCCCAGACCTGATTCACTCCCTAGTCCTCTTCATCTCAGTGAATAGCGAGTCCATTCTTTCAGTTGAAGTCTCTGTTTTCCTCACTCTTATATCCAATCAGTCAACATAGCATCCTAACTCAGTATTCAAAATATATCCAGAATTCACTCACTTTTCGACTCCATCACTACCATCCTAGCCCAAGCCTCCATCATGTTTTAACCATATTATTGCAGTTACAAATACTGTACTTACCCCCAACTGGTCTCCATGCTCTTGCCATTGTCCTCCTACACTCTGTTTTCCACACAGCAACCAGAGGCTTCCTTTTAAAATGCACATCAGACTCTGTTCAATCGAATCCCTCTAGTAGAGTGAAATCCAAAGTTCTCACCGTGGTTTACAAGATCCTCCATGACCCAGCCCCCAGCTGCCTCTCTGAGCATCTCCCGTCTTGCTCCTGCTCCATCACGCCACTCCAGCCACCTTGGCCTTCCTTGCTGTTCTTCATACACCTCAATTCACCTCAGGGCCTTTACTGTAGTTTCTGCCCAGAAGCCTTTCTCCGGATAGCCTGGTGGCTCTCTCTCCCTCACTTCCTTAAGTTTCTGCTTAATGTCTCATCCTTAGGTCTTCCCTGATCATCCTGTCTAAAATAACCTCCCACAGTGGCCGGGTGCCGTGGCTCATACCTGTATCCCAGTATTTTGGGAGGCCGAAGTGGGTGGATCACTTGAGGTCAGGAGTTCAAGACCAGCCTGGCCAACATGGTGAAACCCCATCTTTACCAAAAATACAAAAATTAGCTGGGCATGGTGATGCCTGCCTGTAGTCCCAGCTACTCGGGAGACTGAGGCAGGGGAATCACTTGAACTGGGGAGGCGGAAGTTGCAGTGAGCCGAGATCACACCACTGCACTCTAGCCTGGGTGACAGAGCGAGACTCCATCTCAGAAAAAAAAAAAAAAAAAAATTAAAAATATAACCCGCACAATCCTACTTGTGGATATATATCCAAGGGAATTGAAATTAGTATGCCGAAGAGCCATCAGCATTCCCGTGTTCATGGAAGCACTATTCACCATAGCCAAGATATGGAAACAACCTAAGTGTCCACCATTAGTAGATGAATGGATGAAGAAAATGTGGTATAAATACACAATGGAATACTATTCAGCCTTTAAGAAGAAGTAAATCCTGTCATTTGCTACAACATGGATGAACTTGGAGGACATTATCCTAAGTGAAATAATAATTATTATTATGATAAGCCAGACACAGAAAGACAAATACCGCATGATCTCACTTATATGCGGAATCTAAAAACGTCAAAATCATAGAAGTGGAGCATAGAATGGTGATTACTAGAGGCTAAGGTTGGGAGGGAATGGGGAGATGCTGTTCAAAGGATACAAAGGCTCACTTAGACAGGAGGAATAAGTTTTTGAGATCTATTGCACAGTATGGTGACTATAGTTAATAATAATGTATTATGTATTTCAAAATTGCTAATATAATACCCTCACTACTCCCACTCTAACTCACTCATTCTCTTGCGTAGTCCTTTACCCTGCCTTATTTTTCCTCATAGTCCTTCTTTACTACCTAAAAGATATTTATCGTCTGTCTATCCCTGCTGGAATGGACACTCCATGAGGCCAGGGAGTTTTGTCTGTCTTACTCACTGCTCTATCCCTCATCACCTAGAACAGTGTGTGGCATGTAGTAGGCCCTTGCTAAATTTGTCAAATGATTGAATAAATGCCCCCCACCCCCACCAAAGACAATGAAGATGCCCCTCAGCACGACCCCTGTATTCCTGATTGCTGGGCCATATGGAGCTAAGCAGGGAGCTAGAATCCAAGGGGCACCCAGGAAAGGCTTAGTTTCCAGTGTTTGCTAATCATGCTTCCACTAAAATTGTGGGAGAGTTTTCAAGAACTAAAAGCCAGTCAGGCATGGTGGCCTGTAAGCCCAGCACTTTGGGAGGCTGAGGCAGGTGGATCACCTAAGGTCAGGAGTTCAAGACCAGCCTGGCCAACATGGTGAGACCCCATCTCTACTAAAAATACAAAATTAGCTGGGTGTGGTGGCACATCACTGTAATCCCAGCTACTCAGGAGGCAAGGCTGGAGAATCACTTGAACCCAGGAAGTGGAGGTTGCGGTGAGCCGAGATTGCGCCATCTTGTCACCATCCAGCCTGGGTGACAAGAGTGAAACTCTGTCTCAAAAAAAAAATTTAAAAAAAAATACAAGCCTGGCTGATTTTGGGGGCATTTCTTACAGAATTGGATAAACAAAGTGGTGCCGAGCCCAAAACTAGAAAGCGAGGAGACTTGGGTTAAATCTCTCACATCTCTATTCCCCAATAGTGTAGTAACTGTGGAAAAATCCTTTTGGAGTGCTAGGTCTCCTTTCTCCCACATCTAAAACAGTGTTTATTATGCAACTCCTTCCTAGGGGCAGGGCATGTCTGTGAGATGAATAAGATCATTTCTGTAAATTCTTTGGGATGCTTATATTCAGATGTAATAAAAAAAAAAGACATCTTTTAGGTCTATCTCACATTAAGAAAACCAAATATATAAAAACTCAATGTATGTTATTACTAAAGAACTTTTGCAAACTCACCTAGGCCTAGAATATTAATAGTGGGGTTCAATCTACCCAAATTCAATTCATGCCCAGCTGTTTCAGAACACACCAATTATACAGGGAAGCATTTAGCACATTGCCTTGCACCTCGTAGGGAATCAATATTTATTTATTGACTCCTTGATCAGTAATGCAAAGTGTACCTGTACTGGGACATCTTAACTCTGACGTGACAAAGGTTAGGCTTTCCCTAGATATGGAGAACTCACCATCTCTCTGTTCTTTTTCCAGTCCCCCAAATCTGCTTTCATCAGTGCTGCGAAGAAGGCCAAGCTGAGGTCCAATCCTGTGAAGGTTCGATTTTCTGAACAGGTGGCAGTTGGAGAAACAGATGCAGTAAGTATAGCTTTGGCTCCATCTCCTCAGCCCCTGGCCATAATCTGCCTGGCTGTCAAGCTCTTGCTCTGGGGCTACTTATAGTGGACAGCTTTCCCAGTGGATTAGAGTGGGAGCGTCCAGGTGCTGGAGGGGGGAAAGTGGTAAGTGAAGAGGGATATGTGACATCCAGAGAGGCCCCAGGTATTGTGGGGAGAAGGAATATATATATTGATTCGCTCAAGATCCTTCTGATGCTTAGAGAAATTTCCATCCCTAACACAGTAGCTTACACTCAGAGCAAGTGCTCCATAAACATCTTTTGCTACTTGATAGAAACAAGAAGGAAGTAGTGGCTTCTTGAAGACCCAGGGAATGAGTGGCTGGTGAAATTGAGCTCTCTTCACATTTAAGTGATCTTGCAACTCCACATCTTGACTGGAAAAGGCCATGCAGTGATGAGTGAAGTTACCTAAGGGAAATGATACAGACTCTCATTAAGTCACCAAGTTTTTATTAGGCACCTGCTATGTTCTTAGCACTAGAGGGGAGGCAAAATAAATACCTGTTGCCTGCTACCAGATACCTCTCAGTGATGTTGAGGGGGACAAGTGGTTCAGATTAAGACAATACAAAATCTGCTACTGGGTGGTATTGTTTCAAAGGACAGGTAATATTTGACAGCCCATGCCATGCAGCTGCCAATTTGGGGAGTCTTGGCCAGCCACAGTGTTTCTCATTGCTTCGGGAGGTTTACATGCAATGAACTGTCGGCTCCAGATGTGCAAATGAGAAGAGGCAGGTGAAGAGCAGAAAAGAAGTGTGTTAAGCAGTCATGCATTCTGGCTGAGTTCCTCAGGAATCTGCAGAAGTTAGTAATATCCCAGTGGGGATGGAGGGGATAGCTAGAGCTAACAGGCACTTGTGTGCTTTTGATAGCTGTGATGGGCAGATCTATCTGGAGGCCCTTGGCATTTATGTGCTGAGGCACAGCCACAGTTGTCGGGAGAAGATAGCAGGCCCAGACAGAGCAGGGAAATCAGCAGGGTGCCAGGCACTTCTATATTATTTGAGGTAGAGTTAGTGAGAAGAAGAGATGGAGGACACAGGTGTCTTCCGTCTCCATTTCCCTGACTCTCATTCCCAAACTCAGCCTATGCCCTCCTCCATCTCTGCATGAGGAAGGCTGGCAAACCCAGGGGACTACAAGACCCCACTGGGCAAGCTGTCTGAATAATTGATGGTTGGGATCTGTGTCAATCCTAGAAGAAAAGGTTTAAGAGAAGTGATAATTGGTGAGCAGAGGGGAAAAGGAGTAATATGGAGCCCCTGCAAATCAGGGTGAAATAGACCCCAAGGTCCAAGTAACCAGGAGGATATTTGTGTCCTGAGTGCTTGAAAACGCAGAGGACGTGTGACTTGGATTTGGGAAGTATGAACAGGTGCATCCTATCCCATCTCAACATTGCAGAGTAATCCGTCAACGGCAGGCCACCCAGTGAAGAACTCCTTCCCTTCCTCCCCACTCCCCTCCCCTCTTGTCTCTTCCTCTCCCTTCTACTTCCCCTTCTCCACTTTCTCCTTCCTCCACCATGATTCCCCTCTCCATACCTCACAGCTAGGCTACAGGCACAGCTAGGTTATAAGCATAAGGATGCCCCCACTCCAGTCTAATCTGAATGCAAATGCCACAGAGTAGCTAGGACCCACCTAGAGTTACTTCTTTCTCAGTCAGGCCACCAGGCATAGTGTGAGGCTCTTGTCTGGGTGAGAGATAGACATCAATCTTCCAACTCTTGCTGCACTCGTGAAATTACCTGATGTTACAACAGCACCCTCCTCCATGCTGCCGCCAGTATGGACCATAGCAGCCTCATCACAGGTAGGGACCTGGGGGAGTCCAGGCCCAGGTGACTCCAGGCTCTCCTATCAACCCTTTCCTTTTGTGTCCCAAGGCTTTATTAAGCAGCCAGAGCAAAAATAAATCCTGTGGGCATTCCTTGCCAACTCTATTTTTAAGCAAATTCAATTAAGTAATTATCTGAGTCCGACCCAGTGTGCTAAATAAAACCTGCCACCGCTGGGATCTGGGGCCTCTAGGCCTGGCAGGAGCAAGGCATCTCAAGATCAGGGAGGGAAGCAGGGAGTCACACTCTTCCAATTTTATATACCATCATTTCCCACCTTGGCTTGACCACAGCCAAGCTTATCTCTTGGCTCCTCACCACCATCAACCATACCCCAACCCAGGAGGATTTGCTTGTTCCTCTTCCCATGCTTTGTCCATGATCCATGACAGTCTCTAGGTCTGGACTGTTCTCATCTGGCTTCTCAAATCATCCACACCCACTGTCTCCTTCAAAATCAAAATCCAATTTGCTTTAAGTAGGAAACTTTAGCCATGTTATACCTGTTGGTTTGATAATATGTGTGTGTGCCAAGTCACTACAACAAGAATTTAAGACTGGACTTAAATCTCCTGTAGCTCTCATAGAGACTTAGCATAGTGCTGGGCATACAGTAGAGGTTCAGTGAATGCCCAGTGAATTAAGGAATCTGGTTATCTCTGCAGCTTTTCCATTCCTGTAGAACTGATGATGATGTTGGCCCAGGGAAACGGTTGGGATGAGAGTGATCATTCAATAAGTGCACATCAAGCACCTACTGCCCATTCATTCAGCAGCCATTTATTGTGCACCAAATGTGTGCCAGGAACTTTGTTTAGTGTTGGGACTACAAAGATAAATAGGACATGGTCTTTGTGTTCTCATTTCACCATTTGATTGTGAAAGACAAATATCCTTCAAAAATATGATAAAGGTGAGTTTCGGCAACATAGCGAGACCCTGTCTCTACAAAAAGTAAAAAAATTAGCTAGGTGTAGTGGCACATGCCTGTAGTCCTAGTTATTTGGGAGGCTGAGGTGGGAGGATCACTTGAGCCCAGGGGTTTGAGGCTGCAGTGAGCTGTGATTGCACTACTGCACTCCAGCCTAGGCGATAGAGCGAGACCCTGTCTCAACAAAACAAAACAAAACAAAATACGGTAAGAGCATTGCGAGAAGTGTGCATAAATTGCTATAGGAATGCATGGAAGGATCAGGTCCAAGTATTTGATGATATTAGACCAAGGCTTTACAGAATACATATTTGAGCTGGGTTTTGAAGGATAAATAGGAGTTTGCCAAAGAGGAAAAGAGAAAGGCAGGGGGAACAGCTTTTCTTTCTTTCTTTCTTTTAGAGTCCTCAGAGAAAGAGAACAGCCTTTATTTAGTGAATTTTTATTAAGAATGTCTCAATCGGAGTCAGTACCGCCCACTCCTAGAGAACTTTTGAAAATGTCTGAGGGCCAGGCATGGTGACTGTCACCTGTAATCCCAGCTGGTACTAGAGAGGCTGAGGCAGGATGATCGCTTGAACTCAGGAGGCAGATGTTGCAGTGAGCCGAGATCACACCACTGCACTCCAGCCTGGGCGACAAAGTGAGACTCCGTCTCAAAAAAAGAAAAAGGAAAGTAAAAAAAAAAAAAAGAAAGAAAGAAAGAAAGAAAGAAAAAGAAAGAAAATGTCTGAGGGTGTTTCAGGTCATCCCAATGCTTTGGTGTGCTACTGGCACTTCATGTCTCAGGGTGGGTTGTGCAGGGAGTGGGACGGTCCCTGAATAATGAAGAATCATCGGAGGTGTGGAGGTGTGAAAGAGGCGTGGGTACTAGGAATAGGCAGGGGCCAGGTCAGAAAGGGCCTAGGGCAGGGAAAAGGCAGAGCAAAGGTCTTGACAGGACATGATCTTGGCTTGTGAAGAGCCTCAGGGAAAGGGAGGTATCAGGAGATAAGATCAGTCTGGAAGCTTTGTAGCAGGTGTTTAAAAAATGTCAGAGATGAGATCAGGTGGGTGAGATAGACTCCAAAGGAGGCCTCTCGTCAGCCCTTCAGGGGATATGTAGTGATCCCTATGCTCTGATCTGTGGAGGTTTGAACTACAGTAGAATATGGGTGCTCCATGATGTCAAATGGAGGCGAGCTTTTGATATGGCTCAGTGTCTTGTTGGGGAATTTGGTTCTGGTCCCCATGTATTATCGATCTGCTCTTTCCTCTGTCTCTGTCTTCCTACACCTTTGGCTCTCTGTCTCCATCACCTTTTCTTCTTTTTCACACCCTTCCTCTGGCTTCCTACCTCCTTTTAAATGAGCCCCTCTCCTTGTCCTTTCCCTGCTTGTTCACAGAAAATGATGAAGAAAGAAGCTCTCCTCCTCATCCCCAACGTCCTGAAGGTTTTCTTAGAAAATGGGCAGATCAAGTCATTCACATTTGATGGTCGGACCACTGTTAAGGTACATACAGTCTCCTCCCCTGGCCAGCATTGCCCTCTCCAGAGTACACGCGGTTGTGTGTCCTGTGTTCCTCTGAGTCTGCACATAGCTGCTTGCCACTGGAGTAAGGTGGCCTTTAAGTTCTGGATGCTTGTTAGCACAAGGCTGCAAAAATGCAGATGAGAGTGGTGGTAGAAGTTTGCATGCCCAACTGTGTGCTGGTAGTTGTTAAACCGTGTGTGTGCACTTACACTTGTGAACTGCTTTGTGTTTGTGTTACATGGGGTCCTTCAGGACTCTTAAGAACTAAGGAATATGAAATCATTAAGCCATTTATAAAGCAATAGTGATTTATATTGATACAATGACACCTACACAAGTTTATGCATAGAAATCAACACAGTCTCCTGGGAGATTAGCTTAGCTATGCCTTGCCTTTTAAATAACAGCCTGATCTCAAGCACTGAACCAAGAATTGAAATGTCCAGCCACAGCCCCTTTGGCTATTCTTTTCACAGGAAGAGCAATTACTGAACTGTGATTCTTAACAGCTCAGCCAGGTGTCAGAAAGTCCTAGTGACTTTTCTCTAATCCTTAGGAATAGAAGTGATGATATGATTCACCCCCAGATTCAACTCTGCTCTGGGACAGAAATATCCATTCCTGCATCTTCTGGACTCTCTCCAGAAAAAGAATGCCATCCCCAGAATGAGTATTTTAATGCAACTAATGCTGCCCAAACTGCTGGGCAGCTACAGCGCCTGCCCAGAAAACCTAACTTGGTCCACAGGTACCCTGAGGTTCCCATACTGGGACCAAGGCAATCCTATAAGTAAAGAAATTCTTGGGCCAGCAAACGTTTGCTAAGAGGAGTTATCAGGTACTCAGAATGGGTCTTGCCAGTGATTTTCAACCAGGATTGGTGCTTCCCACTCTTAGAGAGCTTTTGGAAATGTCTAAAGGTGTTTTAGGTCATCCCAATGATTTGGTGTGCTACTGGCATTTTGTGTTTTAGGGTCAGAGATGCTAAGTGCTCTGCAGGGAGGGGGACAGTCCCTGAATGGAGAAGTTTTTTGAAAGGCTTAGGCCTAGGTGGGTCCCCCAGGGGACCTAGGACCAAAACATACTACTTAGGGTGCCATAGAATGTTCTTTTGGCTATTGAAAGGGGCATGGGAGGGGGCATTGAAACAGAACTAGACCACCCAGAAGGTGCCCAAATGTTCCTTCTCCAGATGTGAATATCGCTTTGTGTCAGAATTCTCCTTGGTGGTTTATTTGTGGCTTGGTATGTCCATTGTGGACTCTGTCTCCATACTGGAGGGTTTAGTGCCCTCTCTTTCCCCTTGGAGGCTTCTGTGAAGTTCTCCCACCTCACATCATCAGTGCCATTGTGGCTTCCAGGTAGCCCTAGCCTTCCAAGACAGCAGTGTTCCCCTCGCTTGTGATCTCAATCTAACTCCAGGAAGGGTGTGCTGGCGACTTATTGGAGCTTTGACAGGCTGCCAAGCCACTTGTCCCAGAGAGGTACCTGGGTGAATTGACAGCCTGGCACAGGGGCTGTTACACTTGTAACACCAGTTGGCAATCACCGGATTGGCTGTCCACAATCCCAGTGCAGCCAAACTGCAAAGAAAACCTCATCTGTCCCTGACAGAGCTCCAGCAACACTGGCGCCTCTGTGACTACTTGGACAACACAAAGAGATGCTCTCAAGTACCCACCAATTTCCAGCCTAACATTTGAATAACTGAACGTCTTTCAGTGTTCATTAAGGAGCTTGTTTGGCAACTGTGGTTGTAAGGATGTTTCATATTCCCAAGCTTGATTCTTTCCAGCCTTTGGGGGCTGAGAGATGCTGACTCCATGAACACACACATTGGAGCCCAGTGTATAAGCCAAAGTCACAGCAAATCAGTGGCAGAAGTCTCAAAACTGATATTTGTGCAGCCCCTACTGATATGTTTCCAGACACCCTAATATTAAAAGTAGGGCAGCAGAGCAGACAGAACCCAGAAGTAGTCAGATTTGTGACTGTACACAAAACACATGACATAGTTCCCCTGCGTGGATACATTTTTCAAGTTGCTAAATTGATCATCTATAAAATCCAGTTATGGTCAAAAGTGAACATTTTGCCAGTAACTCAAGTCACTTGATTTAGATTATGAATCCAGAAATAGTATACTTTTTAATCATATAAAAGTCACTTTTGCTTTTATTCATTCCTAAGAGTTGACAGACAATCCCAAGTGGATCTTCTGACTTATAAGAGAAGGTGAAGGGAGAACCAACACAGTGCCTGGCACTTAGTAAGCATTTAAAAGATAATGTGTTGAGTGGAAGGAAAGAGGTAGGGAGGGAGAGACATGACCTTCTTTTGCCATATGCCTGGCCAGGTGAAATTCAGAAACACCTACCTCTAACCCCCTGCACCTCTCCCCAGGGCCCAGGCCTCTGAGCAGCACTCATGGATCACTTTACTCATTGTGGATCACAGACCCTGGGCTACCATAAAGGCCAGTGTTGCAGGCTTCTACCCAGGACTATATTTCTTTTCTTGGTGTTTAATCCCCCCTCCCATGTTGGTGCTTAGAATAGCTTAGGGCCAGAACCAATCTCCCTCTCAAGGCTCTTTTCTGTCCCACAGGATGTGATGGTAACATTACAGGACCGCCTTTCCCTGAGGTACATTGAGCACTTTGCTCTTGTCCTTGAGTATGCCGGACCAGAACAGAATCACAAGTTTCTGCTTCTTCAGGACAAGCAACCCCTGGCTTATGTAAGTAACTCTTTTTTCCAGATAGCTTTGCATGTGGCCTCTAATGGAGAAGACCCAAGGCACTCACTGTCTGGAAAATTCATGATGCTATGCTCAGTCGGTTCCCAGAAGTCACAGTTCTCACCCAAAGCTGATATTATCCACCTCCAGAGGGCTTTTGGCAGTGGCCTTTGTGAGCTGAGAAGAGCATGAAGATCATTAGTCCTGGTCTCTAGGGGGAAGAGTATGGGGTGATTCACCGCATGGCACCCAGAATGCTGAGATAAGAAGCAGTTGCAAGTCTCCTGTCTCCTGGAAACCCCACATGATAGATTTTTCTGCTTCCTGGGAGAAAACTTGGCCTTTTGCATGAAGGCTGTTATGGAAGGGTCAGGGAGTGGGCCCTACTCAGCCAATTCCCAACTCCCACTTATCCTAGGACAAGTGGGAGTTGGGAATTGGCTGAGTAGGGCCAAAAATAGGCAGCATGTCACCCACATCAATTTACAAGGTAGAGTAGGAAAAAGTATCCGGTCTTTCTAGCCCTCACCATATGGAAAAGGGCTGGGGAAATCCAGGATTGCTGGATAGCATTTCATCAACAGTGAAGCACCAAGAAGTATCAGAGATACAATCAAAGCCAATCAGTACTATCAAGTAGGGTGGGACAGAGTTGGAGAGGAACAGTGGAGGAAATACCTTTTCAGAGCCTACATGAAAGCCAAACAAAACCCCAAATCAGACACAAAAAGATGAAAGGATTTTTGGAAAGAGAGATTCAAGTTTAGCTCTCAGCCAAATGCAATACAGAGACTCACTGGTGGGAAGGAAAGGTTGTGGGCATCCTGCCTGGAGGGAGGCCTAAGCACCTCCCTTAACCCCAAGCAACCCTTTGAATTCAGTTGGTCTGTTGTTGCAAGTGGGATTTTAAACTTTTTTATTATGAAAACTTTCAAACATACACACAAGTAAGAAGAATATAGTATCATTAACCCTATTACCCATTCCCAGGTTCAACAATTATCAATATAGTGCCAAGATGTTTCATCTGTACCTTGAAATAATATTTTAAACCTTTGATTTACTCTAATCAGCAATTTACTCTGCTTGAGGCTGAGCCCCTCTGCAAGGTAAAGGCATGAATCCCACAGCAAGAAAAGAGCCTGAGCCATTGCCAGGAGCCCTCCTTTCCTGTCTAGTGTCTTGGGCTTTAGACCCATTGGTTGATAAAGGTCATGTCCTAGATAAGTGATTTGAAAATTCCTGTTATTTTGGGTCAGAAGTGTGGAAAAGACCTGACTCCTCACTACTTTCCTCTAAGGGTAATATTGGAATCAGCCAGGTGGGAGACAGAATAGGAAACAACAGCTTAGCTCTGCCTCAAGCCTCACCTTAAGGAGCCACTGAGCTGCCTGCCCAACACCCCAGCCATTGATTCCAGATCTCTTTTCTTCTCGCCTTTCATCCCTGGAATTCAGGTGGTACAGCGGACACACTATCACGGAATGAAATGCCTCTTCCGAATAAGCTTCTTTCCCAAAGACCCTGTGGAGCTGCTGCGTCGGGATCCTGCTGCTTTTGAGTACCTGTACATCCAGGTAGAGTCTGGCTTGGGGATACACAGACAGACCAGTGGACAAAGAAGCAGGCAGGCTGTTCTGCCATCACAGTGAAGTAGCTATATAAGTTTTTCCAACCTCCAGGTAGCCCTGAAGGCCCTTTCCTTCCTTTTCTGCTACCACTGTAGGCCATGGCCAAGTTGACTGGCCTGGTTACCTGAGCTGGCTGTGGCTCAAAGTCCTGTCTATTTGTCCACTCAGATCTCATCAGTTTTCAGAAACAAGCAACCCCAGTAACTCTGGCATCCTCACAGGATCCAGTTTAACAAACCCATTTGGATTTCAATGAGTCCCAACCCCCAATACCTAGCTCCAGTATGAGATGATTCCCAATTCAGTTTATCCAGAAACATTTACTAGATACTTACTCTGGGTTAAGCCCTATGCTAGGTACTAGCAATCAGAAGTGAATGAAGAACTGTCCTGGCTCACTAGAGCTTATATGTGCGTGAATAAATATGACAGCAGTAGGGTGCAACGAAGATGAGGGCACTCAGGAAGCATTTTTCCAACTCTACACAAGAGAGGTGGTGCAGGCTTCATGGAGGAAGTGATATATGCATGCTCTTAGCCTTAAAGAATGAGTGAGAGTTTGCTGTGTAGAGAGATGGAATGGAGGGGGCATATCTAAGCAAAGGGCCTTGCATTTACAAAGCCATGGTGGCGTGAAACAGCATGGGATCATGAGAGAACCATGAGTGATTTTTTTATGGCTAGAGTACAGGATGTGAGGTAGGGGGAGTAGGGAATAAAATTGGAGAGACAGGAAGCAGTGGTCAAAGGCTTTTGGTAGGCCAAGGCAAGTATAGACTTTATGATTGAGGCTGGGCAGCGGTTCTTAAAGTGTGGCTATTATAGGTTCTTTGCAATTTCATGCTTCCTGGAGTTGTAGCATCAACATCAACTGGGAACTTGTTAGAAATGCAAATTCTTAGGCCCCAGCCCAGTCCTACTGAGTCAGAAACTCTGGAGGCAGAATTCAGTACTCTGTGTTTTGACAAGCCTTCCAGGGGATTCTGATGCCCAGAAGACTTTGAGAACCTCTGATTTATGATGGTGGTTTTAACCTTAGATGCACATTAAAATTATCTGGGAGGCTTTGGGAAAAATGCTGTGCCCCATCCAAGAATAG
This sequence comes from Macaca fascicularis, assembly GCF_037993035.2. NCBI lineage: Eukaryota > Metazoa > Chordata > Mammalia > Primates > Cercopithecidae > Macaca > Macaca fascicularis. Next base: position 114,123,558 of record NC_088395.1, read on the forward strand.
TTGAATCAAAATCTATGGGAGTGGGGTCCAAACACTGGTGTTTTTTTAAATTCCTCAAGTGATCCTAATGTGCAGCCAAAGTAAAGAAATTCTGCAGGAGGGTAGGAGAGCAGAAATGATTAAAAGAGAATAGCCTGGTCAGATGAGCAATTTCAAAAGACCACACAGTGCTAAGGAAGTACACCAGCTAGGGAGCAGTGGCAGTTATCCAGAAGAAATGACGAGGGCTGGAACCAGGGCCATGATGAAGGAGGGGGGATGGGTTTCAAGAGAGATTTAAAGGGTAGAATGGATAGGCTTTAACTTAACGAGTGTCTTGTAGAGGTGGTATCATTCCCCAAGTTAGAGAATACAGGCAATGGAATGGGTTTAGGGAAAAGATGAGTTCATTTTGGGAAATGTTGAGTTTTAGGTGCCCATAGGACATACAACAGCACTTACTGAGAGAAAAAAAAACTCAAAGCTTCATCTGTCTCTGATGGTGATACCCAGGGAGGTGCTATGAGACATTGTCGTTGTCCTTTTTGACTGTTCTGACAACCTAAAATGTTAGGAACATTTCCCAAACAGCCTCAGGTTCATTTACCAACCTTCCAGGAGGCAATGAGTTGTGGTTGCTCTGTGAATTTTATAAGTTTAGTTCTCTTTTTTTTTTGCCCTGAATTTCTTAATTCAAGCTTCCAAGGATTACTTTGGTTTCAATATTTTAGAATTTAGTGACAAGATCATGTCCATCCTATCCTTCTGTTTCATGATGATATGGATTTCAGTTGTATTCTTTCTTGTTTACATGTAACAGCTTTATTGAGGTCTAATTGACAAATGATAAACCGTACATGTTTAAAGTACACAATACCATACGTTTTGACCTGTGTTTATACCCATGAAACCATTACCACAATCAAAATATTGAACATATCCAACACCCCCAAAAGTTTATTCAAGCCACTTTGTAATTCACCCCTCCCAGTTCTAGGCTACCACTGACCTGCTTTCTGTCACTATAGATTAGTTTGCAGTTTTTAGAGTTATATAGAAATGAGATCATATGGTATGTACACTTATTTTGATCTGACTTATTTGGCTCAGCATACTGATTTTGAGATCCATCTATGTTGTTGCATGTATCAATATTTCATTCATTTTTATTGTCAAGTAGTATTTCATAGTATGGATGTTCCAGAATGTGTTTATTGATTCACCTGTTGATGAACATTTGGGTTTTTTCCAGGTTTTAGTTATTACAATAAAGCTTCTATGAACATTCATGTGCCAGTCTTTGTATGGACATATGCCTTCTTTTCTTTGGGGTAAACACTTAGGAGTGGAATGGTCTGAGCATATGGTAGATCTATCTTTCTTTAATTTTGTGAAGAAACTGCAATACTGTTTTCAAATGTAGTTGTACCATCTTTCATTCCCACCAGCCATGTATGAGAATTTCAGTTTCTTACATCCTTATCAGCACTTGGTATTTTCAGTATTCTTTTTTTACTTTAGTCATTGCAGTAGTGCATAGTGGCATCCCATTGTGATTTTCATTTGCATTTTCCTAACAACTAATGATGTTGAGCATCTTTTCATGTGTTTATTTGATGTCATGCATCTTCTTGGGTGAAGTGTCTGTTTAGATCCTTGCCCGCTTTTTTATTGGGTTGTTTGTTTTCTTATTGAGTTTTGAGAGTTCTTTATATATTCTGGATACAAGCTGTTTGTTAGATACATTATTTGCAATTATTTTCTTCCAGTGTGTAGCTTGCCTTTTCAGTCTCTAAACAATGTCTTTCGGCCGGGCGCGGTGGCTCAAGCCTGTAATCCCAGCACTTTGGGAGGCCGAGACGGGCGGATCATGAGGTCAGGAGATCGAGACCATCCTGGATAACCCAGTGAAACCCTGTCTCTACTAAAAAATACAAAAAAAAATTAGCCGGGCGAGGTGGCGGGCGCCTGTAGTCCCAGCTACACGGGAGGCTGAGGCAGGAGAATGGCGTGAACCCGGGAGGCGGAGCTTGCAGTGAGCTGAGATCCGGCCACTGTACTCCAGCCTGGGCGACAGAGCCAGACTCCGTCTCAAAAAAAAAAAAAAAAACAAAAAAAAAAAACAATGTGTTTCACAGAGCAAATGTGTGAATTTTGATGAAGTCCGATTTGCTAATTTGTTCTTTTATGGACAGTGCTTTTGGTGTCATATCTAAAAAAATATTTGTCTAACCCAAGGTTACAAGAATTTTCCCCTATTTTTTTCTAGATGTTTTATCATTTACAGTTTTATATTTAGGCCTATGATCCATTTGAATTAACTTTTGTATGTGGTGCAAGGTATCCATCAGAGTTTCATGGTTTTATTTTTTTATTTTTTGCATATGGATATCCAATTGTTCTAGCACCTTTTGTTGAAAAGGCTATCCTTCCTCCACTGAATTGCCTTTGTACTTTTGTCAAAAATCTGTTGTCTGTATATATAGATCTATTCCTGTACTCTCTATTCTGATCTGTTGATCTACTTGTCTGTCCTTATGTCAACATCATACTCTTGATTATTGGAGCTTTATAATAATTCTTGAAATCAGGAAGTAGTTGTTCTCCAACTTTGTTCTTTTTCAAAGTCGGTTTGGCTATTATAGGTCCTTTGCATTTTCATGTGAATTTTAGAATCACCTTGATAATTTCTATCAAAACCTGCTGTGATTTGAATTGGGATTGTGTTGAAACTATAGATCAATTTGGGGACAATTGACATCCTAACAATATTGAGCCTTCCCATCCCTGAACACAATATTTCTACATTTAATTATATCTTCTATAATTTTTCTCAGCAGTATTTTGTAGTTTTCAGTATATAGGTCTTTCACATGTTTTGTTATATTTGTTCGTAATTATTTCGTTGTTTTTTTTTAATTCCAATTTTCAATCATTTCTTGCTAGCATACACAAATACAATTGGGGTTGGGCATGTTGGCTCACGCCTGTAATTGGGAGGCTGAAACAGGAAGATCACTTGAGCTCAGGAATTCAAGACCAGTCTGGGCAACATAGTGAGATCCCATCTCTATACAAAAAGATTTATTTTAAAGAGAATAGAAATACAATTGATTTTTGTGTATTGATTTTATATCCTGAAACCTTGGTAAACTCACTACATTTGGCCCTTCATATCTATAGTTTCCATATTTGTGGGTTTTGAAAATATTCAAAAAACAATAAAAATAACAGTACAGTAATAAAAAATACAAAATGTAAAAATACAACATAATAACTATTTACATAGCATTTTTGTTTTAGTTTAGTTTATTTTGAGACAGAGTCTCGCTCTGTCACCCAGGCTGGTGTGCAGTGCCATGATCTCGGCTCACTGCAACCTCCACTTCCCAGGTTCAAACAATTCTCCTGCCTCAGCTTCCCAAGTAGCTGGGACTATAGACATGCACCCCACGCCCAGCTAATTTTTGTATTTTTAAATAGAGACAGGGTTTCACCATGTTGGCCAGGCTGGTCTCAAACTCCTGACCTCAAGTGATTCACCTGCCTCAGCCTCCCAAAGTGCTGAGATTTCAGGCGCGAGCCACAGCATCTGGCCTACATAGCACTATAGCACTTTTTTTTTTTTTTTTTTTTTTTGGAGATAGAGTTTCACTCTCGGCTCAGTGGAACCTCCACCTCCTGAGTTCAAGTGATTCTCCTGCCTCAGCCTCTCAAGTAGCTGGGATTACAGGTGCCCACCTCCATGCCCAGCTAATTTTTGTATTTTTAGTAGAGACGGAGTTTCACCATGTTGTCCAGGCTGGTCTTGAACTCCTCATCTCAGGTGATCCACCAGTCTGCGCCTCCCAAAGTGCTATGATTACAGGCATGAGCCATCGCACCTGGCCTTATATAACATTTTAATTATATTAGGCATTATAAGTAATCTAGAGGTGATAGAGGTATACAGGAGGATTTGCATAGGATACATGCAAATACTACAGCATTTTATATAAAGGACTTGAGCATCCACAAATTTCAGTATCCATGGGGGTCCTGGAAGAAATCCTCCATGGATACCAAGGGAAAACGGTAGTTGTAGTAGTTTTTTGTAGTAGATTCCACTGAATTTTCTACATAGATGATCATTGATGATGTATTCCTTTTCCACTCTCTCCTATATTATAGTGATATCACTGTGGCTCCCTAGTCCCTTAGTCCATACTGGCTCCACTTTAACAAAATGGGTGACTGGTCTAACCAAGGCTGACTCATTGATAGCTGGGGCTGTGACCCTCAGGGTTTGGGGGTTGTCATACCCTTGGCCAGTAGTTCCTGGAGACCTCCTCTAGGATAGCAAAGGGAAGATTGACTCATCACTATGTTTGTCCTTCAGACACCAAGAAGCAGAATGCTCCCCCATCCCTGCAATTCAGCTCTCACCAGGGGCTTCTGGGCCAGGGCCCTGTGGAGAGTCCCTCCCAATATCTTTCTCCCCTTGTTTCCATCCGAGCTAGTAAAGGAGCCTTGTATGGCTTGAGGGTGAGTATAACCCCCACAAAAAAAAAAAGTGGGAAAGTCTCTTATAAAAGGAGGAAAGAAAGGGAGTGGTGCCATGTCTCACTTCTGCACTGAACTGGACTGTCTGCTTGTACCTTGCCATTGTGTGCCCCTGTCACTGAGAAGAAGGCTATCTAGTATCTGCTGAATGAAGTGAACAGTGTCTCTGAGACCTGAGGCTCCTCTGTTGTCTCTTCTCCAAGGGGAGCTCCTTCCTCTGTCCCTTGATCTAGCATGCCTTACTGATACTATGAGTATTGTCTGGGATGTAAGGGAGTAGATCAGGGGATGGGGAAGGAATGTCTCCTTCAACCGATAGATTTGGACTGCTCTCTCTCACAGAGTCGGAATGATGTTATTCGAGAACGCTTTGGAATGGATCCCAAGCCAGAGATGCTTTTGGGCCTTGCTGCGCTCCACATCTATATCACTGTCTCGACCACTCGACCTAGTCAGAAGATCTCGCTCAAGAATGTGGAGTGAGTTGTGCTGGGGCCCTTTGGAATGAGGGGCGAATAGTTGCGTAGGGAAAAGGTACACTGGTTGAGCTATGCTATGCTTTTCAGAAATGTAGGGCATGGGATGCGAGTGAGAATTGGAGTCCCTCACATCTAGACTATGAAGCCCTAGAGCTACAGCTTCTACTAGGGATCTATGGCTAATGTTATTTTCCCATCCCTGTCCCTTTTTCTTTCTCCTAGTCTCTATTCCTCCATCTCTACCTCTCAGATTCAGTCAGTTTCTGTCTTACCATCTTCTCTCTGTCCCACTTTGCCTCTCTCACTAATCTCTTACTTTTCTTCTGCTTTTAGGAAGGAGTGGGGCCTGGAACCCTTTCTTCCCCCCTCCCTCCTGCAGGGCATCAAAGAGAAGAACCTCCGGAAATCTCTGTCTCAGCAACTGAAGGCTCACCAAACACATCCTTCCTGCGGCACCAAGGTATCCAGAGTAGGCCACTGGACATGGTGCTCCAGGCACTACTGGCCACAGGGAGATCCTGGGTGGTTTCCCAGCAGAGTCTGGTCCTCTAGGGATCCTCTAGACCACTGCTTTTGACTCAGGTGCACATACGGCTTGGCCAGGTGTGGGGGCAGTTGTGGAGAGGAGTCTTCCCCAAGCCTGAGCATCCCAAAGAGACAGCTGAGTGACACATCACTGAGAGAGCTCAGGGTCCTCAAAGCAAAGGGGCCAAGATGCAGGAGCTAATTCTCAGGCCCTTTCACCAATTAGTCAGTGCTGATTGAGCATGTATCGTGTGGAAAGCATTGGACCCTAGGGAGGCACATGTTTTCCATGGAAATGACTAGGCTGGTGTGGTGGCTCATGCCTGTAATCCCAGCGCTTTGGGAGGCCAAAGCAGGAGGATCGCTTGAGCCCAGGAGTTTGAGACCAGTCTGGGCAACATAGTGAGACAGCGTCTTTACTTTAAAAATAATAATAATAATAACAATAAAAGTAAAAAAAAAAGAAATGTACCTTTGTACCTCTAATTCATCAGTCTTAGGATGTGGAATTCTGGGAGACAAAACCCCAGCCCAAGGGGAAGGGGGAGAGTAGGGGGCACAAGACCTGTCCTGGAGAATGGGTCACTGGGTAGAATGGCGAGGGATCAGGTTACTGCCTTCACTTTCTGGTGCTCTGAGAGACTCCCATTGTCTACTTTCCCAAGCCCTGCAGCAGCTTCTCAGCTTTGTAAGATTCAATCTGCATGTGCTTCCTGCCCAAGAAGCAGAAGAGTGGTGAGACGCACTAGAATCAGCATGCAGATGTACACACGGGACGCAATCGCCCCCATACATTCCTCCCATTCCAGATTTCTTGCGTTACCAACTAGCTTCTCTTTTAAGATGCAAATTTCCCCAGAGAGTTAAGCCATTCCCACCTTGCTGTGAATACTTAATCAGATTGTTTTCTTCTCAACTGAGAGTATCAGTGCTCACCACCATTTCCTCAGGTAACATTTTTTTCCGAGGAACCCCAGTGCTTGGGTTGGAAATATGAAGATGAAGAGGGCCTGGTCTTGGCCCCTGAGTCACGCACAGTCTAATGGGAAAACACATGAGTCAGTCCCAACACAGTGCATTAGGCACAGGTGCCCTAGAAGCACAGAGGAAGAATACTAAGCCTAGTCTGAGGGAGGTGGAAAAGGCCAGAGCTGGGTCTTGAAAGACAGATAAGTTTGTCTAGATGAATCCGTGGGCATGGGTCATGGGAGGAAGTGTTTCTCAGGCAGGGAGATCCATCTGTACAAAGGCCCAGAGATATGAGAAACCATGGTGCAAGGACAGAAATGCAAATCATTCAGCCTAAGCAAGTACAGAGAATGCAAGCTGTGTGCAAGGGGTGAAGGTAGGGTGAAGAGAAGAGGCCAGAGAGGTTGGCAGGAGCCAGTTCATGGAGGGCCTTGTGTGCCAAGGAAAGAGGTTGTACTTCGTTCTCAAGGCAGCTGGGAGCCATTGAAGGGTTTAAAGCAGGAAGCTGATGTGATTAAACTTAAGTTTTAGGATGCTCCCTCTAACAGTGTGTGGAGGCACTTGAGGGAAAGAGGGAAACGAGTGTTAGTCCTGAAGGTAACCTGGCTGTCACCCTGACACAGGTAGGAATGTCAAGGCAATGACTGGCTAGAGAAGAGGGATGGATAGATTGGAAAAGGAGCTAGGGGGTAAGTATCCAGATGATCTGGTAACTGGTGGCCCTCACATGAGACGATTAAGGAGTCCAGTGTGACTCACAGGTTTCTGGCTCGATTGCCCATGGGATGCTGATAGAGACCAGGAATGCCTGAAGTGCACGCTTGGGACTTAGGAGTGCTTAGTATGAAAGGTATTGAGTGGGACCCCCAGCTGGGGAATGACCAGCATCTATGTGACTCTAGGGGTCTGAAAGATCTCAGGAGAGAGGTATGGATTAGGTGGAGCATCAGTTAGTTGTAATTAAACCAAAAAGAAAATGAGGGCCGGGCCCGGTGGCTCAAGCCTGTAATCCCAGCACTTTGGGAGGCCGAGACGGGCGGATCACGAGGTCGGGAGATCGAGACCATCCTGGCTAACACGGTGAAACCCCGTCTCTACTAAAAAAATACAAAAAACTAGCCGGGCGCGGTGGCGGCGCCTATAGTCCCAGCTACTCGGGAGGCTGAGGCAGGAGAATGGCGTGAACCCGGGAGGCGGAGCTTGCAGTGAGCTGAGATCCGGCCACTGCACTCCAGCCTGGGCAACAGAGCAAGACTCCGTCTCAAAAAAAAAAAAAAAGAAAATGAGTAAGCTGCATACTTTAGGAATGAAGATCAGGAGGTAGGACAAGACTTTAGAAAGGGAGATGAGATACTAGAGGGAAGAGCTCTCCAAACTAGAACCTTGCTGCTGTTTTATGAAGGGTGTCTTCACATCTCCACAGTGTCACTTGCTGACTGGTGCCTGTCCTAGGATGTTGAGACTCCTCATTGAGAACATGAGTTTGCTTTTCCTGTGCTCCTCAGGCTTCTCATATTTCTGGATGGGTTTTTCCACAGGGTTCTGCAATTCAGGCAAAGCTCCAGTATCTACGAATTCTGAATGAACTTCCTACCTTCACGGGCGTTTTGTTCAACACTGTGGGCCTGGTCAGTGGGGCAGCATGGGGGGATGTGGGGAGGGAGCCCTTTGCTGGCTCTTGTCCTTGGGTGTGGGGGCAGGAGGGGCAAATATTTCTAAAGGCCTTCCTTCCTCTTCCTCCTCCTTCTGCCTCTCCCCTCCCTGGCCCTGCCTCTGCTAAAATGATACAGTGGGAAGAGATATTTGTTTTGAGTATCCCTCCATGACCTTTTTTTGTTCCTCTTCCTTGATTTGGGGGCTCAGCATACTTTTTCCATAAAGGGCCAGATAGTAAATATTTTAGGCTTTACAGGCGGGCCGCACTGGCAACTGTGGCAGCTACTCAGCCCTGCTGTCAGATTATGAAAGCAGCCACAGACAATGCATAAACAAATGGGTGTGGCTATGTGCCAGTAACTATTTATGGACACGAAAATTTGAATTTCATGTACTTTTCACATGTCACAAAACAGGCCTCTTCTGCTATTTTTCCCAACCATTAAAAAAGCCTAAAAACCATTGTTAGCTCCTGGGCCATAAAAAATAGGTGGTGGGTGGGATTTGGCCCATGGGCCATGGTTAGGCAACCCCTGCTCTATTTCATTTTTGTTCCATATACTCCTGCAGTCCCCTATCCTAGGTTTCCTGAGTCCTTCTACTTCTCCCCCTGCTTGCTCAGCACCTTTGCTGCAGGAACAAGACTCTGGGGCAGGGCACAGCTAGTCCCACCCTAAGACTGTGCCCCAGGCTAGTTTACCCTGGTGAAAGGAAATTCAAATCACCTTGCTGATTGGATCCAGGTGCTTGTCTTGCTCCCAGGAGCACACTATCAGCTAGTGCGGCACATCGGTGGAAAGTCACTTATCAAAGTGCCTATAGACAGACACAAGAGGTTCCTCAGGGTGATGCCAATACCAGGGAATGGGCCACCAGAGGACCCAGGCTTGATTGCTTCAAGGAGTCTGTCAAGACCTCTTAAGGGAATCCAGTCCTTCAGGCCGAGAGGTAGCCATTTACATACTGGGATTTGAAGAACACTGAAAGCCCACTGTCCCCTCCCACCTCCTTCATACACTGTCAAATCTTTCTTCCACCCACCTACCACTGCTAAAATTTCTATTGGCCATACCTGCTGGAGTGCCTATTAAAAGGTCAATCTCTGCTTAAGGAGGGAGGCTGCCATGAAGTATCCAATCAACCCTGAACACCTTAGGCAGAGTTACTGTGCCAGTTTAGTTTTTGGCCTGGGTGAGAAGTGCAAGTCTGAGTGGCTGTTGGTGGGGGGAGGGTAAAGACCAGACACAGGATGCCGCCTTCTCAGGCAGAGCACTGAGTGCGGGCCTCAAATGGCCTGCAGCAACAAATGGAAAGTCCCTGGGGCTTGGTAGGGGAGGGTGCTCCAAAGGCCCCCAAACAAACCTCACCTACTTCACGATTTTGCTAGAGCCAGCCCTTCTGCCTGTGCACTTTACTCAACCTGCTGCTGAGGCTAAGGTGTTCATTTGGACCCATAATCTGGGGCTCTATCCCAGGAACCATTTTCTGTCCCAGACCATTTTCCCCTCCAGGTTGTCCTACTGTGGCACTAAACCCCAGATATTTTCAGATCCTACCAGCAGCGTCCAATGCATGTTTTCTATTTCCTCCTTCTGCCTCCTCTCCCCACCTCCTCTACCCTTCTTTCTGTGAACGTTGCCTGTCATTCTTGGGCACCAGGATGAGAAGCAGTCGGCCACCACTCTCCTGGTGGGACCCCGTCATGGCATCAGCCATGTTATTGACCTCAAAACCAACCTCACCACTGTGCTGTCCGAGTTCAGCAAGATCAGCAAGATCCAGCTGTTCCGGGAGAACCAGGGTGTGGCCCGGGTGGAGACCAGCATCATGGATGCCAAGGTAAGCCCTGCTTTGAGGGTCTCCTTCTGTTCAGGAACAGGCCTTGGGAGTAGAGGAAGAAGTAAACTTGAGAAAGAGAATTTGAGTCTGTCAGGTGAGGTTCAGTAATTCTGAAGTGGTTCAACTCTGGGACTCTTTGGGCTAATCTTTCTGTCTCTTCTCAGCCCTCAGGGACATGCCATTTTGACCAAATAATAAGGTCAGCCAGCACTAAGGAATGCTAGGGAGACAGTTCTTCAGCACAGGGCAGGGAAACTGGAGAACCTGGAGCTACCCCCAGGCCACTGCTTCTCATTTTTCTCATATCATAGCACACATAGAAAATTATATTCACAGGCCGGCATGGTGGCTCATGCCTATAATCCCAAGCTTTGGGAGGCCAACCAAGGTGGGCAGATAACTTGAGTCTAAGGAGTTTGAGACCAGCCTGGGCAACATAGTGAAACTCTGTCTCTACAAAAAAATACAAATCTTAGCTGGGCATGGTAGCACACACCTGTGGTCCCAGCTACTCAGGGGACTGAAGTGGGAGGATTGCCTGGGCCAGAGAGGTCAAGGCTGCAGTGAGCCGTGATTGCACCACTGCACTCCAGCCTGGGCAACAGAGTGAGATCTTGTCTCAAAAAAAAAAAAAAAGAAAAGAAAAAGAAAAGAAAAGAAAGAAAAGAAAAGAAAATTATATTCATGTGGAACACTGGAGTAAATGGAGCAGCCCCAGAGACTCTGTCCACCCCAGGTTCTGCCTGGCTGCCCCAGAAACTATAGGAATGAATATCTTGGCCCATCTTTACGCATTCCATGTGCACACCAGTTAGGGGGCCCTGCCATAGGCACATGCACCTTGAGTCATTGAAGAGCGGTTGTCTAAGCATGTGAACAGAACAGAGGGGGCCTGGGAAGAAGGGGAACATGCAGAGTCTTGTCCTTATTTCACCCCCAGAGTCCAGCCCTTCCAGAACCTTAGATTTATTCCCATAGATCCGCTCCTTCGGACTGGCAAGCAGCTGTCGCCTGTGCAAAGTCTGGCAGTCTTGGTCAGCCACCCCCTCCACAGCACTCCTGTTTGAATACCAGTGACCACTGTGGGTGGGGGGCAGGCCTGCCTGCCAGCTGGCGGAAGCTCTAGAGGAGTTGCAACTTTCCTTTCTTAAATGATTTCCCAGGGGGAGATATTGGTAGCAGATTAAGAGGTGGAGTGTTTGCTGTTTCTAAAACAGAAAATTATTTGCTTCATTTTTGTCTTTGTGAAACCCAGAAAGCTTTAATATGTTAATTTTTCCACCTGTGATTCACAGGATTCCCATTGGTTTAGGAACTGGCTTGGAGCCGATGTTTAATTGGCTTGTGGCTACCTCCTCAACCAATGGTTGCTGCCCTCCTCAGATGTTGTTGGGTAAAAAGCCAAATGGACTGGCAGAGAAGGGGGCAGGGAAGACAAGGCATGCAGGGGAGATGTGGCTTCCTGAGAAATAAAAGAGGTTTAAAATAGAGACACAGCTTTCCAACTGAGTCTTCTATGTTTTGAGTGATTCTCAACATTGACTACACAATAGAATTTCCTTAAGTGCTTTGAGAAAAAACCAGATGCCTGGGTCCTACTCTCAGAAATTATGATTTCATTGGTCATGGGTGAAGCCCAGGCATCAGGATTTTTTTTTTTTTTTTCAGTTTCCTAGGTGATTGTGTAATGCAACCACTTTGAGAATGCACAGGCTTGAGACCTATATTACCAGAGCTCTGGGAGGAAACAGGCTGAACAGGGGATCAGTGGGTGTTGCCTGAGTGAGGAGCACTATGCTTATTTCTAGGAGTGATCCAGCCACAGTTGTGGGAATGAATGCTGCCCTAGAGAGGCTACATTGTCATGGGGAGAGACTAGATTCACAAAGACACACGACCTGCCTTAAAAGCACAACATCAGAACATGTATAGAGCTCTGGAATCAGACAAGGCTCAAATCCCAGCTCTACTACTTCCTAGCTGTGTGACCTTCAGAAAGTGTCTTAACCTCTCTGAATCCTGATTCCCTCAACTGCAAAATGGAATGCCTATCTCAAAATGTTTTTGTCAGGATTATTATTGTTATTTTTAATTTTAGACATGGGGGTCTTGCTATGTTGCCCAGGCTGGTCTTGAACCCGTGGGCTCAAGCAGTCCTCCCAAGTCGGCCTCCCAAAGTGCTGGGATTACAGGCATGAGCCACTGCACCTGGCCCATTGTATTAAATGCAAAAATGTACATAAAATGTCTTAGCACACTGCCTGGCACACAGTAAGTACTCAATGAATGAGACCTGTTATTTTTTCAAAAGCAAAACATCAGTAAAGAAAAAGTAATATGAAGTAAATGTTGCAGACAAGTGTGATCTGGAATATGGAACAAAAGAACAGGAAGGAGTTAACTAGATCTGACTTCCCACAAGAGGGTGTTTTAAGCTGGATCTTGAAGTGATAGGCATGAATTAGCAGAGAGAAGTGGGATGTGTTCAAAGGCAAGGAGCAAGCACAGAAATAAGCAAGCCATATGTGCAGGTCGATAAGCATAGTTGCTTGGCTGGAGAGGAGAATAACGAGAAAAGAGATTGCAGAGATTGGGGGTGAGCAGAACAAGTTGGTTAAAAGCCTCAAAGGCCAGTCTGTGGAATTTAGATTCAATGTGGTAGAACAGTGAGAATCCACAGTAGGTCTTTGAGCAGAGGGGTGATTAAATGAAAGTTGATTTGGACCAGGGTGTAAGATGGGTGAGAGCAAAGCTAATGTGGAGCTAGGGCAGTGAGGAGGGGATCATGGCACTAGTCCAGGAGTGAAGGAACAAGGGCCTGTGCTGGAGGGACAGCAGTGGTAATGAGAAAAAAAGAGGAGATGTGAAACATGCGAAATCAGTAAGATGTGGGTGCATATTCTCCCCTGCATACCACTCTTGCACAGACAATGCACATGTCTTATTATTCATAGCCCTTCTGCCTACTTCATGGGTCACAAATACTCTGAAGAATGGTACTATGTGCCCAGCAGAAGCAAAATGGATGGTATTGTGGTGAAAGGAGAAAGGGAAGATTGAGGGAGAAAAAAAGATCAAGGTTTAGATTTGACTGTCATTTAGTATGAACTTGCTGTTGTTGGGAAGCATGCTAAACACAGAATTTTTTTTTTCTTTTTTTTTTTTTTTTTTTAATAAAGAGGCTGGGCACGGTCGCTTATGCCTGTAATCCCAGCACTTTGGGAGGCCAAGGGAGGCAGATTACTTGAGGTCAGGAGTTCGAAACCAACCTTGCCAACATGGTGAAACCCTGTCTCCACTAAATCTCCACTAAAAATGAAAAAAAAATATATATATATATATATATCAGCTGGGCTTGGTGGCACACACCTGTAATCCCAGCTACTTGGGAGGCTGAGGCAGGAGAATTGCTTGAACCTGGGAGGCAGAGATTGCAGTGAGCCAAGATCATGCCACTGCATCCCAGCCTGGGGGACAGAGTGAGACTCCGTCTCAAAAAAATTAAAAAAAAAATTAAAAGAGAAAAATACATGGCTTGCTGGGTGCAGTGGCTCATGCCTGTAGTCCCAGAACTTAGGAAGGCAGAAGTGGGAGAATAACTTGAGCCCAGGAGTTCAAGACCTGCCTGGGCAATATAGCGAGATCCCGTTCTCCACAAAAATGAAAAAGAAAGAGAGAACACCATGGCTCCTTGCCTTCAAGAAGCTTACCTAGCTTGTAGGATAGACATGCACAAATATGGCCAGGCACGGTGGCTAATGCCTGTAATCCCAGCACTTTGGGAGGCTGAGGTGGGTGGATCACCTGAGGTCAGGAGTTCGAGACCAGCCTGGCCAACATGGCAAAACTCTATCTCTACTAAAAATACAAAAATTAGCCATGTGTCATGGCACACACCTGTAATCCCAGCTACTCTGGAGGCTGAGGCAGGAGAATCGCTTGAACCCAGGAGGTGGAGGTTGGAGTGAGCCGAGATTGTGCCACTGCACTACAGCCTGGGCGACAGAGTGTGACTCCATCTCAAAAAAAAAAAAATGCACAAATACATGACACACAGAAGGAAGTGCCATAGGAGAGCTACCAAGAGCATGTTAGGGGAGTACAGGGGAGGACAAAATTCTGGCTGGGGGCATTAAGGAAAGCTTATTAGAGGTGCTATATATCAGCAATATTTGTGTTTAGTGAGAGGTGGCTCTGGGAAGGAATTGGGAAGCTTCTTACTAGAGAATGGCTTCCCTGGGCTCAGTAAGAATCTACCCACTGAGCCAGTGGTGTGCTGGAGCTGGCTCACACAGTGCATCAGAGCCAGCTGGGCACATCTCTCCCCATCTCTTTGTTCAGTGCCATCATGTTGATAGTTTGAAAGCAGCCATGGTGGGTGTATGTACATCAGGGAAATTGGCCAATGCTACAAATTACTACTTGAAAGAACTGGCTGTGGGCTGGGCGCAGTGGCTCATGCCTGTAATCCAGCACTTTGGGAGGCTGAGAGGGGTGGATTGTTTGAGGCCAGTAGTTCCAGACCATCTTGGCAAACATGGCGAAACCCCATCTCTACTAAAAATACAAAATAAGGTGGGCATGGTGGCTTGCGCCTGTAATCCCAGCTACTCAGGAGGTTGAGGTGGGAGGATGGCTTGAGCCTGGGAGGCAGAGGTTGCAGTGAGCCGTGATCATGCCAGTGTACTCCAGCTTGGGTGACAGAGCAAGATCCAGTCAAAAAAAAGGAAAGGAAAGGAAAGGAAAGGAAAGGAGAGGGGAGGGGAGGGGAGGGGAGGGGAGGGGAGGGGAGGGGAAGGAAGGAAGGAAGGAAGGAAGGAAGGAAGGAAGGAAGGAAGGAAGGAAGGAAGGAAGGAAGAGGGAGAGGAAAGGAAAGGAAGAAAGAGAGAGAAAGGAAGGGAAGGAAGGAAGGAAGGAGGGAGGGAGGGAGGGAGGGAGGGAGGGAAGAAAAGGAAAGAAAGGAAAGGAAAGAAAGAACTGGTTGTGAAATGTTTACCAGCACACAACTGCATAGGATACACTGAAGAAGGACTGTCTGAACATCCTTAACAGGGGACATGGAAGTTAGAAATCAGACTTGGCCCATTTCCCCCTAGATAGGCCACTCTGGTCTAGTAATATTCTGTAAGGGTCTGGTGAAATTAAGATGATCCATTCAAAGTAGTTCTCAGCCCTGACTGCACATTAGAATCATATGTAGAGATTTAAAAACCACTGGATGCCCAGACTCTTCCTCCCAGACCATTTAAAATCAGAACTCTGGGGGGTTGGGGCCCAGGGGTATACAGGTCTTTACCACTTCCAGGTGATTCTAATTTGTATCTGGCCTGAGAACCACTACCTTAAGTGATATTCTGCCTTGCTGCCAAATTGGCTGGCTGTGCCCATTTAGCCTTTCCTAGGGCTGTGGAGGCAAGAACCAAATATACTGATCCCTTGGGTCTCTAGACCATCATCTTTTACCCTTCCCCTCCAGGCCTCTGGATTCCATCCTTTTCCTGTTTTCAGGGATGCTAGAGTGAGTGAAGGCTACCCCAGGGAAAATCCTTTTCCTAGTTGGCATCTCAGAGCGCTAAGTGCCTGATAGCTCACAGGGCACCCTGGGAAGGAGATGTGGCTGGAGCATGTCAAATGAATCCCTGCTGTACCTTCTCCTGGCTGGCTCATGCCTCCAACTCCATTCTCCTTTCCTCATGCTACATTTGAAGATGTCCTGGGCATATTAATTAGTTTTCACTCAGCTTACTTGCTCTTAGTGGAGCAAACATGAGGTAGTATTCAAATATCTTTCTTCAAGAGATGGCAGCCCGGGACTGAGGCATACCTGGGCCATTACCATACCCCATTACCACAGAAGCACATAAGGTGGAAAAAGAAATCATCAAAGGAATGTCCCAAGGGATATCTTGTGGCCCAGCATGTCTCCTATTCTCATGTTTGAGCTTTATTTCTCTATTGCTGTCTGTAGGGACAAGCATTACATTACACGTCATGATCATTAAAATCCCATCTAAAATAAAAAATTGTTTTTGAAGGTTTCTAAGGAATCTGTCCAACCTTTTTGTTTGCCTGCTTTTGATTTCATTTTTACCTGTTGGCAAAAATTTCATTTTTCTGTTGGCAAAAAGTGTGTCTGTGTTCCTTTTACTGCGAGCTGCATTTGGCCCATGCTGGGGCCAAGTTGGCTGTCTGGGGATGCCAAGGAGAGGCTCCTGATGAGCTGTGCTGTGCTGAGCCAGCTGGGGATGTGCTTGGCCCTCTCTGTGTACAGGATTTTTCTTTCGTGCTGTTTTATTACTGGCACTGGGCTATATTGGGGGTAAGAGGGGAAACCGAAGTGGTCAATGAAGTCAATCAGCCATTCTCCCAGCCTCCAGTCAGTAATTCTGTCCATTAACCAGCCAACAAGCCAGCCAGGTAGCTCAGCAGTAAGAATGTGAGGCTGTTAGGCATTTTGTCTGTCCTGAGCTGGCTTGTCAACCAGGGCATGAGTGAGTCAGACTGCCCTGCAGCCGGCCAGCTCATTAGTCAGCCAGCCATTCAGCCTCTACTTTGGTCAAATGGTCTCACATTATATTTGTCAGCCAATGCTATTTTCTCAAAGCTGTCTCCAGTTTCTGAAACTAAATTAGTCACACACACACACATTCACACTTACCCACCCACGTAACACTCCAGGACATTCTACGTTTGGGTAGCTCTCTATACGTTTTCCTCAAAGTGCTTATCACACCTCACAATCATATTTATTTGCATGGTTATTTGATTTGGGTTATGTCTTATTTCCTGCTCGATTGTAAGCTCCATGAGGGCAGGAACTAGGTTGGCTTGGTTCTGGAATGCATGGATGCATCTTTCACTTTGTCATGTTCTCCAGGAGGCATCGAGCCAGTTTATGGCAGCTTGTTGGGTGGACAAAGCAGGGTACAGGAGCATTTCAGCCAGAGGGAACAGCATAGGTTAAGGCATGAAGATGTGAAGGAACATGAGGAACTGTAAATACTTTGTAATTGCTGGAGTATAAGGTGAGCGACAGTGATGGGAGGGGAGCGCCAGTGGAGTTAATGCAGATATGGTTGGAGATGGAGGTTGGGTGCAGGTCCTGAAGGGCTTTGTATGCCATTGTAAGGCAGTTGGATTTTCTACAGGTAATGAGGTATTGAAGATTTTAAATGACAATGAGACTTGTGCTTTAGAAAGAGCCTTCAGACTTTGGGAGGCTGAGGCGGGTGGATCACTGAAAGTCAAGAGTTCGAGACTAGCCTGGCCAACATGGTGAAACCCCGTCTCTGCTAAAAATACAAAAATTAGTCAGGTGTGATGGCACACACCTGTAATCCCAGCTACTTGGGAGGCTGAGACAGGAGAATTGCTTGAGCCCAGGAGGCAGAGGCTGCAGTGAGCCAAGATTCTGCCATTGCACTCTAGTGTGGGCATCAGAGTGAGACTCCGTCTCAAAAACAAAAACAAAAAGAAAGAGTCTTCAGGGTCATTCAGGGCCAAACATGGTGTCTCATGCCTGTAATCTCAGCACTTTGGGAGGCTGAGGTGGGAGGATCACTTGAGGCCAGGAGTTCGAGACCAGCCTGGTAAACATAGTAAGACCACGTTTCTTCTTCTACTACTACTACTACTACTAATAATAATAAAGTAGAAAAGAATCTTCAGGCAGCAATTTGGAGGTGAAGTGGATTCAAGTGGGTAGAAACTAGAGGGAGGAAGGCCAGTCAGGAAGTTATTGGAGGTTCTTGGGTTAGTGTGTCCCAACCTTTTCCATATCATGAGAAATGTCACAATTCATATGACAAAACATACAAACAAATGAGGCATACATATATACCAGATGAGGCAGCTTGTGGCCAGAGGCAATAGGGCTGAGAAGCCGAGAGGCTCAGTATCTCAGCACACGGGCCACCCACTCACACATACCTTGAGGGGTTTTGATCTGGCAGGAAGATGATAAGGTCCTGAAATGAAGCAGTGGCAGTAGGGATGGCTGTGATGTGCATACCCCTGAGGCAAGCCTAGTGAGTCTTGGGCCCTCGTGGTAATGGTGGTAGCCACCGTTTACACTCAAATCTCAGTATCTGTATATCCTTCTGCCATCAGTGGCAGGGTTGCAGTGGCAGCAAGACAGCAAGAAGGGGTATCTGACTCCCTGCCCCCCAAGTTCATTTCCTTTCCATACTTTTTTGTCTTTATTTTGTTGTATGCAAGTTTGGCTATTCTGTTGTGACTGAGAAGCATTCATTAACTGGAGGTATGAATGTCCCCTCTACCCCTTCCTAATAATGACTAAAAAGTAATACCTATCTCTGGCCCCTTTCTCACTGGAAAAAAAAAAGCTGTTGCTCCTCAGGGTACAAACTGTTCCTTTTTCCTCCCAATGGTATTGCATGAACTCCATAGGAGCATCACTAACTTGTTGCCTTAAAGTTGGGGCAGAGTCCAAATGCCTTATTGTGGCATGCATTGTAATTGAATGTACAACAACTATGAAAGAATTCAAGTTAGTATTTGATCCAACACAAGACTGTGTAGTATAGACATAGGGCTATATGATTTCTGCGATAGGAAAAGAATTCAAGGGAGTAGACTGGGCATGTTGATTTTTGAATCGCCAGCATAGAGGTTAAAGCAGACACCCTGATGGAGAAGAATTGAGGGTTGTACACTGAGCCTAGGATATAGCTAGGGCGAGGAGGTTGCACATGAAGAGCCAGCCGAAGAGAGAGATGAAAATGGTCAGATTACAGAACCAGAACACAGCTCACAGAAACAGAAGCCAAGAGAAGAATTTCCAAAGAAGGTGATTGCTGTTAGCAAATGTAATAACTTGAGATGTGTGATGAATGAATACAATTGTTTCTAGCTGTAAAGAAGTTTTACTTCAGTGGGCGCTGTGGCTCATGCCTGTAAATCCCAGAATTTTGGGAGGCCAAGGAGGATCACTTGAGCCCAGGAGTTCAAGACCAACCTGGGCAACATAGTGACACCCTGTCTCTATTTAAAAAAAAAAAAAAAAAAAAAAAAGGCAAGAAAGAAGTTTCACTTCTAGATCAGGTGGCTAACTATGGCCCATGAGCCACATCTGACTCATTGCCTGTTTCTGTAAATAAAGTTCTATTAGAACACAGTCATGCCTATTTATTTAATTTACAGATTATCTGTGGCTATTTCCACACTATGTACAATGGCTGAGTTGTTGTGACAGAGCCCGCATGGCCCACAGTGCCTAAAATATTTACTCTCTAGCCCTTTGTAGAAAATGTGTGTTGACCCCTGACCTATATGAACTACAAAATATTCAGCTCAGGCTCTGTGTTGGAATCCTGGGAAAAAGAAAACCACTGCAACTTTAGCTAACAGCTGAGCTGGTTTGGAATCAGAATTGTGCCCCAGGTAATGGTGATTTAGCCAAGGAAGGCTAATCTAGTTGGTGATCAAGTTCTATCAGGTCTTCATAATGTCCCTTCCTTTTCACTGGACCAGCCACCACTCTAGTGGAGGCCCTGACCTCTGTTGCAGTAGCCTCCTCATTGGTCAGAGAGGGGCCTCATTTCTTCTGCCTAATTCTCATATTTCTTAATGCCTGGTCTGGGTGACCCACAGCCCCATGGCTCCCTCTTTAGCCAGTCTTCAGTGATCTTTATCCGGAAACTACTGCCCTATTCCAAGGAGAATGTTCCCAAGGCTGACTTCAGTCTGGCTCAAACTTGATCAAGCCACAGTTAAAATTATAGTACAGATACTAGGAGGTTTTCTTGAAATAGTGCTGATTTTCCTGAATAGCATTGCCTGGTCTCTGAAGCAGTTAACCAGTTAACCCCAGGACTAATCTGACTGATTTAGAGTTAGGAACAGAAGTCAACAATGTATGCTAGTATTTCCCAAGGTGGGTTAACAACAACAACAACCTTGTTACCATGAGATGTTCTATAAAAATAGATCATTGTGGTCTAATAAATTCAGAAAACTTAGAATATTAAAGCTTTTCTTTTGAGGTTTCCCAGTGCACAACGATATATTAAAGGGTCTTATGAATTCTCATAGTAAAACTATCTGCATAGTGTTTTTTAACCCAATATCACAAACATATTTGACCAAGGAGTTCTTTTAATAAGCACCAATTAACAACATCTCAAAGACACAGGGAAATAAAGGAAGAGGGATAGAGCATGATGCTTTTTTTTTTTTTAGACAAAGTCTCACTCTGTCACCCAGGTTGGAGTGCAGTGGCACCATCTTGGCTCACTGCAACCTCCACCTCCCTGATTCAAACGGTTCTCCTGCCGCAGCCTCTGGAGTAGCTGGGATTACAGGCACGGGCTAATTTTTGTATTTTTAGTAGAGATGGGGTTTCACCACGTTGGCCAGGCTGGTCTCGAACCCCTGACCTCAGATGATCCTCCCGCCTCAGCATCCCAAAGTGCTGGGATTACAGGCATGAGACACCGCACCCGGCCGAGCATGATGCTCTGAGCAGAACAGCAGGCCGGAAAGACTTTGGCCCTAAAGGCAGAGTTACGACTTGATTCCACAGAGATTCCTTTATGTCCAGGGAGGTGTTCTGGGTGTTACAGGGGGCATGTGAAGATGAGCAAGACATAACTCTTGCACCCAAGGGACTTAGAATCGAGGGGGGATCTAGGCCATTCTGAAGTCTAACCTAGATTCCCAACTTTACCCCCGCTCTCCCAGCTGGCCTGTACATCTGCTGAGCCCTGGCAAACACAAATACAGCTACATAGCAGTCACATGAGGTTATATAATTTTAGTCCTTTTCAGTAAAGGTAGTTCATTAAATGTATAAAGGTTGATTTAATTTTGATACTTGGGTAAGAGGTTATTACAAAGAAATTCTCAAATCAGAAGAAACTATTTGTCAAGCCCTGTGCCTCAATTTTTGGTTCAGAAAGTATAGTTCCTTTAATTATGCAAGTCATCTTTTCCTAGCTACCATGCCTCTGGAAATGCATCTGCCTCCCTCCTTCCCGTGTCTTCATGTTTCTTCCCTTCTCTTCTGCAGCCTCTGGTGCTGTTGATGGAGTGGCCTGAAGCCACCAACTTTGCCTGCCTGATCGCGGGTTACTGCCGCCTCTTGCTGGATTCCAGGAAGATGGTCTTCTCCAGGCCTGCCAGCCAGCCACTTCCACCTCCAATGATCAAGGCAGGTAGGGCTCAACCTCGGTTGGTTTTTGCTGTGCCAGAGGCCCTTTGGACCCTGGAGACATGGAGGGAAGAGTTTCTCTGCCTTAGTGCTCACCCCGTGCCAACAGTGCCTGATTTGCCAGGAGCCAAAACTGTAGCACTGTATCCTAGCTGGCACAGCCCAATGGGAAAGACAGCTGGCCTTCACATGTACCTGTTCCACAAAGGATACCTGTGACAACATTGTGATTGAGTCAACCAATGAATGTATTATTAAAATATCAAACATGATAAATAGAGCCAATTAAATGGTTGCATTGGATCTAAGGCAAAGCTTTAGCGGTGTGGAGATCTAGAGGAAATTTACAGGTGTGCTGGCTCAGTTGAAGTGGAGGTGAAAATGAATATAAAGGTCTGATGAAAAGGAGGTGGCTCAAAGAACAGATACTTCACATATTAGACCTAAGGCTCATGTAGATGCAGTAAGTGCTTCTCCACCCCAGCACCCAGAAATAATGAGTGAAGCTGAGACTTTGCCCTTCTCACATGCTGAATACTCTCAACCCACTTGCCCTTGCTGCTTGACTATTTCTTTCTTCAAGGCTGTGGTTTTCTGAGTAGTCAGATCACACTTCGGGAAGCCAAGACGGGCAGATCACTTGAGGTCAGGAGTTTGAGACCAGCTTGGCTAACAAGGTGAAACCCTGTCTCTACTAAAAAAAAAAAAAAAAAAAAATAGGCCAGGCATGGTGGCTCACACCAGTAATCCCAGCACTTTGGGAGGCTGAGGTGGGCGAATCACCTGAGGTCAGGAGTTTGAGACCAATCTGGCCAACATGGTGAAACCCCGTCTCTACTAAAAATACAAAAATTAGCTGGGTATGGTGGTGTGGACCTATAGTCCCAGCTGTTTGGGAGGCTGAGGCAGGAGAATCGCTTGAATCCAGGAGGCAGAGGTTGTAGTGAGCCGAGATCATGCCACTGCACTCCAATCTGGGTGACAGAGTGAGACTGTCTCAAAAAAAAAAAAAAGAAAAAGAAAAAAAGCCAGGTGTGGTGGTGGGTCCCTGTAATCCCAGCTACTCGGGAGGCTGAGACAGGAGAATCGCTTGAACCCAGGAGGCAGAGGTTGCAGTGAGCCGAGATCCCGCCATTGTACTTCAGCCTGGGCGACAGAGCAAAACTCCCCCTCAAAAACTAACAAACAAACAAGCAGTAGTCAGATCAGATCTCCATCGAGGTGTTTGAGAGCAGAAACACACTCCTGATGGATGGCCCAGACCTAGAAGGCTGTGGACACCCCTCACCCATACACATCTTCTCACCTCTTGTCTCTTCATCACAATCATCATGATGTGCCTCATGACCTTGTCCACAGGAACTAAATGGCAATCCATCAAACACAGATTTGGGAAAGGATAGGTGGCCCTAAGACATATGAAGGAGATTCCACATAGAAAAGCAAAGGAGCTGACTTAGGATAGTAAGAAACCAGGGGGCTGAGTTGCTGCAAGTCTCCAGGTGAACAACACTGAAGAGGCGGCCACACTAGCAAACCTACAGATGGCCGAATGATGGAAAGCCAGCATTAGCATTATCACTGTCACTTCTGGTCTTCCTCTCTCTAATCACATCCAAGTAAACTATACCTCCTACGGAGTAGGCTAGAGAGGGAGAAAAGGAAAAGGGAAGATAAAGTGAAGAACCTGGAACCCAGCCAAAGACCAAATGTGACAGTGAAGATTATTCGGAAGGAATGCACTTTCAGAAGGCACTGGAGATGGCTCTGTAGTCCCACCCTACCTAACAGTTTTTTGTCATCCCATCAGTACCCTAGCCAATGCTGACCCCAAGTATTCCTCTCGCTGTGGGGATAGTGGCACCAAGTAGAGGGATATGTGCTTCGTATGTTCCCGCAGCCTCACTGAACACATTCCAACATTCCATGTTGCTTTTCCAAAGGCAAATCTGTTTTCTTACATTGTCTATGGGCTAGGCATGGCTTTAAAACACCCCACCCCCAACCACTTTCCTGACTTCTGAGAACCGCCTTGGGCCTGTAGAATGATGGGGGCTCAGGTTGCCTCCAGCACAGGGCCTCTGTGTCCATGCAGGAGCCAGATGGAGCACTGTGATGTGTCTGTTTTTGCGGTACTTCTCCCTTTTGGGTAGAAATAATCAGCTCAGGGGCAGAGACCTACAAAAAGTTCTGCTCTTCCTTCCCCATCTCTTCTGGCCAGAAACATGAGAACTTGAACTAGGCATCATATCACTAGGTACATGGTTTAAATCTTGGACCCCGTTTCTTAGTTTTTTGAACTGTTAGGTGCTCTTGGTGGGTGGAGTGGGGCGGAGTGATCCTCACGGCTCTACTTGAGTTCGCTGAGCTGCCACTGCCCCAGCAAAGTTCTAGGACTTGGTGTGCACATTTTGTCTTACTACCTCTAAGAAGGGAAGGGCACAACTGAGGAGACCTCAGCTCAGGTTACAGTGAAGGATTATCAGTTCCTGATATTGTAGACTTTTAGGACCAAGGTCCAAAATTGAAATCAGTTTCCTACACCAGGCCTTACTTTCATCCCAGAACAGAAGCCCCAATGCCAACTATTGTTCCTTAACAAAGGCCAATAGGGAATAGGTATCCTCCCAACCTTATCTGGACTTTTCCCCCAGGGTCCAAAGCCACAGCCCACTTAGGTCCTGGTTTTTCAGGAAAGGGAGGAAGAGGTCTGGCCAGCTCTATTCTTGTCCCACATCAGCTGCTGGCTGTCAGCCAAGTCCAACTCAGGGCCCAACCTATTGGGCCTAAAGGATGAAGTTAGACCAGCCACTGGGAAAGTGAAAACATCATCTTCCTTCAAGTCTCAGAAAAAAAGGAGAATGGGGACATGGTAGGGAAGGGACTCCCTCTTGGGCTTTATCAGTAGCTTCACCAAAGGTACTATACTTATTCACTTAACAAATCAAGCACTCATCATGTGCCAGGTGCAGAAGATGCAGCCATGAATAACAGACATGGTCCTTATGGTCCTTGCCCTCACATAGCTTGCAATCTAATAGAGGGGAAATACTGATAGATGATTAAAAGGATAAGGTCAATAACATAAGTACCTTTGCTTTTATATATGAGAGATTCAACAGATACAACAGAGCAGTGCCTGGGTTTGAGGGCCCAGAAAGGCTCTGAGCTTAGAGAAAGGTCTAGAAAAATGCCAGTTTTCTATCTCTAATGAGGTGGTGGGCAATCCAAAGGCAGCTACCATCTTTCTGCAGCCCTGAGCTCTCTGTATCCTGGGGGAATCCAGGAGAAAAAGGCTTTGAGGGCCCCTGTTAGGGCCTCAGTTGGAGGAACTCACTCTACATTTTCTACCATGGTTAGAAAACAGTTTGGTCGGGTGAATTGAACATTTTGGTTAATGGTTACTATATATCCCTCGAGTGGCTTACCAATTTTCATGTAGTTAAAACCCAGCAACATGTACAGAGTACTAAAGTAAGACTGAACATAGTAGACTTTTTTTGGATGATTCAGAAAGAGCATGAGGTTCTTGCAAGGCCTCGAGGTCGTCATTATGACCAGTGATTATTGGACTATAGAATAGAGCAGGGCCAAGTACTAGAATGCTAGGTGAGTCAATGTCACACAGACCGTATGTTTATATATATATATATATCTCTGCATATATTTTCTTTTTTTATTATACTTTAAGTTCTAGGGTACACGTGCACAATGTGCAGGTTTGTTACATATGCGTACATGTGCCATGTTGGTGTGCTGTACCCATTAACTCGTCATTTACATTAGGTATATCTCCTAATGCTATCCCTCCCCCCTCCCCCCATCCCATGACAGGCCCCAGTGTGTGATGCTCCCCTTCCTGTACCCAAGTGTTCTCATTGTTCAATTCCCACCTATGAGTGAGAACATGTGGTGTTTGGTTTTCTGTTCTTGTGATAGTTGGCTGAGACTGATGGTTTCCAGCTGCATCCATGTCCCTACAAAGGACATGAACTCATCCTTTTTTATGGCTGCATAGTATTCCAAGCTGCATATATTTTCAAACACAACTCCAGTTGAATCACCGTCCTGTTCTTTGCAAGCATTTTTTTTCTAGTGAGTCTTCTGAGTGACTGAGTACAGAGGGATAGACTAGGGCAATCCCCTTGGGGAAAGCTGATGAGCAATTTACACCATATTTGCAGTCTGGGAGGCATACTGTCCTGAACCATCAGCCAGCTGCACCTGGCATTACTGGCACTTCTAATCTTCTGCCAGGAGGAGATTTGGGATTCTCCAGGCGCATTTTGTCTTCTGATCTGGAAGTCATAGTACCAAGTGGTGGACAGGGCATTACCTGGCCTTGACAGTCTATGCTTACAGATGTTTCCATCTTGCAGGGAGGGAAGCCACCCTTAGAATCCAGCCTCTGTTTGAGAGGGGTCACTATCCGCCACCCTTAGAATCCAGCCTCTGCTCTTGTGATAGTTTGCTAAGAATGATGGTTTCCAGCTGCATCCATGTCCCTACAAAGGACACAAACTCATCCTTTTTTATGGCTGCATAGTATTCCATGGTGTATATGTGCCACATTTTCTTAATCCAATCTGTCACTGATGGACATTTGGGTTGATTCCAAGTCTTTGCTATTGTGAATAGTGCTGCAGTAAACATACGTGTGCATGTGTCTTTATAGCAACATAATTTATAAAACCAAACACCGCATGTTCTCACTCATAGGTGGGAACTGAGCAATGAGATCACTTGGACTCAGGAAGGGGACCATCACACACTGGGGCCTATCATGGGGAGGGGGGAGGGGGGAGGGATTGCATTGGGAGTTATACCTGATGTAAATGACGAGTTGATGGGTGCTGACGAGTTGATGGGTGCAGCACACCAACATGGCACAAGTATACATATGTAACAAACCTGCACGTTATGCACATGTACCCTAGAACTTAAAGTATAATAATAATAAATAAATTTAAAAAAAAAAAAAAGAATCCAGCCTCTGCTTGAGAGGGGTCACTATCCGCTTATTGGGCATGCCACTTGGAGCCACCTTTGATGGCAGCTTATTGCCAGGCTGGCTATCCTGATTGCTCAGCTGTCTCATAGGTAGTTAGCACCTGGTATATCCCCAGGACCTGTGGACAAAGTCTTGATGTAGAGAGACATCATGAATTTATAGTTCATACTCCTGGCTGATTGCTCCTCTGGAGCACTTATTCCCTAAGTCTCAGAGGCCTGGATGAAGGGTAATTACACAATATTCCCCCAACTGACCCAGAGTTCCTGAGATACAGTAAAGCCCAATAAGGCCTGAACCAACCCCACTCATTGACAATTTCTATGTTTAAAGCAGCAACATGGTCTATGGAAAATTGCAAGAGCTTGAGATCTGAAGTCACAGAGACTTGGGTTCCAGTCCCTGTTTTGCCATATCTTAGCTATGTGATCATAACTAAATGCCAGAAACTTCATCTCAGTTTCCTCATATGTAAAATGAGGATAATACTATTACCTGCTTCATGAGGAATTTGACAGGATTGTGTGCGATAAACCACATAAAGTCCCTTCACAATACAGAGTACCCTTTTTTGCTTTGTTTGTTCGTTTGTCTGTTTGTTGAGACAGAGTCTTGCTCTTGTTGCCCAGGCTGGAGTGCAGTGGCATGATCTTGGCTCCTTGCAACCTCCGCCTCCTGGGTTCAAGCTATTCTCCTGCCTCAGCCTCCTGAATAGCTGGGATTACAGGCGGCCGCCACCACACCCAGCTAATTTTTTGATATTTTTAGTAGAGACGGGGTTTCACCATGTTGACCAGGCTGGTCTCAAACTCCTGACCTCAGGTGATCCACCGCCTCGGCCTCCCAAAGTGCTGGGATTACAGGCGTGAGCCGCCACCCCCAGCCTTTTGCTCTTTTTTTTTTAAGATTGAGAGTTCATCATGTGCCCAGAGCTGTGCTTTAAAAAAATTAACAGCTTTGTTTCGATATAATTTTAAAGCCATAAAATTCACCCATTTGAAGCGCACAATACAATTTTTTTTAATATACTTAATATATTCACAGGGTTATACAGCCATTATCACAATCTAATTTTAGAACATTTTTTGCCCCTCCCAAAACAAAATCTGTACCTATTAGCGGTCGCTCCCTATTTCCCTCCTAATCACCACCTAGCCCTAAGCAACCATTGGTCTACTTGCCGTCTATAGGTTTGCCTATGCTGGACATTTTGTGTAAATGGAATAATAAAATATATGGTCTTTTGCCACTTGCTTTTTTTACCTAGCATGTTTTCGTGGGTCATTCATGTTCAGCATGCACCAGTACTTCATTCCTCTTTATTGATGAATTACATTCTATTGTATGGATATACCACATTTCTTTATCCATTCATCAGTTGATAGACATTTGTTTTTTTTCCCACCTTTTGACTATTATGAATAATATTGTTATAAACATTCGTGTTTATATGGGGACCGTTTTTATAGGGACATATGTTTTCCTTTCTCTCCAGTCTATACCTAGGAGTGGAATTACTGGTCAAATGGTAACTCCATGTTTAACTTTTAGAGGAACTACCCAATTGTTTTTTAAAGTGACTATACCATTTTACACTCCCATCAGCAATATTGGAGGGTTAAATTTTAACCATATATTCGTCAACACTTGTTATTGTCCATCTTTTTTTTTTGTTTTTTTCGGAGACAGAATCTCACTCCATCACCCAGAATGGAGTGAATGTGCACCATCTCAGCTCACTATGACCTCTGCCTCCTGGGTTCAAGCAATTCTCCTTCCTCAGCCTTCTGAGTAGCTGGGACTACAGGCATGTGCCACCACAGCTGGCTAATATTTTGTATTTTTAGTAGAGATGGAGTTTTGCCATGTTGGCCAGGCTGGCTTTGAACTGCTGACCTCAAGTGACCCACCCGCCTTGATCTCCCAAAGTGCTGGGATTATAGGCATGAGCCACCGCATCTGGCCATCTTTTTATTTATTAATATGTCTGTCATATTGTGTGTGAAGTGGTAGCTCATTATGCTTATGATTTACAGTTTCCTGATGGCTAATGATGTTGAACATCTTTTCATGGGCTTATTGGCCACTTGTATATCTTCTTTGGTGAAATATCTAATCAAATCATCTGTCCATTTTTAAATTGAACTATTTCACCATAAATGTGAGGGATTATTTGCGAACTCTCAATTCTACTGCCTTGATCTATACATCTATCCTTACGCCACCACTTTACGGTCTTGATTACTATGGCTTTGTAGTGAATTTCAAAATCAGAAAGTGTGAGTCATCCTACTTTGTACTTCTTTTTCAAGACTGTTTTGGTTATTCTGGGTCTCTTGTGACTCTATATTAATTCATGAATTAGCTGTCAATTTTGATAAAGTCAGCTGGGATTTTAGTAGAGACTATGTTGAATCTATAGATCAATTTGGAAAGTACTATCATTATGACAATATTGATTGAGTCTTCCAATCCATGAGCAGAGAATATATTCCAA
The DNA here is from genome assembly GCF_037993035.2 of Macaca fascicularis. Taxonomy (NCBI): domain Eukaryota; kingdom Metazoa; phylum Chordata; class Mammalia; order Primates; family Cercopithecidae; genus Macaca; species Macaca fascicularis. The sequence goes on from NC_088395.1 coordinate 114,152,225, forward strand.
TTATTTAAATCTCTTTTAATTTCCTTCATCAATGTTGTATAGTTTTCAGTGTACAAATTTTACACCTCTTGTTTTTTTTATTTTTCTCTTTTTTTTTTTTCTTTTTCTTTTTCTTTTTTTTCTTTTTACTTTAAGTTCTGGGATACATATGCAGAACATGCAGGTTTGCTACATAGGTATACATGTGCTATGGTGGTTTGCTGCTCCTATTCACCCGTCCTCTAAGTTCCCTCCCCTCATCCCCCACCCCCAACAGGCCCTGGTGTGTGTTGTTACCCTCCCTGTGTCCTATGTTCTCATTGTTCAACTCCCGTTTATGAGTAAGAACATGTGATGTTTGGTTTTCTGTTCCTCTGTTAGTTTGCTAAAGATGATGGCTTCCAGCTTCATCCATGTCCCTGCAAAGGACATGATCTCATTTCTTTTTATGGATGCATAGTATTCCATGGTGTATATGTACCACATTTTCATTATCCAGTTTATCATTGATGGGCATTTGGGTTGGTTCTATGACTTTGCTATTGTAAATAGTGCTGCAATAAACATACGTGTGCATGTGACTGTATAGTAGAATGATTTATATTCCTTTGGGTATATGCCCAGTAACGGGATTGCTGAGTCAAATAGTATTTCTGGTTCTAGATACTTGAGGAATCACCGTACTGCCTTCCACAATGTTTGAACTAATTTACATTTCCACCAACAATGTAAAAATGTTCCTATTTCTCCACAGCCTCACTAGCATCTATTGTTTCCTGACTTTTTGATAATCGCCATTCTGACTGGCATGAAATGGTATCTTATTGTGGCTTTGATTTGCATTTTTCTAATGATCAATGATGCTGAGCATTCTTTTTCTTTTCTTTCTTTTTTTTCTTTTTTTTTTTTTTTGAGACAGAGTCTCACTCTGCTGCCCAGGCTGGAGCACAGTGGTATGATCTCGGCTCACTGCAACCTCCACCTCCTGAGTTCAAGCAATTCTCCTGCCTCAGCCTCCCAAGTAGCTGGAACTACAGGCGCCTGCCACCATGCCTGGCTAAGTTTTGTATTTTTAGTAGAGATGGGGTTTCACCATGTTGGCCAGGCTGGTCTCGAACTCCTGACCTCAGGTGATCCACCTGCTTTGGCCTCCCAAAGTGCTGGGATTACAGATATGAGCCACCATGGCTGGCCCTGTTTTTTGTTTTTTGTTTTTTGTTTTTTTGATTGTTGAGCATTTTTTTCATTTGTTGGCTGCGTAAATGTCTTATTTTGAGAAGTGTTTGTTCATATTTTTTGCCCACTTTTTTATGGGATTGTTTTTTTTTTCTTGTAAATTTCTTTAAGTTCCTTGTAAATTCTGGATATTAGACCTTTATCAGATGGATAGATTGCAAAAATTTTCTCTCATTCTGTAGGTTGCCTGTTCACTCTGATGATAGTTTCTTTTGCTGTGCAGAGGCTCTTTATTTAATTACATCCCATTTGTCGATTGTGGCTTTTGTCATAATTGCTTTTGGCATTTTTGTCATGAAGTCTTTGCCCATGCCTGTGTCCTGAATGGTATTGCCTAGGTTTTCTTCTACAGTTTTTATAATTTGGGGTTTTACATTTAAGTATTTAATCCATCTTGAGTTAATTTTTGTATAAGGTGTAAGGAAGGGGTCCAGTTTCAGTTTTCTGCATATGGCTAGCCAGTTTTCCCAGCACCATGTATTGAATAGGAGATCCTTTCCCCATTGCTTGTTTTTATCAGGTTCAATGAAGATAAGATGGTTGTAGATGTGTGGTGTTATTTCTGAAGTCTCTGTTCTGTTCCACTGGTCTATATGTCTGTTTTGGTGCCAGTACCATGCTGTTTTGGTTACTTGTAGTATAGTTTGAGGTCAGGTAGCATGATGCCTCCAGCTTTGTTCTTTTTGCTTAGGATTGTCTTGGTTATAGAGGGTCTTTGATGATTCCATGTGAAATTTAAAGTAGCTTTTTCTAATTCGGTGAAGAACGTCAATGGTAGTTTGATGGGAATAGCATTGAATCTATAAATTAGTTTGAGCAGTATGGCCATTTTCACAATATTGATTCTTCCTGTCCATGAGGATGGAATGTTTTTGCATTTGCTTGTATCCTCTCTTATTCCCTTGAGCAGTGGTTTGTAGTTCTCCTTGACAGGGCCCTTCACATTCCTTGTTAGCTGTATTCCTAGGTATTTTATTCTATTAGTAGTGATTGTGAATGGGAGTTCATTCACGATTTGGCTCTCTGCTTGTCTATTGTTGGTGTGAAGTAATGCTTGTGATTTTTGCACATTGATTTTGTATCCTGAGACTTTGCTGAAGTTGTTTATCAGTTTAAGGAGTTTTGGGGCTGAGATGATGGGGTTTTCTAAATATAAAATTATGTCATCTGCAAACAGGGACAATTTGACTTCCTCTCTTCCTATTTGAATACCTTTATTTCTTTCTCTTGCCTGATTGCCCTGGCCAGAACGTCCAATACTATGTTGAATAGGAGTGGTGAGAGAGGGCATCCTTGTCTTGTACTGGTTTTCAAAGGGAATGCTTCCACCTTTTGCCCATTCAATATGATATTGGCTGTGAGTTTGTCATAAATAGCTCTTATTATCTTCAGATATGTTCCATCAATAACTAGTTTGTTGAGATTTTTTAACATGAAGGGATGTTGAATTTTATCGAAGGCCTTTTCTGCATCAGTTAAGATAATCATGTGTTTTTTTTTTCTTTGGTTCTGTTTATGTGATGGATTACATTTATTGATTTGCATGTGTTGAACCAGCCTTGCATCCCAGAGATGAAGCCAACTTGATTGTGGTGGATTACTTTTTCGATGTGCTGCTGGATTCGGTTTGCCAGTATTTTATTGAGGATTTTTTCATTGAAGTTCATCTGGGATATTGGCCTGAAGTTTTGTTTTTTTGTTGTGTCTCTTCCTGAGTTGAGTATCAGGATGATGCTGGTTTCATAAAATGAGTTAGGGAGGAGTCCTTCCTTTTCAATTTTTTGGAATAGTTTCAGAAGGAATGGTACCAGCTCCTCTTTGTACCTCTGGTAGAATTTGGCTGTGAATCCATGTGGTCCTGGGCTTTTTTTTTTTTTTTTTTTTTTGGTTGGTAGGCTATTAATTACTGCCTCAATTTCATAACTTGTTATTGGTCTATTCAGGGATTCAGCTTCTTCCTGGTTTAGTCTTGGGAGGGTGTATGTGTCCAGGAATTTATCTATTTCTTCTAGATTTTCTAATTTATTTGCAGAGAGGTGTTTATAGTATTCTCCGATGGTAGTCTGTATTTCTGTGGGGTCGGTAGTGATATCCACTGTGTCATTTGTTATTGCGTCCTTTTGATTCTTCTCTGTTTTCTTCTTTATTAGTCTCGCTAGCGGTCTATTTTGTTAATTTTTTCAAACAACCACATCCTGGATTCATTGATTTTTTTTTTTTGGAGTGTTTTTCGTGTTTCTATATCCTTCAATTCTGCTCTGATCTTAGTTATTTCTTGTCTTCTTCTAGCCTTTGGATTAGTTTGCTCTTGCCTCTTTAGCTCTTTTAATTTTAATGTCATCATGATGCTATCTGGTTATGTTGGACACTAGGTGATGCAGTTTCTTCATAATGTCATTGGTCTTTATATTTTGGTATGTTTCTACAGTGGCTGGTACCTCTTTTTCCTTTCCATATTTAGTGCTTCTTTCAGGAGCTCTTGTAAGGCAGGCCTGTTGGTGACAAAATCCCTCAGCGTTTGCTTGTCTGGAAAGTATTTTATTTCACCTTCACTTATGAAGCTTAGTTTGTCTGGTTATGAAATTCTGGGCTGAAAATTCTTTTCTTTAAAAATGTTGAATATTGGCCCTCAATATTTTTTTTAGACATGGTCTCATTCCATCGCCCAGGCTGAAGTGCAGTGGCTCAGTCTTGGCTCACTGCTACCTCTGCCTCCAGGGTTCAAGCGATTCTCCTGCCACAACCTCCAGAGTAGTTGGGAGTACAGGCACATGCCACCACACTCGGCTAGTTTTTGTATTTTCAGTAGAGAGAGGGTTTCACCGTGTTGGCCAGGCTGGTCTTGAACCCCTGGCCTCAAGTGATCCACCCACTTGGCCTCCCAAAGTGCTGGGATTACAGGCATGAGCCACCTCGCCCAGGCTGGCCCCCAGTCTCTTCTGGCTTTTAGAGTTTCTGCTAAGAGGTCTGCTGTTAGTCTGATTGGCTTTCCTTTGTAAGTGACCTGGCCTGCCTTTCTGGCTGCCCTTAATATTTTTTCCTTCATTTCGACTTTGGAGAATCGGTGAATCTGATGGTTATGTGTCTTGTGGTTGATCTTCTTCTTCTTCTTTTTTTTTTTTTCTCTTTTTGAGATGGAGTTTCGCTCTTGTTGCCCAGGCTGGAGTGCAATGGTGCAATGTCAGCTCACCACAACCTCCGCCTCCCAGGTTCAAGCGTTTCTCCTGCCTCAGCCTCCTGAGTAGCTGAGATTACAAGCATCCACCACTACACCAGGCTAATTTTGTATCTTTAGTAGAGACGGAGTTTCTCCGTGTTGGTTCAGTAGGTCTCAAACTCCTGACCATAAGTGATCTGCCTGCCTCAGCCTCCTAAAGTGCTGGGATTACAGGCATGAGCCACTGCACCCAGCCTTGAAGTTGATCTTCTCGTGGAGTATCTTAGTGGTGTTCTCTCTATTTCCTGAATTTACATGTTGGTCTGTCTTGCTATGTTGGGGAAGTTCTCCTGGATAATATCCGAAAGTGTGTTTTTCAGCTTGTTTCCATTCTCCCTGTCTCCTTCCAGTACTCCAATCAATCGTAGGTTTGGTCTTTTTACAGAGTCCCATATTTCTTGGAGGCTTTGTTCATTCCTTTTCATTCTTTTTTCTCCAGTCTTGTCTCCATACCTTATTTCAGCAAGGTGGTCTTCAAACTCTAATACCCTCTCTTCCGCTTGGTTGATTCAGCTATTGATACTTGTGTATGCTTCATGAAGTTCTTGTGCTGTGCTTTTCAGCTCCCTCAGGTCATTTATGTCCCTCTTTAAACTCATTCTAGTTAGCAGCTCCTCTAACCTTTTATCAAGGTTCTTAGCTTCTTTGCATTGGGTTAGAACATCCTTCTTTAGCTCAGCATAGTTTTGTACTACCTATCTTCCAAAGCCTACTTCTGTCAATTCGTTCTTATCATCCTCCATCCAGTTCTGTGCCTTTGCTGGAGAGACGTTGCGATTATTTGGAGAAGAGGCACCCTGGCCTTTTGAGTTTTCAGCATTTTTTTCATTGATTTTTTCTTCTTTTCATGAGTTTGTGTAGTTTCAATCTTTGAAACCTCAAAGACCCTTGGATGGGGTTTTTGTGGGAGCTTTTGTTGTTGATGATGCTGTTGTTGCTTTCTGTTTGTTTTTCTTTCAATGGTCAGGTCCCTCTTCTGTAGGGCTGCTGCTATTTGCTAGGGGTTCACGTCAGGCCCTATTCATCCGGTTCACTCCTGCTCCTGGAGATGTCGCTCAACAAGGCACCTCCCTCGGCTGGGGGATGGGGGCTCCCTTGCCTTGTGTGGCTCTCAGGTAAGCCACCTCACCACATTGTTCTTCCTTCCTCTCCATGGATCATGCCAACCTCCTAGTCAGTTCTGATGAGAGAACCTGGATATGTTGGTTGCCAGTAAAGGATTCATATGCTTATTATGGTTCTTTTCTATGGGAAACTTGATCGCCGCTGTTTCTAGTCAGCCATCTTGACCCCGCCCTGTCCTCCTTTTTAAATTTATAACTAGTTAAATAATAAAAGACAAAGTCAAATTTTAAAAAGACAAATTATTAAGTAAAATAAGGTTTAAATAATAAAAAATAAGTATATTCATAACTATTTGTTCTTTTTTATGTTATTGTAAATAGAAGGGCTTCCTGATTTTATTTTCAGGTTGTTCATTGCTAGCTGGGCACGGTGGCTCACGCCTGTAATTCCAGCACTTTGGGAGGCCAAGGCAGGCGGATCACTTGAGGTCAGGAGTTCAAGACTTGCCTGGCCAATATGGTGAAACCCTGTCTCTACTAAAAATACAAAAAATTAGCTGGGTGTGGTGGTGCATGCCTGTAGTCCCAGCTACTCAGGAGGCTGAGGCAGGGGACTCTGTTGAACCCAGGAGGGGGAAGTTGCAGTGAGCCGAGATCACGCCACTGCACTTCAGCCTGGCAACACAGCAAGACTCCATCTCAAAAAAAAAAAAAAAAAAAAAAAATTGATTTTCTGTACATTGAGCTTGTATCCTGCAAGAGATAGTTTTACTTTTTCCTTTCCAATCTGAATGTCTTATATTTCATCTTAATTCATAATTGTCCCAGCTAGAACTTTCAGTCAGTACAGTGTTGGATAGAAGTGGTGAGAACATCTGGACAGACCCCAGACTTAGAAAGACAGAAAGAGAGAGAGAGAGAGAGGGGAGAGAGAGAGAGAGAGAGAGAGAGAGAGAGAGAGAGAGAGAGAGAGAGAAGAAAGAAAGAAAGAAAGAAAGAAAGAAAGAAAGAAAGAAAGAAAGAAAGAAAGAAAGAAAGAAAGAAAGAAAGAAAGAAAAGAAAGAAAGAAAAGGAAAGGTGAGAGCAGACATTCTGGTCTTCTTCCTGATCTAAGCTTTTATCCTTTCATTCGAATCAAGTATGACGTTAGCTGTGAGTTTTTTATAGATAACCTTTATCATATTGAGGAAGTTCCCTTTTATTCCTAGTTTATTGAGTGTTTTATCATGAAAGGGTGTTAGATTTATGTTTTTATTTATGTTTTTGTGCATCTATTGAGATGATCATGTAGTTTTTGTCCTCTAGTCTATTAACATGGTGTATTACATTGATTTTTGGATGTTAAAGCAACCTTGCATTACTGCAATAAATCCCACTTGGTCATGCTGTATAATTCTTTTTATATGTTGCTGGATTCAGTTTGTTAGTATTTATACACCGCTGGGTCGTGGTGTATAATTCTTTTTAGATGTTGCTGAATTCAGTTTGCTGGTATTTTGTTGAGGGATTTTGTGTCTGTATTCATGAAAGACATCGGTCTGTAGTTTTCTTGTGACATCTTTGTGTGGTTTTGGTATGAAGGTAGTACTGGCCTCATACACTGAGTTAAGAAGTGTTCTCTCCTCTTTTGATTTTTGGAAGGTTTGTGAAAGGTTGGTATTAGTGCTTCTTTCAGCATTTGGTAGAATCCACTAGTGAAGTCACCTGGGCCTGGACTTTTTTAGGGGGTAAGGGAGGAGTTTTAATTCCTAACTCCGTTTCTTTTCCTGTTACTGTCTATTCAGATTTTCTATCTTCTTGAATCAGTTTTGGCAAATTGTTTCTTTCTTTCTTTCTTTCTTCCTTCCTTCCTTTCTTTCTTTTTTTTTTTATGGTGTTTTGCTGTTGTTGCCCTGCCCAGGCTGGAGTGCGGTGGTGCAATCTTGGCTCACTGCAACCTCCACCTCCTAGGTTCAAAGTATTCTCCTGCTTCAGCCTCCCAAGTAGCTGGGATTACAAGTATGTGCCACCATGCCCAGCTAATTTTTTGTATTTAATAGAGACAAGGTTTCACCATGTTGGTTGGGCTGATCTTGAACTTCTGATCTTGAACTTCTGATCTCAAGTGATCAGAAGTTCAATCCACCTACCTCGGCCTCCCAAAGTGCTGGGATTTACAGGCGTGAGCCACTGCACCCAGCCTAAGTTGTATATTTCTAAGAATGTGTCCATACCATTTAGGTTATCCAGTTGATATACCCTTATTCATATTCCCTTATAATCAATTCCATATCTGTATGGTCAGTAGTGATATTCTTTCTTTCATTCCTGATTTTGGTAATTTGAGTATTCTCTTTTTTTGTTTGATCTTTCCAGCTAAAGGTTTGTCAATTGTATTAATCTGTTCAAAGCACCAACTTTTAGTTTCATTGATTTTCTCTATTTTTTTCTATCCTCTATGTATTTCCTTCCACTTGCTTTGGGTTGTTTGCTCTTCTTTTTTTTTTGCCTTTATTTTTGTTTTGTTTTTAATTTTTATGTGTACATAGTAGTTGTATATATTTATGGGGTACATGAGATGTTTTGAGACAGGCATGCAATGTGAAATAATCACATCATGGGGAATGGGGTATCCATCCTCTCAAGCATTTATCCTTTCTTTGTGTTACAAACAATCCAATTTTACTCTTTTAGTTATTTTATTTAATTTTTATTTCAATATTTTTTAGGGAACAGGTGGTGTTTGGTTACATAGATAAGTTCTTCAGTGGTGATTTCTTAGATTTTGGTGTACCCATCACCTGAGCAGTATACCCTGTACCCAGTGTGTAATATTTTATCCCTCACCCCCTCCCACCCTTCCCTCCAAGTCCCCAAGGTCCACCCTATCATTTTTATGCCTTTGCATCCTCATAGCTTAGCTCCCACTTGTAAGTGAGAACATACAATGTTTGGTTTTCCTTTCCTGAGTTACCTCACTTAGAATAATGGTCTCCAACTCCACCCAGGTGGCTGCAAATGCCATTATTTCATTCTTTTTTATGGCTGAGTAGTAGTTCATTATATATATTTACCACATTTTAGTCTACAGCCATACGACCCTGAATGTGTCCAATCTCATAACCACATTTAAAAAAATTTTTTATATTCATTTATTAATTTTTTTAGATGGAATCTCGCTCTGTCACCCAGGCTGGAGTGAAGTGGTGCAATCTCACCTCCAAAAGTGCCAGGATTACAGACATGAGCCACTGTGCCCGACTGTACCACATTTTTCTTTATCTACTCGTTGACTGATGGGCATCTGGGCTGGTTCCATATTTTTGCAGTTGTGAATTGTGCTGCTACAAATATGCATGTGCAAGTGTCTTTTTCATATAATGACTTCTTGGATCAAACGGTAGATCTACTTTCAGTTTTTTAAGGAATCTCCATACTGTTTTCCATAGTGGTTGTACTAGTTTACATTCCCACCAGCAGTGTAAAAGTGTTCCTTTTCACCACATCCACACCAACACCTATTTTTTTTTTAATTATGGCCTTTTTTTTTTTTTTTGACAGAATCTTGCTCTGTCGCCCAGGCTGGAGTGCAGTGGCACAGTCTCGGCTCACTGCAACCTCTGCCTCCTGAGTTCAAGCCATTCTCCTGGCTCAGCCTCCTGAGTAGCTGGGATTACAGGCATGCACCACCATGCCCAGCTAATTTTTGTATTTTAGTAGAGATGGAGTTTCACCATGTTGGTCAGGCTGGTCTCGAACTCCTGACCTTGTGATCCGCCCACCTTGGCCTTCCAAAGTGCTGGGATTACAGGCATGAGCCACCACGCCTGGCCATTATGGCCATTCTTGTAGGAGTAAGGTGATTTTGCACTGTAATTTTGATTTGCATTTCCCTGATAATTAATGATGTTGCACATTTTTCCATATGCTCATTGGCCATTTGTATACCTTCTTTTGAGAATTGTCTATTTATGTCCTTAGCCAACTTTTTGATGGGATTGTTTGTTTTTTTCTTGCTGATTTGTTTGAGCTTCTTGTAGATTCTGGATATTAGTCCTTTGTTGGATGCATAGTTTGCAAAGATTTTCTCCCACTCTGTGAGTTGTCTGTTTACTCTGTTGACTGTACCTTTTGCTGTGCAAAAGTTCTTCAGTTTAATTAAGTCCCAACTATTTGTCTTTATTTTTATTGCATTTGCTTTTTGGTTCTTGGTCATGAAATCCTTGTGTAAGCCAATGTCTAGAAGGGTTTTTCCAATGTTATCTTCTAGAATTTTTATGGTTTCAAGTCTTAGATTTAAGTCCTTAATCCCTCTTGAGTTGATTTTTGTATAAGGTGAGAGATGAGGATCCAGTTTCATTCTCCTACATGGGGCTAGCCAATTATCCCAACACCATTTGTTGAAAGGGGTGTCCTTTCCCCACTTTATGTTTTTGTTTGCTTTGTCAAAGATCAGTTGGTTGTAAGTATTTGGGTTTATTTTTGGGTTCTTTATTCTGTTCCATTGGCCTATGTACCTATTTTTACCAGTACCATGCCTTGTAGTATAGTTTGAAATCTGGTAACGTGATGCCTCCAGATTTGTTCTTTTGCTTAGGATTGCTTTGGCTATGTGGGCTCTTTTTTGGTTCCATGTAAATTTTAGGATTTTTTCATAGTTCTGTGAAGAATGATGATGGTATTTCGATGGGAATTGCATTGAATTTGCAGATCGCTTTTAGCAGTATGGTCATTTTCACAATATTGATTGCACCCACCCATGAGCATAGACTGTGTTTTCATTTGTTTGTGTCATCTGTGACTTCTTTCAGCAGTGTTTTATAGTTTTCCTTGTAGAGGTCTTTCTCCTCCTTGGCTAGGTGTATTCCTAAGTGTTTTATTTTTTTGCAGCTATTGTAAGAAGGGTTAAGTTCTTGATTTGATTCTCAGCATGGTCACTGTTGGTGTATAGCAGTGCTACTGATTTGTGTACATTGATTTTGTATCCTGAAGCTTTAATGAATTCATCTATCAGATCTAGGAGCTTTTTGGATGAGTCTTCAGGGTTTTCTAGGTATATGATCATATCATCCGTGAACAGTGACAATTTGACTTCCTCTTTACCGATTTGGATGTCCTTTATTTATTTCTCTTGTCTGATTACTCTGGCTCTTTCAGTTATTTTTAAAAGTACAATTAGGTTATTTTTGACTGCAGTCACCCTATTGTGTTATCAAATAGTAGGTCTTATTCATTCTTTCTATTTAGTTTGCTCTTGTTTTTCTGGTTTCTTAAGGTAGAAGTGGAAGTTTATGGTAATTCATATGAAATCTTTCCTCTTTTTTTTTTTTTTTACCTTTTTTTTTTTTTTTTTTTTTTGAGACGGAGTCTCGCTGTGTGGCCCAGGCTAGAGTGCAGTGGCCCGATCTCGGCTCACTGCAAGCTCCACCTCCCGGGTTCGCCATTCTCCCGCCTCAGCCTCCGAGTAGCTGGGACTACAGGCGCCCGCCACCACGCCCGGCTAGTTTTTTGTATTTTTTTAGTAGAGACGGGGTTTCACCATGTTAGCCAGGATGGTCTCGATCTCCTGACCTCGTGATCCACCCGCCTCGGCCTCCCAAAGTGCTGGGATTACAGGCTTGAGCCACCGCGCCCGGCCAATCTTTCCTCTTTTTTAACATAGGCACTTTCAGCTACAGATTTCCCCTTTAAGAACTTTTTAGGCCGGGCGTGGTGGCTCACACCTATAATCCCAGCACTTTGAGAGGCTGAGGCAGGCAGATCACTTGAGGTCACAACTTCGAGACCAGCCTGACCAACATGGTGAAACCCCATCTCTACTAAAAATACAAAATTAGCTGGACATGGTGGCACATGCCTATAATCCCAGCTACTTGGGAGGCTGAGGCAGGAGAATCACATGAACCCAGAAGGCGGAGGTTGCAGTGAGCCAAGATTGTGCCATTGCACTCTAGCCTGGGCAATAGGAGCGAAACTCCATCTCAAAAAATAAATTAACAAAAAATTTTAAAAAAGAACTACTTTAGCTAGATCTCATAAATTTTGGTATATTGTATTTTCATTTTTATTCATCTCAAAGTATTTGCTAATTTCTCTTCTGATTTTTTTTCCTTGACCGCCTGGTTATTTAAGAGTGTTTTGGCTGGGCGTGGTTGCTTATGCCTGTAATCCCAGCACTTTGGGAGGCCAAGGCAGGCAGATCACTTGAGGCCAGGATTTTGAGACCAGCCTGGCCAACATGGTGAAACCCCATGTCTATCAAAAATAGAAAAATTAGTCAGGCATGGTGGCAGGTGCCTGTAATTCCAGCTACTTGGGAGGCTGAGGCGGGAAGATCACTTGATCCCGGGAGGTGGAGGTTGCAGTGAGCCAAGATTGAACCACTACACTCCAGCCTAGGCGACAGAGCAAGACCCTGTATCCAAAAAAAAAGGGGGGGTTTTGTTTGATTTCTACTTGTGAATTTCCCAGACTCCCTTCTGTTATTGATTTCTAACTTAATTATGCTGTGCTCAGAAAATATATTTTGTATTATTTTATTCCTTTTAAATCTAGTAAGGCTTATTTTATATCATAACATATGGTTTATTCACAACAGTGTTCCATATGCACTCAAGAAGAATGCATATTCTGCTGTTGTTAGATAGATGGTTCTGTAGATTTCATTTAGATCTAGTTTGATTTATAGTATTGCTCGGGTCCTCTGTCCTTGTTGATATTCTGCTTAGTTGTTTCATCCATTATTGAAAGTGGAGTATTGGCCGGGTGCGGTGTGTCATACCTGTAATCCCTGCATTTTGGGAGGCCAGGGCAGGTGGATCACTTGAGGTCAGGAGTTCGAGACCAGCCTGGCCAACATGGTGAAACCCCGTCTCTACCAAAGACACAAAAAATTAGCCAGGCGTGGTGGCAGGCACCTGTAATCCCGGCTACTCGGGAGACTGAGATAGGAGAATCACTTGAACCCAGGAGGCAGAGTTGCAGTAAGCCGAGGTCGTACCACTGCACTCTAGCCTGGGCAACAGAGTGAGGCTCCATCTCAAAAAAAGGAAGAAAGAAAAGAAAAGAAAGAAAATGGAGTATTGAAGTCTCCTACTACTGTTGTTGAATTGTATATTTTTCCCTTCAATTCTGTCAGTTTTTTCTTCCTGTATTTGGGGGTTTTGTTGTTAGGTGCCAGTGCTGTACTTTTGTCATACATGTAATCTCTAGTGAAAGGCAGCACTGGCATATAGACTCTGTCAAACTGGAGTTTGAGTGGCATTTCGAAGTCTTGTTTTCCAGCATCTTGATCACCATGATGAGCTATAAGGGCAATGACTAAAAACATGGGTTTTGAAGTCCTTCAGACCTAGGCTCAAATCCAGTCTACCACTTGGTCTATGTAACCTTAGGCGAGTCAGTTTCTTTAGCTGTAAAATGTAGATAATGATAATAACTACCTCATTGGGTTGTTATGAAGATTAAGTAGGATCACATATATTAGGACCTTAGCCTAAGTTAGTGCTTGTTTGTCATCTGTCTGTCTGCTGTCTGAGTGTATTCTCACAGATAAAATAGGGAAGAGCTCCAAAAACAGTGAGAGAAGGTATTCACAGATAAAGCATTTGCAATAGATAATTCTCAGATGCACACACCTACCATCATTAAGAGCGATTGACGAGAGTATTTGCCACATGTATGTGTAATAGGTAGGGCTGGCCCTGTATGAATGCAGAAAAGAATAAAATTTGAAGAATTGTAAGAATGCTTCCCTTACCCTCCTCCCACATATGCACATCCCAGCATATCTCCCATATACTTTACACATTCAGACCCTAGAATTCTAATATAGAGCATTATTCTTTTAGGATCCCTCCATCAACAGGCGTCTCTGAAATGCAAACTCTTGGGCATTATATGTAGCCTGTTTAACGGGTTCTGACTAAAGCATTAGTAACTTGTCAGATTTATTTCCTTCTGCTAGAAGAGATTCAAGATAACAAGAACAACAGAGCACTGGTGGTTGGAAAAGCTCTGAAAAGAGGTGGGGGCAGGGGCAGGAACAGTTCCAAGTGGGACATATGTCTACAGCTGACTTTCAAACAGAGGGTATCCATGTAAGAGTCCAGCTGTGCCCAGATACCAGGCTCTAAACCAAGGTGTTCACTCCCACCCCTACCATACCCCATGCATTTTCCCATTTCAGAGGTGATGGGGCTATTAGCAGCTCAGGTTATTAGACTCAACTCACTCTGCTTTCAGGGTCAGCAGTAACATAGCTCATCAACTTCCCTACCCCTAATCTTTGGCAGCCAGGCAATGCTTTGTCTTGGGACCTGCCACTCGGTCGTGCTGCAGAGACATGGGCCAGAGACGACAAGGGAGCTCAGTCACAATCCTCGGCACCAGGGTTCATCTGTTGATTCTCTTTCTGGGTTTAGATTACATGCACAGCGCCCACCGCCCTGTCACTGGGGGCCACCTGGGGAAAAAGGAGAGTAGTTATGTGGGCAGCGTGGGCACCAGCCCCAGGAAATCGAGCCGCTGCACGCCCCCACCTGCCGACTCTGAGCTTGTCAGCTTCTGCTACCTCCATATGCGGGAACAAAGAAAGGAGCAGGAAAGTCGGACAGATGTCAACGAGAACCTAATCTTCTTTGAGGAGACCAGGCCCCGAACCAAGTCTGACCCCACATCCAAAAGTTCCGGCCAAGGTTATGAGGTAGTCCCTGACGACTTTGATGCAGCTAGCCTAGACCATGAGCCTTGTGCCAGCAGGGCCCGGTCCTACACCTTGGACAATTCCCTTGGGGCTGACGCCCTGAATTTCTACTGTGACTCTTGCAAAGCCAAGCTCCAGGAGCAGCTGGGCCCTCGCAAAGGTGGGAAGCCTGGCTCGTCTCGTGACAATATAGTAGATTTGATGTCCCTCCCACCACCTGGGAGTGAGGAGGAGGAGGAGGAGGAAGATGAGACAACTTCCCTGTTGCCAGCCATTGCTGCCCCACCCCCTGGTTTCCGAGACAACAGCTCTGACGAGGATGACCCCAAGCGCCGGGCTGTCCAGAGCCAGGAACAAGGACGCCACCTGCGTGGGCTTCTGTACGATGAGATTCCAGTGACACTGATTGACAGTGTGCAGACCCGGACAGTTCGAGATCATGCCCAGGAGCTAGATGATGCCCTGGTGTCCACTCTGCAGGCCCTGGAAGCCCTGGCTGCATCCGAGGATGGACCACACCCACCACCCCCACAGACTGCAGGTAATGACCGATTCCTTCTCCCTCCTTCCTCCCACTTCTCCTGTCCAGGAAGGGCCAGTGAGTAACATTGTGTCTTCCCAAATAGATGTCAGAGTCACTGAGGTATGTCAGGGCAGTGGAAGGACCAAAGGTTGTTTAGATAGTGTCAGAGGAGCAATGATGCTGCAGCAGGGAGCAGCTGCTCAGCTCTAGCTAGAGTTCTGGCTCTCGTCATTGCATCTCTTTGGAAATACCTTACAGATAGATCCCAGGGATTGAGGTCATGACAGCTATGGATGCAGGCCAGAATGGAGGATCAGAGAAAAACTGTGAGAGATGTAGAAGACAGGCGAAGAACAGAACATCCAGCATGCACATGATTGAAAGAAAAGCAAAACGACCAACTCACTACCTAGTGACCTGGGACCAGGGGAGCCAAAGGCCATCACTGCTCATGGCTGAGGTCTTTATCCTGCCTAAGAACATGGGCTCCGAATCAGATGCACCCAAATCCTGGTTTCTTCAGTCTTTGTCAGTGTAACCTTTGGCAAGGCACTTACTCTCTCTGACCCTCATTCTGTAACCTTAAATGGGTTTTATAAAAGTAGTTCTATCACATGGGGTTGTTATAAGGATTGAATGAGATCATTCATGCAAAGCATGTAAGCACTGCCTAGCACACAGTAAGGCCTCAGTAAGTGGTAGCTATTGTTACTAAGTATTAGTTCATAGGAGAACTGTACAACATGCATGCTGTTCCCTGTTATAGACACACGTATGTCCATCTTGTAGACAAACACACGTCACACATGTACCCATAGTCACACATATGTCCCTCCATACACATACACCTTAAAAAAAGAGAAGAGAGCCGGGCATGGTGGCTCACGTCTGTAATCCCAGCACTTTTGGAGGCCGAGGTGGGCAGATCACTTGAGGTCAGGAGTTCAAGATCAGCCTGGCCAACATGGTGAAACCCCGTCTCTACTAAAAATACAAAAATTAACTGGGTAGGCTGGTGCACACCTGTAGTCTCAGCTACTCAGGAGGCTGAGGCAGGAGAATCGCTTGAACCTGAGAGGTGGAGGTTGTAGTGAGCTGAGATTGCACCATTGCACTCCAGCCTGGGCAACAGAGTAAGACTCTTTAAAAAAAAGAGAGAGAGAGAGAGAGAAGAGGTAAATGACACAGCAACAGAAAAGGAATAGGGAGGAATAGGGACCACGAGAAAGCATGTGAGGCAGGGAAAAGTGTAGAAAGGGAGGGTGAAGGTATTGGGGTCAGAGAAAGCCTGCCTTTTCCGTATGTGAGGATACCCTTGACATTGGGCAGCCCCCATGTATTTGGCCCCCAGGGCTGGCATTTCTCTTTGCTTAGAGTCTGGAGAGAGTGCTAGCTGCTCCCAGGCTCAAGTCCCATGTGGCTGCTAGAGAGAGGACAAGCTCAGCTAAATGGCCTCAGCTGCAATGACTGTAGGCAGGCCTGGCCAGATGAGGAGGGATAGAGAGAGACCTCTCTTTGCCAGCCCCTCTTTAGGACAATTAACAAAAATTTCCTAGCTGTTGAATCTAAAAATAGTTGTGATTAGCATGCTGTTTTGCATGTGATTTGCATGGTAATTTGCCATCAAACTGCCCAGATCCTCGCTCCACCTCTTTTGTTTCTGTTTTGGATTCCAGCCTTTCATCCCCTTCTTATAGCTTGCCCCTCTTTGTCCCCTCCCCTCCACTCTTCCCACCCTCAGCCCTACATTCTCACCAGGCCTGATTGTTTTTCTCCAGCTGGAAATACTGCCGGCTAACCTTGGCTTCTATGCACCTCCTATACAGTCAGCCCTCTGTATCTGAGGGTTCTGCATCCACTGATTCAACCAACCGCAGATCAAAAATATTTGACAAAAAGAAATATGTCTATACTGAACATGTACAGATTTTTCTTGTCATTATTCCCTAAACAGCACAGTATAACAACTACTTACATAGCATTTACATTGTGTTAGGTATTATAAGTAATCTAGAGAGGCTTTAAAATACATGGAAAGATGTACACAGGTTACATGCAAATACTATGCCATTTCATATCAGGGACTTGAGTATCTGCAAGTTTTGGAATCTTCAGGAGTCCTAGAGCCAATCGCCCATGAATACTGAGGGACAACCGTGTAGACCTGGAAAAGAACTTGATTTCAGTAAGCGTAACAAGCCCTATCCCTGTTCCTCCAGGTCTGATTGTGCTGGCCACAATCACTCCTGAATCATCGCTGGACTCGGGTCATGAAACCAACTCTTCAGAGCTCACAGACATGTCAGAGATGATGTCGGCCATGAAGCAGCACCAGAACACCACCTACTTCCTGGCCCAGCACCTCAACAAGGACAGCCTCCTTGCCCGCAAGGACCTGCCCTTCCGGATCCAGAGCTGTGCAGCCCAGGCCGTTCTTACGGCCCCTTACTCTCTCGGGCGCCCGGATCCCAACCCATCTCTCCAACCCATTGCCACAGGCCAGAGTACTGGCCCCACTGGCGCTCGGAGGAAGCTGCCCCAGTCAGAGGGCCAGGTACAGGGAGAACGAACATACTCCTTGGCAGTGCACCCAGCACTGTCCCCACAGCTTAGTGAACAGAAGAATCTGAGCCTGCTGTCCCCAGTTCCTGAGGACAAAGGGCCTGGCCACACTAGGGCAGGCCTAGAAATGTCACTGAGGGCAGCCACATCATCCCTCAGTGAAGAGCAGGTCTCTGAGCTGAGGGACAACCTGCCCAAGGAGGTCAGGTTGAGCCCCAAGCTTATCCTGGACCCAAAGGGCAGTGTGACCCCGGCCATCATCTCGGCTGCCCTACAGCAAGTGGTTCACAGTAAGAGTCTAGTCACTCCTGGTGGGGCTTTGGGGAACCCCCCCAGCAGGGGTGAGAGAAGGCTGGAGGCCAGCATGGGGAGGCCAGAGGTTAGCATGATGAGTAGCAGTGCAAATAAGAATCTGAAGTTCAAAATTAGCCCCAGTGCTCCAGAGACCTCACGGAATTCTCAGCATCAGCTGGGTGCAGAGGTCTCTTCCAGCCCCAGAGCACCCACAGGCAGCTGGGCTGAGAGCCTGCACCTCTCCCAACAGGAGGACAGGCTGCCTGTTCAAAATTTCCCTCCCAAAAGCTATCTTCTGCGAACAAGCCGAGAGTCAGTGGGCAAGCAAGCTACAGGGGACATGGCAGGCAAAGGTGGGCCAGAGGGTGGTAAGCCCACCCTGCAGAAGCAGGGCACCATCTCCAGCCAAGGAGAGAAGGCGCAGCTGGAGAGCACACCCAAAAGAAGCAAGCTCGAAGAGACCAGCCTGGTTCCCCGAGCTACCTACTCCATGGCTCTGCAGAGCCCCAGCTGCCAGTCAAGAAGCCACAGCCCCAGCTGCCAGCCCCATGGCCACAGCCCCAGCAGTCAGTCTCGAGGCCAGAGCCCCAGTTGCCAACCTCGAGGCCAGAGCCCACTGAGGTCTCAGGCTGCCAGCCGGCAGGTGAGCACCATGCCCTCTAGGAAGCTTGAAACAACTCTCAATGGAGCCCACTCGACCTCTGAAGGCCCTGCAAAACCCAAGTCATCCCGAGGTCCTTTCCGGCTACGCAATTTATTCTCTGCCACCTTCCCAACCCGCCAGAAGAAGGAGACAGATGAGCGGCAGGCCCAACTGCAGAAGGTAAAGCAGTATGAGCTGGAGTTCCTTGAGGAACTTCTAAAGCCACCAAGCCAGGGGGAGCTGCCAGGCACCGAGTACCTGCAACCTCCAGCACCTGGCCGCTGCAGCTGCCAGCTCCGCAGCAGCCCCGTGCAGCAGGGGCCGGGAATGTCCCGCGAGCAGAGGCGCAGCTGCGACTGCAAGCGCATCTGCCGGGGGGGGCGGCCGCAAGCCACCCAGACACCAGTGCCCAGCCTCCGGGGGAGGGAAAGGGACAGGGTCCTCCCTAGCCAGAGGCAGCCAGAGGCTGGCCCAGGCGTGAGCCTCAGCAGCCCCATCAATGTCCGGCGCATTCGTTCTACCAGCCTGGAATCCCGAGAGTGCCGATCGGACCCTGAGAGTGGTGTTTCGTGCCTGACCACGTGTGCCTCAGGGGGCGAGTGTCTGGGAGCTCCCAACTACAGGAAACTGATGCGCCGCTACAGTATCAGTGAACTGGACCAGGGTGACAGGGCCTCGCTGACCTCGGATGTCTACCCACATCCGCCCCTGGGCATGCTGCCCAGGGAGGCCAAGGAGTTAGAGGCAAGCCTGCCCATAGCCTTGGGTCCCAAAAGCAGGTCTCTGGAGTCACCGACGCTGGGAGACCCCTCCTACGTCCAGGTTGCCCCAGAGACCAAAGGCCCCAGACAGATGGCCGTGTTCTCACTGCCCGCGGAGGTGTACCGGAAGCCTGCTGAGCTAGACGAGGACAGTGAGAGCAGCAAGTGCTGCTCCATCCGCTACTGCTTCTACTACCGCAAGTGTGACATGGCAGATGATGCCAGTGATGGCAAGGATGAGCTCTCTTACTCTATCCCCATGAAGATTCTGCCTGGCATGAAGCTGGACGAGCAGGTGGTGCCTGTGGTGAGCAGGACCCTGCAGGTGCTAGATGCTGCTACCTGCAGCAGCAGCAGCCCTGAGGCCTCCCGCACTCAGGAGATTGACCTCCGTGTGTCCACCTTCGAGGGGAGCCTGGCCAAGATCAATGCCCTGCGGGCTCATGCCTATGGCCTCCCTGATGGCTTCCTGGCTGCCCGGCTGGACACCAACGAGCTGCTGACAGTCCTGCGGCAGTGTGTGGCCAGCCCCGAGGCCCGTGCCCCCAAGCCCTATGTCTCTCAGATCTCCGAGTATAAGCTCGAGCTAGCTCTCAAGTTCAAGGAGCTCCGGGCCTCCTGCCGCCGTGTGGCCAATGTGGACAAGAGCCCAACTCACATGCTGGCAGCCATCACGGGCAGCTTCCAGGTGCTGAGCAGCCTCATTGAGACCTTCGTGCGGCTGGTGTTCATTGTGCGCTCCGAGGCCCAGCGCCAAGAGCTGCTGGCCAAGGTAGAAGAGGTGGTGAGGAACTACACCTTCCTGCTGCGTGCAGCTGAGGAGTCCACAGCCCGTAACCTTAACCAGCAGCAGCAGCAGCAGCAGCAGCAACAACAACAACAACAACAACAACAACAACAGCAACAGCAACAGCAGCAGCAGCAGCAGCAGCAGCAGCAGCAGCAGCAGCAGGTGGCAGCAGCTGCAGGGGCAGCCACAGAGCACCCACCAGGCTCCCCAACTTCGGCGACTGTTATGAGCACATTCACCCACTCCTTAAAAACCCTTATTAAGTAGGGCATCTGCCCACACCTGTCCCCCTTCCCCAACCATGGCCCCAGGTTTGAGCTTTGTGGTCCTTGCATCTTGTGGTGAGTGTGTGTGTATCTGCTGGGCCAGTCAGGGTCCAAGAGCCCATCAGTCTCCAGGGAGTGGAAACTCTCTCGATTAAGGCTCTCTCTTAAGGGCTGCAGACTTAGCTGCCGCCCTGGGTGTCCTCACCCCTTCCCTGGCCTCTGGGCCTCACTGTGAGGAAAAAGGCCCCTCGTCACTCTGCTCACAGCAGGGCTGTATTTTATCTCTTCTCTCGGGCTGAGAAGTGACATCAGGCTCACTTCCTGCTCAATCCATGTTGGGCACTGGGGGAGCCAGAGCCTGAAGCAAGCGGACCCTCAGGCCTTGAGCTCCTCGTGGCATTGGCTCCCCTGCTGGGAGCAATGGCAGTAGCAGCAGGCCACATTGCCGTGCCGAGGGGAGAGGGCGCTCAGTCCAGATGTGCCCAACCACCTTGGGCTCACACTCACCTGGCAGGTGCCACCCTGAGGGCCTGTGCCTCGGTGAGATGTCTGCAGAAAACAGCCACACTTGGCTGTTTGCAGCCGTCCAACAGGCTGCCAGCCTGGGGAGCCCTCACCTCCAGGTCCAGTAGCTCCACACCAGCCATCCCCAAAGTGCCCTGCCTCTCACTGATGGGCAGGGCAGCTCAGTCCACTAGGGAGCAAGCATCTGGAATCACCCCACTCGTTTTGGGTAAGGTACCTGGTGAAAACGTCTGCCTGGGGAGACCCAGTGCAGGCCTAGGAGCCCGCCCAGCCCAGCACAGGGGCTGTTGCTGCAGGCGTGAGGCTCCGCTCTCAACATCTCTCTACCAGATAGACTGTCCTTAGGAGTTTGACTAAGCTGTGGATCGGGGAGGGGGGTGGGGGGAGGGGGGAAAGGGGTAGGGGTGGGGGGTGTTGATGACTATATCTTAAACTTTTGGAAGCTAGCGTGATATGTTAATCCTGAGTATATGCTTTTGGCTGTGTATTGACCCTGTGGATTTGTCTTTCTAAGAAAAGAAGCTGAGCGCCTTACCTGGTGCAGTCGTGCACCTCTTTCTCCCTCTCTGGAGCCATCTGGAAGGGAATTCACACTGTTTAACATCCACCTTGACACACACCTCCTATCGCCACCAGCGCTGCCACCGCCGCCGCCGCTGCCACCACCACCGCCACCACCGCTGCCAACCCTCCCCCCGCCCCCCACCCCCATCCCCGCAACCTTCCTGGGAGTGAAGACACGGAGTCCCTACCAACTGTCCCACTGTAGGGAACAAAGAAAGCCAATGTTTCTTCTGTAGATTGCTTCTTGTTCACCTCTCCATATCTCCCCATTTCCCACACCCTTGTGCCCTGTGTCTGCCTCTGTTTCATCACTGTGTCAGAGGTCCATGTGAAATCTTTCATTCTGATGTGAGTTTTATAAAGATGTACACTGTGCTTAACCCCTGCCCATCCTTGGTAGCCTCTAGTACAATAAAGTCTCCCTGAGTGGTGAGTTCTCCCAGCAAGGAGGAGGGGAGTTTCTTCTGCAGAATCCAGCCCCTCCCTTCCTTGCTTCTCCTCCCCCAGGACCAAGTTGTTGAATGGGCCAGAGATGCAGCCAGCGGGGAATCCTTTTCCCCTCAGCCACTGCAAGCTGGAGTGCTGACATGGTCTTCTTTTTCTCCCAACTTCGCCACTCAGCCCCTGCCTGTGTCATTCCACTGCCATCCTTCACCTCTCCCTCAGCCTCATGGAGAGGAAACATTTTCTAATGTCTGTATATAGTATATATACTACATAAAATATATAAATTATATATATATACTAATTTATGTCTTGTTTTTCAAACAAGAATGATTAAATCTATTCATCTTACTATCCCAATAAGTCTTTGCGGTGCCTCTTTGTGGGTGTCCTTGTGTCCTTGAATTGTTGGTTGGTGGTGGCCCTTTGTGTGCTCCTCCTGGACCCCTGCTCTTATGTACTGGGAACTGGTGGGTGATGACAGCTAAGGACCCTGTTCCTCCCACCTCCGCAACACACAGGGGATCCCCTTTGTTCCTCTTTGAAGCCTCCTGTTTCTCATGGGAGTTGGAAATTGTCTACCACTTTCTCTTGACCATGGGGCTTCTGGCTCACCTGGCCACCATGGCTGTGACCTCAGAGCTGAAGGGTTGTAGGTGGTGGGGGGGGGGGGCATGTGGAAAAACACAGTGTGCTCTGTGCCTAGTGTATCAGATGGCCTGGAAATTAGGATTTTAGGCCACTCCTCAGACTGGGGTTGGGAAATGGCGCCTCTCCCTCTGAACCGTGCCTTCTTGCTCTCAGAGTGCAGCCTGACTGCCTCGCAGTTTAGGCTATGGAATCCCTTGCAACAGCCGCTGGCCATGTAGTGGGGTGGGAAGGAGGGATTGTTTCCATAGTATGGAAGCATTAGGACCCTAATCAGAGCTAACCCTTCGGGCTCTTCAGAGTTACCCAAGCGTGAGAAATTATTTTGTTTCTCCTGTTTCCTAATTTTCTTCCGGTACTTACAGGTCTTCACTAGCCTATGAGGCATCTTTGTCAAAATTAGAAAAAGGTTCTTCCTGCTGCCCATGCCCCCATCATGACACCCTCTGAGTGATGGGCACATGGCTTGGTAATTTCAACCCTGTCCAGCCCCACTTGCTTCATTGGCTAGGTATACAAGCTACACAATCGTGTATAGTGATCCTACTTAGTCACTTCCAAAGATTGATAATAGACTTTTTTTTTTTTTGAGACAGAGAGTCTCGCTCTGTTACCCAGGCTAGAGTCCAATGGTGTCATCTCAGCTCACTGTAACTTCCACCTCCTGGGTTCAAGTGATTCTCCTGCTTCAGCCTCCCAAGTAGCTGGGATTACAGGTGCCTGCCACTGCACCCAGCTAATTTTTTTTTTCAAAGACGGGGTTTCACCATGTTGGTCAGGCTGGTCTCGAACTCCTGACCTCAGGTGATCCACCGGCCTCGTTCTCCCAAACTGTTGGGATTACAGGCATGAGCTACCACACTTGGCCTACAGACTGCTTTTTTCCATGTCTGCAACGGTTATGGCTAAAGAGGTTTGGAAGCAAAGCATTGAAGAGGAGCCAGGGGCAGCACAGTCAGGCTGGGCTTCTCTGCATGTTCCCCAACACCAAGCCAAAGCTCCTCTTTAAACATGGGAGGGAACCACCGGCAGCAGCCCTTGGACTAGAGGCAGAGCTCTTCCGGGTGCTGCCTGCCAGGCATACTGTCCCACAACACTAAGGTTGGGATTCAGTGCGAGTCAATGCCGTAATAAAGTGAAGCCCACTGCCACTCAAAATGACCCAACTGGACAATCCAAAAACTTGGGAGCCCTAAGGCCCTGCGCTAACTACACTGGTAGCTCCTTAAGGTCAGAAAACATTCTTACTTAGTTTTACACCCTGGGTACCCACCCACACAGTACCTGGCACATAGTAGGTATTCACATATTTGTAGAATGAATGAGTGTTGAATGAGATGACTGTCATGAGAGAGCCATCCCAGACTTGTGTGCGAGTGAAAAGGGCTCAGTCTCCTCTGGGAGTGGTTGATTTGGGGCAGTGTAGTTGGACATGGCTAGACAGTCTGGCATCCTCCTATCAAAAGATGAGGAGTTGGGGCCATCATCCCATGCGCCACCAACTCAGCTGAGTTTCACCAACTACTTTCCAAAAGCTCCTGAAACTCTCCTGAGGTGACTGACAGTCACCTCAGACCCAGGGTCATTCTCTGCAGTATCTGGGAGTGCAGGGAAAGACCATATTCCCACCAGCGTCTTCCTTGCCATCTTTGGCCTCAACCTGAACCTGAAGCTGATGCTGTCCAGTCACCCCATCCAAGTGTCCCAGAGCCTGACTCCTGCCTTTCTGACTTCAGCCACTTAAAGGAAAATGGGTTCATACTATTGGCATGGGCCCAGAATGCCAGTGGGTGCTGGCACAATCACATTTTTTTTCAAGCTGTTGTGAAGGCACTGTGGATAATAGGTAATTTCATCAGCAATGAATTGAAAGAACCTGCCTCAGCCAGAATTTTTGCTGCCAAAGAGGCAGGGGAGGCTCAACTGCCAGCATTGGGAGGGGGCATACATTTATGTCTCAGGATCAAATTCCTGCAAACAGCCAGTAGGATGAGGGTAATAACCACATCCAGTTCCAGGGTAATAGCCACATCCCATTCCTCATCCTGCAGCCTGGAAGCCAGACTATGGGTGTACATCTGGAGCGAGGAGGAAGTCCTCCACCTAGTCGGAGGAAATGACCTCTGAGGATTCAGTCCTGGTCCCTGGAGAAATGTCCTGGACACCAGGCGGGGTTCTTGGGTTCAATGTCCTTACCGGCTGGAAGCCACTGTAAAGTGGAAATGATGAAGACTGCCTTCTTGCAGGTACAGAACTGCTTGTTTCACATGAGCGTTTCTAGTGACTCCCACAAAGGCCCACGCATCCACGCACCAAGTCATTGGTTGATGCCACACCCCAGCATAACAGGAACATGTTCTGGTGTCCATGTGATGTTTTCAGCTGCAGGTTTACCTGCACTTAGGAATGAGGTAGGTTACCTACCACTTAGGAATGAGCTCAGGTTTAGCTTTTCCTGCTCTCCTGTCTGTGATGTCTTTCCCTCTGGGTATTGATTCCTCATTCTCATTTTCAAGGTTTTGGCTAAAAGGAATATGCATCTGTACCTTTTTGGGAGTCTTCCACAACACAGAAAAATTGAACTTTGCCCTTAAATAGGCGAAAACAACTGTGTATGAACACTTGCCATATGCCAGATACCCTGCTAAGTACTTTACACACATGATCTCATTTAATCTTCACAATAATCCTTTGAGAGAGGTACTATTATCATTTCCATTTATCAGAAGAGGAATTGAAGCCTAGACAAGTCACTAGCCCAAGGTCACACAGCTGGTAAGTGGTAAGCCTATCAGTTTTCAAACCCAGCCCATCATGCTTTCAACTACTACCCTACAGTACTTAGCCTGACCCCACCTTTCTGTGGATCCAGGATCATTCTCTGCAGCATCTGGAAGTGCAGGGAGGAACCCACCTTTGTGGGGTTTTTGTTGTTATTGTTAAACAGGTTCTCACTCTGTCACCCAGGCTGCAGTGCAGTGGCATAATCACAGCTCACTGCAGCCTAGACCTCCTGAGCTCGGGTGATCCTCCCACCTCAGCCTCCCAAGTAGCTGGGACTAGAGGTGCCCACCACCACATCCAGCTGATTTTTATTTTTATTTATTTATTTTTTTTGTAGAGACAGGGTTTTGCCATGTTGCCCAGGCTGGTCTCAAACTCCTGGGCTCAAGTGATCTGCCCGCCTCAGCCTCCCAAAATGCTGGGATTATAGGCATGAGCCACCACGCCCGGATTCAACCTTACCTGCCAATCACTTCTCCCGGAAACAGAGACATGGATGCAGCCACACTCATCAGAAGATGACCTGTAATTGCTGCTCAGGGTCCAGGCAGCCTGTGTGTAACAGGTGGCCTGTAACTGGAGTATGAGTGGCAAGTCCACCTGTCCCCTAACCTATCTTCGCTGCTCTGCCCTTGCGTCACATGCCTCTTTGAGGGAGCCAGGGATGAAAGAGTATATGTGCATGGAAATTTGTGGGTTGAGCGTTATGTCCAAAAAGCAGCCTTCAAAAAATGCATGTGGCTCCCAGGTGGTCCCCTCATCCTCTACCATCTGCCCATTGTTATGGGACTCCCTGTGCTCCTCCACCTGGGGTCTGAGCCCCCCAGAGTATGTGGCAATTTTCTGGCAGATACAAAAAGCCACAGTCACAATGTGGCCCATAATCCTGACACATTTGAATTTTTCTCCAAGATTTTGGAGGAAAATATCATTCTGACGACACATTATTATTATTTATTTATTTTGAGACAGAGTTTCACTCTTGTTGCCCAGGCTGGAGTGCAATGGTGGAATCTTGGCTCACTGCAACCTCTGCTTCCCAGATTCAAGCAATTCTCCTGCCTCAGTCTCCTGAGTAGCTGGGATTACAGGCATGCATCACCACGCCCAGCTAATTTTGTATTTTCAGTAGAGACAGGCTTTCTCCATGTTGGTCAGGCTGGTCTCGGACTCCCGACCTCAGGTGATCTGCCCACCTTGGCCTCCCAAAGTGCTGGGATTACCAGCGTGAGCCACCACACCCAGCCCACATTAAATATTTTTATCTAAAAGTATCATGTGAGGAATGCAAACAGGAATGCCTTTTAAAGATACATATCATTTCAAAGACACTTGAGTCTTGTGTCTGATACTTTCGGTGACATTCCCATAGCCATCTACCTAGCGTCCAAGTTCACTCTCTTCAACTAATAGACATGCTTGGATGGAAGTATTGACACACTTGGGGCCCATCAGATGAGCCAGCTGTTGCATAAGCCTCAAGGGGAGGATAGCTGGGACCCATCTATTTCCATGGATCTGGGCACAGGGTGGGGGTCAAGTGCTTGTTCAGGGATATGAGACCTGGAATGGCCAGGTAGGGTGGCTCACGCCTGTTTTCCCAACACTTTGGGAGGTAAGACAGGAGGATCGCTTGAGCTGAGGAGTTGGAGACCTGAGCAACATAGCAAGACCCCATCTCTTTAAAGAAAATTAGCCAGACATGGTAGTACATGCCTGTTGTCCTAGCTACTCAAGAGACTCAGGTGGGAGGATCCTTCGAGCCCAGGAAGTCACACTGCCACTGGGCACCAGCCTAGGTGATAGAGCAAGATCCTGTATCTAAAAGAAAAAAGGAGAAAGACCTGGAGTGACAGGGTGTCAGAAAGGGACACCAAGAGGAGATGGGGCAGCATTATCAAAGGCTCCCTCCCCTTCCCTGCCCCTGCCCCCCAACTGTTGCCTATTACACACTTTAGCAGCAGTTCAGCCCCAAGCCCAGACTGAGGGGAACCAGCCGGAGATTTCTGCATCTGCAATGAGCAAGCAAAGTAGGGAAGCTGTGTGGGCTAGGCTGAGCAGCTCACCCTAGAATCAGGGCTCAGTTCTATTTTTCAGCCCAGCCACTGACTTGCCATATGATGGGCTATACGTCATTTTACATCTTTGGGCCTCTCCTCTAAAGTGAAGATGACTGAGTCTTCAGCCTCCCTCTATGGCTGTGAGGATTAATGAGGTGATGCTGAAAACGCAGCTGTAAAAATCCTGAGTCTTAGCTGTACAAGCTTAACAAGTGCAAATCGAACTGCCCCATTTGCAGCTGGTCCACAGAAACTAATTAAGCTTGCACCAAGGGCCTGGAACTAGAAACTTGGCCAACAGAGCTTTGGGGGACTGTTTTCTCAAAATATCTATTGCTCTCAGGCAAAGCCGTTTTCAGTCAGTTTCCCTCAAAAAAGACATGCAAGACCTCTTTTCCTCTGGGCCTTTTTTTTCGAAATTGCGAAGCCAGCTCACTTCCTCAATGGAGAATCCCTGTCCTCAGTGGACACAGTCTGGTGAACACAAAGCTCATCTTGGCCTTTGGCCAATACCCCTCACATGTTTCTCTGACATCCTCCTGCTCTTCCTCCATCTTCATCCTCCTTGCTAAAAGCAGCTGTAATTAAAGGAAGCTTGAATTTGTAATTTTTCCTCAACATTTAGGCTTAATAGGAAAGGGTTTTTGTTTTGTTTTTTGTTTTGTTTTGTTTTTGTTTTTGTTTTAAAGAGAATAAACATGCCAGGCACAGTAGCTCACACCTGTAATCCCAGCACTTTGGGAGGCCAAGGCTAATGGATCATCTGAGGTCAGGAGTTCGAGAGCAGCCTGGACAACATGGCAAAACCCCGTCTCTACTAAAAAGACAAAAATTAGCTGGGCGTGGTGGTGCATGCCTGCAATCCCAGCTACTCAGGAGGCTGAGGCAGGAGAATCGCTTGAACCTGGGCAGCAGAGGTTGCAGTGAGCCGAGATGGTGCCACTGCACTCCAGCCTGGGTGACAAAGTGAGATTCTGTCTCAAAAACAAAAACAAACAAAACAACAACAAAAACCCACCTTTTTCTCTTCCTCTCCCCAAGCAAAACCTGGTATCATAGACATGTTACATGTTGTACATCAGATCTCTAGACTTCATCCTACATACTACAGCCTACATATTTACTACTTTGTATCTTTTGAACTGCATCTCCCTATTTTCTCTGCCAGGGCAATATAATGAACTTCAGCCATCTGATTAACTGAATAAAGCACTTTGTGCTGGGCATAAAGGCTTCCTACAGTGTCAGATATACTCATATCCAATGCAGAATGCAATGAATCTGATTTTTTTTGAGGCAGAGTCTGGCTCTGTCGCGCAGGCTGGAGTGCAAGGGCACTATCTCAGCTCACTGCAACCTCCGCCTCCCAGGTGCAAGTGATTCTCCTGCCTCGGTCTTCCAAGTAGCTGGGACTACAGGGGTGCACCACCACACCCAGCTAATTTTTGTATTAAAAGAAAAAATTTTTTGAGACGGAGTTTCACTCTTTTCACCCAGGCTGGAGTGCAGTTCCTTCTCTCAGTGGCACGATCTCTGCTCACTGCAACCTCCGCCTCCTGGGTTCAAGCAACTCTCCTGTCTTAGCCTCCCAAGTAGCTGGGATTACAGGAGTCCACCACCATGCACAGCTAACTTTTGTAGTTTTAGTAGAGATGGGATTTCACCATGTTGGCCAGGCTGGTCTCGAACCCCTAACTTCAGGTGATCTGCCCGTCTCAGCCTTCCAAAGTGATGGGATTACAGGCATGAGCCACCACGCCCGGCCATGATTTTTTTTAATTGATATGCATGCTGTGTTACCTAGGTAATGTGGCCGTCAGAAATCCCTTCTCTCAATTATGTGATTATAACAGTGGGGAGTGCCCAAGCCACTGAGGTAACATCTGTTCTCTCTGCCTTCTCTAGAGCCCTAATCACTCAACCCCTCAGCCTGCTCCCTTATAAACCAAGGATCCCAACTGCCCCTCCCTGATTCACTCATATAAATTTGAGAATAAATCTGCAGTATGGGCAAGCCATTTGCAGTTTCTTGGAAGTAAATGCAATTCCTGCGTCCTAGTTTGACTTATAGCCAAAAAAGCCTACATGGCCTTGGTCACCAAGGACAGAATTGGTAGTAAAGCAAGGCAGCAAAGACAAGCATCCCTGCCCCTTTCCTAACCTGGCACAGCAGGAATGTACAATGCCTCCAGGGACCTGAAAAGACTCAAGGAACCAAGAAGAAACTGGACAGATTTTCCCTGCTGAACAATGAAAGAGACTTTTATTTGATTTGCAGTTCCTGCTGCCCTGAGCCCATATTAGCTTGGCTCTGTAACAAAGTTGCAAGCGAAGAAAGCCCTACACCATGAGCCAGAAGACTTTGGTTTGACTTGTAGCTCTTCCAAAAACTAGCTGTGTGACCTTGGGCATTCACTTCCCCTCTCTGGCTATCAATTTCTTACATATAAAATGAATGGGTTGAACTAAAGGGTCTATTAGCTTTTAAAAAGCACCTTTTCTCATCATACTTTCACTTAAGCATTTTTAAACAAAGGCAAGTACTTCCAGCATCACTCAATGTTCCCCAAGTCAGTAATTAAACTGGGAGAACTCCCCAGTTCATAAAACTTAAGCACCAGAACAAACTACAAAGCTCACTTGGCCCTGCTGTTTTTATCTAATCACCTTCTGTCAGGAAGGACTGAAACCTCCCATATTTTAAATCCCTACATGATTCTAGCTCCCCGTCATGCTGACCTTGTACAATAACATCTATATTCACAAGAAACCAACTCGCGGGGACCCTAGAAGAGTGAGACACATCTAAAGGTTTCAGCCAAATCCTATCTAAGGTAAAACAAGCCAGCTTCACTTTATGAGATAAATCTTCCAGAACAAGACTCATTTTAAGATCGACTTATATTAATAAAACCATGATTTACATGTATAAGTCCTCTGCTCTTTCAGAAGACTCCTATGTTGAAGTCTTTGGAGAGGCCATTAATAGTCACCTCCTGGCAGGGCATGGTTGCTCATGCCTGTAATCCCAGCACTTTGGGAGGCTAAAGCGGGCTGATCACTTGAGGTCAGGAGTTCAAGATCAGCCTGGCCAACCCCGTCACCCCTGGTGAAACCCCATCTCTACTAAAACAAAAATACAAAAATTAGCCAGGTGTGGTGGCACGCGCCTGTAGTCCCAGCTACTCAGGAGGTTGATGCATGAGAATCGCTTGAACCTGGGAGGCAGAGGTTGCAGTGAGCCGAGATTGTGCCACTGCACTCCAGCCTGGGCGACAGAGCCAGACTCTGTCTCAAATAAATACATAAATAAATAAAGTCACCTCCTGAGATATCTGTCAGTGTCAATCCAGATTTTCAATTCAAATCCTTAAGTGTTTAAAATGCATTCTCTCTGAGGCTGATCTATGCTAGAGACTGTAAGAGTTATATAGCCTCTGCCCTCAGACAGCCTGCATTCTTGCTGAAGACTCAGAGAATGTAAGGTTGGGAGTCTGTCAGGAGATCGAGACCATTCTGGCTAACATGGTGAAACCCCGTCTCTACTAAAAATACAAAAAATTAGCCGCGTGTGGTGACACGTGCCTGTGGTCTCACCTACTCGGGAGGCTGAAGCAGGAGAATCACTTGAACCCAGGAGGCGGGGGTTGCAATGAGCCGAGATCCCGCCATTGCACTCCAGCCTGGGTGACAGAGCATGACTCTGTCTCAAAAAAAAAAAAAAAAAAAGGTTGGGAGTCTGTGCCCCAATAGAAGGACCAACTCCTGAGAGGTAGTGAGGCCAGGATGGGCTGCAGCATGGGCAGTCTCTACATCTGTGATAGACTTTGTGGTGGCCTTTGAAAGCTCTCTGGCGTGCTTACAAAAGTGAAACACCCACCTGCCACCAGTTGGCATTGAATTGGGGGTTGGCTGACAAGGCCAAGGAGGGAATATGAGCAATGAGAGTAGGTCACACTAGCTTCAAGAGGGAAAAACTGGAGCCGACATAGGAGAAAGAAAAGAGAAAATACCCTGAAAGAAATGCTAATACCCAGGAGTGGGCCAGGTTGCTTGAAGATGAAAAGGAAGCCCAGCTAGTCAAATCTTCCACTGGGCTGCAAGAAGCCCACTGTGCTGGGGATCAAAGTGGCAGGCTCAGAAAAGGATGATCTGATCCTTCAGGGAGGAGAGGAGGGGGCTTCTTTCTCTCTGTCTGCTGTTAAAGTTAGTGCTCGACAAGTCTGTTTGTAAAGCTTCTTAGAGGTAAGGGTCATATTTTATTCATTTCTGTAATCTGGAAGCTGAGCGCTATACAGTACTTTGTCCACAGTTGCTGCCCAAGAAATGCCTGCAAAAGGCTGGGCACGGTGGCTCACACCTGTAATCCCAGCACTTTGAGAGGCTGAGGCGGGCAGATCACAAGGTCAGGAGATCAAGACCATCCTGGCTAACATGGTGAAACCCCGTCTCTACTAAAAATACAAAAAAAATTAGCCGGGCATGGTGGCAGGAGCCTATAGTCCCAGCTACTCGGGAGGCTGAGGCAGGAGAACGCTGTGAGCCTGGGAGGCAGAGCTTGCAGTGAGCTGAGATCGTGCCACTGCACTCCAGCCTGGGCGATAGAGCGAGACTCCGTCTCAAAAAAAAAAGAAAGAAAGAAAGAAAGAATGAAATGCCTGCAGAATGTCGGGTGCGGTGGCTCACAACTGTAATCCTAACACTTTGGGAGGCTGAGGTGGGCAGATCACTTGAGGCCAGGAGTTTGAGACCAGCCTTGGGCAACATGGTGAGACTCCGTCTCTACAAAAAAATACAAAAAATTTTACCTGGGTGTGGTGGTGCACACGTGTAGTCCAGCCACTTCGGACGCTGAGGTGGGAGGATTGCTTGAGCACAGGTTGCAGTGAGCTGAGATGGCGCCCCTGCACTCTAGCCTGGGCACCAGAGTGAGACCTTGTTAAATAAATAAATAAATAAATAAATAAAAATTATCATGTCCCAGCAAAAAAATACACAGCAACAAAAAGAAATGCCTGCAGAAGAAATGACTGATTGGAACAAGTGGATGAATTTAGACTCTCCTATAATGCCTGGGATCTCAAAGGGAGGTATAGCCAGCCAGACCAAAACATCCCACGAGGTGGGGAGAGGGTGGGAGCCCTTCCACTGAGAAGGGTGTTTCCATAATTTTCCCAGAGGCCCTGAGCTTCGGAGTTGGTTGGAAATATGAAATATGGGGAAGAGGGCAGCCCTCAGCATTTTCTAGAATTATCAATGCTCTTCCCTTCCCTTTCCTTCTAGGTCAGAGTTCAGAGCTCCCCTCATCTGGACTGCATTCAGTATTCTCAAACTGGCATTCAAAGCCCTCCACAGTCTGGTTTTATATCAGTCAGGGTCAACCAGAGAAAGACAACCAGGCTGGGCGCAGTGGCTCACACCTGTAATCCCAGCACTTTGGGAGGCCGAGGTGGGTGGATCACCTGAGGTCAGGAGTTTGAGACCAGCCTGACCAACAAGGTGAAGCCCCGTCTCTACTAAAAATACAAAATTAGCCAGGCGTGGTGGCACATGCCTGTAATCCCAGCTACTTGGGAGGCTGAAGCAGGAGAATTGCTTGAACCTGGGAGGCAGAGGTTGCAGTGAGGTGAGACCATGCCATTGCATTCCAGCCTGGGCAACAAGAGCGAGCGAAAATCCATCTCAAAAAAGAAAAAAAGAGAGAGAGAGAGAGAGAAGGAGAACCAGTACAAGACATATATTAAGAAATTTATTGTAAGGATTTGGCTTACATCATGGTGGGGGCTGGCTAGGCTAGTCTGAAATCCATGTGGCAGGCCATCAGGAGGGGCAGGCTGGAATTCGGGGCAGTAGCTGAAGCTGCAGTCCACACATGGAATTTCTTTTTCCTTACAGAAACCTCAGCTCCACTCTTAAGGCTTTTTAATTGATTGGATCAGGCTCACCCAGACTAACTAGGAAAATCTCTGTACTTAAAGTCGACCCATTATGAATGCTAATCACATTTATAAAATACCTTTACAGCAACACCTAAATCAGTGTTTGATTCAATAACTGTGACCACAGTCTACTCAAGTTGACACATAAAATTCACCATCAGCTGGTGCAACAGCACATGACTGTAGTCCCAGTTACTTGGGAAGTTGAAGCAGGAGGATCACTTGAGCCCAGGAGTTTGAGACCAGCCTGGGCAACATAGCAAGCCCCTGTCTTTAAAAACAAAAAAAAATCTGACCATCACAGGCTTCTAGCTGCCTTTCTTGCCTGAGCTCTGAACACACCCTTCCTTGCCTCACCCCACACATATATTCACCTGCCCATGGCCTTTGTTAAAGCTCTTCTCCCTGCTCTGTATCCTCAGGTTAATATCTTTGGTCTTACCTCACCCATTTTCTGCAAGACCCTTCCCAGATTCTTTCAATATGATCATGTTTCTCATGCCCCCATTATTAACCTTATTTCTGTAAGTATCTGTCTTGTCTGCTCCACTCAAGGGAAAGGATAGTGTACTGTTAATTCTCTGTAGGCACACCCTCCAGAGGCCCTGGTATATAGGTACTCAGCACATTTCTTTTGAATGACAGTATATCAGATTTACAGAACTCGCCATGATTTACATATAATTCTGCCAGTTTTTAAAAATCTCTTATGAACTTAATGCCTACCTGACACATACATTGTCCCTATTCTGATGGTCTAATTTGTCCATGTTCATCCATCCCTAAAAGTTTGAGTAGATTTTTTTCTTTCTTTTTTTTTTTTTGTTTTTTTTTTGTTTGTTTGTTTGTTTTGTTTTTTGAGACGGAGTCTCACTCTGCGGCCCAGCCTGAAGTGCAGTGGCGTGATCTCGGCTCACTGCAAGCTCCACCTCCCAGGTTCATGCCACTCTCATAACTCAGTCTCCCGAGTAGCTAGGACTACAGGCGCCCACCACCACGCCTGGCTAATTTTTTTTTTTTTTTTGTATTTTTAGTAGAGACGGGGTTTCACCATGTTAGCCAGGATGGTGTCGATCTCCTGACCTTGTCAGAAGATCGCCTGGCCTCCCAAAGTGCTGGGATTACAGGTGTGAGCCACCGCGCCTGGCCTTCTTTTTCTTTTTTTGAGATGGAGTTTAGCTCTTGTTGCCCAGGCTGGAGTGC
This sequence comes from Macaca fascicularis, assembly GCF_037993035.2. Classification (NCBI taxonomy): domain Eukaryota; kingdom Metazoa; phylum Chordata; class Mammalia; order Primates; family Cercopithecidae; genus Macaca; species Macaca fascicularis. The sequence continues at coordinate 114,186,410 of NC_088395.1, forward strand.
AGTGGTGCAGTCTCAGCTCACTACAACCTCCACCTCCCAGGTTCAAGCAATTCTACTGCCTCAGCCTCCCAAGTAGCTGGGATTACAGGCATGCACCACCACACCCGGCTAATTTTGTATTTATTTATTTATTTTTTTGGTAGAGACGGGGTTTCACCATGTTGGCAAGGCTGGTCTCGAACTCCTAACCTCTGGTGATCCACCTGCCTCAGCCTCCCAAAGTGCTGGGATTACAGGCATGAGCCACCACGCCTGGCTGAGGACATTTTTTTTTCTAAAGTATTTTAATTCAAATCTCCTCAAAGAGATTTAAATTAAATCTCTTACCATGCGAGGTGGCTCACGTCTGTAATCCCAGCACTTTGGGAGGCTGAGGCGGGTGGATCACTTGAGGTCAGGAGTTCAAGACCAGCCTGATCAACATGGTGAAACCCCGTCTCTACTAAAACTACAAAAAATTAGCTGGGCATGGTGATGGGTGCCTGTAATTTCAGCTACTCAGGAGACTGAGGCAGGAGAATCACTTGAACCTGGGAGGCGGACTGAGGTTGCAGTGAGCTGAGATCGCACCACTACACTCCAGCCTGGGCGACAAGAGCCAAACTCCATCTCAAAAATAAAAATAAGTAAATAAATAATCTCTCAAAGAGTAATTCCTTGCCCACATACCCTGATTGTGCTTATCTTTCTAGAGAGAAATAAGGAGCAAAGATAACATTCTTTCCACATACGTTTACATTCCACAGATAGCCAATCAGATCACAGCACTTAGTTTTTGCCCTAATGGAATGTTTAGTTCCCCACCCGCCCCATCACTCAGACGAAGTCTTGTTCTGTCACCCAGGCTGGAGTACAGTGGTGCAATCTCAGCTCACTGGAACATCTGCCTCCCAGATTTCAGCAATTTTCCTGCCTCAGCCTCCCGAATAGCTAGGATTACAGGTGCCTGCCACCATGCCCGGCTAATTTGTGTATTTTTTGTAGAGACAGGGTTTCACCGTGTTGGCCAGGCTGTTCTCGAACTTCTGACCTTGTGATCCGCCCACCTTGGCCTCCCAAAGTGCTGGCATTACAGGAGTGAGCCACTGCATCTGGCCTGTGTTTAGTTTTAAACTAATGAGTCCAAGCTTCTATGATAATTTACAGGCATACCTTGAAAATATTGTGGGCTCAGTTTCAGACCACCACAGTAAATCAAACATTGCAATAAAGCAAATCACATGAATTTTTTTTATTTCCCAGTGCATATAGAAATTACGTTTACACTACATTGTAGTCTGTTAAGTGTGCAATAGCATTATGTCTAAAATAACAAGTACATGCCTATATTAGGCTGTTTTTTTGTGTTACTATAAAGAAATACCCGAGTCTGGGTAATTTATAAAGAAAAAGAGGTGGCCGGGCGCGGTGGCTCAAGCCTGTAATCCCAGCACTTTGGGAGGCCGAGACGGGCGGATCACGAGGTCAGGAGATCGAGACCATCCTGGCTAACACGGTGAAACCCCGTCTCTACTAAAAATACAAAAAAAAAAAAAACTAGCCGGGCGAGGTGGCGGGCGCCTGTAGTCCCAGCTACTCCGGAGGCTGAGGCAGGAGAATGGCGTAAACCCGGGAGGCGGAGCTTGCAGTGAGCTGAGATCCGGCCACTGCACTCCAGCCCGGGCTACAGAGCAAGACTCCGTCTCAAAAAAAAAAAAAAAAGAAAAAGAGGTTTAACTGGTTCACAGCTCTGTAGGCTTTATAGGAAATGTGGTGCTGGCATCTGCTCCTGGTGAGGACCTCAGGAAGCTTCCAATCATGGCAGAAGGTGACAGGGAGCCAGCATGTCACATGGCAAGAGCAGAAGCAAGGGAACAAAGGAGAAAAGTGCCACACTCTAAAACAACCAGATCTCCCATGAACTCAGAATACAGAACTCAATCACTATTGAAGTACAGCACTAAGCCATTCACGAGGGATCCACCTCCATGACCCAAACATCTCTCACCAGAACCGTTTCCAACTGGGGATTACATTTTAACTTGTCATTTTGAGGAAACATATATCCAAACCATATCACTACCTGAATTAAAAAATACTTTATGGTAGGCTGGGCACGGTGGCTCATGCCTGTAATCCTGGCATTTTGGGAAGCCGAGGTGGGCAGATCACTTGAGGCCAGGAATTTGAGACCAGCCTGGTCAACATGGCAAAACCCTGTCTGTACTAAAAATACAAAAATTAGCCAATAGTGGTGGTGCACGCCTGTAATCCCAGCTACTCAAGTGGCTGAGGCATGACAATCGCTTGAACCCAGGAGGCGGAAGTTGCAGTGAGCCAAGATCATACCACTGCACTCCAGCCTGGGTGACAGAGTGAGACTCTGTCTCAAAACAAAAACAAAAACAAAAACAAACAAAAAAACTTCATTGCTAAAAAATGCTAATGATCATCTAAGCCTTTAGCAAGTAGTAATCTTTTTTGCTGGTGGAGGATCTTGCCTCAACATTGAGGGCTGCTGACTGATTAGGGTGGCTGTTGCTAAAGGGTGAATTGGCTATAAAAATTTTCTTAAAAAGACAACAATGAAATTTGCCACACTGATTGACTTCCTTTCACAGAAGATTTATCTGTAGCATAAAATGCTGTTTGATAACATTTTAGCCACAGCAGAACTTCTTTCAAAGTTGGATGCAATCCTCTCAAACCCTGCCACTGTTTATGTAATGTTCTAAAGCTTTTGTTGTCATTTCAACAATGCCCACAGCATCTTCACCAGAAATAGATTCCATTTCAAGAAACCACTTTGTTTGCTCATCCGTAAGCAAAGGAAAAAAAAAGAGAGAGAGATGACTGCTCATCCATTCAAATTTTATCATGGGATTGCAGCAATTTAGTCACATCTTCAGTTTCCACTTCTAATTCTAGTTCTCTTGCTATTTCCACCACATCTGCAGTTACTTCCTCCACTAAAGTCTTGAACTCCTTAAAGCCATCTGGGAGAGCTGGAATCAACTTCCTCCAAACTCCTGTTAATATTTTGGCCTCCTCCCATGAATCATGAATGTTAATGGTATCTAAAGTGGTGAATCTGGTGTCCCTCTATGAACTGAAACTTTCTATGGGGTTAATCCAGCAGCAGCATGTACCCTGGAAAAAGGAGGAGGTGACAACAAGAAAAAAACTGATAACATGGAAGGCTTATGAATATTTTGATCCAGTTGCCATGTGGGGAAGCCCAAGCTAGTCATGTAGAGAGAGAGACAAAGAGGTCCCAGCCTCCCAGTCAACACTACTAAGACCCTAGATTTGTGAATGAAGCTATCCTGGATAGTCCAGCCCCAGTCACCATCTGATTATAACCAACACCAGCTACATAATTTGTGGAGCCCAGTGCAAAACAGAAATGCAAGATCCATTGTTCAAAAGTTATTTAGAATTTTAAGATGGCAACAGCAGAGCATTAAACTAACTGCAAGGTCCCTCTGAGTGTGGGGCTCTCCGCAACTACATAGGTTGCATGCCTGTGAAGCTGACCCTGACTGCAACCTTATAAGATATCCCAACTGACACCATATGAAGCATAAGAACATTCCAGCTGAGCCCTGCCCAAATTCCTGACTGCAGAATTGTGAATAAATACAATAGTTGTTGTTTTCAATCACAAAAAATAAAATGAAATAAAATGGTGAATCCTTTCCAGAAGATTTGCAATTTACTTAGCCCAGATTCATCAGAGGAATCACTATCTATGGCAGCCTTACAAAACATATTTCTTAAAAAATAAGATTTGAAAGTCAAAATGACTCCTTGATCCATAAGCTTCAGAATGGTTGTTGTGTTGGCAAGCATGAAAATAGTTTTAATCTCCTTGTACATCTCCATCAGAGCTCTTGGCTGACCAGGTGCATTGACAATGAACAGTATATTTTGAAAGGAATCTCTCTTTTTTTAGCTGTAGGTCTCAACAACGGGCTTAAAATATTCAGTAAACCATGCTATAAACAGATGCACTATCATCCAGGTTTTGTTGTTCCATTTATAGAGCACAGGCAGAGTAGAATGTAGCCTAATTATTTAGGGCCTTAGAATTTTCAGAATGATACATGAGCATTGACCGATGCAGTCAATGGCTGCATTAGCTTCTAACAAGAGAGTCAATCTGTCCTTTGGAGCTTTGAAGCCAGGTATTGACCTCTCTAGTTGTGAAAGTCTTAGATGGCATTTTCTTTGAATAGAAGGCTTTTACCATCTACACTGAAAATCTGTTGTTTAGTATAGCCATCTTTATCAATAATCTTAGCTAGATGTTCTGGGTAACTTGCTGCAGCTCCTACATCAGCACTTGCTGCTTCACCTTGCACGTTTATGTTACAGAGATGGCTTCTTTCCTTAAACCTCATAAACCAACCTCTGCTAACTTCATACTTTTCTTCTGCAGCTTCTTCATGTCTCCCAGCCTTCGCAGAAATGAAGGGAGTTAGGGCCTTGCTCTGGGTTAGGCTTTGCCTTAAGAGAATTTTGTGGCTGGGTTGATCTATTCAGACCACTCAAACTTTCTCCATATTGTCAGTAGAGCTGTTTTGCTTTCTTATCATTCATGTGTTCACTGGAGTAGCACTATTCATTTCCTTCAAGAACTTTTCCTTTGCATTCACAACTTGGTTAACTAGCACAAGAGACCTAGCTTTCAGCCTGTCTCAGCTTTTGACATGTCTTCCTCACTCAGCTTAATCATTTTTAGCTTTTGATTTAAAGTGAGAGACGTGCAACACTTCCTTTTACTTGAACACTTAGAGGGCACAGCAGGGTTATTAATTAGCCTACTTTCAATAGTGTTGTCCCTCGGAGAATAAGAAGGCATGAGGAGAGAAAGGGAAATGGAGGAATGGCTGGTCAGCGGAACAGTCAGAACATAGAACACACACAACATTTATCAATTAAGTTCCCTGTCTTACATAGGCATGGTTCATGGCATCCCAAAACGATCACAATAGTAGCATCAAAGACCACTGATCATAGATCACCATAACAGATATAAAATAATAATAATAATAAAGCTTGAAATATTGCAAAAATTACCAAAATGTGACAAAGAATCACAAAATGAGCACATGCTCTTGGAAAAATGGCATCAATAGACTTGCTCAATAGAGGGTTGCCATAAACCTTCAAGTTGTAAAAAATGCAGTATCTGCAAAGCACAATAAAGTAAAGTGCAATAAAGTGAGGAATACTTGTGTCTGGAGAGAGGATCTATAGTGGTCATAAAATTCTCAAAGCGGTCCATAATCTCTAAAAGGTTGAGATTCACAATGTCTTTACCATTCCTCTTCTTTTTTTTTTTTTTTTTTTTTTTTTGAGACGGAGTCTCGCTCTGTCACCCAGGCTGGAGTGCAGTGGCCGGATCTCAGCTCACTGCAAGCTCCGCCTCCCGGGTTCCCGCCATTCTCCTGCCTCAGCCTCCCGAGTAGCTGGGACTACAGGCGCCCGCCACCTCGCCCGGCTAGCTTTTTGTATTTTTTTAGTAGAGACGGTGTTTCACCGTGTTAGCCAGGATGGTCTCGATCTCCTGACCTCGTGATCCGCCCGTCTCGGCCTCCCAAAGTGCTGGGATTACAGGCTTGAGCCACCGCGCCCAGCCTACCATTCCTCTTCTTAAACCCTACAGCTACTGGCATAGTTAATGACATTACTAACTTGCTCTCCCAATCTGGTTTGCCTGCCTCCAATCTCTTCCCTATTCTTCACCCTACACAGAAAAGTTTACCTAAAGCACAGTTATGATCGTGTCATGCTCTTACTCCAGAACAGTCAATGGCTTCCTATTGCTTGCTGAATGAAGTCCCAATATGGTACTTGATATTCCAGCAAAACTAAACTATTTTCTCTTCTTCAAAACCTCTCTCTGCTTCCTCATCTTTTCTTCCTGCCTGGAAGAGCCACTTCCTCCCAATCATTGCCTGTCAAAACCCTACTCATCAATCAAAGCCTAGTTCGTGTGCTCTACCTCCAAAAATATTTCCCAGGATACTCCATGCAGAGGTGATATCTTCTACCTCTGGACCTGCACAGCATTTTATTTGGGACTTATAGGAGACTTCTAGTTGCATACCCAAAATTCACTTTCTCTTCTTTCTGGGAACGGGGCCACCTAACAAAACATTTCCTAGTCTTTCTTGCAGTTAGGTGCGAATTGTGACTGAGCTCTTGCCAAAGGGATGTGACAAAGTGGGATGGACAAATTTCATCTCACTTGCTTAAAAGGAAATCCCTTGCCTAGACCTCTTCTCTGAGCTAGAATGTGGATGTGTCCATGACCTAGCATGGAGCAGAATCATCCCACTGGCTTAGACCAGCCAACCTGTTATGCAAGAGAGAAATAATCTGTCTTACTAAAGCCGCTATATTTTAGAGTCTCCTTGTTACAGCAGTCTCCACGTTATCCAAGCACAGGCTTCTCTATGGTAGTGTATTACACTGTCTGTGCTTTGTAATTGTTTGTATAAATGTCTTACCAACTTTCTTTGGAAGTTAACTCCTAATCGGTCTTCCTGCTTCCTATCTTGCCTCCTACACTCTGTTCTCAGTAGCTGGGGTGATCTTTTTAAAAGGGAAGTTAGATCATGTCACTCTTTGCTAAAAATTCTTATTCAGTAAAAGCAAAAACCCCTAAAATAACCTATAAGGTTCTGCATGATCAGCACTCTCCCCACAATCATTTTTTTTTTTTTTTTGAGACAGGGTCTCTCTCCGTTGCCTAGGCTGGAAGGCAGTGGCGCAATCTCGGCTTACTGCAATCTCTGCCTCCCAGGCTCAAGTGATCCTCTCACCTCATACTCCCCAGAAGCTGGGACTACAGGTGCTTGCCACCATGCCCGGCTAATTTTTGTATTTTTTGTAAAGACAAGGTTTTGCCATGTTGCCCAGACTGGTCTGCAAATCCTTAGCTCAAGTGATCTGCCTGCCTCGGCCTCCCAAAGTACTGAGTTTTACAGGCATGAGCCATCGTGCCCACCTGCGTCCCCCAGTCACTGTTTTGTTTTGTTTAGACAGAATCTCACTTTGTCGCCCAGGCTGGAGTGCAGTGGTGTGATCTCCACTCACTGCAGCAACCTCCGCCTCCCAAATTCAAGTGATTCTCTTGCCTCAGTGGGACTACAGGTGCCCATGACCATGCCTGGCTAATTTTTGTATTTTTTGTAGAGACGAGGTTTCGCCACGTTGCCCAGGCCGGTCTTGAACTCCTGAGCTCAAGTGATCCGCCCGCCTCAGCGCCCCCAAGTGCTGGGATTACAGGCATGAGCCACCATGCCGTGCTGGCCTCCAGTCACTCTTATCTCACTGACCTCACCTTCCTCCTTTTATAGACACATTCCACCTCCACCACACAACACTGGTCCCGCATTGGTATTCCTCAAACAAGCGAGATACATCTGCCTTAGGGTATTTGCCCTTGGTGTTCTCTTTGCTTATCGAGATATCAGCATGGCTCATTCTTTGTTTTTTTTTTTTCCTCCTTCAGGTCTTTGCCTGAATGTTACCTTCCCAGACAGGTCTTCTCTGACCACCCTACTTAAAATTGTACTCCTCTCCTCTACACTCTGGCACATTATCGCACCTTCCTTGCCTGATTTTTTTTCCACAGCACTTACTGCCATTTGACATACTACGTATTTTGCTTATTTACATGTTTATTGCTTGAGAACGTAAACTCCATGAGAGCAGGGTATTTTTAATTGTTTACTACTGTATTCTTGTGCTAATAAACAGGGCCTAGCACATAAAGAATGTTCACTAAATGTTTATTGAATGAACGAATCCCTTGGGGCAAATACTTTGTAGTCCCCTCAATGCCTAGCACACTGCCTTGTATGCAATAGAACACTCAGTAAATATTTGATGAATGGCCTATGATGGAAGACTACTAATATTCTACCTTGCAGTTTACTTCGTTCTCTGAGTATTCCTACATACATGGGCTTACATTAAATTTCTGAGCTTGTAAACGTGCAACAAAAGGTCAGGAGAAGTCCTCCATGGACACTGCTGAAAATAGCGGTAAGACAAAGATAGGATGCTGCTTTGAGTATTTTCTGCCTTTGCCACTTAGATAAATCCCTCTCCCACCTCCATCTCAGTTTTATCATATGTAAAATGACTATATGATCTCTGAGGTCCCTTCTATTTTTACATTTGGTAGTTTTGAGCACAATGGTCACTTTTGATTCCAGAATTGTATGATTTTTATCTTCTCCTAACCCATGCTTGAAATATGCTTAATGGAAACGTGGTGCAAGAATAAAGGCTCACTTAGGTCCAATTAACAAGTATCACTATAAAAATAATAAAACATGGTGTAAAAGTCCACATTAGCAACATGTAGATGATGACATTGAGGCTTACATGAGGCAGACAGGACTAAAACCCAGGTTTTTTTCAGTCCCTTCAGGGCTCTTTATCTGAAGTCCCATAGAACACTGTATTTCCTTTCCAAGGGCTATAAAAGTTAGATCTTTATTGTCCAGATAGTTTGGAAAATCCATCCTCCTTCACTTGTCTCAACATACTTGGTTCCAGCACTAGAAACAAAACAACTTTCTCTTGCAGTGTCTCTTGGATGATTCAGGTGGCATGCCTTCAGTCACTTCCCGCTTGGAAACTGTCTTGCAGGCAAAGGCGACACTGCAATTACAATGGGCAAGCAAACTCTTTGCATGCACGTCTGTGATGTAAAAACGTTTTAATTCAGCCCTATCCTTATAAAGAGATAAAAAATGTGTTCAGAAACATGCAAACTCGTGGCTGTCATCCTGATAAACAGATTTTCTTAAAGGAAACTCTAAACCAGAGCCAGACTTACTTTCCTGAGCTGAGGGAGGGGAAATAAAGAAGCAGGCATGATTGATTTCCCGCTAGCGGGAGCGATCTGGCCCCAGACGTCACGAGCATCCCTCCAACCCTAGTCCAACGTCTCCTGTGCCCGACCGCCTAGCTACAAGGGGCCGGGCTATGGGTTAGACTCGTCCCCGTTCATGCTCTTCAGCCAATACCTGAGAGAATCAGAAGGAGGCAGAGCTACAGTGAGGACCAAACCCCGCCCTTCGCTCCCTCTTAGCTAATCGTTGCCAGCTGGGTGTGGACTTCGCTGCTGACCCCACCTCCGCCGCTCTGGGTAATTTAGAGCCGCGCGCCGGGCGGGAATGTAAGATGGCGGAGTAGCAACGCAAAGCGTTTAGTATTGAGTCTCTGACCGACTTCGGTTCCCGTCTCTGCAGCATCCGTGATCGCTTAGCGGAGTGCTTAGGGTAGTTGGCCAGGATGCCGAATATCAAAATCTTCAGCGGCAGCTCCCACCAGGATTTATCTCAGAAAATTGCTGACCGCCTGGGCCTGGAGCTAGGCAAGGTGGTGACGAAGAAATTCAGCAACCAGGAGACCTGGTAAGGACCAAGTTGGGACCCCTACTAGACCTCACCTGCACAGGCGGCGGAGGACAGGAGGGATGGGGTCGCCGCTCGAACTCAGACTGGGGGAGGAGGGAGAGGGTGCAGCTCTGTGACTAGCGTACCCCACGGGCTGTTTCCGTTATTTTACCTCTCGCGCGAGGGTCACGTTCATTCTTACCATGCCGTGGGGTGGAGTCAAAAGATGGAGCGTGAGGCGAAGCTTCTGCATTTGAGGGCAAGGGCTGGGGGACCCAATAGATAGTGGCTGCATAGAGCGACGAGAGGGGATCGACGCTTAGGCAGGGCGGTAGGGACACGTGGCTTGGCTTTGCTGTTGAGCCACCCAGGCTGGACAGGGTTGCTTCAGCTCTTGGACTAGCTTGCATTTAGAGAGCCTACCTGCGTACTGAGCTCTCCTGGTCTTTCTTCTCCTAGAGTCCAAGAAGCAGCTTTTTAATTCGAAATGGTGTTGGTCTGTTCGGCTTGGTGTTGAGAGAAACTGACATTATGTACTGCAGGCGCCAAAATTATTACGACTTCCCTTAGATCAGCAAGCGTTGGCTTTTCTCATCTTATGAATCATCCACCTGAGTAATCGGAGCCATAAATATACTTGATTGGTTAAAGTGATGCGTTGACTCTGCATCCTTGATAGCCAGCATCTCAGCTTGAGCCATCCAGAAAATCTTGGAAACCTCAATTCTGGAATCTTTGACCTTCCCCAGTGCAGCTAGTGGTACAGATAATGCAAAAGCGTATTTTTCAGTAACCGAGTCCATCCTGAACTTGGCTACTTCTTAAGCTCTGTGTAGGGAATTTAGGAAGCAATTTTATACCTGAATGTTAAAGATAATTGAGGACAGCTAATGTAGTGGAAGACCAGGATTGGACAGTGCATTGCATCTTGCATTTTTTCCATTGCCTTGCCAGTAAAACTTGCTTCCTTCCCTGACTTACACCCTCTACCGGCACCATGGGACTGTTTTAGAGATAACTTGGTTACCTGATTATTTCAGTGCCCCCTCCAGCTAAGTGTGGGATCTTTAGTTTCTGATAGGTATAATTTGTATTTTGTTGTTACCCTATCGATTAAATCAGGGCCCTGCCCACAATCTTACAGATCTGTTAAGGGGAAAGTTTTCACCTAATAATCGGATAAGAATATTTCGAATATTTTTTTCCTAAATGCTTTTGCTGACTTTTTTGCTTTCTTTGTACTGATTTCCAAGTGTAACTCCCCTTATCTCTTTTAGACCCAGCTGATAAAGTAATGTCATCGATAATGGACAGCTTCTTCCCGAATTATTGTGCTACTGATTGTGATGCAAATGATAGTGTAAACATTGCCATCTGTAACCAGGCAATACCTTAGTCAACAGAGGCTTACAAACTGCTGTCTTTAGATTTTTCCAAACCATTATGGCTCATGGGCCTTAATAAAGAATACAAAACAGGACTAGACTTTGTGATTGGCAATATAGTTAGGGGACAATAATGTTTTTCATTTAGAGGTTTTCTTTGGCCCCTGTGGATATTTAATCCTTTTCCTATGTGTCTAGGAAAAATGTGAAGGCTTGAAAGCTTTATTTTCTCCTTGTGTTAATCCTTCTGCCCTCTGCATAATGCAGTGCCCCAGAACCTGAAGATATATTGGGAGAGGAGAGGGGGAGGACAACTTAGTTTTTGACTGATTGATTTCTATTAAGTCCAACATGGATAATTGCTGACCGGTTAGATTTCCTTGTTTTTGGCTTTATCATTAACTTCTTGGTTCCTAGATATTCTGAAATCTTCATTGAACATAATCACAATTTTTTTTTTATGGAGTTCCCCCCATCTTTGTTTTTCCTACACTGAAGAAATGGTAACTGCTTCCTATAACTGCTCCCCCAGGTGACTCTTAGTTGATGCTTTCTTGAGCAGAGTAGCTTTTCTTCTAACATAAGGATCATCCTTGGCTGTCCGGTTATTTAGGAAACACACACACACACACACAGAGGGGGTGGGTGTTAAAAGTGCTGAAATCAGAAAACTTGGATCTGAATCCTTAACCTTTCTTTGCCCCAGTAATCTGTAAAGTAGTACCTACCCATACAGTTATTATGAGGATTGAATGAGCTAGGAGTAAAGTTCTTAGGATCTTGTCCAAAACATAAGTACAACAATAAATGTTGACAAGAAGGGGTGGTGATGGTATTGCAGAAAATGTGGAAAATGTAGAACACAGAAGGGAGAAGATATGCCTCTTAATTTCACCACCTGACATAAATGTCACATTATCATTTCTGACTCCCCAGATATTTGTGTAAGATACACTTTTTCAAGAATGTTTAATACATTTATAGCTCTCTTCACTTAGCAATGTATTTTGAACAGTTTCTCCCTTTAATACTTAGTATATATGATTTTCTTTTTTTTATTATTAAATATTTTAATTTATTTTTTAGAGATGAGGTCTCACTATGTTGCCCAGGCTGGAGTCCAATAGCTACTCACAGGCACAATCATAGCACACTGCATGCGCAAACTCCCAGGCTCAAGTGATCTGCCTGCCTCTGCCTCTCAAGTAGTTGAGAATAGAGGCACGTACCACTGAGGTGGGCTAGTTTATGTTATTTTAAATAGCTATATAGTCTTACCTTATGATTATGCCATAGTTTTATATAACCAAATTCTTTTTTTTTTTTTTGAGACGGAGTCTCGCACTGTCACCCGGGCTGGAGTGCAATGGCGTGATCTCGGGGGTCACTGCAACCTCTGCCTCCCAGGTTCAAGCAGTTCTCCTGCCTCAGCCCCACCGAGTACCTGGGATTACAGGCACCTGCCACCATGCCCGTCTAATTTTTCGTATTTTTAGTAGAAACAGGGTTTCACTATATTGGCCAGGCTGGTCTTGAACTCCTGACCTCGTGATCCGCCCGCCTCGGCCTCCCAAAGTGCTGGGATTACAGGCGTGAGCCACCGCACCCAGCTTATATAACCAAATTCTTACTGGACATTTCTAGTTTTTGATCTAATGCTTTTATATGAAAATCCATGAACATAAATCTTTGACCATTTCTGATTATTTCCTTAAAATAAATCCCTAGGAAGGTAATTATTAGGTTAAAGGGTAGATACCATTTTTCAGGCTTTTGATACCTATTGCCAGATTACTCCCCAGTAATGTGTCTCGTCAGCAATAATACAATATTAACAATATTTATGTATTTATTTTTTGAGATGAGTTTCACTCTTGTTGACCAGGAGTGCAGTGGTGCGATCTCAGCTCACTGCAACCTCTGCCACTCAGGTTCAAGCAGTTCTTCTGCCTCAGCCTCCTGAATAGCTGGAATTACAGGCATGCGCCACCACACCCGGCTAATATTTTGTAGTTTTAGTAGAGACGGGGTTTCACCATGTTGGCCAGGCTGGTTTCAAACTCCTGACCTCAGGTGATTCCCCTACCTCGGCCTCCCAAAGTGCTGGGATTATAGGCATGAGCTACTGCACCCAGCCATAATATTTAATGTATAGTGAATGCCTAACATGTGCTAGTTTCCCTGCTAAGCATTTAGTATACATTGTGTTTAATCCCCTTAAAACTGTTATGAGGAATAACTCTTACTGTCCCTATTTTACAGAGAAGGGAACTACAGTAAGATGCAGAGTAACTTGCCCAGCTCTGGGTATTATTGTTCTTTTAAATTGTTGCTGACAAGATCTCTCACCTGGCTTTAAAAAAAACTTTTAGATATTCTAAAATTTTGACTCTATTTTCTTCAATATTTGTAAATAACTTTAGTTTATTTGGTTATTCTGTACTAGCTGAGAGGAGGAAGACTTGAACTTTGGTTGCCTGGGGTTTTCCTGAGAGCTGTATTTTCTGGTTGTGGTTAGTTCATCCCATGTATTTTGCACTTGCCAGTATCTCCATAATCTAAATTCTTCAGATTTTCTTAAGAATACTATCCACCTTGTAGATTCACTTTGGGTGTTTCTTGACATTCCATGTCAATTGGATACACTTATGCCTGACCTTAAAGGAAAGGGAAAAGAGAAGCTAGTTTTCTCACTTATTGGACAGACATAGCCAGTCTTCTGGCCTCACCAAAACAGCTGAGAGAATGATTGGCCCAAAGCCATTTGGAGAACACTCCATTAACTAGAGGGAGAGAACAAGGAGTATTACTCTCTAAATTGCTGAACTAGGGTTTTCCACTTAATAGATTATGTTAGGACCAAACAGGTTTTAGGCACAAGTGTTCTTCTCAATCACTGCCATAACTTAGAAGAAACCATAAGAATAAGGTTAAGATTTTTAGAGGACTTCTTGAACCAAGCTGTATAATCGGAGTGCAATTCATGGACTCTTTAAGACTTTGTCAAACAAAGTCTGTATGTTATAGTACTACTATAGGGAAACATTGGTCTTAATAAGTGAAATTAGAATTATACACAGTAAAACAAGGCAGTATCACGTAGTTTACTTGCACCACCTTATTTTATTTATGTATTTTCTTTCTAAGCTTCTCTATTTTTGTTTTGTTTTTGTAAGATCTTTTCAAAAGCACCACATTTTTTAAACAGTTAAATAACCTTTTCAAGTTATTAGATACATGCCTTATAACAAATATCCTTCTATGCGGAAGGTAGCTTTTAATTTTAAAAAGTTTGGCTTTGAGAAATAGCTGAGCTGTTGGTTGATTATTAAGTGATATAATAACAAAAATGGTACTAGCGATTGTGTTGGGTGGTGAGCTGATAAGTGATTTTTATTTATTTTATATTTTTTGTTTGATAAGTGATTTATAAAAAAATATTATTCAAGCCTTATGTGATGTTAGAATATGTATATTTTAAAAATAATCACCTTGTCTGGGTGCGGCGGCTCACACCTGCAATTCCAGCACTTTGGTAGGCCGAGGCAGGCGGATCACCTGAGGTCAGGAGTTTGAGACCAGCCTGGCCAATGTGGCGAAACCCTGTCTCTACTAAAAATACAAAACTTAGCCGGGTGTGGTGGCACACACCTGTAGTCCCAGCTACTTGGGAGACTGAGGCAGGAGAATCGCTTGAACCCGGGAGGCAAAGGTTGCAGTGAGCAGAGATCACACCATTGCACTCCAGCCTGGGTGACAGAGTGAGATTCCGTCTCAAAAAAATCAATCAATAAATAAAATAATAATCTCTACTAAAGCTATATATTAGATGCCCTTTGATGTTTTAATTAGCAGTGATAATTTAATTTTTAAATAATATCTCACCTGCTTTCAAGAAAGGATTTGAAGTATGTTTGATAATCACAAGTACAAACTGTTTGTTAAGGTAGGTATCAGAAGCCTTACAGAACCATGGACTACAGTAATTGTGGCAGCAATTTGGCATAAAACAATTACTAAAGTTTAGTGTTACTTTTTATTTTATTTATTTATTTATTTATTTGAGACGGAGTCTGGAGCGTCTCCCAGGCTGGAGTGCAGTGGCGCGATCTTGGCTCACTGCAAGCCCTGCCTCTTGGGTTCACACCATTCTCCTGCCTCAGCCTCCCAAGTAGCTGAGACTACAGGTGCCCGCCACCACGCCCGGCAAATTTTTTTTTTTTTTTTTTAAGTAGAGACGGGGTTTCACCGTGTTAACCAGGATGGTCGTGTTAACCAGGATGGTCTCGATCTCCTGACCTCAGGTGATCTGCCCGTCTCCGCCTCCCAAAGTGCTGGAATTACAGGCATGAGCCACCCTGCCCCTCCTAGTGTTACTTTTTTTAAATTGTATCCCTTGGCTTCCTGACAGCCAGAGGGTTAAAGGCATATGCAATGGATTATGTGGTTTTTATTTTCATAAAGTTATTTAGAAATTTCCAGGCACAAAATCCTAAGAATTTTATGGGTGAGACCTCTAAATAGTGATATCGAGTAACATCATGCACAATATAGCAATTTTGTGGGTATTTTTTATATTGACTGATAGTTGAGGCATTTGTAAAGGGAGATAAGCCGCTGTGGTCTAAGAATGTTGTTTTCTGGTCTTACTTGATAATGATAAAGGTTTAAAAACATAGCGGAATAGCTTGTCCCTTATACTGTCTAATATCAATTGTCAAACTACGTTTGTTCATTTCTTCTCCAACTTTTAATCAAACATCCTGACTCTGGCAAGTGAATGTCTGAAGCACAGATGGTATTCTGTGTTCTTGACTGAAACAAGAGCCATAAGCTTCTGATACATGTTTGGAAATCAGTATGCCTGCCTGACTTTTATTTTCCTCCAGGGAAATGGATATTTTGGTCAAGGAGCTGGTATATGGAGAATGAATGCGAGCAGGATTAAAATTTTCTGAGGTTTTTTTTTTTTTTTTTTTTTTGAGACAGGTTCTCACTCTATCACCCAGGCTGGAATACAGTGGCATTATCATGGCTCCTAACTCCTGGGCTGAAGCAATCCTCTCACCTCAGTCTCCCCAGTAGCTGCGATCACAGGCACTTGCCACCATGCCTGACTAATTTTTAAGTTGTTTTGTAGAGAGGAGGTCTCTTTATGTTGCCCAGGCTGGCCTCAAACTCTTGGGCTCAAGTGATCCTCCTGCGTCTGCCTCCCAACCACAGAGTTGTTCAACATAAAACATAAAAGTGATTCTTTCAGCTTGACATCTCTCAAAGGGCAGAGCTAGTAGTAAAGAAAGATCTGGGCCAGGCACGGTGGTTTACACCTGTAATCCCAGCACTTTGGGAGGCCAAGGCAGGCAGATCACGAGGTCAAGAGATCGAGACCATCCTGGCCAACATGGTGAAACCCCGTCTCTACTGAAAATACAAAAAATTAGCTGGGTGCGGTGGCGTGCGCCTGTAGTCCCAGCTACTCAGGAGGCTGAGGCAGGAGAATCACTTGAACCCAGGAGGTGGAGGTTGCAGTGAGCCAAGATCGTGCCACTGCACTCCAACCTGGCAACAGAGCGAGACTCTGTCTCAAAAAAAAAAAGACCTGAAAAAGTCCCAAAAGTCCCTTGAAATGACCACTGCCTGTTTTTTTTGTTTTGTTTGAGACGGAGTCCCGCTCTGTCACCCAGGCTGGAGTGCAGTGGCTTCATCTTCGCATACTGTAACCTCCACCTCCCAGGTTCAAGCAATTCTCCTGCCTCAGTAGCTCAGTCCCCCGAGTAGCTGGGACTACAGATGCACATCCCCACGCCTAATTTTTGTGTGTTTTGGTAGAGACAGGGTTTTGCCATGTTGCCAAGGTTGGTCTTGAAATTGGGAGCTCAGGCAGTCTGCCTGCCTTGGCCTCCCAAAGTGCTGGGATTACAGGCATGAGCTACTGCGTCCAGTCTTAAAAAAGGTTTATCCTGAACTAGTGCATTTTCTTTTTTGTTCTGGCTGCCAGGAATCTCAGCTTCCCTGTTTTTAATGGGTTTCTAGTTTGATTTTTTTTTTTCACTTGCTTTTATTTTTCTTGCTTTACAATATAAACTAACCCCATTTGTCTTTTCTTGCTTTTGAGATGAGGGTCTTCCTGTGTTGTCCAGGCTAGACTTGAACTCCTGGGCTCAAGCAATCCTCCTGCTTCAGCCTCCTGAGCAGCTGGGATTACAGGCGTGTGCCACCACTCCCAGCTCCCTTTCATCTTGGGTTAGAAAGGAATAAATAAATAATTATCTCCTACGTCAGCTTCTTCTGGCAATAGAATTGCCTCTGCCAGTTTTCATATAAGTCCCTTTTGGAATTCTCCTTGATGTTTTGTTTGGGGAGAGAAGGGTGGGTAAAAGTGATCGTGACAGAAATAGGACAGTAGGTGGTTCCTGAAGCCACACAGAAGATAGTGCTTAGAGTGAGATAGAAGTATGGATCTTTTATTTTTTTATTATTATTATTATTTTTTTTGAGATGGAGTCTCGCTCTGTCTCCCAGGCTGGAGTGCAGTGGTGCGATCTCGGCTCACTGCAAGCTCCGCCTCCCGGGTTCACGCCATTCTCCTGCCTCAGCCTCCCGAGTAGCTGGGACTACAGGCGCCCGCCACCGCGCCTGGCTAATTTTTTGTATTTTTAGTAGAGACGGGGTTTCACCGTGTTAGCCAGAATGGTCTCGATCTCCTGACCTCGTGATCCACCCTTCTCGGCCTCCCAAAGTGCTGGGATTACAGGCGTGAGCCACCGCGCCTGGCAGATCTTTTATTTAATAACTCTATTGCCTTTTGATTTGAACTGAAGTTTTTCTCTTGTTCAGTAGGTATTGTCAGCCATTCTGATCTACTTGTCTATATACACACATACTCCCCTACCTCACCTAGAGGATTAATTGGGAATATAGTGTTGTTTGAGGTATCACTAAAGTGATTTTTAAAATTTTTTAAATTATTTTCTTTTTTTTCAAACCTGGTGAACAGGAAGAGGTGATTTTTTTTTCTAGATGATAGGTTTTTCTTGGTAGAGACCCAAATATGGGTATTGAAACTTTTGTGGTAAAATATAGCCCTACTTCATACTTAGAGTAAATCCCTATAGAGTTACTTAGTAATTGAACCAGAGTACAGTTAACACAGAATGACGGCAAGGACCACATTTTATTCACCATTGTTTCCCTAGCACCTAGTACAGTGATGAGCATATGAACATTTAGTATTTACTGGGTAAATTGCCAATACGGTAGAGGTGGTACTGTCTTCTGTTAAAGTGTTATTATAGAACGGTAGTGATTCACTCCTTATGATATTTCTACTGTTTTTTTTTTTTTTTGGCTTTTTGTGGACTCTGTAACAGTAACAGGTGATGCATCAAATTTTATATACATCACATGTACCTATATGAAATGAGATACAGGCCACCTGCTAAAATTGTGGTCCAGTTATTTGTAAGTACTTTAGACTAACATGTGCCAACCATTTCATGAATCTTTTTCATGTATGTCACATGGTAACAGTAGAAAATATTACCATAGAAAATGATAACATTTGTATAGTACACTGGAGTAAACTAAGGCAGTGAACTGCTTCTGGTATAGAGGCTCCTTCAGAGGATCTCCTGAAGCCTGGGTGATCAATATCCACATGTAGCTGTAACTATTCACAGCATACTAGTAGGGAAGCTGTTCTTCTTAGACCTTATTTTCTATTGAAGTATAGTAAAGTCTTCCCTCAGTATCCACAGGGGATTGGTCCCAAGACCAAATCTGCAGATATGAAATAGTGTAATATATATACCTTCGCCTCCTGGGTTCAAGCAGTTTTCCTGCCTCAGCCTCCTGAGTAGCTGGGACTACAGGCACCTGCCACCACACCCAGCTAATTTTTTTTTTTTTTTTTTTTTTTGAGACGGAGTCTCACTCTATTGCCCAGGCTGGAGTGCAGTGGCGTGATCTCGGCTCACCACAACCTCTGCCTCCCGGGTTCAAGTGATTCTCCTGTCTCAGCCTCCCTGGTAGCTGGGACTATAGGCGCGTGCCACCATGCACAGCTAATTTTTATGCCTTTAGTATAGACGGGGTTTCACTATGTTGGCCAGGCTGGTCTTAAACTCCTGACCTCAGGTGATCCACCCGTCTCGGCCTCCTAAAGTGCTGGGATTACAGGTGTGACCCACCACACCCGGACTGATTTTTGTATTTTTAGTAGAAATGGGGTTTCACCATGTTGACCAGGCTGGTCTTGAACTCCTGACCTCAGGTGATCCACCCACCACAGCCTCCCAAAGTGCTGGGATTATAGGTATGAGCCATCGCGCCTGGCCGTATGAAATAATCTATGCACATGTTCCCTTATACTTTATTTTTATTTATTTATTTTTTGTAGAGATGGGGTCTCACTGTATTGCCCAGGCTGGTTTCGAACTCCTGGGCTCAAATGATCCTCCTTTTACCCTGTCCCGCCCTCCCCAAAGTGCTGAGCCATGATGCCAGGCCCTCCCATATATTTTATTTTATTTTGTTTCATTTTATTTTATTTTATTTTATTTTATTTTAGACATAGAGTCTCACTCTGTCACCCAAGCTGGAGTGCAGTGGTGTGATCTCAGCTCACTGCAACCTCTGCCTCCTGAGTTCCAGCGATTCTCATTCCTCAGCCTCCCGAGTAGCTGGGACTACAGGCACCTGCCACCATGCCCGGCTAATTTTTGTTTTTTTTAGTAGAGATACATGGTTTTGCCATGTTGGCCAGGCTGGTCTCGAACTCCTGACTTCAAGTGATCCACCTACCTTGGCCTTCCAAAGTGCTGGGATTATAGGCATGAGCCACTGTGCCCAGCCCCGCCATATACTTTAAATCATCTCTAGATTACTTATAATACTTAATACAATATAAATACTATGTAAATAGTTGTTATACTGTATTTAGAAAATAGTGACAAAAAATCTGTACATGTTCAATACAGGTGCAATTTTTTTTCCAAATATTTTGAATCCACACTTGGTTGAATCCATAGATGTGGACCCTATGGATATGGAGGTCTGACAATACAGTGGTTTAAAATCTATTTCATGTTGTCCTTCTTTCCTCATTGTAGTGTGGAAATTGGTGAAAGTGTACGTGGAGAGGATGTCTACATCGTTCAGAGTGGTTGTGGTGAAATCAATGACAATTTAATGGAGCTTTTGATCATGATTAATGCCTGCAAGATTGCTTCAGCCAGCCGGGTTACTGCAGTCATCCCATGCTTCCCTTATGCCCGGCAGGATAAGAAAGATAAGGTAGGAGCAGAATCTTTTTTTTTTTTTTTTTTTTTTTTTTTTTTGAGACAGAGTCTCACTCTGCCGCCCAGGCTGGAGTGCAGTGGCGTGATCTTGGCTCACTGCAAGCTCCGCCTCCCGGGTTCACGCCATTCTCCTGCCTCAGCCTCCCGAGTAGCTGGGACTACAGGCGCCCGCCACCTCGCCCGGCTAGTTTTTTTGTATTTTTTAGTAGAGACGGGGTTTCACCGTGTCAGCCAGGATGGTCTCGATCTCCTGACCTCGTGATCCGCCCGTCTCGGCCTCCCAAAGTGCTGGGATTACAGGCTTGAGCCACTGCACCCGGCCTGGAGCAGATTCTTATTTTTTGAGCAGAGGAAGCAGGAGCACTTGCCCCAGATCACAAATAAATTCCAAAATTATCAAATATATATTTAGGGGGAATTTTAAAAATCACCTTTTCTTAGGTATTACCCTATCTTCAAAACAATAGAAATATAATTGGTTTGTATAAAGCAACACATTTGTAGTCTGTGTTTTATTACAGTGATACATATATAACTTTCAGTTAGCTCACTGGTATTTTTAATTGTATCAGTAAGACTAAGCACCAACTCCTCTGGAGTACTGGAGTATACTTTAAAATTATGGTAGATCCTTTCAAAGTGTAAGATTGGGATCCTAGTTGTGACCTCTTCATAAAACTTGAAGTCTGTTACATGAATACTTGATCTGATAGACAGATAGATAGATAGATAGATAGATAGATAGATAGATAGATAAACTATATATATATCTTACTTTATCTGGTATATTAGAGGATAAGGCATATACATAAAACTTTGCAAGTCTATTGTAATTAATGCCCAATTTTACATACAATGCCTCGAAGAAGGTCAGATATTTTTATTCCAACAGAGTATAAAGTAAAGGGCATGGGCCGGGCGCAGTGGCTCATGCCTGTAATCCTAGCACTTTGGGAGGCCGAGGCAGGAGGAGTGCCTGAGCTCAGGAGTTTCAAGACCAGCATGGGCAACACTGTGAAATCCCATCTCTACTAAAATACAAAAGAAATTAGCCGGGCGTGGCGCTGTGCGCCTGTAGTCCCAGCTACTTGGGAGGCAGAGGCAGGAGAATTGTTTGAACCTGGGAGGTGGAGGTTGCAGTGAGCTGAGATGATGCCATTGCACTCCAGCCTGGGCGATAGAGCACAACTGTCTCTACAAAAAAAAAAAAAAGTAAAGGGCATGGACTTTGCTATTTTACAGTGCGGCAAGTATGTTTTATTTGAGGAGTTCATAGTTGTTGGAAAGTTGACCACCAGATGAGTAAGTAGTGATGTAATTTACAAAGGAAACTATAATATCTATTCTGTGATATATCTTCAAACCCTGACATGTTAGGTGTTAAAGGTTTACATATGTATGTGTTGAAAGAGATTTTAATAAAATTATTTTTTAAAGTCTGCCTAGTTTGAATAATTGAGCATTGGAAACACTTGAATAGGATGAAAATGTGTATATTAAATTAAGAAAATAAAAGTTAGGAAGGTATTTTCTTTATTGATAAGTGTATCCTGATTTGGAAAAGTGATGTTCCACTTAATATTTGTTCTGAATTATGATCCACTTAAAGTCAATGGCCATGTCTCCTTCTATGAATTTCTGGGTACCATAGTGCCTTTAACATAGTAGGTACACAATAAATACTTTCTTGAGCAAATGAATTGTTTTTCAAATTGGCTTTTTGGTTTTTCTTTTCTTTCCTCCCCTCCATTTAGAGCCGGGCACCAATCTCAGCCAAGCTTGTTGCAAATATGCTATCTGTAGCAGGTGCAGATCATATTATCACCATGGACCTACATGCTTCTCAAATTCAGGTATCAGTGGAAGCTAAATATTGGTGTTTGAAAGGTGGGAGGAAAAGACTGATGATGGTGAAGACCACAGAGAAGCCAAAAATTATGCCCAAGTACATCTGAAATAAACTAGATGTTAACAACATTTTAAATGTGTTCACCTTAAGCATACTTCATGATCTTAGTCATTTCAGGTGGTTAGATAGGGAGGCAGTCTAGTTTTATGGCAAGAGCATAGGCTTTGGGATCAGAACTACTTTGAATAAAGGCTCTGGTATTTACTAGCTTTGTAAGCTTGGGAAGGTTACTTAATTTCTCTGAACATATACTTTTTCATTATTGTGAGTATAAAACATTAAATTCATATTATAATGCCTGGCCCATGACAGGTACTCATAGATAGGAGCTGTTATTGTTAATTATTATCATTCTTATTCCCCTTTAATATTCATGGAGTGCAGTGGCATCATCTTGGCTCACTGCAACCTCTGCCTCCTCGGTTCAAGTGGTTCTCCTGCCTCAGCCTCCCAGGTAGCTGGGATTACAGGCACCCGACACCAGGCCCAGCTAACTTTTTTGTACTTTTAGTAGAGATGGGGTTTCACCATGTTGGCCAGGCTGGTCTCGAACTCCTGACCTCAAGTGATCTGCCCACCACAGCCTCCCAAAGTGCTGTGATTACAGGCATGAGCCACTGTGCCTGGCCTCATGGTCTTAAATTTAGAGCCACAGATATTGGAGCCTGCTTTCTAGCATAAACCCAAAGTAAGGGGGGTGGAATACCACCTTTATTTTATATTTTTTCAAAGATATTTTTCAAATCATCATTTCAAGCTTATGGGAATTCAATGAGGTACATTGGATAGGGACTGTATTCCTTTTATGAAAAGGAATGACTTAATTGAGAAATACAACTAATTTGTATCACCTGGAATTAGAACACAGCTCTCCTGATTTCTAATTATTCATTGTGACCATTTATTATAAGTAGCTTCCGTTAAGTTTATATACCATAGCATCTCTAACTGGTTTATCCATTAGCTTTTACTCCTTAATGAATCAGTCCAACATTTAGTGGCATAAAGCAGTATTTACTAATTCACTGAGTCTGCATGTTGACTTGGCAGTTCTTAATGGTTTTTTCTGGACTTAGCCATTCTTTACAAAGGCTCACTTACGTTCCTATGTTCAGTTGTGGGTTGACTAAGGGCTGACTTTGTTGATCTTGGCTGGGATCTCTCACATAGCCCAGATTCAGGGAGGCTTTTATAATCTACCACACTGGACCTGCCTTCCCATCGGTTTGAATGTTGCAGTAAGACATTCCCTGAGCGAGTTACTACTTTGTGTTTGCCACTTATAAATGGAAGAGAAGTAAAGTGAAGCAAAACTGATCCAGCTTCTTTCTACAGGGCTTTTTTGATATCCCAGTAGACAATTTGTATGCAGAGCCGGCTGTCCTAAAGTGGATAAGGGAGAATATCTCTGAGTGGAGGAACTGCACTATTGTCTCACCTGATGCTGGTGGAGCTAAGAGGTATGGTTGAAATTAGTATTGTTCCCAATGTACTGGGAAAATCTTTCAGATGGTTGTGTCACAAAGTGATGTTTTTCTATCCAAGTGGCAGTTTTTAAGTATTTTTGAATGGATATAAGTAGCTAGCACATGGGTTGAATATAGTTTTACCCTCTCCTCTTTTACTGTCCTGAGTTACTACTTGGAAGACAAGACAGAAAAGGGGTCCTAAATCATCATATTATGGACTTGACTATAACTTATGAGTAACTTGGCACTACAGAGCTAGCAATACAGCTATAAACCTTTTGGGAAGGGTAGAAAATGTGGTTTTCTAATGAATAGCAGCTGCTATTGAACCACGTATTGGTGGACAAATTCGCTTTTACACTCCGCTTACAATGCTGTTGGTTAGATCATTTTGATCCTTGGGATTAAAATATTAAGCAGGAAGGAAAGTAAAGCGTGATATTTTTATTTAAAGCCAAGATCTTAACATTTTAAACAAACTGATTGCCAGGGATTGCCAGTTACAGTGCTTTGCAGCTCACATGGTGCAGAGTAAGAGCTCTTGATTTCCTTAGTGGATTACTCGTTAGTAATGCATTCAAAAGTGTGACACATGTTCTTCTTCTTGTGGAAATAGAGTGAAAAGCTACAAAACACAGATGATTAGGAAGAGCTAATTCAGAACTTTCTGAAAGCCATTCAAATCTTCAATGACTGTTTCTCAACAACCTCTTTTATTTCAGTAACTTCAACAGAACCGATAAGCTGAGAACTTGAGTTCTGTTATCCAGCCAGATATATGGCTTGGTGAGTCCCATGTAATTGCTAGTTACCATCTGTAAAGCTAGAGACAGCCTAAGAAACATCCCCACAGCTAGTAGTTGTCATATTTAATTTGTTGGTCATTATTTTCATATCTTTCTATGGGACTTAGAAAATAGTCACATTTGAAATAGGCAGGATTTTCTTTCCAAAGGTGGGTATAGGAAAACTGCCTTTAGTAGACAACTTATTGCTACCTGATTTGTTTTTTTCATTATCATTGTCTTATAGTGATGGAGTATTTTCCAATTGGGTGTCTATCACTTCAGTCTTGGCAGGGTTTGGGGAGTAGGTAGAGATTCCTGTGTGATTTTCATTTGTACAGTAGTTCTCTCGTGAAAAGGTGTAGAGAGTTACTTTTTCTAGCCCTTTTGATGCGTTGTTGGTCACTGAATTTGTTGACCTTTGAGTATGTTTGGTTTGGGATACTTGAACTAATTGATCATGAATTTGCCTTGGATAAGTAATCATTCCAAGCAAATTGGTTACCATTAATGTTATGTGCTTATGCAGTAGTAGTGGAGAGTACAGGGTATGGTTGGTTTAGATCAAGGTACAAACGTTACCTAGATTATGGTTCAAACCTTATTATGTGGTCACAGGTTCTCACTTATCCAGCAAAAACTCATGTTACCATAGTCATAAGAGAAACAGGACAAAATGCTATAGTTTGTTCAGTTCTACATTAAAAAACAGGACAAATCCCCAAGCATGGGCTGCTTCACACATGACGGAGATGGCACAGTGGAGCACGGACAGGCATGCCACTGGGCAGCTCACTGTCATTTACACTGAATAGATTTTTGTTTGAATTATGTGGTACTTTGTCAAAAGACAAATTTTTCTTCTATCCCACCTTCTAGTCTGGTTTATTTTCTCTTGTAATAAGAAAAATAAGAATTCTCTTTGATTAGAAGATACTTTGGACCGAATGATGAGATGTCCAGCTTGTCTGGGTAATTGGTATAACTTTCTGTCTAGCAATTGTAAAAGAAACTCCCAAGCTTGGTGTCCAGGTACAGTTGACGGTGACAGTTGATGGATGTTTTGCGAACAGCACTGAGGGAAGTGATGAGGGCACAGTCATTGGAACAGGCTGGATGCTGCTCCTCTCCTGCCAGTCAGGTTCTCTTCTCAACACATCCCCAGTCACGGGTCTTCCATGATGGGAATTGGGACAGTCTGTGTACTCCTGGCATTATTTAATTCTTTCCTCATTCCTTCTACTGCCAATCCATTAAATAAACATGCGTGTCTTAGCGTTATACTGCTTCCCAGGACTGGTGAGGGTGTCTGTCCTCTACCCAGAATGAATACTCATCTAAGTTTGATCAGTACATTCATAAGCTTCTGTTGAGATATGGAGGCATTGGTTTATAAAACCCAGTTTGTGGTATTTGCCTATGAGAAGTCAATGATAGTTGCTTGCTTTCTTCCAGCCCTGGGAACTATTGGTTTCATGGAGTATTCTCCTCCCCAAAACAAGCTCATTCTTTAGTCCTTTTTTTTTTTTTTTTGAGACGGAGTCTCGCTTTGTTGCGTAGGCTGGAGTACAGTGGTGCTATCTCAGCTCACTGCAAGCTCCACCTCCCGGGTTCATGCCATTCTCCTGCCTCAGCCTCCTGAGTATCTGGGAGTACAGGTGCCCGCCACCATGCCCAGCTAATTTTTTGTATTTTTAGTAGAGATGGGGTGTCACTGTGTTAGCCAGGATGGTCTTGATCTCCTGACCTTGTGATCCACCCACCTCGGCCTCCCAAAGTGCTGGGATTACAGGCGTGAGCCACCGCACCAGCCTCTTTAGTCCATTTCTTTTGTCTTAGAAGCCACACATACATATGAACACCCTCTGTTTTGCAGAGTGACCTCCATTGCAGACAGGCTGAATGTGGACTTTGCCTTGATTCACAAAGAGCGGAAGAAGGCCAATGAAGTGGACCGCATGGTGCTTGTGGGAGATGTGAAGGATCGGGTGGCCATCCTTGTGGATGATATGGCTGACACTTGTGGCACAATCTGCCATGCAGCTGACAAGTAAGTGTGGATTGATGGGGCTGGTAGTTAGAAGGAAAAAGCTAGCAATTGCTGTCTGAATGTCTTCAGCCTGCTGATTCCTTTTGGAACCAAATTGAGGGGATAAGTAACTTTGGGAGATTTTTTATCACCCAAGGCTTAGATTATAATACATAGAAATTGTTGAGTACTCTTATTTTTTTTTCAGATTTTCTTAGTTTTTTTTTTTTTGAATTTATGTTGTACTAAGCTATATATAACAAAATTTGCCATTTAACTATTTTAAGTGTACAGTTCAATGACATTAACTATATTCACAATGTTAGACAACCATCGCCTGATTACCAAAGTTTTTTGATCACCCTGAGTATTCTACATGCGATTGCTTTTTGTTTTAATGAATTAAAGTAAAAATCCTGAGCAGACAGGCATGTGTGCTCGTATTTATATTTTACCTAAGCTGGAACCCTTGGTCTTACTTCTCGACTGTTTTACCGGCTGCTACTTTTGTTCATATTACTTCTTTTTTTCACTCTAATCCTGTGACAGGTTAATGTTTATGTTACTTGTCATCTCTTGCCTGCACTGTTCTAAACTGCCTCCCCACTCTGTTCTCCATTGCCAGACACCATTCTCTCACCTCCCCACTCCATCTATCCATGCTTGCTAATCTTCTTGCAACTGAGGTTTGATCCCATCACTCTTTAATATTTTAAGTGGCCCCTCATTACTTACAATCCAAGCCACTATGAGTAGCATTGTTTCTTAGAATGGTATTTTTACTTTTATTTTTATTTTGAGACATGGTCTTACTCTGTTACCCAGGCTAGAGTGTAGTAGTACAATTATGGCTCACTGCAGTCTTGAAATCTTAGGCTCAAGAAATCTTCCTGTCTCAGATTCCTGAGTAGTTGGGACTACAGGCACGTGCCACCACACCTGGGTAATTATTTATTATTATTATTTTTTGTAGAGACGGAGTCCCACTATGTTGCTCAGGCTGTCCTTGAACTCCTGGGCTCAAGCAGTTCTCCCACCTCAGCCTCCCAAAGTGCTGGGATTTCAGCTGTGAGCCACAGCACCCAGCCCTGAGAAGGGTTTTTTTAAACTTTCTTGTATCTGTGCCTTGCACAGTGCCTGGCACATAATAAGGTGCTAAAAACAAAATTGGGGTGCTGAATGATTCTTGGTTTGGGATCCTGGAGTAAACATTCATAAAACCCATTTCATCCTTGTGCAAGTAAGGGAATACTAGTTGCTATAACAGATCAACTCCCTAACATGATAGTTTCCTTTTTGTCCATGGCACACTCCAATGCAAGTGTTCTTGTTGGACTCATTTTTTCTAAGCAATAGTTAGGAACTCTTTCAATCTTTGGTGCTGTATCTTTAACATGGGGCTTCCAAGATTACCTTGGAAGACATTTCAATTTTGGCCAGCCAGAAAAGGAAAAGGACACAGAGGATTACCCCTGGAAGATTTTTGTAAGTCCAACCAAAAACTGGTGTACACTGTGTCTGCCCACATTTTAACAGCCAGAATTAAGCCACATGGCCACACTGAACTATATGAGGGAGGCTGGGAAATGTAGTTCAGCTGTGTGCCCAGAAAGAAGAGGAAGTAGATTTTGTTGAGTGCAGCAGTCTGTGCCAGAGTCCTTCTACACTAATTCAGACCCATTCAGATAAGTTCTTAGTGCAGTTCTTTCTTGATATGGACTGAATTGTGTCCTCCCCAAATTCATGTATGTTGAGGCCTAACCCCAATGTGATGGTATTTGGAGTTACCTGAGGGGCACATATTTAGGATTAGATGAGGTCACTAGGGCAGAGCCCTTACAATGGGATGAATGCCCTTACAAGAAGAGAATACTGGAGAACTGGCCAGCATTTCCCCATGCGCACACGTGCTCGTGCACACACACACTCACACAAAGAGGTCATCTGAGCACACAGCAAGGTGGTGGCCACCTACAAGCCAAGAGAAAAGGCCTCAGCATGAAACCTACTTTGTCTGCACCTTGATCTTGGACTTTAAGCCTCCAGAACTATGAAAAATTTGTTTCTGTTATTTAAGCCACCCATTCTATGGTATTTTCTTTTCCTTAAAATTTTTTTCCCCTAACCCACTGTGCCTTATAATATTTTTTTTATTTTTTATTTTTTTCATATGGTATTTTGTTATAGAAGCCTAAGCAGGCTAATATACTCCTCTCTGACTAAAATTCTGCAATGACAAGTAAGATGAATCCAACTTTTTTTTCCCTCTAGACTTCTCTCAGCTGGAGCCACCAGAGTTTATGCCATCTTGACTCATGGAATCTTCTCCGGTCCGGCTATTTCTCGCATCAACAATGCATGCTTTGAGGCAGTAGTAGTCACCAATACCATACCTCAGGAGGACAAGATGAAGCATTGCTCCAAAATACAGGTGAGGATGAGATTTGTGCAAAACAAGACTTTTCTAAGTGTTTAGGTCTCTAGATTCTGAAGATATCTTTCTTTGATCTGAAGGATTTAGTCTTGTCATCAGAATTTGTGATCTAAAAGTTAAAAATCACCTGTTTCTTCCCCCCACCCTTTTTTTTTCTTTTCAAACTGCCAAGCCTTGGGAAAATCACCTGTTTAAAAGTTTAAATTGCTAGACCTCAGAATCTTTGGAAGATGGAGCCTAAGATTCTACATTTTAACAGGCTCTCCCAGTGATTCTGATGCAAATTAAAGTTTTCAAGTTCATACTTTACAGTATGTGTTTGTCCAACTCTTAACTATCGGCCCCTGTAGATATAACGTGAAACCTTTAAACTAATTATACGCTTCTGCCAACTTTAGTGTTTCTCAGTGTGCTCTGGACCTAAGGTTCTTATTAAAATGATGTAGATTCCTTTGCTCCATCTAAGACCTATAAAACCAGAGGTCCTGGAACCAGTATTTTAAAGTAATTCCCCAAGTAATTGTTAGACACTAAAGTTTGAGTGCTCTTGCACTAAAAGAACAAGGCCTTGCCTAATTAAAAATGTTTACATTAATCTATGAGCTTTTTGAAATTAATATGTGTAATTGGAGGATTATCGTCATTCTTTTTATTTTTTCTTTTTGAGAAGGGGTCTTGCTCTGTTGCCCAGGCTGGAGTGCAGTGGCGCAATCAAAGCTCACTACAGCCGCAACTTCGCAGGCTCAGGCAGTCATCCCGTCTCAGCCTCCCAAGTAGCTGGGATCACAGGCATGTACCACCATGCCCAGCTAATTTTTTTGATATTATGTGTAGAGACGGGGTCTCCCTATGTTGCCCAGGCTGGTCTCAAACTCCTAGCCTCAAGCTATCCTCCTGTGTCAGCCTCCCAAAGTGCTGAGATTACAGGTGATTTTGTTTTTTTTTTTTGAGACGGCGTTTTTTGTGATGGAGCTCTCGTTGCCCAGGCTGGAGTGCAATGGCGCGATCTCGGCTCACTGCAACCTCTGCCTCCTGGGTTCAAGCGAGTCTCCTGCCTCAGCCTCCCGAGTAGCTGGGATTACAGGCATGCGCCACCATGCCCGACTAATTTTGTATTTTTAGTAGAGATGGGGTTTCTCCATGTTGTTTAGGCTGGTCTCGAATTCCTGACCTCAGGTGATCCGTCCACCTCGGCCTCCCAAAGTGCTGGGATTATAGGCATGAGCCACTGTGCCCAGCCTATTCATAAGGATTTTAAAATGCGAACCCACCACCATTTTTTTTTAGACAGGGTCTCACTCTGTTGCCTAAGCTGGAGTGCAGTGGCCTGATCTTGACTCACTGCAGCCTCAAACTCCCAGGCTCAAGCGATCCTCCTACCTTAGCCTCCCAAGCAGCTGGGACTGCAGGCATACACCACCACCACACCTGGCTAATTTTTGTTTTATTGTAGAGACAGAGTTTCACCATGTTGCCCATGCTGGTCTCAACTCCTGGGTTCAAGTGATCCTCCCACCTTGGCCTCCCAAAGTGCTGTGATTACAGGTGTGAGCCACAATGCCCAGCCATTTTGATGAACCAGAGTCAGCGTTTTTTCTCCATTAGCATTTTGACTCTTTCCTAAGTGGCTATCTGTTTTGTTTTGTTGTTTTGAGACAGAGTCTCGCTCTGTCACTCAGGCTGGAGTGCAGTGGCACAATCTTGGCTCACCGCAACCTCCACCTCCCGGGTTCAAGCAATTCTCATGCCTCAGCCTCCCGAGTAGCTGGGATTATAGGCGTACACCACCATGCTTGGTTAATTTTTATATTTTTAGTAGAGATGGGGTTTCATCATGTTGGCCAGGCTAGTCTCCAACTCCTGGCCTCAAGTGATCTGCCCACCTTGGCCTCCCAAAGTGCCAGGATTAACAGGTGTGAGCAACTGTGCCCAGCCCTAAGTGGCTATCTTAAAAATGTTATGAAGAATAGCTGAGTGCAGCTTCATGACAGGGAAACAGCACAGTGTTGTAGTTTTAAGAGGAAGGGCACTTGCTTGGCTGCTCATCAGTGTCTGCAAATTGGCCAGTCATCTCTGACCATATGATATTAACCTGATTTCCTTTCCTGCCTTTCTAGGTGATTGACATCTCTATGATCCTTGCAGAAGCCATCAGGAGAACTCACAATGGAGAATCCGTTTCTTACCTATTCAGCCATGTCCCTTTATAATAGAGTAACTTCTGAGGCTTTTTGAGAATAAAATCCACCCCACCCCTTGTTTCCCCTTGGTATTTGATGACAAATTCAGCAGAAGACCCGACTTGCTCCAGTGTAGCTTTCTACATCCCACATCAGGTATATTAGAGCTTGTCCGAATTGGGGAAAGACGGATTGAGATTAACTGCTGGGACTTCCTACCTGCATTATCTCATTCTGGCTTCCTTGATAATTCTGTGAGCCTTGCAGCTTTAACTGTAGCTCAGCTGCTGCAAGATTTCAGACTTTTGAGGATGTTGTGTGAGGGTGTTTGACTGTAATTGGAGAAGCTTAGACTACTTTGCATGTAAATGCTTCAGTGTTTTCTTTGTTGAGAACAACTAGCAACAAAAGCAACCCATGTGTGACCAGTTCTCCCCAAGGTCTATGCTAAATTATAGCAAGAGCCCTGGGCAACCCCAAACCTAGTTCTGATAGCTGAGCATCCTGTAAGGCAGGAGCAGACAGCTCGGCTTGAGCAGACATTGGGTGGGGGGTGGGGGGTGGTTGAGGGGGGAGGCAGCACAGTGCAGCAAATGTTTCTTGGGAGGAAGAAGCCTGATCCATCGCCATCTGCTTGACTATGTAGCTTGGAGTCTCCTTTGTACAACTATCCCTTTCGATTTGGCTTTACCTTCATCTATCTTGATCCTTTCCTGGCCACATATCCTCTTGGGCCCAAATGAACATTGTACCATAGTCTTCTGGAAAGCAAACATGCTTCCTGCTATGTAATTGCTAACATTTACATTAGATGATGTGTTGTAGTTTGATCTTCCTTAGCCTACTGCCGCTGAGTCAGTAGGTTTTAGGTGGTATCGTAGTGCCTTTTGATTAATTTAAGTATTTAATTTTCATCTTCATTTGGATCTATTTGGCCTCTCAAATGAACTGAGATTCCTGTTAAAGATTGATGTTATTGTCTCTTGTAGAGGAAACTAATAAAGTGTGTGTACCTGTGTGATTTAGGGTCTGTATCATAATCTATACTGATCTCTCTGCTGAAAGTTTGGTTTAGATAGATGTCTCACTGTCCAATGATAGCTCTTATTTGTTTCCAAACTACATTAGCTTCATTGTTAAGGCAAGAGAAGACATTGGCAGCAGATTTATTCAACTGTAAGACTAAGATGTCTGGAGTTTACTGAGAATGTGATAGGGTGTAATTCTGTGCAGTATACCTAAATTATAGCATGTATAATGTCTGCTGGATTTCTAGTTCTTATTCCTGAAGATCCAAATTAGGTATTTTCTTATGGGAGGAGAGTTTCTGTGATTTATTCATTTTGAACTAATTTTGCCAAATGTGATCATTTCCCTCCATTCATCAGTAATTGACATATGTTTGGCATTTACTTTCTTTCTTTCTTTTTTTCTTTCTTTTTTTTTTTTTTTTGAGATAGAGTTTCGCTCTTGCCCAGGCTGGAGTGCAATGGCACAATCTTGGCTCACTGCAACCTCCGCCTCCGGGGTTCAAGCAATTCTCTTGCCTCAGCCTCCTGAGTAGCTGGAATTTACAGGCATGTGCCACCACGCCCACCTAATTTTATATTTTTAGTAGACATGGGGTTTCTCCATGTTGTTCAGGCTGGTCTTGAACTCCTGACTTCAGGTGATCTGCCAGCCTCAGCCTCCCAAAGTGCTGGGATTACAGGCATGAGCCACCGTGCCCGGCTGGGCATTTACTTTCATCCCTTCTAAATAATAACTATTTTGAGAAGGTAAATGTACAAAATTTAAGGATGAATTATTGTGCATTCCAAAATTTTGAGTTTCTTTTTTTTTTCTTTCTCTTTTCTTTTTTTCTTTCCTTTCTTTTCTTTTCCTTTCTTTTACTTTTCTTTCCTTTCTTTCTTTCTTTCTTTCTTTCTTTCTTTCTTTCTTTCTTTCTTTCTTTCTTTCTCTTTCTCTTTCTCTTTCTCTTTCTCTTTCTCTCTTTGTCTGTCTGTCTGTCTTGTCTTTCATCTTTCTGTTGCTCTGTCACCCAGGCTGGAGTGCAGTGGCTCGATCTTGGCTCACTGCAACCTCCACCTCCTGGGTTCAAGTGATTCTCCTGCCTCAGCCTTGAGAGGGATTACAGGTTATCTGGGATTACACGTGTGCACTATCACACCTGGCTAATTTTTGTATTTTTAGTAGAGACAGTGTTTTGCCATGTTGCTCAGGCTGGTCTCAAACTCCTGGCCTCAAGTGATCCGCCCACCTCAGCCTCGCAAAGTGCTCGGATTACAGGCGTGAGCCACCATGGCGGCCTTAAGTGAGTTTCTTGGCCCATCATCAAATAAGGGTGCTCTTTTACTTTGGGAAGCTACATGGCTCCAGAGCTTCATGAAGAGTGCTTCCTTATTTGTGAAGCCCAAGTCTACTTTTGTTTATTTTGTTTTTGCTTTGGTTGGATATCGGGATTTCTACTTTACAACTAGCTCTTTGACAAAAGTGATTCAGGAGGGACTAAAGTATATTATGAAATGTGCGCCTCTAACCCTCTAGACCTCTTTAATCTCAGATCTTTGCTCTGGGGGAAGCTGATGTGAAGCACCAATGCCTTCACTTGCTCATCATGCTATTTCCTAAAGTATTGAATCAGTGGGTCAGGTCTCATTGTTACAGAATATTCTGACATTAAGATCTCTCTTGTGGGCCCTTTTGGGTAATTCATTTCTTAGGATGAGCTTTTGAGATTATTCAAAAAAAGGCCCAGTCCCCAACTTTGATCCCTTTCAAAGCAGTTCCATTTTTTGTTTTTGTTTTTTGAGACCGAGTACCGCTCTGTTGCCCAGGCTGGAGTGCAGTGGTGCGATCTTGACTCACTGCAACCTCCGCCTCCCGGGTTCATGCAATTCTCCTGCCTTAGCCTCCCAAGTAGCTGGTGAATTTTTATATTTTTAGTAGAGATGGGGTTTCACCATGTTGTCCAGGCTGGTCTCGAACTCTTGACCTCAGGTGATCCACCTGCCTCGGCCTCCCAAAGCGCTGGGATTTCAGCTGTGAGCCACGATGCCTAGCCTCAAAGCAGTTCTTGACTGTGGGGATAGTAGCAGAAGCAGACCTGCCAGGGCATGAGGAGGAGGCAGCACCAAAGCTAAGTGGAGTTGCAGCGAGCACAGTTGACAAGAAACTCTAGTTGTGATAGCTACACGATTGCCCTTGAACACCTGTCTGAAGACTGGAGGTACAGACTAACATAAGGGTAGCAGGCTGCCTTTATTTCCTGACCTAATGTAATGGCTGCTTTTCACACATAGAATGTGTTTACTCAACATCTCTATGAGTGGTGGTCCCTAGGGCAGTAATGCAAAGCTTCCTCCCCTCAGCCTCACTTCAAGTTTTTGTAAGGGAGGTACCTCCAATAACCAGATTCCCTTCTAGAGGCCTCTTCGTCCTCCCCCACAACTGAGAACTAGTAAGGATGAGATGGCAGGAGGGCATGGCAATAGGAAAATGATGCTTTTCTGGGATTTCAGGCTTTTTATGATTTTAATGCCTTCAGGTTGTTAAGGGCAACGTGTGATTAATATACAAGTTAACACTTATAGCAGAAAACACTTGGTATCCAAATCTGGAAAGAAGACCAGGACTAGCAGTCCCAACTTACATGAAAAAAATCTTTTATAGAGGCACCAACTTAGGGAGCTGCTGAGCTTTTTCTCTGGTCCTGAGGATGCAGGAGGTGAGGGGGTATGACATAGAATGGATGCTGCTATTTGAAACAAGTGGCTTCTGTCTTGGCAATGGTGGTTTAAAAGCAAGGGTGCTACAGCCAGATTCCCCCTCTGCTTTGCCTCCACTGTGTTTGGAGGCTTGTTTTTCTCTTGCAGATCTTTTTTTTTTTTTGAGACAGAGTCTCACTCTGTCACCCAGGCTGGAGTGCAGTGGCGCGATCTCGGCTCACTGCAAGCTCCGCCTCCCGGGTTTACGCCATTCTCCTGCCTCAGCCTCCCGAGTAGCTGGGACTACAGGCGCCCGCCACCGCACCCGGCTAATTTTTTGTATTTTTAGTAGAGACAGGGTTTCACCGTGGTCTTGATCTCCCGACCTTGTGATCCGCCCGCCTCGGCCTCCCAAAGTGCTGGGATTACAGGCGTGAGCCACCATGCCCGGCATATAAAGTTATTTTTTAAAACAAATGTTCAGTTCTAGGAGCCAGGAAATAAATAAATAAATAAATAAATAAATAAATAAATAAATAATAAAATAGTGCGTGGGTGCGGTGGCTCACACCTGTAATCCCAGCACTTTGGTAGGCTGAGGCAGGAATGAGCCTGAGACTTAAAAACCTGCCCATGTGGGTGTGGCTCCTCCTTCCCTAGTCCTCACTGCTCATGGGCTACTGTATGCCCACTCCTTGGTCTACTGTCCCCCCCCGACCCCATGCCCTAAGGAAAACCAGAGACTCTCCACTGACAGTCATACTTCTCTCCCCATCCTTCCCCTTTCCTGAGCTTTTCTTCCCCAATATATTCATTCCTCCAATAGCTCAGCTGCCAGCTATAAAAAATAAGGGGAAGGTTATTTTGAAGCTAAAATAGCTGAAACTGTACAGGGTGACAATAGGCCCTATTCCCTCAGCCCCACTATGTTTTTTTTTGTTGTTGTTGTAGTTGTTTTCTGACTGGCTCAAGATTTTATCTTCTTAGCCAAGTCCCCACCCCTCCCCCGTTTGGCGTGTCCACTAACTGCTGTGGCTGGGTTCTTGTTGCTTCACCCATAGAGTTGCCGTGAGCTCACTCGTATGGTGTGGCTCTGATTCAGGGTTTGAATATAAAACAAAACAGGCCAGCCAGGTCTGACCAATCCATTCCTCCTGGGCAATACGCTGAGCAGAGATTTTCCCGCTTGTAAGCAGCCCGGAGCCACACAGCCCAATTTTAGTCATCGCCCTCAAAGTTCTTGAGGTAGAGCCTCTAATGATAACAATGGGTGGAGACTTTGTGGTGTGGGAGGGGCTGCAGCGAGGCAGAGGAGGAGCAAGGTGACGGGAGGGCTTCCCCGGCTAAAGCCTCATCCCAGCCTTCCCTAGGACTGGCTGCAGAACTGCCTCCTGGCTGAGGACACCCCCTCCACGCGCACACACTTGCTTCCTTTCCTGCCGCAGCCACCTGGCTCACAGGGCCTGTCGCTGCTGCCCATCTGCCACTAGGGGGCGCCTAGCAGAGAGGATGGAGGGAAGGGGCACCCAGGGCAACAGGACTGGGGGCTCCAGCAGTGCGAGGAGCGGCAGCCGAAGCACCTGTCGGTCCTCCTGGCTCCCTCTTCCCCTGTATGGCCGCTGCAACCAGGGGACAACACAGTGCCTAGTCCACACTCATTCAGCAGGAATGTGTGCATGCCCTAAGGGCATAGCTCAGACAGGAATGTGTGCATGCCCTAAGGGCATAGCTCAGTCATTTTCACACACCAAGCAACTGTGCTAGACGCTAGGAATGCAGAAGCGGCCTGACAAGGTTCTTGACCCAGAGATGCACTTGATCTAGGGGAAGAAACAGATAGGGTAATTACAATGTGGTATGATAAGTACTATGATAAGGGAAGAACAAAATGCTATGGGAGCATGGGGGTTGGCGGGGGGGCACCTAAGCCAGCCTTGGGAGTCAGGAAACACTTCCTGGAGAAAAATACTTTGACTTTTGAAGTAGTTGACTAGAAGTTGGCCAAAGAGTGAGTGAAGAGAAGGGTGTTTCAGCCAGGCAGGATAGCACGTTTACCTGGACACCCCAAAGGTAGTGGCGTGTGTGTGTGTGTGTGTGTGTGTGTGTGTTTATTTTCAGGTAGGATGAAGAGCCGTGATGAGGGGTGGGCTGGTGAGACTAGATCATAAGGGACTGTATAAGGAGAGTGTACACATGTCTGTTGTCCCTGCATACTTATTACCAGCACCCCCCTTCACTCTCAAAAGGGTCCTGATTTTGGTGGTAAATTATACAGGAACCCTACTTGTAAGACACACTAGGGAGTTTGAATTTTATCCTAGGAGCGAAGAGGAGCCATTAAGCATTTTAAACAGGGCATCAACAGGATGAGATTTCGATTTTAAAATAGACTGGCAGTAATGTGAAGAATGGGTTGGGAAGGGGCAAGTGTAGAGGAAGGAGTTTGGTTAGGAAGCTGTGCATTGCCCAAGTGGGAGAGGAAGGCGGCTGAGGTGAGAAAAGTGCTGGTGGGATGGAAGAACAATTTACAGTATATTTTGGAGGAAAATTCAAGAGAAGTTGGTGATGTTTCAATGTAGGGATTGAGGGAGAGGGAGGAGTCAAGGACAACTTCCATTTTTCTGGCCTGAGTGACTGGTGGATGCTGGTACTGAGCAGCACAGGAGATGAGGCTGAAGTTCAGGAACTGCTAAGTTTAAGGTGCCTGAGGGACCTCACCAGGAGGACTGAACAGGCAGCCATTGAAGGTAGCAGAGGTTTTGATCATCAATGCATTTTTGCCCAAATGCTATCTTCAGATAGTCAAGAAGCTGAAGCAATGGGGCTATAAACTAGGCCAGCCTTAAATATCCTGGTGTTTGTCTTGAGAGGACAGGGACACAGTAGGAGAGGTTATGGAATAGAAGGAAAGCTAGGGAACAATGAAGAAATTAAGTGTATTAAATGCAGAAGATATAAATTTGGGTTATGGGATATCTAAAGGAGAAAGATAAATAGAAGCCAACAAAGAAGGCTCTAGTGCCTGTAATCCCAGCTACTCAGGAGGCTGAGCTGGAAGGAATGCTTGAACCCAGAAGTTCAAATCCAGCCTGGGCAACACAATGAGACCCTGTCTCCTTCTTAAAAAGACTTTAAACTTTAGAGTCTAAAGGAAAAAAAAAATGAGTCTTTTAACAATTATAGATATTTTACAACAGCATCACAGAAAATTTGGGAGATGTGTGTAAGAAGCCTCACCCATAACCTGGTGACCTTCTTACTGGTAGATGGTGGTCAAATCAACATTCCTGTAGATCTTCTGATACCACCCCAGCAAGGAAGGGGAGGCTCGCCTTATTACGGCCTAGGAGGGGTGGAAGTCCAGCCTCTCCACGTGGTCTCCATTGACACCACTGGAGGCAGGATATTGTTACCACTCAGCGGGGATGAGAGTCCCAGCTCCCTACTTGGACTTCTCTGACACCCACTCTAGCAGGGGCTACAGGTGGGTGCCTCATTACAACCTGGCAAAGGTTGAAGTCCCTGCTCTCCACTCAGGCTTTGCTGGTGGGGTGCGGGGGGCCACAGTTTTCCTTGTGGCGTGTAGCTACAACGGAGTGATCAGCATTTAAAACGTTCTGTCTTTCTAGGCTGCCCTTTTTCTGGTCCTTCGCCGAGAGACAGAAGACTTTGTTTTGGTCTACACCCATTGGCATTTCCATGTTGTCAGCTTCTTCAGCTCCAAGTCAGGGATATAGGAGGCAAAAAGCACACCCAAAAAAGAAAAAAAGTGAAAACCCAAGGAACTCACCACAAGGAACTACTCTATCTTCCTAGAATGCTATATACCTCTAAAAAAGCAGACAGTGCACAATCCATACATTTATAGTTAAGCTGGGTGCGGTGGCTCATGCCTATAATCCCAGCATTTTGGGAGCTGAGGCGGGAGGATCACTTGAGCCCAGGAGTTCAAGACCAGCTTGGACAACATAGTGAGACCCCATCTCTACAAAAAATTTTTAAAAATTAGCCAGGTGTGGTGACATGTGCCTATGGTCCCAGCTACTTAGGAGGCTGAGCTGGGAGGATTGCTTGAGCCCAGGAGGTTGAGGCTGCAGTGAGCTGAGATCATGATACTGCACTACAGCCTTGGTGACAGAGCAAGACCCTATCTCAAAAAAAAAAAAAAAAAAAAAAAATTATAGCTCAATGAATTTTCAGACACTGAATATACCTGTCATCCAGATAAAAAACCAGAAGTCCCCTCTTGTCCCCTTT
Organism: Macaca fascicularis; assembly: GCF_037993035.2. Lineage (NCBI taxonomy): Eukaryota > Metazoa > Chordata > Mammalia > Primates > Cercopithecidae > Macaca > Macaca fascicularis. The sequence continues at coordinate 114,225,268 of NC_088395.1, forward strand.
CAGCCACTACTTTACTACACACAAGAGTAATCATTGCCTCTATAGCATTTACCTGGCCTGCGTAGCAGAGGGCACTGACAGCTTGAGACCTACTCTGGCTCAAAGTTATTTCCAGACTGTGTGTGTGCATATGGGTTCTTGCACATCTGACAGTCTGACTTCCTGACCTAGGCACCTTAGGTTGGAAAGTTCTTCACAGACCTTGATTCAAATTTGAATTACATTAATTCCCAGAAGTGCAATGTAGTGGTTAAGAGTATGGGATTTGGAGTTGAACCTGATTTCAAATCCCAGCTCTATAACTTCTTGGCTGTATGATCTATAGCAAGGTAATAACAGCACTGACCTCAGCGTGATGTTGTGAGATTTAGGAGAAACAACTCAGGCTGGGCATGGTGGCTCAGGCTTGTAATCCTAGCTCTTTGGGAGGCAGAGGCAGGAGAATTGCTTGAGGCCAGGAGTTTGAGACCAGCTTGGGCAACATAGTAAGAGCCTGTCTCTACAAAATATATGTTTTTAATTATCCAGGCAAGGTGGTGCACACTTTAGTCCCAGCTACTCAGGAGGCTAAGGTGGGAGGATCGCTTGACCCTACGAGCTGAAGGCTGCAGTGAGCCATGATCGTGCCACTGCACTTCAGCTTGGGCAACAGAGTTAGACCCTGAGAAAGAAAGAAAAAGGAAGGAAGGAAAGGGAAGGAAGGAAGGAAGGGAGGAAGGAGGGAAGGAGAAGGAAGAAAGAAGAAGGAAGGAAGGAAGGAAGGAAGGAAGGAAGGAAGGAGGGAGAAGAAGGAAGGAAGGAAGGAGAAGAAAAAAAGAAGGAAGGAAGGAAGGGAGAAGAAGGAAGGAGAAAGGAAGGAAGGAAGTAGGAACAAAGTAAAGCAGAGAGAGAGAGAGAGATGAAGGGAGGGAAGAATTACTCATGTGGTGAAGGATGAAGTGAACAGTGGTGCTTGGCATATAAGCCAGCCCTCAATCAAGGGTAAGTGTTACTATCCTTATTATTAAGGCTACTGTGAACACTAAATAATATAAATTATGTAAATTACCTGATAAGGTTCCTGGCACTGTTCCCTTCCTTCCTCCCTTCAGGGGAGGACTAGGGAGTAAGTACTTTTTATGTTTGTTCTCCTGGGTTTAAGGGAGGGAAGGAAAAGCTCCAGGGAGGAGAGTGGCTGTACTGTAGGTGGTGTCCTTCTCAGTACTTCCTGGGAGTATGCGGCGTGACAGCTCCCACCGCCTCTCTCTGCCTCCCTTTGTGCCCCTACTCAGGACTCCATCAGCAAAGGCCTGGATGGAGCAGAAAGCAATGCTGATGGTAAAGCTAGCCCCTCTCTACGGATTGAGGTTCACTTGGCCCCATAGCGTGAACACTATTCTACTTCCCTCTCAGTATGGTGGAGTAAGGGCCCTGGAGAGTTCTGGGCTAGCACAGGTGCACGTCCTAGCTTGGCCTCTGTGAGGCCTTTCTTCTCTTTGGCAAATGCCACTGACTGCTGTGCCCAGGCCTGCCTCAGTGAAGTCCCCAGATGGCTCCCAGTACCCCAATTTGAGGGTTGCTGGGAGAGCTTGTCACCAAATGCCCAAATACAGTTTGAGATAACCTTCATTTTCAAACTATGTCACATTTCTGTGAGGATACAGTATCTTGAAATTAAACAGATGTAGGGCATTACAGTTCCCCAAAGTTTTGGGATCAGCTACTCTCATAATTGAATGTAATTTATGAACTCCTGATCCACCTTGTTCCTCTGCAGAGAAATTTGCTACAGCCTCTAGATTTATGGAATTGTCCTTCTCTCTGCAGACAGCAGAGGGCCTCATTAGCACAAACTCAATGTCACTGGCAAATATACAGGAAGGAAAGTTTGCCAAGGTTCTAGAAGCACAGCAAAACTTTGATTAACAGAAATGGGCAAGAAAATTGGCCAGTCAGCTTAATTCCCTTAAAAAAAACCCTGGATTTCCTGAGTTAACAGGGGTTGAGCAGAAGCTTCTTATTGTTCCACGCTTTGTGGTCGAAAATTCATCCAAAATTCCCAAATCCTCTTTGCTCCCTCAGCTGGTAATAGAGATCCTGGGTAGTTGCCAGATTTAGAAAATAAAAATACAGGCCAGGCGCAGTGGCTCACACCTGTAATCCCAACATTTTGGGAGGCTGAGGTGGGTGGATCAATTGAGGTCAGGAGTTCGAGACCAGCCTGGCCAACATGATGAAACCCCGTCTATATTAAAAATACAAAAATTAGCCAGGCATGGTGACACATGCCTGTAATCCCAGTTACTCAGGAGGCTGAGGTGGGAGAATCACTTGAACTTGGGGGGCAGAAGTTGCAGTGAGCCGAGATCACACGACTGCACTCCAGCCTGGGTGCAGTCTCAAAAATAAAATCCATCTCAAAAAAATAAAAAAAAAAAAGACCAGGTGCAGTGGATGATGCCTGTAATCCCAGCACTTTGGGAGGCTGAGGCGGGCAGATCACCTAAGGTCGGGAGTTCAAGACCAGCCTGACCAACATAGAGAAACCCCGTCTCTACTAAAAATACAAAAAAAAAAAAAAATTAGCCGGGCATGGTGGTGCATCCCTGTAATCCCAGTTACTTGGGAGGCTGAGGCAGGAGAATCGCTTGAACCCAGGAGACAGAGGTTGCAGTGAGCCGAGATCGCGCCATTGCACTCCAGCCTGGGCAAACAAGAGCAAAACTCAGTCTCAAAAAAAAAAAAAAAAATTAGCTGGGCATAGTGGCAGATGCCTATAGTCCCAGCTACTCAGGAGGCTGAGGCAGGAGAATCGCTTGAACCTGGGAGGCAGAGGTTTCAGTGAGCTCAGATCACACCACTGCACACCAGCCTGGGTGACAGAGTGAGGCTCAGTCTCAAAAAAAAAAAAAAAAAATTTTTTTTAAATAAAAATACAGCATGTCAGATAACAGGTCTGGACATTATATATTGAAAAACCATAAGACTCTGAAAGATGGAGAGAAGGCAGATCCAGTAGAGACCTCAGGACCTCAGGAAGTGAGTTCCCCGGGTTTTCTTTTTGCCTCACATATCCCAGACTGGGTGCTAGAGAGACTGGCTACCCAGAAACTCCAGTGGGTACAGACAAAAAAAGCCCCAACAAAATCTGCCTCTCTCTAGGGAAAGGACCAGGCAAGAGGCAGCCGATCAAGACAAAACTTTTAGACAATAACCAAACACCACGAAGTCAACTGGCCCCACCCCACCCATGTCAGCAAGGGCCAAGTGGGAAGCCAGGTTGCAAGAAGGTATTTCCAATCCCCCACCAGGTTTCAGAAAAGGCCCACTACAGAGCTGGGATTTTCACTGCCACCAGATGTGAACAAAGCTATGCAATACTGGGGACATATACCAAAACAATCTTTGTTTTTCTGAGATTCAAATTCACCTGTGCATCCCGGTTTTGATCTGGCTGCCCTAATTGTGAGTGAATCTTGATTTTATGACTGAGGTCTGGCCACCATAAGATTTGTCAGTCTGAACACCAGTATCCCAGACAAGGAGATGGGGGAAAGTAAGTTGAAGAGGCTGAGCTGAGTGGGTAGTTCATGAGTAGTCCCTCCCATTGACAACTGCTTTCTTAAACTCCCCATAGCTGCTTGTTTTCTTCCTAATTGCTCATTTCTTTTAAATGCCAATCGCAGGAAGAAAACTAAGCAGTGTAAGTAATGTGTGTGCTCCAGGGAAACTGAGCTAATTGTCTATGAGGCACTTTATTGTGTGGATTAAATAAGATCATGTCAATGAAAGCCCCTTAGCATCCAGGAGTTGCTCAATAAATGTTACTTTCCTTCTTTCCTGAAACATCAAGGATAACTTTCAGACATCCTCAGCCTGGCTGTGGCTCAGAGAGAATATCCAGCTGACCTTCAGATCCCTGAATGCCATTATTATCTTAGTAACCAATGCTTTTATTGAAAAAATAAGCCATGGTTAACAAAAATCCAGGCAGTACAAAATAGTATACGATGAAAAGGAAGTCTCTCTCCTACCCCAGGGCACAGTCCTCCACTTCCTCTCCCTAGAGGCAACCAGTTACCAATGTATTCTTCCAGAGGAGTTCCATGCATATGCATACCTATATATAACCCTCTCATTTCCCACCAATGTGAACATACTAGACACACTGTTCTGCATCTTCACATGCTACTTTTAGCTCCTAATTACCTGGCTGTGGTGGGATACAGGCAGTCGATCCTGAGGGTCCTTATGAAAAGCAGCCCTTTGAAACTTGTTGCTACTGCTATTGAAAGGATGTTGTCAAGGCTGTTGTTCATTGTATCCCACAGCATCCTCTCTGAGGACCCCTGGGAGGAATTCCTGTCTGATCTTAGTACTGAAAACACTTGCCCTTCTGAGCGATTCGTTTGTTTTTATCTTCTGGACATTGTGAATTGTGTAACAACAAGGTTTCCCCTTCCCTGTTGGCTGCTAGAAAGCTTTAGTTAGAGCCAACTTTTTGGCCCATCCTTCGTGGGAGCAGAGGTCTTTGTGGTATGTATCTGTAGCCTGATGCTTGGCTGTATTTTGTGTCCACCCTCCCCTGCTTTTCTATCTTTAATTTACACTGCCTTGATATACTTTGTGTGCCCTTGCAAGCCACCTGAAATCACTTCTGAAAAAAGGCAAAGTTGGAGTAATTAAATAACTGCCTGGCTCAGCGGCTCACTACCTTCGGTCTCCACCCACCCTCTCTTAACCCCCATCATATCCTCTCAGCAGCTTCCTGGAGCTCCCCGCTGGCCTGTCGGGCAATTACTCTCCCCTTCAACCTTTTGTCCTATCTGGCCCCTCATTGCTCTTGGGCCTTGCAGGGCCTCTACTGCTTTTCACTGCCCCCTCACCCCCCGGCCCGCATCCTCACCTCCATATGCATCGTGTGCAGCCCTCAGATGCTTGCTTTGATCATTCTGGGCTGAAAACTCAGGTCCTTGGCTACATGTTAAGACTGTTCTCTGTCCTTCCAAGGTTCAGTAATGCATGCTGCTAGAGCAGAGCCATCATAAAGGAAGGCTACCTCTCTGGACCAACCTGGGCAAAACTCCAGGGGCCGGGTGTGGTGGCTCACGCCTATAATCCCTACAGTTTGGGAGGCCAAGGTGGGTGGATCAACTTGAGGCCAAGAGTTGGAGACCAGCCTGGCCAACATGGTGAAACCGCATCTCTACTGAAAATACAAAAATTAGCTGGGCATGGTGGTGCACACCTGTAATCCCAACTACTCAGGAGGTTGAGGCAGGAGAATTACTTGAACCTGGGAGGCAGAGGTTGCTGTGAGCTGAGTGCCACTGCACTCCAGCCTGGGTGACAGAGTGAGACTCTGTCTCAAAGAAAAAAAAAAAAAAGAAAAAGAAAAAGGAAACAGAAAAAAGCTCCCGTGAGGCTGATGAGATGATGATGTATTGCATAGAGGAGGTGAATTTTTTGAAGGGAGCTGCATCCCAGGACAGCTAACCTTGTTTCCAAGGTGGAGAGCTTAGAGTCTGAAGGGCCAGGAAGGCAGAGTGGTCTCGAAAAAAGCATGAAGGCCCTACAGAAAAATTAGGGCATGCAAGTTCTGTCTGTTGCCCCACCTGCCACTGAGTGGCTAGGCAACATCACATAAGTCCTGTCTGTTCTCTGGACCATGTTTTTCTTTTTTGAGACGGAGTATAGCTCTGTCACCCAGGCTGGAGTGTGATGGCACAATTTCGGCTCACTGCAACCTCCACCTCCCAGATTCAACCAGTTCTCCTCCCTCAGTCTCCCGAGTAGCTGGGATTATAGGCATGCGCCACCATGCCGGGCTAATTTTTGTATTTTTAGTAGAGACCGAGTTTCACCATGTTGCTTAGGCTGGTCCCGTACTCCTGGCCTCAAGTGATCCACCAGCCTCGGCCTCCCAAAATGCTGAAATTACAGGCGTGAGCCATCATGCCTTGCCTTTTTTTAAACAAACAAACAAAAAAACCTAAGAGGGTTGTCTCTATGTTGTTCAAGCTGCAGTGCGGTGGCTGTTCGCAGTTGTGGTCATAGCACACTATAGCCTTAACCTCCTGGGCTCTAGCAATTCTCCCACCTCAGCCTCCAGAGTAGCTGGGACTACAGGTGTGAGCCATGGTGCCCAGCCTGCATTTCCTTTTGATGCCTCTGCAGCATTGTCCATTTCTCACTGCAGTTAGATGAAGTGACTCATAATAAATGTCATTTTACTGTTTTCCTGATAGTCCTATCTGAGCTGAACGTGCTCAGCAGTTAATAGTGGCCTTTTTACATGGAGTTGCTATTTTTGGTTTTAAATATAAATATGTTTGATTCAGAAACCCTTGAAACAAAGTATAGAAACAATAACAGCTGATTCTAATGATTCATACTTACTGGGTCTATATGTACCAGTCCTGTCCAAAGCACTTATTTATTTTGAGACCATTACAGTGCTGGGATTACAGGCGTGAGCCACCATGCCCAGCCTGTTCAAAGCACTTTAGATGGATTATCTCATTCTTCACAACATCCCAGTGAGGTTGGCACCATCATAATATGCACTTTATGAAGTCACAACCCAGATTCAAGATGTTCACTTTTTGTCATATTTACCCTAGATCCTTTTTTTTTTTTTTTTTTTTTTGAGACGGAGTCTCGCTCTGTTGCCAAGGCTGGAGTGCAGTGGTGCGATCTCAGCTCATTGCAACCTCCGCCTCCCAGGTTCAAGAAATTCTCTGCCTCAGCCTCCCAGGTAGCTGGGATTACAGGTGCCCGCCACCACGCATGGCTAGTTGTTTTTCTGTATTTTTAGTAGAGATGAGGTTTCATCATCTTGGCCAGGCTAGTCTTGACCTAGATCCTTTTTTAAAAAAAGAAGAAAGAAAACATTGCACACGGGCCGGGCGCGGTGGCTCAAGCCTGTAATCCCAGCACTTTGGGAGGCCGAGGCGGGTGGATCACGAGGTCAGGAGATCGAGACTATCCTGGCTAACATGGTGAAACCCCGTCTCTACTAAAAATACAAAAAACTAGCCGGGCGTGGTGGCGGGCGCCTGTAGTCTCAGCTACTTGGGAGGCTGAGGCGGGAGAATGGCGTGAACCCGGGAGGCGGAGCTTGCAGTGAGCCGAGATCACGCCACTGCACTCCAGCCTGGGAGACACAGCGAGACTCCGTCTCAAAAAAAAAAAAAAAAAAAAAAAAAAAAAGAAAACATTGCACACACGATTAGCATTCTCCCCATCCATTCCCCTTCTACCCTCCCCATTATCCTCAAGTTGGTAGTTGGTGAGGGTCCTTCCTGTGGTATGTTTTCCTATCTTTACTACATAGTGTATATCCATAAATATAATACTGATTTCTGAGGTTTTTTTGGCATCCATTATTTCTGATTTTTTTTTTTTTTTTTGAGACAAGGTCTCACTCTGTCACTCAGGCTGGAATGCAGTGATGTGATCTCAGCTCACTGCAACCTCCACCTCCCGGGTTCAAGCGATTCTTGTGCCTCAGCCTCCAGGGTAGCTGGGACTACAGGAGTGTACCACCACACCCAGCTAATTGTTGTATTTTTACTAAAGATAGTTTGGGTATGTTGACCAGGCTAGTCTCAAACCCCTGGCATCAAATGATCCACCTGCTTTGGCCTCCCAAAGTGCTGGGATTACAGGCGTGAGCCACCACTCCTAGCCCAATTTCTGAGGTTTTAAAATTTTTATACAAATGGTGCTATAATGTACATTTTTTTCTTTTTTTTTTTTTGAGACGGAGTCTCGCTCTGTTGCCCAGGCTGGAGCACAGTGGCCAGATCTCAGCTCACTGCAAGCTCCGCCTCCCGGGTTTACGCCATTCTCCTGCCTCAGCCTCCCGAGTAGCTGGGACTACAGGTGCCCGCCACCTTGCCTGGCTAGTTTTTATGTTTTTGGTTTTTTGTTTTTGTATTTTTTTAGTAGAGACGGGGTTTCACCGTGTTAGCCAGGATGGTCTCGATCTCCTGACCTTGTGATCCGCCCGTCTCGGCCTCCCAAAGTGCTGGGATTACAGGCTTGAGCCACCGTGCCCAGCCAATGTACATTTTTTTAAAATACAGGGTCTGTCACCCAAGCTGGAGTGCAACGGTGATGTTCGCAGCTTCGACTTCCCGGGCTCAAGTGATCCGCTCACCTCAGCTTCCCAAGTAGCTGGGACTACAGGCATGCACCACCACACCGGGCTAGATATTTTATTTTTTATAGAGGCGGAGTTTCCCTGTGTTTCCCAGGCTGATCTGGAACTCTTTGCCTCAAGCGGTCCTCCAACCTCGGCCTCAAAAGTGCTGGGATTACAGGAATGAGCCACTGCACTTGGCTGTGTATCTTTATTCACCACCATAACTGTCTTCCTTCCAACTCATCAGATCCCAGAGCTTCAGTGATTACCTATTGAATGACTGACTTGCCAATCTGTATCTACAAAGCCCCTATTTCTCCTGTGCTTCAGGGCTGTGTATCTATCTGCCTAACTGACACTCTGTCTGGACGTCTTATAGGTATCTCAGATTCAACCTGCCTCAAGCTGAACTTATTTCCACCCTCCTAAAACAAGACACAACTCTTAAAATAATTGTCTACATGCATGGCTTCAATGTTTCACTTCCCATTTACTTTTTTTTTTTTTGCCTCAGCCTCTTGTGTAGCTGGACCCAGGCATGAGCTACCGCACCTGGCTAATTGTTATTTTATTTTATGTATTGTAGAGACTGGGGGTCTCGCTATATTGCCCAGATTGGTTTTGAATTCCTGGCCTCAAGTGATCCTCTCACCTTGGCCTCCCAAAGCACCGGGATTATAGACATGAGCCACCACATCTGGCCACTCCTCTTTTTAATCTGTTCATTTTCAACCCATTCCAATCTAGCTTCCATCCCCATCATTTCACAAAAACTGTTCTTGTCAAGGTCCCTGGTTTCCTCCAGTTTACCAATCCCAGCGGTCAATTGTCTGTCCTTAACTTACTGTGCTTCTTAACACCATTTGTTCCACTGATCACTCAGTCCTTCTTGAAACTCTTTTCTTACTGGGCTTTTGGGACTCCTTCACACTTTCCTGGATTTCCTACCTCACTGGCTGCTGTTCCTCACTCTCCTTTGCCAAGCCCTTCTAATCATTCGGCTCTCTAAACGTTGCAATGACCCAGGACTTAGTCCTCAGATTCCCTCCTCTTCTCTACCTGCACTCAGTCCTCAGACAACCTCATTCAGTTTCATTGCTGATGAATCCTGATTCCCAGCACCACTCCACAACTCATCTCTCAACTCCAGACTCATACAGCCAACCACTTACATGACACTTCCACTTGGATGTCTCACTGATATCCCAAACGAATCTAGCCAAAACTGAACTCAAGTTTTGCCCAAATCAGACTTCCCCACCTTAGGAAATGACACTCAACTAGTGGCCTTAAGCAGTAAACCTAGAAGTTATCCTTGACATCTTCTCCCTTACCTCCTGCACCCCAATCCATTATTGCATCCTGCCAATTCTACTTCAACATAGGCCTATTCCCATCACTTCTCACCACTTCCATAGCTTTTGCCCCAGTCTAAGCCACCTCATTTTCTTTCCTGGAGTTCTCATTGGTTTCTCTGCCTTCAATCATGCCCTCTTATAATTCATTCTCCATATAACAGTCAGCTATATATTTAAGTCAAATATATCAACTCCCCTACTCCAAATTCTTTAACATATGCCCATTGTCCACAATAGAAATTTTAAAAATGGGGAGGCCGAGATGGGTGGATCACGAGGTCAGGAGATCGAGACCATCCTGGCTAACACGGTGAAACCCGTCTCTACTAAAAAATACAAAACACTAGGTGGGCGAGGTGGCGGGTGCCTGTAGTCCCAGCTACTCGGGAGGCTGAGGCAGGAGAATGGCGTAAACCCGGGAGGCGGAGCTTGCAGTGATCTGAGATCCAGCCACTGCACTCCAGCCTGGGCAACAGAGCGAGACTCCGTCTCAAAAAAAAAAAAAAAAATTTTAAAAACGTGTGTGGGTGGTGATTTTTTGAAACAGTGGGACTTTTTAAAAAGTCAAAAAAGGCTGGGTTCAGTGGTTCATGCCTGTAATCCCAGCACTTTGGGAGGCTGAGGCAGGACGGTCGCTTTGAGACCAGCCTGGGAAACATAGGGAGACTCCGCCTGTAAAAAAAATTTAAAAAAAATTAGCCGAGCATGGTGGTACATGGGTAGTCCCAGCTACTCATGAGGCTGAGGTGGGAGGATTGCTTGGGTTCAGGAGGTCAAGGCCGCAGTGAGCCGTGATGGTGCCACTGCACTCCAGCTTGGGTGACAGAGAGAGATCTTGTCTCAGAAGAAGTTTAAAAAAACAAAACAAAACAAATCAAAACCTTCTGACACAAGTAAAAGTGGAGTTATTCTGTTAGGCTGGTGCAAAAGTAATTGTGGGTGTTTTGGAGTGAAGTGTTGATCCTATAGCCCCATCTGCCCACTGTCCTCCTCGCTCCTGCCTCCACTCTCACCACCAGCAGCTACTGGGGTAGTTCCACAGAGGCAGCTCTGTGGAACTTTAGTGCTCTGGGAAGCTCAGCTGGAAAATCTCCAGGATAAAGTCCAAACTCTCACAAAAGAAAGAAAACAATAAAAACAATAGAAAAAGACTTCCCGAGCCAGGCATGGTGGCTCATGCCTGTAACCCCAACACTTAGGGAGGCCGAGGCAGGTGAATCACTTCAGGTCAGGAGTTCGAGACAAGCCTGGCCAACATGGCGAAACCCCATCTCTACTAAAAATACAGAAATTAGCCGGGCGTGGTGGCACATGCCTGTAATCCCAGCTACTTGGGAGGCTGAGGCAAGAGAATTGCTTGAACCTGGGAGGTAGAGGTTGCAGTGAGCTGAGATTGTTCCACTGCACTCCAGCCTGGGCTACAGAGACTCTGTCTCAAAAAAAGAAAAGAAAAGAAAAAGAAAAAGACTTCACCATGCTCTGGGTCCTGCCTTCCTGGCCTTGCATCATGCTACTCCTGCCTTGCTCCTTATGCTTTAGCTACAGCAAATCCTTGGCATCTCCCTCAGCACCCTAGAAGTTTTGACCCCCTGCACACAAGCTTCCTGTTCCCTGGGGGTGTGCCCTATCCTCTCTGCCAGGTGTTGGTCTGACAAACTGCTCTTTCAAGAGTCAAGACAAAAGTCAGCTCAGCACTGTCTCCGGGAAGTAGTATTCCCTGACTCCTCTTGGAATAATTGGTGGCATTGTGGGAGGTGGCTGCTCCTCCTCTTTCTTCCTCCTCTTCTTCCTCCTCTTCTTCCTCCTCCTCCTTCCTCCTTCCTCCTCCTTTTTTTTTTTATTTTTTGAGATGGAGTTCCACTCTCATCACCCAGGCTGGAGTGCAATGGCGCGATCTCTGCTCACCGCAACCTCCGCCTCCTGGGTTCAAGCAATTCTCCTGCCTCAGCCTCCTGAGTAGCTGGGATTACAGGTATCCGCCAGCACACCCAGCTAATTTTTGTATTTTAGTAGAGATGGGATTTCACCATGTTGCCCAGGCTGGTCATGAACTCCTGACCTCAGGTGATCCACCCACCTTGGCCTCCCAAAGTGCTGGGATTACAGGCGTGAGTCACTGCGTCTGGCCAGTGGGAGGTTTTTTCAAACTCAGAGTGCTCAGAGCATTGCATTATTTTGGCCTGGGTGCCTCGAGGACAGCTATCTTATTTTGTTTCTCTCTGTATGCCACAGTACTTGGTTTGTAACAGGTGCCCAATCAACGTTTGGAGAATGGCCCAGTAGACTGAAGTGATGGACTTGACCCTATTAATAGACCCTATTAATATGGTACTTTAACCAACAGGACAAACTAGATATGGCTATCTTTACTGATAAGAATGAAATACACTGAGCCTGGCTGCTTCTTTCCCACCCTGAAAGATATAAACAATGTATCCCTTCTGAACTTAGCAAGTTCCTGAAGGGGAAGACAAGCTTCTCAAAGCCAGCTGGTGTTGGCAGCCTTCTTGAACCATATTTGGCCTGAGTGGGAGCACAACAGGACCTCCAGGTAATAAGCACACAATGGCTACAATGTGTGGAGCGGCAGAGTGAAGAAAACAAACATTATATTCTTTACACTAACTTCATAAAAGCATTTCACACAGGTGGAGGGGCAATGACCCGAGAAGACTATCAACAGGGAGAAGGGGGGTAGTGGGGAGGGAAGTCTGCAAATTCATCAGCAATCCTCCCTGAAAAACATGCTGAGGTGGCTCCCACTATCTACCTCATGTTTTTTTGTCCAAGAGGCAGCAAGGGAAAGAGGACTTAACAAATAACAGCTGCCATTTATTTAGGCTATTTATTTTTTAATTTTTTGAGACAAGGTTCTCTCTCTATCACCCAGGCTGGAGTGCAGTGGTGCAATCTGGGCTCACTGCAGCCTCCACCTCCCAGGTTCAAGTGATTCTCCTGCCTCAGCCACCCGAGTAGCTGGGATTGCAGGCGTGCAGCACCATGCCCGGCTAATTTTTGTATTTTTAGTAGAGATGGGGTTTCACCATGTTGGCCAGGTTGGTCTCGAACTCCTGACCTCAATGATCCACCTGCCTCGGCCTCCCAAAGTGCTGGGATTACAGGCATGAGCCACTGTGCCTGTACCTGGCTATTTAACCGTTACTATGTACCAGGTACTGCACTGATGGTTTTGTGTATATCAGTTAATTCCTAATAACCACTTGAGATAAATTATTATTCCCATTTTACAGATGGAGACACAGGCACGGCAAGGTCAAGTAGCTTGCCTGGTGTTAGACAAGGCAGTATTCAAACCCTTGCCGTCTGACTCCAGAGCCCATGCCCTTAACTGCTGTACCACACTGTCTCCCAGTTTTTTTCTTTTTTGAGATAGAGTCTTGCTCTGTCACTCAGGCTGGAGTGCAGTGGCACAATCTTGGCTCACTGCAGCCTCTGCCTCCCAGTTTCCAGTGATTCTCCTGCCTCAGCCTCCCAGGTAGCTGGGATTACAGGCACACACCACCACGCCCAGCTAATTTTTGTATATTTAGTAGAGACGGAGTTTCACCATGCTGGCCAGGCTGGTCTCAAACTCCTGACTTCAGGTGATCAGGTTGCCTCGGCCTCCCAAAGTGCTAGGATTACAGGTGTGAGCCACAGCACCCGGCCCTATCTCCCACTTTTAAAAGTCCATTGCTCTTGGGGAGCTGACAAGAGGACAACCAGAGACTGACATGGTCTTCAAGGGGAGAGAATGTGACCGTAAGTACACTGGGTAGAAAAATAGAAAAGGAAGCCCAGATAGGCTCACTAGTCACCAGTCAGTTGATGCTGGGACTCACTGGTGACAGGGGCGGGGGTTAGGGTGGGGTGAAAGAAGGTGCTTTTCCTAGAGGTGCTGTTGTATGCACAGAGACAAAGCAGAGCTGGGGCAGAAAGCTGGGAAGGCAACTTTCTTCTGAGGGGGGCCAGACCACTAGGCTGCCTCAGGGAATGGGCAAATGGCCCCAACATCCACTCCTAGGTGCATACCCCAAAGAATTGAAAGCAGAGACTCAGACGGATACTTGTACACCAATGTTTACAGCAGCATTCTTCACAATAGTCCAAAGGTGGAAACAACCCAAGTATCTATCAATGGATGAATGGATAAACAAAATGTGGTGCATCCGTACAGTAGAAAATTACTCAGCCTTAATAGGAATGAAACTCTGGCACATGCTACAACATGAAGATTATGCTAACTGAATAAGCCAGACACAAAAGGACAAATATTGTATGATTCCACTTATATTAGGGACCTAAAATAGTCAAATTCATAAGAGACAGAACATAGAATGATGATTACTAGAGACTAGGGGGAGGGGAGAATGGGTATATTCTCTACCCTCACTCTGGGGGCGGGTTTGTGGGGGGGATTGTTGTTTAATGAGTACGGAGTTTTGCAACATGAAAAGAGTTCTGGAGGTGGAGAGTGGTAATTGTTGCAGAATAATGTAAATGTACTTATTCCCACTGAATTCTGCACTTAAAAATGATTCAAACGGCAACAATTTTTAGGCCGGGCGTGGTGGCTCACACCTGTAATCCCAGCACTTTGGGAGACTGAGGGGGGCAGATCATGAGGTCAGGAGATCGAGACCATCCTTGCTAACATAGTGAAACCCCATCTCTACTAAAAATAAATAAATAAATAAATAAATAAGCCGGGCATGGTGGCGGGCACCTGTAGTCCCAGCTAACTGGGAGGCTGAGGCAGGAGAATGGCATGAACCTGGGAGGGGGAGTTTGCAGTGAGCCAAAATCGTGCCACTGCACTCCAGCCTGGGCGACAGAGCAAGACTCTGTCTCAAAAGAAAAAAAAAATTAGCTAGGCGTGGTGGCACGCGCCTGTAGTCCCAGTTGCTTGGGAGGCTGAGGTAGGAGAATCACTTCAACCCGGGAGGTGGAGGTTGCACTCCAGCCTGGCAACAGAGACTCCCTCTCAAAAAAAAAAAAAAAAAAAAAAGATTCAAATGGTAACAGTTTTTAAAACACCACGAAAACAAAAAACAAAACAGCCCGTGCAGCAGCCTAGTCCACTGAGCTTGCAGCCCAGAGATTGGTGGTAGGTTTTGAGGTCTAAAAATAGGGCCTCCTATGGCAAAAATTGGTCACCTGGACAAGAACAGCAGTGAGAGCTTATTGCCTGAAGAGGGTGCAAGAGAGCTCTCGGACAGTGAGTTTCCTCAACCACCCCATCTCCCTTTCCCCCTCCCTCTGTGCGCGCGCGCGCGCGCGCGTGTGTGTGCGTGTGTGTGTGTGTGTGTGTGTGTGTGTGTGTGTGTGTGTGTGTGTGTGTGTGTGTGTGTGGTGCACACCGCACCACCCCACCCCACTCCAGAGCAGACAGACCGCCAACCCAGCAGAAGCAACTGGGTGTGGCCTGACTCCCTAGGAGTCCTGGGGAATCCCTGCAACTGAGCAAAGGTCGCTCCTGCCTCTCCCAGATTCTCCAGGGAGCTGTCCTCTCCTCTGAGGTCCAAGTTAGCTAGCCTATTCTCCAGTGAAAAGACTGATAGGAGGTGTCCAGTTTTCAGGATTGTCCTGGGGGAAATGGAGGCAGTCCAGTCCAGCAGAAAGATCATCGATTCAAGTGTAGCAGACTTGAGTTCAAATCCTGATTCTCCCACTTAGTAGAGTATGACCTTGGGCATAGTGTTTAACCTCTCCGTGCCTCAGTTTCCTGGACTGTAAAATAGTACAGGGACCCATCTCAAAATTGTTGAGGATTAAATGAGATGTGCAAAGCACTTACAACGAGTGTGAGATAAGCATCAGCTAGGATTACTTCATAGTGATTATTAAATGGTGAAAGGGTAGAAGCACCCAGTACCGTACAGGCCCTCAATCGGTGGTAGCTGATATAATGATGCTAATAATAACGATCGAGGTGCAGAGGCCCGAGAACCTAGCAGTCAGAGTAATGGCCAGAGGAATGTGGAGATACCTAGTGCTAGCAGAGAAAGGAAAGCCCTGTTTCAAGGGCTCTAGGGAAGACAGTGGCAGCTCGTCCCTAGAGAGCACTGCTTGGCATCTCTTCTAGGTTGTTGCTTTGTGGCTGAGGCAGCCATTCAGGAAGGCATGGGAAGGGAAGGAAAGAACCAGTAGTAGACATCCAGTGACACTGTTGGCCTTCCACCCATGGGAAACCTTCAAGGGAAGGGGAAGGGGCGGGGCCACCTTGGAGTCTCCAGGGACCAGCTGTACAGTAACAGCCTTTTTTTTTTTTTTTTTTTTTTTTTTTCCGATTCCTCCCCTCTTGGTTGGTGTCAAGCTTGTTTTTGTGGCTGGAGAGGAAAGGCATGGGCGGGGCTCGGCTGCACAGCACTTGGAACCACAAGCCCGCCCCCAGAATGAGGGTACAGAATGTACCCAGACTGCAAACCACACCCTTGTGGCTTGGGGTGGCCCCTGAGGTGGGCTGCGGAACTGTCACACTACATTGTTTGAGCCCTGCACCTAGCAACCGGCCTGGGAGCCTGCAGCGCTCAGACAACGAGGCGTACTCAGGGACCAGGACTGAGTTAAAGGACCTCCTGCCAAATGGTCCCCCAGGACCAAGGATCCCTCTGATCGGAAAAAGAGGTCCATGGACCCCTAACACCCTCCTGGGACCAGATTAAGTCTGGAGCTGGCCTAGGAGAGGTTCCAGCCAAAGGCTACCGGCTGGGGACACTCCCAGTCACATCCAGATCCTCCTCCACCCCCAATCAATTTAGGGGGGCAGAGTCTGCTTCCCTTTACCTGTCCTCCCCACCCCACTCCCTCCCAGGGAGGCCCCCCATCCCCCCAGGGAGGTTGCCCTCCCTCCCCCACTCAGGGAGGCCTATGCAGGGTTTCCAGAGCAGTGAAGGGAGGAAGCCAGATGGGACCTTTTGGGAGGGTGGAGAAAATTTTCCGAAGCCTGAAGTGACTTGAAAATGACAGAAGGTTGGGAGGGGGGCCAAACCCACAGCAGAGAGGGGAGAGACTTTCAGTTGGACGGGTTAGAGGAAGAAGGTCCTGTGAAACGCGGGTGAAATTCAGCGGGGATATGTGCAAGGGGTTCGTTAGTGACAAAACCTAACAACATAATTCGGCTCGACACAAATAAACAAGGAAAACACCAAGTGAAGGAGGGAGTTGACCACAAGCTGAGTATGATTCAGCCTCAAAATAGAGCACAGCTCACTTCTGTGGACCACATTTTCCAAACCAAAGATCAGGACACATATTTGACAAGGATGAATGTGCTTATGGGGAAACAAGCCCGAGTGTTTGAAGCTGAGACTCTCCCCAGCAAGCGTGGGTCCTAAGCTTGTTGAGACCATGCTCTGTGACAGTCTAGAGTCTTCATCAGACAGCCATGTCCATCATCTGGGGAAAAGGGAAAAGGTGCAGAATAGGAAGAAAGAGATGAAAGATGGGGCCTCAGGGCAGACTGGTGAAGTAGAGGCAGTGTAGTGAGGTGGAAACAGTTCAGGCTTTGTCACTTAGTGGCTGTGCAACATCAGGAAAGTTACTTAACCTCTCTGAGCTCCAGTTTCCGCGTCTTTAAAACTTGGATAATAATCTCTGCCATAAAGGTTGTTGTGAAGATTTAAGTGATTCAAAAAATGTAGAAAGCACTAAGCATAGTAGGTCCTCAAGAAATGCTTGGCTGTCCATTTGGAGAAGGGAGAAATAAGATGAGAAGATTTTATAAGGAGGCTACTAAGCAGTAATTTTCCCACACGCATGGAAATTGGAACAAAAAGAAACAGACTATGGCTGGAGTAGAAAGGATTTGGGTGGGTGTGGGTAAGAACCTGGTGACTGTCAGAAGTTGCAAACTGGTGGCTAACAGACTGAATCCAGCCCTCGGGCAGGTTTTGTTTGGCCTGAACAGTGTTTTCCATAAATTTGAATTAGTTGCCAACCTTTTAAAAAGTGGAAGATTTCCCATAAAAATCCACATATTGGCTTCTTTTGCAAAAAAAGCAGAGAATCTAGCAACTCTGGACCCTCATGGCTGCATGGCAACGATTGTGGGAAGGGAGTAAGGGCCGTTTGTTTTAGAGGGTCTTTCATGCCAGTGCTTTGCAAACTGTAATGTGTGTAATTGCAACATCCAGACAGAGCAAATCCTTAGAGACAGAAAGTACAGCAGCGGTTGCCCATGGCTGTGGGGAGGGAAATGGGGACTGACTGCTAAAGGTTCCGGGATTTCTTTTTGGAGTGATGAAAATGGAACCAGATAGAGGTGGTGGTTGCACATCATTCTGAATATACTAACAACTACTGAATTGTACACATTAAAAGGGTGAATTTTATGGCATGTGAATGATACTTTAATAGGGCTGTTATTTTTTAAATGCAAATGCTGATTCAGTAGATCCCAGCTGGGGCTCAAGATTCTGCATTTCAGACAAGCTCCCAGTTGTGGTCCATGCTGCCGGGCTTGGGACCAGCTCTGAGCAGTGAGCTCTTGCACTGCTGGTTTTCAGAGTCAGCTGCACATTGGAACCACCTGGGGAGTTCAGACAAACACTCCTGCCTAGGTCGCACCCCCTGGGATTCTGATAACATTGGTGTGAGACTGGGGTGTCCGGATTTGTAAAAGCTCCCCAGGTGATTATAATTTGCAGCCAATTTTGAGAACCACTCTCTTGCACCCTGGCCACTTTCCCCTTTCCCCTTACCTGCTTAGGCAGGCTCTCAGGCATTTGACCCCTGCTCTCCTCCAAACCCCAAAGCTTGGCTTCCAAGGCTGTGCCAGGGCAGCCAGCCCTGCCTGCCTCTCCACCTCCTCCCTGACTACCCCTCATCCCACTGTAGTTCTGGGATTCTGAGGCCAAACATTCATTGCCTCCCCCACTTTTTCCCGCCTCCCTAGTTAGTGGAGCTTGTTTTGTTTTCTTGGGCAGCACTGAGTGAGGACATGTGTCAGAGGCGTTTGGAAAATCTAAAGAACTCACGTCCTTCCCTGGTGCCTCTTGTCTCCACTCCAGTCACCCGGAACTCACCAGGAGCCCCAGGCAGGGCGAAGCGTCCCGGTCCCGCCCTCGTCTGGCGGCCGCATGGAGGCCCACATGCCTTATGCTCCCCAAGCCGGGGCCGCGTGGGGAGACATGTGCTGCCAGTCACAGGGGAGGGTGGCCAGAGGCAAGTGATGCTGATCAGCATGGGCTTGGAAGCCGCCTAAGAACCAACCACAGCGACTTTTCCAGTGGGATGAGGAGGACGGGGAGGGGAAAAAAGTGGGCGGGGGCGGGGGAGGAGATCTTACACCAAGGCTTACTGGGTAATTTATTATTGCGTGAGAGCGTCTTAGAGCAGCAGCCCTGATCAACGTCCAGACATAGCAAGTCATTCCAAGTGAAAAGAGGTTATAACCACAAAAAGACAGAACATTTCGTTCTGAGTGGGAGGGAGACAGCTGGGCAAGGCCAGTGGAAAGGCCCCCCAGCCAGGCTTGCTTTTAAAGGACTGCTACCATTTCCCAGATGTTTTAAGCATAACATCGCTAATTTTTTTCCCCCACTGACTACCTGTTTTCTCTGTGAAGGCGGCTTGAATGCAGCTGTGTGTGTCCTCTTTTTCTCAGGTGCTTGCTTTTTTCCCAGAGATTGGGACTGAGTTAATGAGATTCTACCTAGAAGGTACAGAAGAAGCTGGGAAATAAAGCTGACAAATCAAGGGCTTGATTGCCAAGGCGATCCTAATTGATTTAGCACCAGGGGCATTTTCACACTTGCTCTCCATAACTCATCTGAGGTGGAGGGGGAGTAAGTGCCTTTGGAGAGACCTGGTGGGCACTTTGAAGAGCAAAAAACGCTGCCTCCAGTGGTGGGTAAACCTCAGGAACCCCCTCTCTTTTCAAGAATAGCTTTCCCGGCTGGGCATGCTGGCTCACGCCTGTAATCCCTACACTTTGGGAGGCCGAGGCGGGTGGATCACTTGAGGTCAGGAGTTCGAGACCAGCCTGGCCAACATGCTTGAAACTCCGTCTCTACTAAAAACACAAAAAATTAGTGGGGCGTAGCGATGCATGCCTGTAATCCCAGCTACTCAGAAGGCTGAGGCAGGAGAATCGCTTGAGCCCGGGAAGCAGAGGTTGCAGTGACCTGCCACTGTACTCCAGCCTGAGCAACAGAGCCAGACTCCGTCTCAAAAAAAAAAAAAAAAAAAAAAAAAAAAAAAAAAAAAAAGGAAAAGGAAAGATTCGCTTCCCCCTTTGGGTTTTCAGTGTGTGGTGTGAATTGGGGCACATGGGTGCCTTCAAGAGAGCAATAGAAGGTGGCAGCGCTGGGCTGGACTGAGGGGGCTGCCAGGAGGGCTATGTAGGAGGTGATCTTTTGAGCTTTTTAAGCTTCTTTTTCCTTCCTTCTGCCCAAGAGACCAGAAACTCAGCTGGGAGGGAGGCTGTGGCCCCGGGGAAGCCCAGCTTTGGACAAGATGGCAGCTAGACATTCTCAGAAAGCTCAGTCCATCAGTGGCTGCTTCCCCACATGGAAAAAGCATTGACGGGACAGACTCTCAGCATCTCTTCTGCCCAGCCTGGCCTAGCCAGCTTGCTCTCTGTCCCTGTCCTTTGTTCCCTGTCTCTGGCTCCTTCTCCTGCAATGGCACAAGACAAAAAAGGCAAAGTGCTGAGGTATAGAGGGCAAGTGGCTCCAAATTAGGGTGAAAGTCCCAGGGAGAACTGCCATCTGTGGAGCAAGGACTGAGATTGTCTGAGAAGGATCCATGTGGATCCAGCCAATGGTGGCCCGAAGGGGATGGTCCTGATCTGTGGCCTTGGGGAAAAAAGTCTGATGAGGGATGAGGGAACCAAGAGGGGATGATGGGCATAAAATCAAAGGGGGATAATTATAATAACTAACGCTTATTAAATGCTTACTATGTGCCAGATGCAAGGCTAAATGCTTACCTGAATAATCTCATTTAATCCTAGCATGTACCCTTATTATCACCATTTTGCACTTTGGTAGCGGATATTCTGGCTCAGAGAGGTTGAGTAATTTGTCCAAGGTCTACAGCTAGTGAGGAGAGAGTGAAGCCTAGAACTCAGATGCATCTGAGTTTAGAGCCACTCCCCTTAACCACTATACTAGGCAGCCTCCACATTAACTACATAATGGCCTCAGAGGTTACCAAGGAAGGTGCTGGCAACTCCATCCCAAGCCCCGAGGGACCACTGCTTCCCAGATCCTAGAGAAAGACAGCAAGGATCTTGGGCAAATTCTCACCCTACCTTTGCATCCCATGGGGAAGAGCCCTTCCCTGCTATCAGCCTCTTCCTGTCCCTGATGAAGCCATGTGCAGATCCATGTGCAGCCATGAGGTCACAGGATGGGGGCAGGACTTGAGGTCAGCTCAAGCATCTGGGCCAGGGTGGAGCAAATCAACACATAGAAGCAGGCTCTGCCTTCCTGACTCTTGCATCCCCAAGGAGTACCAGGCTTGAGCTTAGGAGAGTGTTCTAGATACTCCTGGCCAGCAGCAGGGCTGAGGTGGGGCATCTTTTTCATCAGTTGTGCTGAAAGTCACCCCCAAAAAAGACCAGCATTGCTTTGGCACCTGTTGTGTCCCCCTGTGTGAAGCTTTCTGAAAGAGTTTGCACAGGAGGCTGTTTGGAGTGTTCTTTGAGGTTGCCTGGCCCCTCCCCCAGCAGGCAGGACCTTCTGTCCAGGGACAGTGATTCATCCAGCCCAGAATGCTCACATCTGCATGGGACAGCACTGTTTGCTCTGGACGGGTGCCGGGCCCGAGAGGGAAAGGGAAGTGTGCAGGACTGACTGGGGGAAAGCCTGGGAGAGGTTTCAGCTATGGCAGCTGCTCAGGCTCTTCTACCTAAGCCTCACCTCCTTCCCTTGGGCAGCAGGAGGTAGTGAGGAAAATCACAGGATGCTCGATGCTCGCCTATCCCCTACTTGGAGGCTGCTCCTTCTGCAAGCAACATCCATATGCCTCACTCCCCCAGTGAGCACTTGTCATTAAGGTAGCACCCTCTGATTTGGGCTGAGTTGCTCCTGTATCCCACCTTCCTCTTTATGCCCGCTCCTCTGCCATGGCTCAGGCCTTAAATCCTCTGTCCCTCGAATTGCTGTGACAGCCTCCAAACTTGTTCCACCCAGCAACCCATTCTCCTTGCTGCTATCCAAGCCATCTTTCTAAAAGGCATATCTGATCCGGTCAGTCCTCAAGTTAAAACCCTTCAGGGCCTTCCTTTCCCCCAGGGCACAAAGCAAACACTGTAGCATGGCATTCAAGATTTTCACAGTTTGGCCCAAACTGGCTGTCAGAAAACGCAAGATAGATGCCAGAAAACGCAGGGATGCCCACTTAAATTTGCATTTTAGAAACACAACAATGTTTTAGTTCAAGTGTGTCCCTTACATTGTGTCCTGTATTTTTATTCATTACATCTGGAAACCCTACTCTAGCTACATATCCATTTCCACTGGTAGAGCTTTAATTCAGGTCTTATCGGCGCTCTTTTTGATGAAGTCACTCATTTCCAAGCTGATTTCCTGGCTCTCTGTCTTCCAAACCACCCTGCCCTGTGCCCCAAGATGTAGCTCAAGTCACTCTCTCACTGCCATCCAAGGATGCTCTTTACATTGCCCACTCCTGCCCAAATCCTCCTGTCCTTCCCCCCCCCTCAGGTTTCTCCTCCATGAGGCTTTCTCAAAGTGTCCCGACAACAGTCACTACCCTCTTTTCCCTGGACTCTTGACACACCCCACTGTTGCACCTAGCATTTGACTGCGTAATGTTTTACACTGCAATCCATCGATCTATGGAGTGTATCTTCTTGACTCAATTGTAAGCTCCAAGAGGGAAGGCACTATGCCTCACTCATCCTTTTTACTCTCTCTCTCCTCCCACCGTCCCACAGTGGGAACCTCAATAAATGTAGATTGGCTGATGAATGGGCTATTTTCTCCCTCACAAGACTGTGAACTCCTCAAGGGCAGTTTCTGGACAGAGTCTTATGCTGTTCTGTTTGTTAACAAAAAATGTTAACAAACATTTTTTGACCAGGATCTGTTCCAGGTGTGGGGTTACAGAGATGAAAAGCATAGCCCCCCCCCCCCCGCCCCCGCAAGGAACTTACCATGTAGCTGGGAAACCAATGTGTGTGAATATTTACAATGCAGCATGAGATGTACAATGAATAAAGCATATACAAGGTGAAAAATGCCTAAAGAGGTGAAAGTGGTAAGCAAAATTTGGGGAATGGGATGTTGAAGACATAGCAGAGGCAGTGCCTGCTTAGGGGGAAGGTAAGGACATTCCAGTCAGGGGAGCCGTAGGCATAAATGCTTGCAGGCAGGAAAGAGTACGTGGTGTGTGTTAGGGAACAATGGAAGTTCGAGAGCAGGGTCAGGTATGAAGGACCTTGAACAGTAATGGGAAGTGTTCAGATGGAGAATGATGGGAAACCGTTCAAGGGTAACTGAGCAGACTTCTGTACTGAAAGGCACTCAAAGACAAACACAAAAGACCCCATATCATATGATTCCATTTATATTAAATACCCAGAAAATACAACTCCATGGATACATAAAGTAAATTAGTAGTTGTCTGAGGCTAGGGTTGGGAACAAGGGAGTGACTTCTAATGGGCACGAGGGACCTTTCTGGGGTGATGGAAATGTTTTAGCGTTGGAGTGTGGCGATGGTTACACAGCTCTGTGAATACACTTAAAGTAATTGAGTTGCACACTTAAGAGGTATGAATTTTGTTTTGCTTTGTTTTGAGACAGAGTCTCGCTCTGTCACTCAGGCTGGAGTTCAGTGGCGCGATCTCAGCTAACTGCAACCTCTGCCTTCTGGGTTCAAGCTATTCTCCTGCCTCAGCCTCCCGAGTAGCTGGGACTACAAGCATGCACCACCACGCCCAGCTAATTTTTGTATTTTTAGTAGAGATGGAGTTTCACCATGTTGGCCAGGCTGGTCTCGAGCTCCTGACCTCAGGTGATCCACCTGCCTCAGCCTCCCAAAGTGTAGGGATTACACTCCCTTCACCATGCCTGGCTAAGAGGTATGAATTTGAATTGGATGATATGTAAACTATACCTCAGTAAATCTATTTAAAATTAAGAGTCTGCCAGGCGTTGTGGCTCACACTTGTAATCCTAGCCCTTTGGAAGGCCGAGGTGGGAGGATTGCTTGAGGCCATGAGTTGGAGAACAGCCTGAACAACATAGCAAGACCCCATCTTAAAAAAATAAAATAAAAATAAGAGACCATCAAATCAGTCTGGCTGCAGTATGGGGAATGGATTGGAGTGAGGCTAACCTCAGTGTGGGGAGAGCAGTGAAAGAACTTCTGCAATGGCCCAGGCAAGAGTTAGTGAGCTCTGGCGCTAAGGTAGTGGCAGAGGGGCTGAAGAGGAGGGTTGAGAGTCAGAGGACATTTAGGAGGTTGAATCAGTGAGAGTAGATAAAAGGATTGAGGGGAGGGGATAAGTTAGACAGATGGAAGAGTCTAGGATGCCATTCTGGTTTCTGGCTTTGACAGGTGGGCAGATGGTGGTACTACCAAACCCCACAGGGCTCAGTACAGTGTCTAGCCCTCAGCACAAGTCTGTGGAATGAACACACGATTGAATGATTGAATGAAGTGTATTCATGTCCTCCCCTCCCTCTCTGTGGCTCCTTATCACCCACAGGGTAGACCTTTGAACCTCAGCATACTTGATTCCACCACTGCCCATTTAGAGGCATGGAGCAGCCTGGAGATTCTGCTGTTCCTGGGTTCAGCTCCAGGATACCATTATCTTATTTCTTTCCTTCTGGTCCAGAAACCGCCTGGTCACCCAAGAGATTCTTGGCCGGGGTGGAGGGATGGGGGGGGAGCTTGGGATTGGATAGCCACCAAGGTTCTGAGGACCCTTGTCATGAGCTCAGGACCCTATCATATCATTAACCTGCATCCTCACCCAGGCTCTGCCACTCATCCACAAACCCGCCTCCTCCTACCCAGCTATGCCTCCCATCAATTAGTGATGCGACTGGAGTCCTCATTCCTAGGTTTCCCACTGTGGGCCTATGTTTCCTTTGAAGTTCCCACTGGAATAAGCCACTTGCCAATCCACCAGGCCGGCAGTGGGCCTCTCAGCATTCTCTTTGGACCACCTGCCTCAGAACCACGTGGATAGGGAGATTTATTAAACACGCAGATGGCCACACTCCATGTCTGCTCCACTAAATCAGATTCTACGGGGCTGGGTAGAAGGAATGCATCAGTCCTGCATGTTTCAGAGGTTCCCTGGGTGGTCCTGATACCCAGTAATGTGGGAGCTGCTGTGGTGGAGAGTGTGAGTGTGGATTAAGGGTGCATGTGCTCCTGCCACCCTGCACACAGCCCCTGGGGGCCACTCAATGGATCCTTCCTTAGAATGCTCTCCCAACATGGGCATGCTCCCTCAACGCTCATCTTTCCACCAGGAAACACACTCCTGCTCTGCCACTAATCAGATCTTGCAGTCTTCTGCCCCTCCTCCTTCCCCCACTAAATTTCCACAGGACAATCAGTACTCAATTGCTTTTTCCTCTGTCCTCCCAGGCACTTATCACAGTCTGACTTGTGTGAGAATTGGTTGTTTACATGTGAGCTCGTGAAGAGCCCGGGCCAAGTCTGGTAAGACTAATGCTTTTAGACTAGCAGCATCTAGGACAGGGCCAGGCATACAGTAGGTGCCTGATAGATACTTAGGGAATTGAATCCCTCATGAGAGCAGTAAGAGGCCTGAATAACATAAATCAAAGTCTTGTGCATTTGGCTTTAGGATGACTGCATTCCAGATCTTTTCCGAGAACAGATTTGCCTGACGGTGAGGTTAATAGGTCATCACCACTGCTTTATAAGCCCCAGAGAGGTGGAAACAGAGTGACCTGCCAAGGCCATAGCAGGGTCAGGAGCTGTGGGGCTGGCACTGTGGACAGGCCAAGCTGGCAGGGAGCTTCTTGCATTCATTCTTTCAACCAATTTTTAGTGAGTTCCCCTTATGTGCTAGGCACTGCACAAAGTACCAAAGATAAAGCTGTGAATAAAACAGACAAGGTTCCTGCCCTTACAGTGTTTACAGTTTAGAAGGGGAGATGGATGTTAATTAATTTCATAAAGAATTATAGTTATGATAAGTGCTGTAAAGGAAAAGAACAATGTGAACTGAATGTGCATATAATAGGAGGACTCGATTTAGCCTGACACGAGGGCAGTGGAGCTGTTCAAGGAGGGTTTACCCAAGGAAGTGGCCATAAACTGAGATCATAAGCATGCTCAGGAGTTAAACACAAAAACCTTGAAGAAGAGCATCCAGGCAGAGGGTGCAGCTATGTGAAGACCCAAGTCAGTTGCAAGTTTGGCATGTGTGAGGAACATGAAAGAGGCTGATGTGGGTAGAACAGAGGGACTGAAGGGGTGAGAGGCAGGAGTTGAGACTACATAGTTAGCTGGGGGCCAGGTCACTAGGGCTTTTGTGGGCCATGGTAAGGAGCTTGCATTTTACTAAAAGTGGAATGGGAAGGTTTTAAGCTGGGGAGTGGTACAATTTAACTGTGTGTGTGTGTGTGTGTGTGTGTGTGTGTGTGTGTGTGTGTGTGAATAGAGAGGGGAGTCTCACCATCTTGCCCAGGTTGGTCTTGAATCCCTGGGCTCAACCGATCCTCCCACCTCAGCCTCCCAAAGTGTTGGAATTATAGGCAGCGTGACCCACCACACCCGACCTCATTTGTGTTTTAAAGAGAGTCCCTTGGCTGCTGTGTTGTTGGTCATGGATTGAGGTGGGGACAAGAGTGGAAGCAGAGAGACAAGTTGGGAGGTTATGATGGTGACCTGGCAGTGGGTGGTGGCTGTGGAGGCCTCCTGTGAAAGTTGAGCCCACACATTTTACAAATGAGGAAACTGAGGCCCAGAGAAGGGGAGTGACTTTCCCAAGGTCACCCTGCTTCCTGGTCCTATTCTCCCATAAGAGGGAATTTAACAGAGAATCAAGCAGATAATTCTAAGTGAATTCGGTAGGACGAATTTGTTGGTGCACTGTGGCAAATTTGGGGTTCTGGAAGCTGATGCAGATGCTCAGAGTGGGAAGGAAATGAAGAATTCTGGTATTTGGGGTTCTCTGTTGTTCCAGTTCCTGGGGCTGCAGTGGGCTGGCATCAGCCCCCAGTTACATATCCCTACCCTGTTTAGTCTGGCCATTGCTCAGACAGGAGCTAAGTGCTTGCAGGCCAATTCCTTCCTGCCTCCATAGTATAAGGAAGTGTGAGCTGGGCAGGACTCCCAGTGCTCTCTTGGTCTTAGAGCAAGCAAGCAGAAACCTCATGAGGGGCCATGTGAGGTCAGGAGGGAGGGGTCCGAATACCTGAGCTTGGTTGAGATTGGCTGCTCTTTGACACACCACTTCTGTGGATGGCCAATCACAAGAGCCACAGTATCCTTGCTCACTTCTTCCCCTGCTTCACTTGTCCTTGCAAAAGCCACAGAACTTCCCGCCACAAAGTGAGCAGGCGAGAGAAGTTCCTTCCCTCCTCCACTCCATAACCGGTCCAAAAGGCCTTGGGGAGAGGCGCCTTGCTTACAGCCAAAGGACGAATGCCTTGCTTCCCAAAGCTTGGAGAGAAGTATTTGCTCTTTGTGGCAGACCAGGTTGAGCACCAATTAGGGAGAAATGACACCAAATGGATTTTCAACCAAGGCTTTGCCGAAATAGTCTAGACTGTAGATAATCGTGAAAATAATCCTAGACAGGAAAATCCCTCTTCTCACAAGGCCTTATCTCCTTCTCCTTCTCCTTCTCCTTCTTCTTTTTCTCTGTTGCCCGGGCTGGAGTGCAGTGATGCGATCTCAGTTCACTGCAACCTCCTTCTCCTGGGTTCAAGTGATTCTTCTGCCTCAACCTCCAGGTAGATGGTATTACAGGCATACACCACCACGCCTGGATAATTTTTGTATTTTTAGTAGAGACGGGGTTTCACTATGTTGTCTAGGCTGGTCTCGAACTCCTGACCTCAGGTGATCCACCTGCCAGCCTCCCAAATTGCTGGAATTACAGGCATGAGCCACCGTGCCCGGCCAAGGCCTTACCTTGTAGACGGCACTGGTACCCTGTTACACTGCACCAGTCAAAGGGGCATTTGCCATCTCCCCAACCTGACCTCTAGCAGGTTGGGCCTCAGTTCACTACCTACCCATCTGCTTTGGACAAGAAAAATACCATAGTGGAGTGAAAAGGGTCAGGAAACTGTTTCTAATCCTTGTTCTTTTGTCGGTGAGTTGGATAACCTCCCCTCTAGACCCATTTCTCCATCTAGAAACTGAGGGAGTTGGAGTAAATACTCTCCAAGGTCACTTCCAGCTGTGACATGCTAAGGGTCAAATAGCTGCTATGCATTAGATACCAGGCTAAGCATTTTACATTTCTTATTTAATTTCATTCCCACAACAGCTCCTGTGAGGCAGATACTATTATGCCCCTCACCTCACACATAGACGTCACAGATGAGGAAATCACGGCTCAGGGAGGTTAAGTGACTTACCCCAAAACACACAGCTAGCAAAGGGCACAGCCAGGATGTGGATTCAGGTCTGTCTGATCCTGATTCCACACTCCACACTCATAACTGCTTCCCTAAGCGCGACTTTACAGGTTCTATGCCATCCAAATTGCCCTTAAAGCCCTGATAAGCTGGGACGGCCGAGGAGCGAAAATGACCCTTCCTCCCAGTTTCACACTTTGAAGGTGGGATTGACATGTTGGTTGAAGCAGGTGGGCACTTGGATCCTGTGAGCTGAATTGCCAAGAGCGATCGCCTGGCAATAATCTACTGCCATGCTGGGGTGCCCTGGGCATCCGGGGAGAAGCAGGAGGGCACTGCCAGCTGGGAACGTTGGCAGGAAGAATGCCTCACAATCCCCTAACTTATGTTCTGAAATGTCTGACAAATCCTATACAGGTTCTCAGTGCTATACTCTAATGATATTAATGAGGTCAGGGGAGCCTAGTGAAAATTTAATAGACCAGGATAA
The DNA here is from genome assembly GCF_037993035.2 of Macaca fascicularis. Classification (NCBI taxonomy): domain Eukaryota; kingdom Metazoa; phylum Chordata; class Mammalia; order Primates; family Cercopithecidae; genus Macaca; species Macaca fascicularis. The sequence continues at coordinate 114,253,797 of NC_088395.1, forward strand.
AAAGTTGCACAGACTCTGTCTGCACTTCTTTTGAAGGTCCACACAAAGCCACAGAGCTGCTTGGAACTCTCCATCCAAGGAAATTATTAACCTTCCTCATTTCTGGAGGACGATGCAATCTGTTTATTAAATGCCTAAATTAAAGGGAGAGGACACAGTGCAGTTGGGGGTTTTCCACCATAATTCATCTGAGGCTCTCGGTCAGGGAAATTTGAGCCTGGGGCCCACTCAGCTTCCTGACCACTTCCTGCTCCCAGGCTTCCTCCAACCCTGTGTCTTTAATAAGTTCAGGTTGTTTAGAGTTCAGCTCTAGTTAACTCTTTGAAGTCTGGGTGGATAAATCACAGCTCAAGTCCACAAACCACTTAATGTACATCAAAGATTGACCAGTGAAGCAATTGTTCCAGCATGGAAGCTCCTATCGTAAGGATCAAATGAGATAATGTATGAGTGTAAAATGAGATAATGTACGAGTGTAAAATGAGATAATGTATGAGTGTAAAAGCACTGTGTGATCTTTGAAGCACAGTAAATTACTTTTATGATTATTTTTCTCAATAGGATGGCTTGCTTATCTACAGGATAGATACCTGTTCTCATTGGAGGCCTTCAAACAAATCAAATTGGTACGTGTTGAGCCTGGAAGTACTAAATTTTCCTTGTACTTGCCTCCTGTGTTCTTCAAGCTACTTGACACCTGTTTAGGTAGCTTCTGATGGGCCTGTAGCCTTGTGTACTTGGATTAAGAGTAATTTGCTTATTGTTTCTCCTCAACAAAGAATGTGAAAGGCAGACGATGCAGGAGCATTTCCAGCAGCATAAGGCTTGATTTTGTCCATTGCTCCCCATACCCCAACCCTGGGATGTGAGTGCTTAAGAGGCAGGTTGTGTTCTGAGTGCCTGAGGGGCCTTCGTGTGCACTGGGATGAATCAGTCACAGACAAAGACAGGTCAGCTAGGAAAGCGAGCTAGTTAATGTTCTGAAAACACCCTCTTTCAGAAACTCCTGAAGTGGCTCTCATATGTGGCTGGAGGGAAATAAAATTTGTACAGTATCTCACAAAATTATACATGCATTTATCTTTTGACTTACCAATCCCATTTTTAGGAATTTACCCTGAAGATACACCTCCAACAATAAGGAAATGCATATGTGCAAGAATTTTCATTGCAGTGTCATTTATGATTACAAAATATTAGAAACTACCCAAATGTCCATACATAGAAAAGTGGTTGGATTATGACATAGCCACAGAGTGAAGTATTACGCACCTGTGAAAAATAATGCAGATGCTGTCTATGCACTGATATGGAGTGATTTCCAGGATATATTGTTAAGTTAAAAAGTCACGTGCGAAAACAAACAAACAACAACAACAAAACAAAAATGTCTGTAGTATGCTTCCTTTTGTGTAAGAAGGAAGGGGAAGTAAAAAAATTTAGAGCAGCATCTGCTCATTTGTACAAAAAGAGACACAAGAAGAATAAACCAGAAACTGATGGAATTGGTTACCTACAGGAGTGGGTAGGAACAGCTCATAATAGGTGCTTAATATGCATTTCCTGGTGGTGAATTATAGGACACTACAAAGGGAATGATTGACTCAGCCTGAGAGTATCGGAAAAGGTTTCTATTGCTGTCTTGAAAGATGAGTGTGTGGTCATCAGGTTTGCTGACCATAATGGGGAGATTGTTTCAGGCAGAGGGAACAGTTATGAGCAAAGATCCACACAGGGGAAGTAGCCTGGTATGTAAAGCGGCAGGAGCATTGGGTAGGATGGGGACTATTGTGAGAGAAGGCTGGACAGAGCAGGCAGGAACCAGAAGGTGGACTTCCTTCTATGCAATGGTAAAGAGTTTGCATTTTCATCTCAGTAAGATGATAACCCATTGGGATATTTTCAGCAGGATTGATATGGGCCAGTTTATGCTCCATCAATCCCTCTGCTCTAGAGTAGGTATGGACTGAAGGGGATGAGAGTGGAAGCAGGGAGGCCAGTTAGGAAGCTATTATAGCCATCCAGGTAAGAGAAGATTGTGGCTTGGACCAGAGAGGTAGTACAGGTTGAGCATCCTAAATCCAAAAATCTGAAATCTGAAATCTGAAATGCTTCCAAATCTAAAACTTGTTGACATGGCACTCAAAGGAAGTTCTCATTGGAGCATTTCGGATTTAAGATTTTTGGATTTGGGATGCTCAACCGGAAAGTATAATGCAAATATTCCTAAATTCAAAGTCTGAAACATTTCTGGTCCCAAGCATTTCAGATAAGGGATACTCAACCTGTAGTAGAAGTGGAAAGAGGTGGCCATGTCCTGGGTATATTTTGAAGGTAGAGTCAGCAGGACAAATTGATGGCTTGGATATAAGGGAGGGTAAAGGAGAAAAAGAAGTCTTGGCTAATTCCCAGATTTCTGGATTAAGTGATGGGTGTCTGATGGAGCCATTTGGCAAGATGGGTAACAGGGAACAAGGAGCAAAATTCGTGGCATAAGGTGATGAGTTCAGTCTTGGATCTGTTACATGTGAGATGTCAGTGGGATACCTAGCAGTTGGACATATGGATCTGGGGCTCAGGGGAGAAGGCCTGGCTCAGGCCACAGATGTGGTAGCATATAGATGGAGGGGGGAAAGATGAGATTGGATGGGGCCAGAATGGGAGAGTGTATGTACTGGAGTGGGAAGAGGTCTGAGGACAGAGTCCTGGGGACCACTGACATGTAAAAGGGGCAGAGGAGGATGACTTAGTAAAGGTGGCTACAAAAGAGTGGTAATAGCACAGTAGGAAGTCTAGGAGAAAAGAGAGTTGGAGAAGGCTGAAGAGAAGAGAGTTTCCAGGGAAGCATGTTCAGTATGCTCAGGGCCCAGGGCTGAGAAGCCCTCTAATATAGGAGTGGAAAAACATCCATTGGGTCTGGTGTTTACATTGGATCTTTGAGCAGGTCCAGGGGAGTGTCACGGGCAGAAGCCAAACTGCAAGACTGAGGAGTGAAGGGAAGGAGTGAGGTGGGATGGTAGCCAGGGGAGGAGTGGAGGGTGACAGGTTGGAGGAGAGTCCTTATTATAAGGGTAAGAGACAAGTAATCCTGTGTTAGCCACGGAGAAAGAGTCAGTAGACAGGCTAGGCTGAAAACCTAGAAGACAAAGGAATTAACTAGTGGAGCCATGTAGGGAGTGGAAGGTGGGGGCTTAGAACCCAAGAAGAGGGGTTCGAGTTGAGTAGGAGAAGGGATACCTCTCTTTGAAGGGTTATTTCTCATGAAATCATTTTCAATGTGAAGGAAGAAGCGAAGATTAAATTATCAATGCATGAATTGGGGCTTTTCTTTTTTCTTTTGCAAACTTGGATAGTGTGGCCTAATCATGTGTTGATTCAGATAGAACCCTGAGCCTTGGTCATAGGCATCTGGAGAGGACAGTGCTGACAGAGACATTGGTTCCCTGCTGGAACGTGCAAACAATGCTGCTTCAAATGTGCTTATACAGATTCAAACACATTTTAATGTATGCATGGGAACCTACGGTACTAATCAAGGTTTAAAAGTCTCCCTTAAAACAAATTATGAGCCTTTAGAATGAATAAATAGGATCTAATGAATAGGTGTGCTAATGGTTCTATCCTGCTCTGGACTTGGGCCAGGAGCAGGAGCATTAAAAACAGAACAGGGAGAAAGGCCTTGGGCTCCTTTTAAGTTTCTCCCCTCTGAGGCCTCCCCCAGCCCTGAAGATTCAGCAGAACTCATGGCAGAAGTGAGGCCTGGGCTTGGTAACAGCATTGATCTCTTATGAAGCAGAAGCCCACCAATCATAGTGTTTGCCTTCTAGGGAGAACGGCTTAGGGCTAAGATGTTCTGTCCCTTTGCAGACAATAGAACCTATAAGCTACTTCAGAAGAGCTCATGCTAGTCATTGTCTAACTGAAAAACAATGGCCTGACTCTTGCTACATGGCAGGCTGACATATATTGGACAGAGACGCAAGACATCTGGTTTTGACCCAGGCTGTGCTACAAGCCTGCTGTGTGACTTTGCGTAGGTACCTTCCACTTGCTGGGCCTCAGCTGCTCCATCAACCAAGTAAATGGAGTGGACAGATTGATCCCTTGGGGACCTGAGACCCCAACTTTCTTTTTTCTTTTCTTTTCTTTCTTTCTTTTTTTTTTTTGAGACAGAATCTCTCTCTGTCACCCAGGCTGGAGTGCAGTGGCAGGATCTCCGCTCACTGCAAGCTCCGCCTCCCAGGTTCATGCCATTCTCCTGCCTCGGCCTCCCAAGTAGCTGGGACTATAGGCACCCCACCACCACGCCCGCCTAATTGGTTTTTTTTTTTGTATTTTTGGTAGAGATGGAGTTTCACCGTGTCAACCAGGATGGTCTCGATCTCCTGACCTCGTGATCCACCAACCTTGGCCTCCCAAAGTGCTGGGATTACAGGCATGAGCCACCGTGCCTGGCCTGTATTTTAAAAAAAATACACTTTATTTATTTATTTAGTTTTGAGACAGGATTTCACTCGGTCACCCAGGCTGGAGTGCAGTGGCGTGATTTTGGCTCACTGGAGCCTCCGCTTCCCGGGCTCAAGCGATTCTCCAGCCTCAGCCTCCTGAGTAGCTGGGACTACAGGTGCAAGCCACCATCACCTAGCTATTTTTTAATATTTTTTTCGTAGAGACAGATTTCACCATCTTGCTCAGGCTGGTCTCGAACTCCTGAGCTCAAAGTGATCCACCTGCCTCAGCCTCTCAAAGTGCCGGGATTACTGGCATGAGCCACCATGCCCAGCTTAAGCTTTATGTTTTAGAGAAGTTTCAGGTTCACAGCAAAGCTTAACAGAAAGTACAGAGTTCCCATGTAACTGCTTTCCCCGCCCACACACATGCCGCTCCACTATCAATATTCCCTATGGTACATTGGTTATAACTGATGTCCCTACACTGATACATCATTATCACTGAAAGACCTTAGTTTACATTAGGATTCATTCTTGCAATCATACCTTCTATGGGTTTTGACAAGTGTATGGTGACATGCATCTACCAGTACAGTATCATACAGGATAATTTCATTGCTTTAAAAAATCCCATGTTCCACCTATTCATCCATCCCTCTCCATTAACCCCTGGCAAGCCCTGATCTTTTTACTCTCTCCAAGATTTTGCTTTTTCCAAATTTCATCTAGTTAGAATCGTATGGCATGTAGTGTATTCACATTGGCTCCTTTCACTTAGTAATATGCATTTAAAGTTCCTCCATGTATTTTCATAGCTTGAACACTCGTTACTTTTTAGCACTAAACAATATTTCATTGTCTAGATGTATGACAGTTTATTTATCCATTCATCTACTGAAGGACAACTTCGTTGCTTCCAGGCTTGGGCAATTATGAAAAAAGCTGCTATAAACATCCATGTGCAGGTTTTTGTGCAGACACAGGTTTTCAAATCATTTGGGTAAACACCCAGGAGTGTGATCAATGGATCATATGGTAAGAGGATGTTTAGTCTTGGAAGAAAACCGTCAAACTGTTTTCCAAAGTGACTGTACCATTTTGCATTCTCAACAGAAGTGAATGAGAGTTCCTATCGCTTCATATTTGGTGTTGTCAGTGTTCCAAATGTTGGCCATTCTAATAGGGGTCTGATTGTTGCTTAACTTTGCAATTATCTAATGACATGATGTTGAGCATTTTTTCTTATGCTTATTTTTCAGCTGTATATTTTCTTTGTTGAGCTTTCTTTTCATATATTTTGCCTATTGTAAAATCAAGTTGTTTGTTTTCTTATTGTTAAGTTTTAAGAGTTCTTGTGGCTTACGCCTGTAATCCCAGCACTTTGGGAGGCCGAGGGAGGGGGATCACTTGAGCCCAGGAACTCGAGACCAACCTGGGCAACATGAGAAGTCTCAGCCTCTACAAAAAACAAAATTAGCTGAGCATGGTGGCACACGCCTGTAGTTCCAGCTGCTCAGGAGGCTGAGGCGGGAGGACTGCTTGAGCCCAGGCGGTCAAAGCTGCAGTGAGCCGTAATTGTACCACTACACTCCAGCCTGGGTGACAGAGATCCTGTCTCAAAAAAAAAAAAGAATTCTTTATATAATTTTGGTTAACAATTCTTTATCAGATGTATCTTTTTTTTTTTTTTTTTTTGAGATAGGGCCTTGTTCTGTCACCCAGGCTGAAGTGCGGTGTCATGATCACAGCTCACCGCAGCCTCAACTTCCCAGGCCCAAGTGATCCTCCCACCACAGCCTCCCAAGTAGCTGGGAGTACAAGTGTGCACAACCATGCCTGGCTAGTTTTTCTTGTGTTTTTCATAGTCATGGGGTTTCACCCTGTTGCCCAGGTTGGTTTGGAACTCCTGAGCTAAAGTGATCCACCTGCCTTGGCCTCCCAAAGTGCTGGGATTACAGGTGTGAGCCACCATGCCCAGCTCAGATGGGTCTTTTGCAAATCTTTTCTCCCAGTCTATGGCTTGTCTCTCACTCTTGACAGTGTCTTTCATAAAGCAGAAGTTTTTAGTTTTAATGAAGTCTAGTTTATAAGTTATTTATTTCATGGATTGTGCATTTGGTGTTGAATCTAAAAAGTCATCACCATACTCAAGGTCATCTAGGTTTTCTCCTATGTTATCTTCTAGGAGTTTTATAGTTTTGAATTCTACATTTAGGTTTGTAATCCATTTAGAGTTAATTTTTGGGAAGGGTGTAAAGTCTGTGCCTTGATTCATTTTTATGAGAGTCTTATGATAAAAACTCTCCTGAATAATTTGAATTCATTAGTTGAATGAATAGGCCTATGCCATTTCTTTTTGTGTGACTTTTGGCGGATTGTATCTCTTAAAGAATTGGTGAATTTCAACTAGGTTATCAAATTTGTGGGCATAGAGTTGTTCATAAGATTATTTTATTATGCTTTTAATGTCCTTGGGAATTGTAGTAATATCCCTCTTTCATTTCTGATGTTAGTAATTTGTGTCTTTTCTTCTTAGTTTGCCTGGCTAGAGGTTTACCAATTTTATTGATCTTTTCAAAGAACCAGCTTTTAGTTTTGTTGACTTTTCTCTATTCATTTTCTGATTTCAATTTCATTGATTTCTGCACTATTTTTTATTATTGATTTTCATATGCTTACTTTGGGTTTAATTGGTTCTTCTTCCAGTTTCCTCAGGTGGAAGCTTAGATTATTGATTTTTCAACCTTTCTTCTTTTCTAAATACACGCTCAATGCTATAAAACTTCCTTCTAAGTGCACTGCTTTTGCTGCATTAAATAAATTTTAATAAGTTGTATTTTCATTTTCTTTTATTTCTTTTTTTGGGGGGGGTGATAGGATCTCTCTCTCTGTTGCCCAGGCTGGAGTGCAGTGGTGCAATCATAGCTCACTGCAACCTTGAATGTCTGGGCTCAAGTGATCCTCCCTCAGCCTCCCAAGAAGCTAGGACTATAGGCACTGTAGGCACATAGCTAGTCCTATTGGCTAGGACTATAGGCGTCATACCCAGTTAATTTTTTATTTTTATTTTCTTGTAGAGATGGGGTCTTGCTATGTTGCCCAGGGTGGTCTTGTATTCCTGGCCTCAAGCAATCTTCCCCCCCAGCCTCCTAAAGTGCTGGGATTACAGACATGAGCCAACATACCTGGCCTATATTTTCATTTTCATTTAGTTCAAAATATTTTAAAATTTCTGTTGAAACTTCTTTGATCCATGTATTACTTGGAAGTGTGTTGTTTAATCTCCAAGTATTTTCAGGATTTTCAACTATCTTCCTGTTATTTATTTCTAGTTTAATTCCATTGTGGTCTGAGAACAGACATTGAATAATTTATATTCTTTTATATTTGTTAAAGGTATGTTTTATATTCCAGAATGTGGTCTATCTTGGTGAATGCTCCACATGTTCTCAACAAGAGTGTGCCTTCTGCTGTTGTGGGATGAGGTAGTCTGAAGATTTCTATTATATTGAGTTGATTGATGGTGTTGTTGAGTTCAACTATATCTTTACTGATTATTTGCCTGCTGGATCTGTCCATTTCTGATAGAGGGGTGTTGAAGTCTGCAACTATAATAGTGAATTTATCTGTTTCTCCTTGCAGTTCTTTCAATTTTTACCTCACATACTTTGACCCTCTTTTGTTAGACATGTACACATTAAAGATTATTGTGTCTTCTTGGAGAATTGACCTCTTTATCATTATGTAATTCCTCTCTCTTTATCCCTAATAACTTTCCTTGCTATGAAGTTTGCTCTGTCTGAAAATAATATAGGTACTCCCACTTTCTTTTGACTAGTGTTAGCATGGTACATCTTTCTCCATCCCTTTACTTTTAATGTATATGTGTCTTTATAAGGTAAAGCGAGTTTCTTGCAGACAATATATATTTGGGTCTTGGTTTGTGACATACTCTAACAATCTCTCTCTTTTAATTGGTATATTTAGACCAATGCTGTTTAAAGTGATTATTGATATAGTTGGATTAATATCTACCACATTTGTTACTGTTTTCTATTTGTTACCCTTTATCTTTGTTCCTATTTTTGTCTTCCATGCTTTTTCTGACTTTTGTGGTTTTGATTAAGCATTTTTATGATTCCATTTTCTCTCCTTTCTTGGCACATCAGTTATACTTTTTAAAAACAGTTTTAGTGTCTGCCTTTATGCAATATTGGGTTAACAACTAATCAAGTCCATTTTCAAACAACACTATACCACTTCAAAGTACTGCAAATATCTTATAATAACCACGTAATCCCAATTCTTCCCTCCTGTTCCTCGTACTATTGCTGTCATCCATTTAACTTCTTATATGTATAATAGAAGTTAATAATAGAATATGTATATTCTATTAATGTCTTGATATATATAACTTAATGAACTTCTTTATACAATAGAACTTCTATTATATGTAAAATAAAATACATTGTTAATATTATTATTTTTAACAAACTATTAGATTACTGAAGAATAAGAAAAATAAGAGTATCATGCTCTACAGACTGAGCTAGCCAGGCACTATGGAATACTACACAGTCATAAAAGAGTATGAAATGATGTCCTTTGCAGCAACATGGATGCAGCTGGAGGCCATTATCTTAAGTTAATTAATACAGAAGCAAAAAATCAAATACCACATGTTCTCACTTATAAGTGGGAGCTAAACCCTGGGTACACACACATATAAAGATGGAAATAATAGACACTAGAAACTCCAAAAGCAGGTTGGGAAGAAGAGGGACAAGGATTGAAAAACAAACTATTGGGTACTTTGTTTATTACTGTGGTGATAGGTTCAACAGAATCTGTACTCCCTGAATCTAAAATACAATTTATTAGAAATAATAAGAAAAATAATTTTTTAAAAATTTTACCTTCATTTATTACATTTCTGATCTATATGTTCTTGTCTCTGAGGAACTTATTTTAACATTTCTTGCAAGGCAGGTCTACTGGCTACAAATTCCCTCAATGTTTGTTTAAATCTTTATTTTTCCTTTACTTTTGAAAAAAATATTTCACAGGGTACAGAATTCTAGGTTAGTTAGTTTTTTTTTTTTTTTTTTTTGGTCCTCTCTCAACACTTTAAATATTTCACTCCACTCGCTTTTTGCTAGCTTGGTTTTTGGGAAATCAGATGTAATTCTTTTTTTTTTTTTTTTTTTTTTTAAGTCAGAGTCTCACTCTGTTGCCCAGGCTGGAGAGTGTAGTGGCGCACAATCTCGGCTCACTGCAAGCTCCACCTCCCAGGTTCATGCCATTCTCCTGCCTCAGCCTCCCAAGTAGCTGGGACTACAGGCGCCCGCCACCACGCCTGGCTAATTTTTTGTATTTTTAGTAGAGACGGGATTTCACTGTGTTAGCCAGGATGGTCTTGATCTCTTGACCTCATGATCCACCCACCTCGGCCTCCCAAAGTGCTGGGATTACAAGCATGAGCCACCACGCCCGGTCCAGATGTAATTTTTATCTTTGCTTCTCTATAGGTAAGGTGCTTTTTCCGCATCTGGCTTCTTTCAGATTTTTTTTCTCTAACTTTGATTTTCTGAAGTTTGAATAAGATATGCTCAGGTGTAGTTTTTTTGTGGGAGTTGGGGGTATTTATCCTGCTTGGTATTCTCTGAGCTTCCTGGATCTGTGGTTTGGTGTCTGACATTAATTTGGGGAAATTCTTAGTCATTACTTTCTTTCTTCTCATTCAGGTAGTCACATTACATGTATGTTATATTTTTTGTAGTTATTGCACAGTTCTTGCATATTCTGTTCTCTTTTTTTGATTTCAGTCTTTTTCTCTGCTTTTCAGATTCGGAAGTTTCTTTTCTTTCTTTCTTTCTTTCTTTCTTTCTTTCTTTCTTTCTTTCTTTCTTTCTTTCTTTCTTTCTTTTTTTTAGACGGAGTCCCGCTCTGTCGCCCAGGCTGGAGTGCAGTGGCCGGATCTCAGCTCACTGCAAGCTCCGCCTCCCGGGTTTACGCCATTCTCCTGCCTCAGCCTCCCGAGTAGCTGGGACCACAGGCGCCGCCACCTCGCCTGGCTAATTTTTTGTGTTTTTAGTAGAGACGGGGTTTCGCCGTGTTAGCCAGGATGGTCTCGATCTCCTGACCTTGTGATCTGCCCGTCTCGGCCTCCCAAAGTGCTGGGATTACAGGCTTGAGCCACCGCACCCGGCCCTTCCTTCCTTCCTTCCTTCCTTCCTTCCTTCCTTCCTTCCTTCCTTCCTTCCTTCCTTCCTTCCTTCCTTCCTTCCTTCCTTCCTTCCTTTCTCTCTCTCTCTCTCTCTGTCTCTCTCTCTCTCTGTCTCTCTGTCTCTCTGTCTCTCTCTCTCTTTCTTTCTTTCTTATGAGATGGAGTTTCACTCTTGTTGCCCAGGCTGGAGTGCAATGGCGCAATCTCGGCTCACCACAACCTCCGCCTCCCAAGTTCAAGCGATTCTCCTGCCTCAGCCTCCCGAGTAGCTGGGGTGCGCCACCACGCCTGGCTGACTCTGTATTTTTAGTAGAGACGGGGTTTCTCCATGTCAGTCAGGCTGGTCTCGAACTCCAGACCTCAGGTGATCCACCTGCCTCAGCCTCCCAAAGTGCTAGGATTACAGCCATAAGCCACCGTGCCCGGCCCAGATTTGGAAATTTCTAATGACAATCTTCAACTTCAGGGATTCTTCCTTGGTTGGTCTAGTGCAGTGCTTCATGCCTATAATCTCAGCACTTTGGGAGGCTGAGATGAGTGGATCACTTGAGGCCAGGAGTTTCAGACCAGCCTGGGCAACATAGCAAGACCCAATCTCTACAAAAAAATATATATATAAAATAGCTGGGCATGCTGGTGTGTGCCTGTGGTCCCAGGTACTCCGGGGAGGTCCAGGCTGCAGTGAACCATAATCAAACCACTGCACTCCATACTGGGCCACAGAGTGAGACTCTGTCTAAAAATAAAGAGATTTTTCCTCAGCCATGTCTAGTCTACTAATGAGCCCATCAAAGGCATTCTTTATTTCTGTTACTGTGTTTTTGACTTTTAGCATTTTTTAATTCTTTCTTAGAATTTTCATCTCTCTGCTTATGCTACCCATCTTTTTAAAAAATTTTTTTAGATTTTAAAAATTTTAAAACTTTTTTCTTTTTTCTTTTTTTTTTCCTTACCAGCAGCTAAACCAATATCCATCTATCTTTGCATGTTGTCTCCTTTTTTCCATTAAATCTTTTAGCATATTGGTCATAGTTTTTAAACATCCCTAGTCTGATCATTTCAACATCCCTGCCATATCAGACTCTGTTTTGTTGTTGCTGTTGTTTGTTTGTTTGTTTTTGATACAAAATCTCACTGTGTGACCCACACTGGAGTGCAGTGGTGCGATCTCAGCTCACTGCAACCTTCACCTCCCGGGTTCAAGTGATTCCCCTGCCTCAGCCTCCTGAGTAGCTGGGATTATAGGCCCGTGCCACCACACTTGTCTAATTTTTGTATTTTTTAGTAGAGACGGGATTCACCAAGTTGACCAGGCTGGTCTCAAACTCCTGACCTCAAATGATCCACCAACCTTGGCCTCCGAAAGTGTTGGGATTACAGGCGTGAGCCACCGCGACCAACCCAGACTCCCAGACTCTAGTTCTTACGCTTGTTCACTCTCTTCAAACTATATATTTTTTGTCTTTAAGTATAGCTTGTAATTTTTTTTTTTTTGAGATGGAGTCTCGCTCTGTTGCCCAGGTTGGAGTGCAGTGGCCACAATCTCAGGTCATTGTAACCTCTGCCTCCCAGGTTCAAACGATTCTCCTGCCTCAGCCTCCCGAGTAGCTGGGATTATAGGTACACACCAGCATGCTCAGCACATTTTTGTATTTTCAGTAGAGACAGAGTTTTGCCATGTTGGCCAGGCTGGTCTCAAACTCCTGACCTCAAGTGATCCACCCACCTCGGCTTCCCAAAATGTTGGGATTACAGGCGTGAGCCACTGCGCCTGGCCATAATTTTCTGTTGATGAGTGGAAATGATGTACTGGGTAAAAGTAACTGCTATAAATACTTAGGTTGGTGCAAAAGTAATTGCAGTTTTGGCCATTACTTTTAATGGAAAAAAACCACAGTTACTTTTGCACCAGTTTAATAGTTCTCTAGTGATGTGTTGGTAAGTTGTGTGGGGAGGGGAAGTGCTCTCTAGTCCTATGATTAGTTCTTAGTCTTTTAGTTAGCCTGTGCCCCTAGGCAGTGAACTTCACCAATGCTTCTCAATCTCTATCCTCCTTAGATGGGACAAGATGGCTAGAGAGGACTGAATTTGTGTATTCCCTTTCCTAACATGGAAGGCTAGAGGAAGCTGCAGTTGGAGATTTCCATCCCCTGGGTTGGTTAGGCTCTGAGAAAACCCCATCAAGTTAGGCTTAGTTTTTGCTAAGAGCAGGCTTTTTTTTTTTTTTTTTTTTTTTTTTGAGACAGGGTCTTACTCTGTTGCCCAGCATGGAGTGCAGTGGCACCATCATGGTTCACTGCAGCCTTGGCCTCCTGTGCTCAAGTGATCCTCCCATTTCTCAGCCTCCTGGGTAGCTGGGACTAAAGGTGCACATCACCACATCTGGCTAATTTTTATTTATTTATTTATTTGTATTTTTTGCAGAGATGGGGTTTTGCCATGTTGCCCAGGCTGGTCTCGAACTCCTGAGCTCAAGCTATCTACCTGCCTTGGCCCTCCAAAGTGCTGGGGCTACAGGCATGAGCCACTGTGCCCAGCCTGGGCAGGCCTGTTTAAGAACAGAATGCTCTGGCATATTTCAAAATGGTTCCCTTTCCCCTCCTTCTTCAGGTAGCATAATATTTCTACCTGATATTCACTGTAAGGACATGTAGAACTTATGGAAGTAAAACTCACAAAAGTGTGGCACCTCCCTTCTCCCCACCATGACTGGTTCCCCCTGGAGTTTTTAAGTCTCAGGCTTGTCCACACTGAGCCTCCAGGAATTTGTCAATTATAATTCAGATTTTCTCCCTGGCACTGGTTCCCACAGAGATTTCTGTTCTTGAAAGTTGTGATTCTCTATATCAGCCTTTCTCTCTAATTTTTGAGGTAGCAGTTTTCCCTGTGATTCCACTCCCCTGAGAGATCTAAGAAGAGTTGTTAAACTTTCAGTTTGTTCAGCTTTTTACTTGTTGTTGGGATGGAGTGGCAACTGCTAACCTCCTTACATGCTGGACCTGAAACCAGAAGTCTCTCTGTTTTTTTGCTTTGTTTTGTTTATTCACTTTCTCTCCCTAACGGTACTATAAACTCTGCAGGAACAGGAACCTTGTTTGTCATATTCATCCTATAAACTCAATGTCTAGTGCTGTGCCTGGAACATGGTAGGTGCTTAATATATGTTCAGAGAAAAAAGGAAGGTACTGAGAGTCAGAAGACCTGGACTGTGATCTCACGCGAGTTCCTTCCTCTCTCCCAGTCTCAGCTTCCTTACTATATGATGTTATTCTTGTTTGTTTCTCTATTGTCTGTCTGCCTCCCTCCACTAGAGTGTAACCTCCATGAGACTAGGAACCTCATCTGTCAAAGACCCTGCCGTATAATAGGTTCTCTATAAATATTTGTTGAATGAACAAATGAATGACTGAATGACTTAATCTACAAAAGGAAGGGATTGACCTTGATAATTTGATGGCAGGGATTTTTGGTAACTTTCCCCTTCCCTACTCAAATGGGTTACCTGTCTGGGCTAGTTTTAAGTACTCCTAAGAGAGATTAATGCCCTTCTAGGAGAGGAACTCAAATAGGTCACATGGATTAGAATGATCAGAAGTATATGGAAAAACAACTCGCCTAACTTTGGAACTCAGCAGCTTTTCTTCGTGTTATCCAGGAGAACACAGGCTGTGCTCCAACATGTGTGTGTGACAACAGTTTGAATCTCAATGTTCAGCCCTTTGAAACCACATAGACTTATGTAATGTGACCCAATTCCTTGGTTTTGCAAAGAAAGGGGGTGTGCAACTGGGAGAAGAGAATGCAGTTATTTACCAGTTTCTTCCTAAGAGCAAAAAACAGAATGTTCAGCATTTGTGGGAGGGGCAAGAGTTTGTGTTCTGCCTGAGTAATTCTTGCTCACTGGATGGGCAAGGTCAGGTGACAAACTTCCATATCTCTGCCTGGCACCAGCATGAGCCCTGCCCAGAGGCAGGAAAAAAAATGTTTTAAGTCCTAGTTTCCCCAGCGGCTTGTAACAATGCCCTGGTGTCCCATTTCACAGGCTCAATGAGGGAGACTGAAGGTAATCAAACTATAGGACCTTCAAACAAAAAATCTCGAGGCAGAAGAGTTCAATTGGGAGCCCCCAAGACCAAAGAAGTTCCAAAGGGCCCCTTGCCTTTGCTAAAGGCAAACAACAACAACAGCAACAACAACAACAACAACAACAAAACATATGCTTTGACCTTCTGCAGGGCAGACACTGACAAGATGATATTGATGCCTTTGGAGGGAGAAGGAGAAAGAACTTATGGGGAATGATCTGGCCCTCAGTGATACTCACGTGTCTATGTCATTCTCTATAAGGTTAGCAACTGCTCTTCAGCAAGGTTGAAGACTGTTGAAATGGATTCTGTAATCCTACATTTGGGGAAATAGGTGTTACTGAATAATTTTTACCCACAAAAAAATCTTTTAGCTCTGCAGAAAGCTACATTCCCATAGAAAATAATTCCCTCAAATTAACATCTCAACACAGCCTGTCTGTCCTAAATGTGAGACTACAGGGTGGAAGACAGTGTGATCAGTGGGAAGTGGTTTACTTGATGACTCTCAAGGCCTCTCCCAGTTCCAAGATTTGAAGATTCTGTGCTGTTGTTCCTTTTATAGCCATTAAAAACTAAGAGGATCTTTTCTAGAATTTTGACTTTGGATATCAGGGTCCCAGATTTTGACCTGAGGCTGAAGGATCACTATCCCCTTTGCCTCCATAAAGACATTTAAGAGGATAGTCTGGGCTCCCAGTTTCTGCAATTTCTTTAGTAAGAGGCCTCTGGGGTCATTTCCTGAGATCTCCCTTGCCTGGGCCATTCTGGCAAAACAGCTCTGCAGCAGCAGGGACATTCCCCTAACCCTCAGGGATTTGCTCTTTTCACTGCTTTCCCAAAGCATATGGCCACACCTTCCAGCCAGCTCTGACCTGCTTGAGTAGGCATAGCCCTCTGTGTAGAAGTCATTGGTCACAGAGCCTGAGAAGCTCTTTCCTGTGCTCTCTTCCTCATTTCTTCTTCTCCCTCCTTTTCATCTCTCAGTACATCCAAACACCTGAAGAAGAAACTGCTGGTTGCCTACTCCAATGTCTGTTCTTCCCTTCCTTAATAACAGAAACTTGAATCTGTTTGGGGCTAGCAATGTACTCCGTTCAAGAAAGCCCTTCTTTTAGTTAGGAGTGGGCAGACTAGAGTCTGGCTAATGAGCTATAAGCAGAAGTGTTATGCAGTATGTCTGGGAAGCTTTCTTAAAAGGGAGGAGCCATCTTTCTTCCCCTTTCTTCTTTCTGCGGCCTGGATTGTGGATACAATGACTGGAGCTTGAGCAGCCATCTCAGACAATGAGGCAATATGCTAAATATGGTGGGCAGCAACTAGGAAGAAGTTTGGGTATGTGGTGACTTTATAGAGCTGCCCTATGAACTCTGGACTGTGTACCTTCAGACTTCTCTGATGGGAAAGATGAATAAACTATCTTTTTAAAGCAACTGTTATTATTTTGTTCTGTTATTACAGTCAGGGCTAATCCTAACTCATGCTGTGTCACCCCCACCCTGAGAATGAGACTATGGCTTGACAAACAGATACAGATAATGGTCTAGGGTTTTATGGGTTACAATATGGATATAGGGAAAAGTAAGCATTTGGAATGTCTTAGGTATGGAGGGGATGGGATCCCTAGTCAAGAGGCACAGGAATACTAGCAGACTGTAGGCAATTTCCCTTCATAGTACAATTTCCCTTCATAGTAAGCCCCATGAAGACCAGCACATGTCTCTCAGATTTACCACAGTATCCCCAGTGCTTAGCCTTGTGCCTGGCACATAGGACAGGCTATATTAAAAATTATTAACAGAGGCTGAGTGTGGTGGCTCACACCTGTAATCCCAGCACTTTGGGAGGCCGAGGCAGGCAGATCACTTGAGGTCAGGAGTTTGAGACCAGTCTGGCCAACATGGTGAAACTCGGTCTCTACTAAAAATACAAAAATTAGCCCAGCATGGTGGCGCACATCTGTAATCCCAGCTACTCGGGAGGCTGAGACATGAGAATCACTTGAACCCAGGAGACAAAGGTTGCAGTGAGCCAAGACCACACCACTGCACTCCAGCCTGGGTGACAGAGCAAGACTCTAATTGACAGAATAAACAACTCAATGTTTTCATAATGGAAATAATCAACAGGCCACCAGTTTACTTACATGATATGAAAGAATCTGGGAAAGCTTTCCCACCCCACTGTCCCTACCCAAAAATGTCTTCCCCAATCCATGACTACTACAGCATGTGAACCTCCCAGAAGTTTCTTTCTTTTCTTCTTTCTTTCTTTCTCTCTTTCTTGTTTTCTCTTTCTTTCTTTCTTTCTTTCTTTCTTTCTTTCTTTCTTTCTTTCTTTCTTTCTTTCTTTCTTTCTTTCTTTTTCTTTCTCTCTCTTTCTTTATTTCTTTCTCTCTCTCTCTTTCTTTCTTTGTCTCCTTCCTTCCTTCCTTCTTTCATTTTGTTTGTTTGTTTGTTTGTTTTTTGTGTGTTTTATTTTTTATTTTTTTTGAGACGGAGTCTCGCTCACTCTATCACCCACACTGGAGTGCAGTGGCACGATCTTGGCTCACTGCAACCTCCACCTTCCAGGATCAAGCGATTCTCCTGCTTTGGCCTCCCGATTAGCTGGGATTATAGGCACGTGCCACCATGCCAGGTTAATTTTTTGTATCTTTAATAGAGACGGGGTTTCACCATGTTAGTCAGGACGGTCTCGATCTCCTGACCTTGTGATTCGCCTGCCTCGGCCTCCTAAAGTGCTGGGATCACATGCATGTGCCACCATGCCCAGCTTCTTTCTTTCTTTTCTTTCTTCTCTTTTTTTTTTTTTTTTTTTTGAGATGGAGTCTTACTCTATTGCCCAGGCTGGAGTGCAGTGGTGCGATCTCAGCTCATTGTAACCTCTGCCTCCCTGGTTCCAGTGATTCTTCTGCTTCAGCCTCCTGAGTAGCTGAGATTACAGGCACCTGCCACCATGCCCGGCTAATTTTTGTATTTTTAGTAGAGACGGGATTTCACCATCTTGGCCAGGCTGGTCTTGAACTCTTGATCTTGTGATCCACCCACCTTGGCCTCCAAAAGTGCTGGGTTTACAAGCGTGAGCCACTGCGCCCGGCCTTATTTATTTCTTTATTTGGAGACAGAGTCTCACTCTCACCCAGGCTGGAGTGCGGTGGTGTGATCTCAGCTCACTGCAACCTCCTCCTCCCGGGTTCAAATGATTCTCCTTCTCAGCCTCCCGAGTAGATGAGAATGTAGGTGTGCGCCACCACGCCCGGCTAATTTTTGTATTTTTAGTAGAGATGTGGTTTCACCATGTTGGCCAGGCTGGTCTCAAACTCCTGACCTCAGGTAATCCACCCACCTCGGCCTCCCAATGTGCTAGTGTTATAGGCATGAGTCACCATGCCTGGACCCAGAAATTTATTTTTTGATCAGCAAGTATCAGGCACTGTGTTCAGCTCTGAGGATATAGTGGTGAGCAAAATCCGTATGGGTCCTGCCCACAGGGATATTCCAGAGCGGTGAAGCAGAAACAGACAAAAATTTGTGAACAAATCATTACAATCTGGGATAAATGCAACAAAACAAAGGTGATGGAGAAAACTTCTTTAGACAGAGTGACAGGCGAAGATGTCTCAGAGGAAAGGAGAGCCCAAGGATTAGAACAAGCATCCAAGCGAAGAGTCGGGGGAGGGTGCTGGTGGAAGGTTCTGGGCTGAGGGAACCAGACACACAAAGGCTCTGAGGAGTATTTGAGGAATGAAAGCAGTTCAGTGGGCTGGAACTTGGTAAGAGCAGGGGAGTGACACGGGAAAAGGCTGGAGAGGTCAGTGGAGGCCAGATCACGCAGGCACTTGTAGGCCATGGGAAGGAGTTTGGACTTTACTAAGTACAATGATAAGCCACTGATAAGCCTAAAGCAAGGGAATGCCATGATCTGATTTTGCGTTAAGAAGGAGGTCACTCTGGCTGCTATGTGGAATTGGACAGGGTCCAATGTGGAGGTAGGGAAACCAATGAGGCTTTTACCTTTGTGTGAAAGAAGAGGGTGGCTTAGATCAGGGAGTGGGAAGGGGGCTAGAGAGAAGTGGAGGGATTCAAGGTGTGTTCTGGAAGTTGAATGGACCAGACTGGGCAATGGATTGGATGTAGGAGCTAAAGGTTGGGGGAGGAATCAAGGTTTCTGGTTTAAGCAGCTATGTAGATGGTGGTGCCAAATACCAAGGTGGGATACGCTGCGGGAGGTGGGAGTCAGGACTTTGATTTTGGTCATGCAGATATTGACATACTTGTGACACAAACAAATGGACCTGTCAAGGAGACAGTTGAATATTGGAGTCTGGAGCTCAGGTGAATGCTTAGGACTGGAGATACAAATTTGGGAGTCATTAGCATGGCAAATGTTACTTAAGACCTTGGGAGTAAATGGAACTGACCAGGGAGAGAGTACAGAGAGGACAGAGCTGAGCTCAGAGACACTCCAAATAGGGGAAGAGAAGCCTGCAAAGGTGACTAAGAAGGGACCTTAAGATTATTTATATATTGCCCATCTCTGTAGAATGTTCTGGAGTTTGAGGACACTGATAAATAGCACCTCTTTTCTTCTACCTGAAGTCAGAATCAATCAAGACACACACACACACACACACACACACACACACACACACACACACGCCAGCCAGGAAACAAAAATATTACCTTTAGCAATCATAAAGCTATTTGGAGAAAAAGGAATAAGGGTGCAGCTGAACAGACTTGCTAATATGCACTTTTGCCCAGTTAGACAGACTCAGGCATCCTGTCCCTGTCATAGGTGGACAAGCAGGGGATGAGCCTGCATCACTGAAGTTACTGCAGGGCTGTAAGAGCAGACCAGAATACAGAATATGTGTGCTCTGCAGGCTGAGAGAACCTAGAAGGTCGGGAGAGAGGAGGGGGCAACTCTCAGTGTGCTTTGTTTTGCCTTGCCAACTCCCCATTCTGACTTTCATCTGCTCTCACCATTGGAAAACATGAAATAAGCTCCAGGAGCACAGAGGCCTCGTATGACCTGGTCATTGTTTCACCCCTGTGCCTCACAGGGTACCTGGCACACAATAGGTGCCAATGTTTGTTGAATGAATTAATAAACAGATGTGGATGTCAAGACTAGAATAATCCTCACATATCATACAAGAATCACCTATGCCCAGGCCTCAATCCCAGACCAATTTTTATCAACATTTCTGAGGATGAGGTTCAGCATTCAGGATTTCTCTAAGCTCTCCCCAGGTGATTTCAATGTGCAGCTAAGGTGAAGAACTATTATCGCCCTGGTCCAACCCCTCATTTTACAGCAAAGTTATTTGTAGAGGGTGTTACATCAGAGGGCTTGTCCTGGCCCTACTGCTGACTGTGTGTGGGACTGGGACTTGCCTATTTCTCTGTCTGGCCCTCATTGCTCTCATGTGGGAAGTGAGGGGGTGGGGACAGATGATCTCTAGAGCCCTGTCCAGCTCTAATGGTGTATTACTCTCTATTCTGATCCCAGATATGAACTTAACTCACTGGGACATCAATTGTGCCTCAAGATGCCTTTGCATGGTGGTTAGGTTAGTTTTGTGCTTGAGATGACAGAGCTCTGGATTGCAGTGGACAGCAAAGTAGAGATGTTTGGAAGAGTTCAGGACCTACAGACTCAATCTTTGGTGGTTAATTCATCCTGTTTTTTCCTTGGGTGGTGGCAGCAAGTTGACCAGTGGAACAGCAAAGAAACAACAGAGGAGCCCAGCTAAGGAAGCTGCAATGAGCTAGGGCTGCCCTCTTTGCTCCTGCTCCTCCTCTTCTAGCTCTTGTCTTCCCCTGCCCATCCCCCTCCCAGTCATCTCTTTCTTA
The DNA here is from genome assembly GCF_037993035.2 of Macaca fascicularis. Classification (NCBI taxonomy): domain Eukaryota; kingdom Metazoa; phylum Chordata; class Mammalia; order Primates; family Cercopithecidae; genus Macaca; species Macaca fascicularis. The sequence goes on from NC_088395.1 coordinate 114,274,420, forward strand.
TTCCTTTCCTGTCCTCTCCATGTATCTGCATCAATCACAAGTCTTTCAAAGGCAAGCCTATTATTTCTGTCTACCCGTGCAATCCACCCACCTCCCTCCCATTCTAGTTTGGTACCCCAGAGCTTGTAAGTGTGTTGTCACAATGCGGGCAATCAGAAGTGGCTCATGAAATGAAAAACGGGGGAGGCCAGGTACAGTGGCTCATGCCTGTAATCCCAGCACTTTGGGAGACCAAGACAGGCGGATCACCTGAGGTAAGGAGTTCAAGACCAGCCTGGCCAACACGGTGAAGCCCCATCTCTACTAAAAATATAAAAATTAGCTGGGCGTGTTGGTGCAGGCCTGTAATCCCAGCTACTGGGGAGGCTGAGGGAAGAGAACGGGCTTGAACCTTGGAGGCAGAAGTTGCAGTGAGCTGAGATTGTGCCACTGCACTCCAGTCTGGGCGACAGAATGAGACTGTGTTTCAAAGAAAGGAAGAAGGCCTAGAACTTAAAGTATAATAAAAAAAAGAAAGGAAGAAGGAAGGAAGGAAGGAAAGAAGGAAGGAAGGAAGAAAGAAAGAAAGGAAGGAAGGAAAAGAAAGGGGAATAAAAAGGGAAGAAATAAGGCTGTAGGTGATTCTCTTCCTCTCCAAAATTGCATGGAGTCTTGAGGGTGCTGTGCCATGTATCCATCTTTAAAAGTGGCTATTTCCTCAGCATTCTTCAACCAGGGTTACTGGACAAGAGCTAGATATGAGGATGGATAGAATTTCGGGGCTAGAAGCAGAGCTGAGGCCTAGAGCAAAGAGGTAATGTATATGAGTCTCACAGCCAGAGGACTCCTCCTGGCCCCAGTACTCACAAAGCACTTGACTTATAAACGATCCTGTGTAGCCACCTTGTTTTGCAGATTGGAAAACCGAGGTCTAGAGATGCCAATGACTTGTCCAAGGTCATGTAGTCTGCTAGCCAAAGACTAGGACTACAGCCCAGAACTCCTGACTGCCTTTTCCTGAAATACTTCCGCTCCCTCAGCCTTCCTCAAAGTGCCTGTCAGTTTAATTTTATAAGATGGCAGGGCTTGTGGTAAGGACTCTGAAAAGAAAATGTCAAAAGAATAGACCAAATGATGGAAACAGGAGATTGCCAAGCCTCAGCGTTCTCTCCAGCTTTCCCTAGCCCTTTACCTGCCACCTCCACAGCCTGCCTGTCTTCCTACTCCCTGGAACATAAGGCTGCCCTGGGGACAGCCTCCCAGGGTCGGCTCTGGAGCTCCTGCTCATCCTCCTCTGCAGCCACTTCTCTGGGGCATCTGTCCGCACACGTCTTCAGCTCCTACGACACACAGACATGCCCGCATCTCGAGCTCTAGCCCTCAACTTTACCTTCACATTTGTCGTTCTATAGGATATTTCCATATGTAAATATGCCTCACTCAGCCAGAGATCAAAATTGGAATTCATCTTCCCTATGCAAAGCACAACCTTTTTCTACCCCTCTGTTTCTTTCAGGGCTTCCATAGTACACCAATCCTCCTGACTCAAAACTTCCGTGTCACCAGAGGCTGGGGGAGGGGGAAATGGGGTTGGGGGGCGGTTAGTGTTTAATGGGTACCCAGTGCCAGTTTGGGATGATGACAAAGTTCTTGAGAAGGATGGTGGTGATGGTTACACAACAATGTGACCATAATTAATGGCATTGGACTGTACATTTGAAACGGGTGAAAATGGTAAATTCTGTGTTATGTCTATTTCACCACAATTAAAAAAAAAAAAACCCAAACCCAAAACTCATGTCATCCTTGACTTGTGGCTACCTTGCTCTCTTCTCCCCAGCTTACTTTGCTACCAGGTCATTCTGATTTTTCACCTAGTGGAGATTCCTCAAACTTTTCCATACTCCAGAACCACTAGGGACTTGTTAGAGTTATCAATTCCCAAGTCCTACCCACCTCTTTGGTGTAGGGGTGGGGCATGGAATCTACATTTTAAACTTCCCAACAAACCTGATGTGAGTGGACTGCAGACTGCACTTGGAGAAATAGTGCCTCTCAGTGTCTTTCGGTTTTGTCCCTTCCTCTTCCTTCTACTACCCCTATCCTTGCCCCGGCTGGCCCTCATCACCTCACACCTGGATTACAGCAACAGCTGGTCCGTCACTAGCCTTTCCCTATTCTAGCCTCTCCAGCTGCCAGGACCCATCTTCTACAAATATCTTTTGCATCACATCACTTCTCTGCTCGGAAGCCTACCATGGCTCCCTGAGACCTCTTAGATTCTATCTAAAGTCACTTGGCTGGAAGCCAGCCAAGTGAGCCTCCCACCCTCCCGCTTACCTTCTTCTCTGTTCACTGCCACCCCTCCCGTGCTCATTAGTCATTTATTTTCCTTATGTTAGTCCCTCTGCTAGTTTGGGGTGGTCTTTCTTCTACCTCACCCTTCCCACAATGAGCCCTGGAACACTTCTGATTACGTTGGAGGAATTGTGAAAACTGTTCAGATTCTCTATCCTGCTTCTCATTAATCTTGCCTTCCCCCATTGTGGGCTTTGCCATTCACCAGCTGTATGACTTTGGGCAAGTTGCTGAACCTCTCTGTGCCGTAGTGTTTTCATGTCCTCATGTGTAGAATGGTGATCTCAATAGGGCATACCTCATATGTCTGTGGACAGGATTAAGAGTCAACAGATGTAAAAAGTCTTATGACGGTTTCTAGCATAAAGTAAGTGCCATGTAAAGTGTTAGCTACTATTGGTAATTAGTATGATCACCTCCTCTTCCAGCCAGCTCCTCTCTGGAAACCATGTCTTCTTGGAATAGCTAACAGATGGAGTTCTCTGTTAAACCTTGCCTGATCTTGTGGAGGCGGTTAAGTATTAAGTGTTTGGGTTTCAACAAGCTCCTGTACATGAGATAACCTGAGGAACTGGGCTGTCTACAAAGCTGTAATTATGTCCATTAATTTCTAACCAAGTAGGAGGAAAGGGGCTGAGATTTGAAAGTAAGATTTTCCAGAATAAATAGGATTGACGTTGTGAGGGCAACTTCGCAATACCTTTTTTTTTTTTTTTTTTTGAGATGGAGTTTCACTCTTGTTGCCCAGGTTGGAATGCAATGGCATGATCTTGATTCACTGCAACGTCCGCCTCCCGGGTTCAAGCAATTCTTCTGCCTCGGCCTCCTGAGTAGCTGGGATTACAGGCATGCGCCACCATGCTCAGCTAATTTTGTATTTTTAGTAGAGATGGGGTTTCACCATGTTGGCCAGGCTTGTCTCAGACTCCTGGCCTCAGGTGATCTACCCGCCTTGGCCTTCCAAAGTGCTGGGATTGCAGGCGTGAGCCACTGCACCCAGCCAACTTCACAATACCTGAAGGGACAGTGGATCATGCATCTTGTTTCCTATGGTCTTTCTGGAGTCCTTCTGCTGATACTCCAGGTCCCGGAGGCCCTGCCCCTAGCTTTCTTGTCTGAGCCCTCCTAGAACACCCTCCCCTGTGGCCATCCCCAGCTTGAAAGCCTCTCACTTTGTGTCTTAAGCAGTCATTGTCTGGAAATAACCCATCACCCACATTTCTGTTCTAGTCTACTTTTTCTTTAAATTGACAGACACAACTAAAATTATATGCATTTGTGATGTTTTGAAATATATACGCATTGTGGAATGGCTCAATTTAGCTAATTAATATATGTGTTGTTGTTTTAGCTTTCAAATCCATGTCCTTGATTTTGTAGTGAATATAATTAATTCCTTTAAGGCCCACTGAATTCACAGTCAGTGTTTGTAATTATGTGTTCCCCCCAGCCCACCCGCATCTCTCTTTCTCTCTCTCAATGAATACCAAAAGTTCAAGTACTATAGAGTTGGGGGAGGTTTGGGAGTATTTTCGACATAAAAAAAGGGCCCTTATTGTCACTAAGGTTGGGAACCACTGCCCCGTGGGACATGTGGGAGCCATGGGAGTAGCACTAAGTTCTCTGGCTCTCAGTTTTCTCGTCTGTCAAATGGAGGTAAATCATAACTGCCTGTTTTTCCAAGGGCAGGAAACAGAGTGTTCTGTACTCAGGAGTGGGGCCAGGGAGCAGTGATCTTGTGATCCTTGCTGCTATGCTGGGAAGCCTCCATGAGGATGAGATGAGAGAATAGATGGGAGGGCACATGCAGAGGTGGCAAATGCAGGCAGGGGATGCGTACTGCTTCAAGCCTCATTATTATTTTCCTCGTTCTGGGTCCAGCTGGACCAGCTGAGCCCAGAAGCCTAAAACCCATGGAAGCCTTGCCAGGAGCAACGTGTTCTTTTGCCTTTCTCCACCCTTAGTTGCTTTTCTGTGGAGAAAAAACAACAGAGAGCTGCTCCTGTATGTGACTAAGAAACATCTACAAACTTCCTCTTATCTAGCCTAGTAACTGCTGTGGCCTCAGAAGTTGCAGTGTTTGTCTCTGTTTAGTCAGCGTTGCCTAGGAAACAAAGTTGTTCTCTCTTTACCACTACGTGACTGTGGGGCCAGTTTTTTCCCCTTTCTTGTAGAGAAAGGCTTGATGACCAGAGAGGTTTGGGGCGTTGCTGGGCTATTTTCTAGGTTTCCTTTTTTCATCTGCTTTTTCTTGTTCAGCTGGAAGTCTGGCGTGGGAAGTCTACAGAAGATTAACCAAATAGCCACAAAGTCTCTAAGCTAGTTTTGAAAGGGGGAGGGATTTGGGAGTAAGTGGTGATTGGGAGAATTGGTCAGGGTGAGAAATGGCTGCCAGGGGGCTTTGAATGCACTCGTTCGAAGTTTGTATCTGTACCAGCAGCTGTACAATCTGCATGCCATGAACCAGTTGGCAGGTATAGACAATGAACATGGCATTATGAATATCAAGGTTGGGAGCAGGTGGGGAAACTGGGATTTGAGAAGCCAGCAAGGAGGAGTTTGCAATGTTCTGAAGGGTTTTGGTGATTAGAAAAGAACAGGTCAGCTGGGTGCAGTGGCTCATGCCTATAATCCCTGCACTCTGGAGGGCCAAGGCAGGCAGGTTCCTTGAGTCCAGGAGCTCAAGACCAGCCTAGGCAACATGGCGAAACCTCCATCTCTACTAAAAATGCAAAAAAAAAAAAAAAAAAAAAAAAAAATTCAGGAGTGGTGGTGCACACCTACAGCCCCAGCTACTCAGGAGGCTGAGGTGAGGATCATCTGAGCCCAGGGAGTTGAGGCTGCAGTGAGCTGTGATGGCCCCACTGCACTCCAGCCTGGGCAACAAGAGTGAGACCCTATCTCAATAAAAAAACAAAAAACGAAAAAACAAAAACAAAAACAAAATGTCAACGTGTATGACCTTTACAGAGGAAGAAGCAGGTCATTTTGATTACATTTAGGCAGTGGTTGATGTAAGGGGCAGAGGGCAAGACATCTTGGTCACCTTGAGGTTTGTGGCTTAGGAAAATCAAGGAATTCTGTTTCCCCAGTTTCAAGTGGGAAAAGGATAGTTATATATGCTACCAGAAGCTGAGATGGAATGGAATCACTTAAAGAGAGGTGATAGTTTCCCTTGGGAACATAGTGGGCTTAGAACACAGCTCAGAGTCCAGAGGAAGTTCAGGTTAGGGCGTGGTAGAGGAGACACTAAGCACTCATCAACAACCGATCAGAGAACTGCTAGGACTCTGGATGCTGGGGACATGGAGCTGGGAAAGGGTGATGGGTGATAATGAACCCCAAAGAGAGGTGGATGAAGGAATCTGGAGTCGGGAGCCTTAGACTTGGCCCTGCCCAAGTGGTTGGTGCGTTTGGTGAGAGAACTTTCAGCAGTGTCCCTGAGAACTTTGAGCAGGGACTGAGGACATCTTTCCTTGGCTGGAAGTAAGGGGAAGAGCAAAGGAAAGGGGAGTGGTTTTGCTTCCTCATATATTCTCCCTCCTTCTCTTACTAGGGCCTTCTTAGCTCCTTTGCCAAGCCAAGTGTCACATGTGGATTGGTATTAAGGAGAATGCATTAAGTGACCCCAGTGATGTTTTCAGAAGAGAGGAGGCCCACGCCTGTTGATTTGGTTCCTCTCTTCTCGCTCCCTCCTATGTATACCCTGCCTGTTTCTTTTGGGCCTTCCTGGGGGTATCTTTTCTCCAAAATCATCCCCTCAAGCTACGGTTGTGTGTTATGAGTCACCTTGCCACTCACTCCGAAGCTCTCATATGAAAGCAGAGCAGGAGAGAGAGGAAGGATCTGGGCTTGAGTCCTAATTCCCATAATAGTCATGTGACTTCGGGCAAGTCACTTAAACTCACTGAGTCTCAGTTTCTTTATCCAGACAGTGAGGGCAAAGAGCATGTCCTTCATATGGGTATTGTGCAGATGACACGAGATCACGGCTGCAGCATAGGCCGGGCACTGACAGGGTGCTCAAGGGATATTCAGGGGGTCAGCAAAACAGCCCCTACTGGCTGAGGGGCCTCTCCCACCCAGTCCGTTTATACTCAGTCAGACACCAAGTTTATTTTTAGAAAAACAGAGCAAAGTTTATTGAAATTTCAAGCTACATTTGAAAAATCAAAATCCAAATCCTGGAACCATACATCAGGATAAGGTGTCAAAAAGTGGAAAGTGTTCACTCTCACAAAACCCGCTACAGACAAGCTTTCTGGGCACACCTCCCAGGCTCCATTGGATCAAAGCCATTCCCTTGTTCATCCCTCATCCACAGTAGGACACCATCCTTCTGTTCACTTGAAAGTTTTCCACAATAATTACAAAACAAAACAAAACAAAACAAAACAAAAAACGTTTTCAAATGACACTGTGAAGCCCAAACTGATCTTCTCTCAACCCCATTCTATGTAGTCAGCACCAGTGAATGGTGGGTTTGGCATTCAAAAGAGGACTTCACGTTTCAGTGGACAGCTGGGGAAAGGGTTGCAGCAGCAAGGCATCCGTGGCCGCATTCAGAGCTTGGCCCCTCTCCTTGCCTTTACTCTCGAGTCTTACTTAACCTAAAGGACAAACTGGGTCAACTTGGTAAATGAACACAGTCAAAGACTTAGCCATAAGAGGTAAGGGACCAGTCAATATTCCCAAGGCTGGTTAGGCCCTTCAACATGTAGGTGGATGTGTATATGTATACATCGCTACACTAAGATACAGATCTAGCCCTATGGGTATATATACGCATTTATGGCTATATAGAAAAACTATGCCAATACTAACCAAACAGAACTTTGTAAGCGGTCATCCCAAAGCTGTAATCCCACACTGGGCTGTGCACAAAGCCATGCATTATACCATATTAACCAACAGAAGGCTGACTTGGCTCAATCTCTCCCATCTGTGTCCCCTGCCTTCATGAAGCAGGGGAGAAGAGAGAGGTTGTCTCTGCTTAAAACAAGTGGCTTCTTCATAGGAACAGTCATTGTCAGGTGAAGCTGTTGAAGATGTCCATGGAAATGAGAAACAGACCCCTTAAACTTTCTGGAGCAAACTGGTGTCACACCTCAAACTACCCTTCTCCTTTGCCAGTTGCAGCTAAGTTGCCCAGGCCCTGGGAGCCCCCAGGGCGCAGTAGCATTAGAGGCTCACTGGCTTGGTGTTACTAGGCCCCATGCAACTCAGCCTCCAGAGACCTGCTCTTGTCAGGGGGTCTGTCACTGGAGTGGACCCAGGTGGCCATGTCCTTAGGACATCTCTTGGCACCAGCTATGCTAGGTGTAAAGTTCTCCTCGTGAGATGACGCTTGGGGAGCCAAAAACAAACTGGAAAGAACTAGGTAAAACAAGTTTAGTGGCTCTGCCCACCCTGAGGACAGAGCCACTTACACCGCAGAACCACCAGGAGCCTCGGGCACTTGTGGGGATTCGGGAGCTGGCTCTTCAGGGCTCAGACAGGACTGGAACTTCTCCAGCTGCTCTGGGCTTGCCAGGGTCTTCAACAGGGTGTTCTCACGCTCTAGCTGGGAGTTCTTCTCCACCAGCTCTCGGATCTGTTCCTTCAGGATCTCCACCTCCTCTCTCACAGCATACATCAGATGATTCTTCACCAGATCCTGCCAATGAGGGAATCATAACAAAGCCATTCCTTAGCCATCATGGACCCTCTGCAGCACCTTTGCTCTGCCATTGGTGTGCCTGTGCTGTCCTTAATGCCAGGGCCCTCCAGCCTTCCCTCAGTGAACTGGTCTGGCAAGTCCAATTCCTCGTTCACCTTTCTCTGAAGCACTTAAACCCTCATTCAGGAGAGCTACATGATTTGGCTCATGCTGGAGTTGAGAGCCCAGCTTTGAACTAGATAGGTTCTCCCCTCCAAGTTTCCAATGACTTTCAAAGCTGGCTGCTGAGGGGCCTTTGGGATGACACTTCTGCTGGTTGCCGGTGGTTTGCTATGTCCCCCATTTTACATAAGCCCCTGCTGCTGCTGATCCAGATCTGGGGGAAGGGGAGACCTGCAATGCATCCCATACTGTTTGTCTGCTGTACAAATCTTAACCAAGAGAATAAAATTGGCTATTTTGGAGTCTCCTCCCCTCCATATGACCCAGCACATTGAATTGCAGCTGTCCTGCAGCCGGCCAGTTAGCATGCAGGACATTGGCCTTGGGGAAAGGTACAGAACTCCTGCATCCTCTCTGAATTTGATGACTGCAATGGGGGCAGGGAAGGTGTCCTTAAGCTCCAGGGCACAATTAAGTGGCTCCCAACCGCTGAAGTCCTAACCCTCTGCAGCCATTGTGGCTGCTCCTTGGAGTATGACCTCTACCTGGTAAGGAGAGGGACAGGGGTGAGGTGCTTCGCTTCCTGTTTCCACCCAACTCCTGACCCCAGTCCAGGCTCTGCAGAGGCACTGCAGTGCTGTTGCATCCAATGAGCTCTGCCCCTTGCTAGCTGCACGATGCACACAAATGCAAGAATCTGAGCTCCCTGCCCAGCAACAGGCCCAGAAGAGAGTCAGAGCCTGCTGCAAAGACCTGAGATGGAGGAGAGAGGAAGAAAGGAGGGAGCCTGGGAAGGGAAGACTGGAAATGCCCTAAAAAGTGTCACTGTAATCAGACTCCACCTCCAGTGGGGATAGGAGGCAGGCTGTCGGCTTCCTCAGGGTTTTGGCTAACGGCTTTTTCACCCATTCCCTCAATCCTGCCCAGAGTTACATAAGCAGCAGCTAAGTCAGGGGATGAGAATGACGCAGTGTTGCCACTCACCATGGCCTGTTCGATCTTGTTGTCTATGGCCACCACGCTGGCTCCGGAGGCACTGCCAAGACAAAAAGCAAAGCGACCTATTACCCACTCGGTTCTACTCTGAGTACATGGCAGTTGTGGCCAAAGTCCTCCACCTGCCTTGGCTCTTCCTCTCTCTCTCTCTTTCTCGCCTCCCTGGCCCAGAGTTCCGGACACTTTGTCCCCAGATCCTTCCTTAGCCCCTGCAGGAAGCTGCATCTCCTCATCGAGGCCGGCTCAGCGCTGCTGCCGCCGCCCCGAGTTCCGCCCCGAGTTCCAACCGATCGGAGCTGCGTGCCAGTCCTGGGGCGCACAGGCCACCGTGGCCTGCTCAGACGATATGCAAACAATGGGGGGTGCGACCCGGGGAGTACCCCACCGTCGGCCTACAAGGTCCCGGGCAAACCTACCCGGCTCTAAAGCTAGCTAGGAATTCCTTCTCGGCTGGTAAGCTTCCGGCCTTCTCCCAAGCGGCGCACGGCACTCGGCCAGCCCCCTGCCCAGCCCTGCCTGGCCCTGCCCGCCGCCCCTCTGCCTCCGGCTGCCTCTGCGGCTGCAGCAGCTCGTTTTCACGGCGCAGCGGCCGCAGGGACGCTTCGACGACGGATCCCAGAGCGGCGGTGACCCCCCCCTTCCTGCGTCCCCTACCCCCGCCCCTTCCCAGGATGCTGCACCGCGGGGAACGGGGACCAGCGGCGCACAGCTCGCTCAGAGATCGGGCTGGTAGCCCAGCTCCGGCCGGCGCCCCGGCTCGGTAGGCTCCAGAGTCAGCGGTTACCTGTTGTCCAGCTTAACGGAAACCACATCCCCTCCAAGCAGGGAAGAGAAGAAGGAGATGGAGAAATTGTGCAGCTGATAGACCGCCACCTCCATGGGGGTCTGATACATTTCGGTGTTCATGACTCGGGCTGCTGGGGAGCTCTGGCCGGGTTTCCTGCCGTGCTGGGCTGCTGGGCGGCTGCTGGCAGGCTGCGCTGGGCTGGGCTCTGCGCTGGAGTCCGGCCCTGAGGCTAGGAGCGGGACGAAGGCTGCAGAACGAACCCAAAGCCAGGCAGGCGCTCCAGCTGGAGTGGAAGGGAAGTGACTCGAGGGGTGTCACCTCGTGTGTCACAAACTCCGCGGCCGCCAGTCCAACCCAGACTCGGAGATATTTTGGCTCCTGCTTCTTTATATAGGAGGAGCCGGCTGCGTCACATGGCGTCAGGGGCCATGCAAATGAGTCCTGTACCGGGCTTTGTGGCCCAGTTAAACCACATCCCCTCCCTGAACCTTAGGCTGAGACTGTAAACAGTTCAGCGCTTTCTTGTACCAACTGGCATCTCCAAAGAGGGCTCTAGAGATTGATAAAATCCAAACTGGAGCTGATTTCTAGAGAAATAAGAAATACAAATGCCCTAACAAGAGGCAGAGGGCATTCAGTAGAGAACAGCGCTAGTTTGAAAAGCTCTTCTTCAGGTGGCAGCCAGCATGCCCCCATGGCTTTGCATGCTCTCCTATGTCATACTCCCTGACACCCGCCCTCACCATCACGGCCTCACCTTCTTCCCAGTCACTGCCCTCTCAGTCTCTCCCCTGCACACATACTTTGTCACCTGCACATTCACTTTCTAATCAACCCAGCTTTCCCCTCACCAGCCAGCTGGCATGCCGACCTGCCCTGAACCCCAGCACTCATCCACTTGCCCCTTCCTCTGAAAGTTCAGGTGTGGGAGTACTTGTCTGTGGACTGGCACATGTACAGGTCTGTGACATGCATGTAATGCATGCACAGGTCCACTCTAATCTACAGATGCATATGTATGGTGTGCGGGAGCTGAGGTGAGTGGGTGAACATGTATGGGAGAGCAGCTAGGTGGGTGACAGAGGAGGTGAGGAGGAGACAGGGCATGGGAGTGAGCATTGGAGTGACCACAAGACGCCAGCCCTTTTCTCTTTGGTCTACCACATTCTACTCTTCAAATAAAATACATTAAACATTATCCAGGATCCCGTGTCTCTATTTTTTAAAAACAAAACTTTGTTACTTTTCTTTAAAAAAGTGAATGACAACACTCTAAACCAAAGGTATAAATATATATAAACAATCCCAGGAAAACACCTGCCCTGTGATGGGCCCAGCCATGCACAGCATTAGAGGGTACTTCAGGAAAAACAGACTCCAAACCATAAACTAGATGAGGTGATTGTTCCATAATAAAAGTTACACGTTTCCATTAAAACATATGTTCTTTATATTCAGCCTCAAGCTGAGGGGGAAAAAAAAAACCAAAAGCACCAGAGACTTGAGGTCCTTTTCTTCTGCTTCTTCCTAAGTGAGGCCACCTGGTGGACAGAAGCAGGATTGCCACCAGAAGGAGCAAGAGGGGCAGGGACAGGTGATGGAACCGGGAATATTATTTACACAAACCCAGGACCAAAGGAGAACACTGGGTTCCACCACATATACAATAGTTTGGATGAAGTTAAGGCCAGTACCCATGAATCAGTGCTCCACAGGCTGTGGTCCAAAGAAAGATCCTAATGCAATCATGCTATTGGAAAAGTACTGGGGCCTCTTATCAGCAAAGAAGGTAATTATTATTTGCTTCAGGACATTTATCTTAACCAGGTGCCTGGCACCAACACCCTGGCCAAGGCCCCAGCCAAGCCCAGTCTGAAGGCCTTGATTTCCTCCCGGCTTCCAGGGCAGTTATGCCACTGAACAGCCAACATTTTTGGCTATGGTGTGGTGCTCTATTGGTGGATTCCAGTGGTGATAATATGTGTACAAGAGCCATTATATTGCAAAGTGCTGACCAATAAACTAAGTAAATCTGCTGCACTAGCCCGGGATGGTGTTTTTCTTCATCTCACTTTAGGTAGGAGACAATCCCGATCTCAGGACATTCCATTAACTTTAAGACGCAAGCTCTCTGAACATGGCGTTTCACTAAGACAAGTGTAGTAGACAGAACAAAGTGCAGACTATACTTATGGATCATCAAGAGCATTCGTTGAAAAAAAACTTCTTAAATCAGGAGCTTAACTAGTATCAGAATTCCCTGATATATTAGTATTAATCTGCCCTCCGCACCACATAGAGTTTTCTTGGTCCAGAAAGTCTCCGAGCTGACCTTTCATTGGCTTGTTAATTTTTCCTCAACTATTGCTTTCCCCTCCCCTCAAGATTCCAAGGAAGATGATGAGAAGAAAAGGGGACAGAGAAATAAGCTGGGCTGTCAGGGGAAAAACACCACCAGGGAAACAGGGCACAGGACAGAAGTAAAACAGCTCCTTCAACAGGGACTCCCTTATGTGGAGACAGAGGCAGAGAAATCCAGGGGGCATGGGAAGGGAAGGCAAAAGGGTTAAGGTTCCCAGCAAAGCTGCATTTGAATTGATCATTAATTTGTCTAGGGCCATACCTCCCTGAACACACCTGATCTCGTCTGAGTTGTTCATTAGTTGTACTTCAATTATGAAAGCAAACTGAGTCTGAGACTCACTGACAATTGTAGTTACTATTAATATAGCATCAGCTATGGGCAGACACTGTGCTGGCTGCGCCACCAACCCCAAGGTATAGGCACTGTCACTATCATTTTACAGATGAAGAAATCAAGGGTCTGAGAGGCTACCTTGCCCAAGGCGGCAAAGGTAATAAATTACAGAGCTGGAACTGCAGCCCAGGGTCTTCCTGACCCAGAGATCAAATTTGTTCCTACTGCACTGATCAGTGAGGCAGGGAATAGGTTTGTTGAATGGGTAGAGGCTTGAATGAGTGAGTTGAGGAAGTTGGTAGGGGGTTTGGAGGTGCCAGAGAGTGGTAAGGAGGAAGAAAGGGTGAGAAGCAGCAGTCCTACTGTTAGAGAGGTCCAGAGACTGCCTTTGAGTTCTGCGAGCCTTGGCTTTTCTAACACGTGAGGCAGAGGAGAGCTGCAATGGGTGACTGGAACAATATCCAACTGTCCAAATAAGTTTTATGAGACGGCCATGCTCACCCACATCATTCCAAAAGGCAGCCAAGCAATCCTCAAAGAAAGCTATCTGTTTGGGAAATAGGAGACATTAATCTAACAGGGTGGCTTCCAGAATGGAACATGTAGGCCTGGGGTGTACAATATTCCAAATCAAGTATGGAGTCTTGGCAGCACAATCACAATCCAGTCAAACTTTGAGTTCCTGAAGCCCCACTCACCGGCACCCTTAATTAACTCCTTTTTCCTCCTATTCCAGCTGTGCTCAGCTTTTAGGAAAATGAGGTCAATAAGAAAACAAGGTTCATATCAAAGATTTAGTTTAAAAAAAAAAAAAAAGACTTGGAAAGGAGGTCCCAGGTTCATCCCAGACTCAGACAAGCTTTCATCCTCTCTACATCTCTGGTTCTGTTGAGTGAGATGTGATCACCCTGAGACCTTATGATCCTCCAATAGGAAAGAATGAATGGATCCCAGGGTCCACTAGCTCCCTAAAGGAAGAATATGGACTTAAATGTCTCTGTAGAAAGATTTTCTGGCCAGGCACAGTGACTCACGCCTGTAATCTCAGCACTTTGGGAGGCCGAGGCCGGTGGATCACCTCAGGTTAGGAATTCGAGACCAGCCTGGCCAACATGGTGAAACCCTGTTTCTATTAAAAATACAAAAAATTAGCTGAGCATGGTGGCGCACGCCTGTAATCCCAGCTACTCGTGAGGCTGAGGCAGAAGAATCGCTTGAACCTGGGAGGCGGAGGTTGCAGTGAGCCAAGATCGTGGCATTGCACTCCAGCTTGGGCAACAAGAGTGAAACTCCGTCAAAAACAAAACAAAACAAACAAAAAACAAAAACAAAAAAAGATTTTCCAACAACAAGGGCAGGGGAGATAAGGGTGGGTAGGAAGGGTGGGGGTGGGGGAAGGAGGAGGAACCCAAAGAGTTTTCTGCTTAATCCTCAGCACACCAGAAAATTTCTCCATGCAGAATAGCTGTTCCACACCTTGCAGTGAGTGGAAATTTGTGCTGTACCTATCCATGATCTGATCCAATATTGAGACTCTCAGGGTCCTTGTGTCCCGTGGAAGTGGGCCCCAAACAGGAAACAGTTGCCTAGGCATTCAATGGCCCAGCTACCCCAACATTAACAAATGTTGCCAAATTCTCTTTCCGACATCCCATAACTCACAATGTAGGCTGAACCCAGAGCCAATACGGCAACAGTGCCTCACTGAGGAGCCAGGCCCTTTGCTGGCTCTCAGTTGTAGTTTTAATGGGACATACCAACAAAACAGACATAGCTGACCCTACCTTTCTCAGGGGTGACCTTCTAGATGGAGGGTGGCATAACGAGGACAGTGCCAATTCCCTTCATTTCAGGAGGCCTTAGAAGCCAGCATATTCCCTTTGAGCTGAAAGAAGTGCCTCAGCATTTCCTACTCATCTGTTCCCCTTCAAAAGCCAGACTGGACTCTCTAGGACAAGAGCCCTTCCTGTGCCAGGTTCCCATGGGACAGTAGAACAGAGACTGAGCAAAGTCTGGGTGGCATAACCCTGGGCAGGATCTCAGAGCCCTGATAGCGGTTGGACAGCAGATTCAGGGTGGGTGCGGTAGGTTGGGGGTGGTGATGAGGGGGAACATCTCACTTCCCTTTTTGTCACACTTGAAGTACTGTGTACCACACAGCCAGAAGGAAACTATTTATAGGCAAGTCTTCCTTATTATCTACAGGGAATGTTCCACCCAAAGATTCGGCAATGTTGCCAGCAAAACACAGGGTCCTGTGTCAGAAGAAGCGGAAAAAGACATGATGCGAGAGGTGCGGGAGAAGCCACAAAGCAAACATTGGGTTAGGAGCTGGAAAAGGAAATACAAAAAGGATATTGAGCACTAGAGCGTTAACACAGTGTTAATGGGATGGTTGAAAAACATCCCTCCCCACTTACTCCTCCACCGCGGGCCCCTTCCATCTGAAGCTCTGTCTAGTTCTAATTACTTACTTGTCCCTTTTTCTGAAGAGGCTGGGGGAATAAGGAGGCTGAAATGCCATGGTTTAATTTGTCCTTGCTTCTCACTTATCTTCTCTCTTCCCTTCTGGTTCCACTCCAGTGTGGGAGACTATAGACAGGAAGGCCACTGCCACTTACATAGTTACTTTGGTTTCATGGAAAATCCCCAAAGTCCAGAAGGAGGGAAGCAAGAAGGAAAGACGGAGAAAGAGAAAGTGCCTTGTTCTCTGTGGATCATGTGAACTGCCCTGCATGGCCAGGACCCAGAGCTCTGAATTTCGGGGGCAGGAAAATGGGGAGGAGGATGCAGATGCAGATGCAGAAGGCGATGACGAGTGGGAGGGAGCCCAAGGAGAATCTTGGCGGAGATATGGACACTGTCTTGGAAAAGCAGTTCTAGCAATTGATTTGGGGCAAACTCTGGCACTGAATGATGGCAGGGGCAATGAATTGTGCCTTTCAGCTTCCTCCCGTCCAAGGTCCCATGTGAGCATCACAAACAATCTCTGAGTGACACTAGGGACGACAGGCACAACCAAACCTTGTTTTAACAAGGCATTTTACCCCTCCTGCCCTCACTCAGAGAAGTAAAAAACTGCTCTTGTCAAATCACCTTCGTCACCCTAACTTTGGTAGCTCACGATGGTGGGGGGTGGTTTGTTCTGCCATGTCAGCAGGACTGGAAGTATTGGCGACTTATCCAGGAATGCAGTTTAGCTCAGTGGATCTTAAATTTCATGAACCTTGTGTCAATATTTATGCCTGTCTCCCTTCCCCTTATGCCTTGCAGCTGGTAAAATTTACCTCCATAATTTTTCCAAGCCCTCCTCTTATTTTCCACCCTCCCCATTGTCCATCTACAAGTAGGAAATAGATATCCCTGAAAAAGGCGGTTGGTAAAACTAACCTTGGTAAATGGAGTCACTGTCCTCCTTTCCCCTACCCACACTAGTTGCCATTATCATTTAATTCAATTCAAATCAGTTCAATTCAAAGTTGAATGCTTATTCAAAGCGCAAGGCACATTTCAAGGAAATTTAAAACAGTAAATTGGCAGTACAAGTCCAAAATTGTGCTTCTTTCCAGAATATTCTAGGTCTGTGGCCAATTCAGAAGTCTCCTACTGGTTAGACCTTAGTGAAATGTTTGCTTCAGGAAAAAGCCTCAGGCTTGGGGGTGCTTGGGTTGGGGGGTGGCCTGGGGTTGGGAAGGACCATGCTACTACCATCTGGGGCATCATGGGGCAGAATGAGGCGTGCTTTTCTTCTCCCCACCCTGCCCCTCAACTGGTGCCCACCTAGATAGGATAATGCAGCAGCACGAAACTTGGGGTTTCTGTGGGATCTACCATTCCTTTAACATTGTGGCTGACAGTGCCAGGAAAGTTCTCTCACCCTTGTTCCCTTCCTTAACCCTAAGGCTTTGTAAAGCAAGGGAACAAGGCACAAGTATTTGCTTTCTGAGTTGCCAGTCCCTTTCTTCCAAGACGGGGGTCTTTGCTTAGCGTGGGCTCACCTCTCCCTGCCAACTTCTTGATCTTTGTCCTTTGACCAGCTCCTCTCAGCCTTACACTTGTCCCACCTCTTTCACAGGCAGGTGCTAAGGTTCCTTGCCCTCTCCTACAGACCGGCAAGCATTTTCAGGTAGACAAACAGGCTCCCTCGTCACAGCCCATCCTCTGGAAATCCCAGTGTCCTGCAGCCTTCCCAGGGGCTGGGAAAGAAAGCAGCAAGACTATGGCCACTCTTCACTTTTATGCGTCTGCACCAGCCCTCCACCAGTCTATCCAGGCCAGCGAGACACTGGCAAGGCCTCTCTCCATCCACTCTGCTCTGTGGAACAGTTCCAAGAGCCGAAATTCCAAGCCATTTTCTCTGGCAGTTGCCAGGGTTACTTTGAGTAGCATGTGGAGGACTCGGAGGCTATTGGCAATGCTTGGAAGACAGCAACCAGGAGGATCTTGTTGGGGATGGGGGTGCAGCAGACGAGGGGCCTATGAAGAGGGCAGGAGCACCTGTCTCCATTGTGGGCCCCACTATAGAATGGGTGACCTTTGAAGTGGCACAGGTTCTCTAGGGAACAAAAGGATGGTTAATAATGCTGGGCTCTTTAGTTCCTTGGCTATGATGCCTCCTAGGGCCCTTGCTTACCTCACAGCAGAGCTATTCACCATGAGCTCATTTGAGGTAGCTCCTTGATTCTCAGTTGTGGGACTCTATCACATGTGAAGAGGGGCTCTGCAGATTGCAAAGGGCCTCTGGCTCTCCAGCCATCACCACCCACTGCCTCCCACCTTCCAGGATGGATAGAAGGCAGCCTAGCTGGGGTGGGGGCAGTGGCAGGAGGCAGGGGCACACTACTGCCAGAACAGAAAGAAAAGGAGAAACAGGGCCAGCTTCTCCCTGAGGAGGGCCCCCCAACCATGGGAACAGCACCAGGAATCTCAAAGGAGTGTTGGAAGGACTTAAGGAAGGTCTCCTGGCCTGGTTTGAGAATCACTGACAAGGAATACACACAACTTCTCAGGAAGAAAGAGTAGCACGGAAGCACATGCATTTGTGCAAACACCCTCTCCAGCCTTTCACACAGTCTAATAATTCACAGACAGCCAGGCAGAGAGGGGCATCTGCCCCCCTTCCCCGATGTTTTCACCTTCCCCATGACCCCAAAGGAGTAGTAAGGCCATAAGACATAGCAAGATAGCAAGGTAGGACACTCTAGACCATGCCAGAATGTCAAAAGTCATGGCCTCTGCGCTCTCTGACATCCAGAGCTAGCTGTGTGCTGTGCAAGGGTGACAGGTGACAGGGTCTTAGGGGAAGCTTGAGGTGGTATTCAGGTGGACACAGGGGGAACCAATTTGAAGCCTCACACTGCATACTGCAAACAGGAAGTCCTGGCACTGCCAGAAGCACAGTTTTCAAAGACGTCAATCATGCATTATAATGGGCTCTTTTAAATGAAGGAGAAATAAAAACAAGTACCATTTGTGCACAATCAATCATATGGACGCCTAAGAAATGATTCCCACAGGCTCCTCTTGAGGACAGTTCTAACTAGAGCCAGTCCTGGCATAGAGGCCCTCTGTGACCTGAGAAGTGTGATCTGAAGGGCGGTGAGAAAAAAAAATATCCCTCTCAGTCAGCTGTTTTCCAGACCGCTACTGTGGTCCTTACAAATGCCACCATGAGAATCGTGCCTTTGGGTTCCAATGATCTCTCCTGGAGTTCTTCGTTTATACTTTGAGGAATGAGAACAGCTTCTTTTCCAATGCAAAAAGCCCTGGGAAGGTGCCACATTCAGCCACTATCAGTTCAAATACTTGAGTATGAACTAAATTATAGTATTACTTTCAACAGAGTAGTCAGTGACCAATCAGCGTCAGCAGACAATTGGACACACAGCAGGTAAACCTTGATGGTGGGCTGCAGTGGGCCTAAGGGAGATTGTGGAAAATGCAGGCATCCTGGGCTGCAGCCCTAGCACGTCTAGTGGAATAGGTGTGGGGCAGGAGAAGGGTATTTCTCAGGTGTTTTGGATGCAGCTCTTTTGACAGTAGTCCATGGAACTGCTTTTAGGAACTGCTGGCCTAAAGGTAAGAGCCAAGAAAGGATCTATCTGAAGAGCCCCTATGGTGCCAGGGGCACTGAGACCCACTTCGTGTGACACATTCAGACGAGGCTTGGCATATTCTAGACCTGCTGTCTGTTCTGCCCTTTCTTTCTCTCACTCCTGAAAGTTTGACCAGAATGTGAGTGAGAGCTACTATTAGAGAGATGATCCTGAACATGCTCTGATTTATATCCAAATCTTTGGCAATTTTTGCCTGCCTGTTAAGAGGAACAGATGCCTTTTAAGACACTTCACAGTGGTCAGTGAAAACTCTCAGTCTGGCAGGTCAGGGACATGCGGCGGGGGAGGGATGGGCATCGTTGTGGGAAAGAGAGAACCCAGCATAGAGAAGGGGAAGGGGCTGATTTTTCTCTAACAGCATAGTTTGGTCAATGAACTGGCCCAACCTCCCTTCTACAGGAACCAGCTCTTCTCCAGCCCTGTGGCTGTCACTGCCCGGTCAAACCTGGGTCAATTCCCAGGTGAAAGGGGTGTGACTCATTCCCCCCTCAAGAACCTGCTGGGGCTGACTATAAAGTCTTGCCAGGATCTCTGCAAACATGCCCGTCCCCACCCTGATCCAAGCCTGGAACTCACCCCTGCCTACCATCCTCACCCAATCCCATTGCTTGTGAGCCCCTCCCTGGCAACAAGGCCATCTCCCCTGCTCACTGACTCCTCTCTCCAAGGGGGAGCAGGAGAGGAATTTACTGTTCTCTGTGGTATGCATCCGGCCTGTCTTTTGGCCTTATTTTATTTTATTTTATTTTATTTTTATGTTTAATTTACATTGTTTGCTAGGTTTGGGGCTTAAATAAACAAAAGCTATGCTTCTCCCCAAGGCCTAGACTTCCTGGTTGCCTGCCAGCAACAGGGTGACCCTTTTAACCTCTTCTCTTGTTCCTTGAGACATTCAGTGTTGGGGTGGAGTTGAAAGAAAAAGATATTTAGGGTCAAAAACCTGGAAATTCTTAGTGCCAGCCTAAAATACCATCCCTGGCACTTGCCGACAGTATGAATGTTAAGCATTGAAGCCACCTTACCAAGGACAGGCGGCTTTTAAGCCCACAACAAGATTGTAAAAATAAAGCACAAAAATGGAAAGTTCAAAGTATTAGCATTGATTTCTTTTCTTTCTTTCTTTCTTCTTCTTTTTTTAAATCTACTCTACAGATGTCTTTGTACCACCAAGCAAAGACAGAAGTGCCCGGGTCTCTGTGGGTGGGGCCTTTGTGGCACGAGCAACCTTAAAGACCTATAGACACCAGAGCATGGTGGGCCTGACCAAGAAGACTTCTTGCCAAAGCTCATACAACTTAAAAAATAAGGGGAACACTAGCCCCTATGTCCTAGGGATAGAGCTCTAACAGCAAACTAAGGAATCCTGGTCAACAGTTCTGACATCCTGTTATTTGCTAAAACTAATAATACCATGGAGTTTGTTGACAGAGTTGCAGAAGAGCTAAAGTAAATATGGAAACCGAGGAACAGCCAAGTATAGACAGTTACTAGCTCAGCAGTTGAGAGGACAAGAGTTTCACGGATACTCCTTGGACATCTTGGGGCACCGGGCACTGAGCATGATTGGGAGATGACCCAGAAGGCATCTGTCAGGTCACTGGGTGATTTCTCTCCAACGATAGGCTGCTGCAATGATGGGTTTGGCCTACAGAGCTGGTACTGAGCTCTCAGACAGACAGTAATGAGATGAAAAATTGAGAGGGACTCCCCTGATGCATTTGTGAAGGGAGTTATGCCCCAAGAAACATCACTTTAGCTCCCATTTTAAATGAACTTGTTCAAGTGGGAAGAAAATATGTCCGAAGGTCAGAGTTTTTTTTCCACCTTGGCTGCTAGCCAGCTGGAGACTTCATGGAAGACCTCTAAACTCTCTATGCTGCTAGACCCGCATCCCTGAAATGGAAGTAATGCCACACAAGGTGTGCGTGTTTTATGGATACCCTAATGTCTGGAAACATAAATATATAATTTTATTTTACTTTTTACAGATCAAAGATGTCTTTGATGACTTTATAAATATTTACCTATGGACTTTATGAACACCCTGTAGGAAGCATAACTGAGCTCTTTGGAGAGTGAAAAAAAGGGCTACAAGAACGTGACAAACTCTATGAAAAGTAAAAACTCTGGTTCCCAAACACTGCTGGCAAAATGGCTCCCCAAGTGAGCAGCCCTTTTAACACTGTTTCAAATTTATCTTTCTAACTTTCTGTCTGATTTCAATGTTTGTTCTCGTGGTTTTACATATACTGCTACAGGGAGGGGGTAGTTCGAGAAGTTGTTGTTAAAATGGAGTCCATATTTAAATTATTCTCCTGAAGGTCCTAGCAATGTTTCCCTGTATGTAGAACTTCTAACTTGCACAACGTTTTGACCCCAAGAACCACTTTGATAGTACAAACAATCAGTAATCAGTAGGACCTCTATTCTTTCTAGCAGTACTGAAGGCACAGTCAGACAAGACCATGACTGAAAATGGGTCATGCAAGGTCTCAGGTGAGCACTGATTGGCTTTCTACACTAGAAGATAAACCTTGTGAGGGCAGGGGCTTATCTTACTTACTACTGTACAAGCAAGGCTTGGACCGGTGCCTGGCACGCAGTACAAATGCAGTAAATACATGCTTAGTAAGAAAAAAAAAAAAAAGATTGTCTATGTGTTAGGACTTTGCTAATGGCCTCGTGGAGAACTATAGGCACATTCATGAATTAGTCTTCTGTTAACACTTTAATTTGGGGACAATCATTGCTTGAGAGAAACTGTGCAGTTACAAACACAAAAGACCTGTGAAAATCAAACATACTTGGGAAACCCAAACATAGTTTAATTTAGTAAGTGGCCGCTAATGACCTGGAAGCATGGCTCAACCACTTAAGTAAAAGGGATAATTCACCCATGTGTGTGCTCCTGGTTCTCCACTAATGCTAGGACTTTGGTCAGTTTCCATCTTTAGCTAAAGGGGCTGGGTCAGTTGGGAACAGGTCACCCACAGTGAGCAGTAGAGGGTGATAAAGCCCAGGAGCAGGGTGGCCAAGTCTCAGCTGGCACCAGTATCAAAGAGGGATTTAGGGCTAGCAGGCCTGACGCTCTGAGTGAGTGGCAGCCATATAGCTGGAATGACTGGAGTGGGGGGAGGACAAAAACCATCTGGACTAAAAATACCCTGATACTCACTAAGATAAAGGAAATTCTCACCATTAATGTCACCCTTGGGTTTGAAGTCTTGAGGTGCCCTGTTAAAATGGAAAGTCTTTCTCAGAAGGGGAATTGTTTAGTTTTTCTCAGGGAAGGGATGTGATGACCTGCCTCAGCTTGATCAGAATAGTGGGAGGGGCTTCTGGGAGAAGTAACCCAGGCTGGCTAAGTATAGACTGGTGGGGTGCTGCCTAGGGTGGGGCATCACAATGGGTCCTGGTTATCTGGTGGCCTTGGGATTTCAGGGGACAGGCAAATGTGGCCAAATATTGAAGACTCACTGGCAAGAAACCAAACTGCCTCTGAGTGGGCAGCTTTAAGAGTAGTAGAGTTTAGGGCAAAGGAGATTGTTTTCTCCTTCTGTTCTTGGTAAATGAAAGCAAGCTGTTATGAAGATGTCGTGAGGAGCAGCAAGGCTGCCTTGAGCATATTAGGGATGTTAATCTTCAGCGCTCCCTGCCTGGGAGACCCCGTTTGCTTGCTCATCAAAACATCCTCCCCGGGCGCATCCTCCTCCAGCTCTACTGCCTCATTTATATGGTGGCATAGCTGAGAAATTAACCCCCAGAAGAGTCTGTGGCTGCTGGGGGTTGATGGATTCTTAATCCCTGGGGTAATTTCTTTTTACCAAGAGCCTGCTGTGAACCCAAAGGAATGAGTCTAGTGGGAGAAATTCCAGGCAGAAGGGCAGGACGCTGAAGGAGCTTTCTTTGACCATTTTCTGCCACTTTCTGCTGGCAGTGGCCTTCTCAGCCTGTGCACCAGTCAGCCCTGGCAGCAGACACAATACTGACACTAGAGCTGGCGAGGGAAGCCCTTGCCCCTCATCACCACTCCTTCTTGCCCTTGTAAAACTCTGGAAAAACCTCAGCCCTGGAGCTCCCTCTAGTTTGACCAGGTGATAGCCAATTGCCTGACACTAGGTAGAGCTGGGCCGATAGAGGGAGGCAGGAGAGTGGGGCTGGGCATCCCCCCCCTCCACCCCCAGGGCCCCGTTGTGAGGTGTTGACAGCTGGGAGAGGACCTGAAACCAGTTAGCCTGGGGCTCCCAGCCAGCAGTGTATTTTCATCTTGTTTTGACTGGGACCGTCCTCCCCTGTGTAAACACATCCATGTCAGGGGGAAGAAAATGTAGAACAGCTTAAAATAAATGGGTGGAATGCCTCCCACTCATGAATCACCAGTGCAGGGAATGCCCTGCAGGTGGGCCTTGCTTTAAGCAAATCTGACATTATGAAAATTTTAACTTAACAAGAGGACAAGGATGGACAGCTGTTAGGACTTGACCTACCTCTGGGAGATCTCAAAGCGTCATCGGGTCCAAATAATATCAGCAGCTCCCATGTACTGATTGCTTAGTGAGCACTGCGCTAAAGACATTAGATACATTAACCTTTTGAATCTTGTCAACACTGTTAGGAGTTGGGTATTATCTTATCATTAGACCTGTTTTGTGGATGAGGAAACTGAGGCTCAGAGAGGTTAAATAACTTGCCTGGGGCTACACAGCAAGCAAGTGGCAGAGATCAGATGAAACTCCCTGGTGTGTGATTTTAAAGCACTGGGCTGTCTCTAGCTGGAATTGTGCTTTGTTCTGAGGAGGGTTCCAGGCCCAGCTGCACTCCAGGCAGTAACTGGAACCTGCACTAGTGTTCCTTCCCACTGAACTCTCTTCATACAGCTGCAGAGGAATTTGAAAAGGGTCCTTATCAGGGTCAGGGTGGGGAAGGCCTTGGGTGGGGGCTGTTTCTTTCAATTGACTAAAGGACTCCCAAGGCAATTAATTCCCTGGAAGAGTAAGCCCCCCTGGAATGTCAGGATGGGATGGATCATCTCCATTTCAATTCAGGGACTGGCAGATTGTTTATGGGCAGCTGCTTGACCAGTCTCAGGGCAGGCCACTCAGTAACTGCAAATAAGTACAAACTACCAGACAGCAGGCTGGGGAGGGGACAAAAGACCAGTATAATCCAGTATAAGCAAAAACCGAATGTAAACACATATTTTGAAACAAAATGTCACCAATCATGGTCTGTGCAGGGCTGGCCCCCAGGGTAAACTGTGAAAGTATGAGTCTGTCTTCAGAACCTTCCTGCTTCCTTTTCGGGTACCTTCCTCCTGTCTGTTCCTTTATGCCACCTGTGCCCTCCTGCTGCCTGGAGTTTGATGGGTCCCATAGCTTCAGGGGTGCAGCAGGGGACCTGCCTTCCTTAGCAATGCCCTCTTTAAGAGAGACTCCCAGTCTTCTTCACAAAAATCAAACGTAAATGGCCTTTGGCATTTAAAAGGACAAATCGAAGAAATTTGTTTGTGTAAATTCTAGGTAATGGCTTAACAGGTTTTTCTCAGTCAGATCACAGGGGCTTTAATCCAAAGATTTCGGTCAATGCTATAATTTTAGTCATACGTAGGGGGTGGTGGGGAAAGAACAAGCTGGAGAGATACAACAGTGGGGGAAAGATTGCTTATCAGTGATGTTCAAATCTTGCCAAGTTGGCCACAATTGACTGTGACTCTAGGTAAGGCTGGCTGTATGAATGTACAGGGATGAATACTATGCTCTTAGCTTGTGCCGTATTCTTTCCAGAGCACAGTGGAAAGAGCACTGGAATGGTAGTCAGGAAACCTGGGTTCTGGTCTGAGTTTGCCCCTGACTACCAGAACAGAACAACAACCTTGAAAAGTTCCAGAACCATTCAGGGCCCATTTCCCCTAACTATAAAACGAGAGGGTTGAGGCTGTAAAATTATATTTATTTGGGTGCTTTTTTGATGAATGATACCTCTATTTAGACTGGGAGCTATATCCAAAGTTTCCTACAACAGTGTCTGGCATATAGCATGTGCTCAATAAATGGATTGTGTTGAGTGAAATGAATGAATGAATGGCGAGAGTGACTTCTAAGGTGACTGCTCAGTTCTGATAGTCTCAGCCTCAGTCTCCTCAGATGCAGCTATTTGCAACCATGCTTCTTGAGTCAAGAGGC
This sequence comes from Macaca fascicularis, assembly GCF_037993035.2. Lineage (NCBI taxonomy): Eukaryota > Metazoa > Chordata > Mammalia > Primates > Cercopithecidae > Macaca > Macaca fascicularis. The sequence goes on from NC_088395.1 coordinate 114,299,357, forward strand.
CTTGGCAAAGAGCTGGGTGAGGTCTTCAGGCCCTTGCCCTCAGGACCAGATCATGTCTGCCCCCATGGGGTACAGGGGCAGCCTGAGCTGGGGATAAACAGATCTGAGACAAAGGCAGCAAGCAAGAGCTTCCAAGAGGTGCGGAAGGCTTGCAGGATGCTGGATGGGGGTCGGGGGAGGGAGAGGGCTGTAGGAAGGGCAGGGTAGGTCAGGAGGAGGAGCCAGGGGAGTAACTTTTACAACATTTTCTGTAAAACGGGAAACCTAGATAACAGAGACCTGACGGGTGTCTGGGCTGAGGTAGGGAAAAGTGCCCAGTCGCATGGTGACTCAAGGTCAGGAGCTGGAATGGGGCCCAGAGCTCTCAAGCCTCTGCTCACTCCCTTGGGACTGGCCCTTGGCTCCAGGCCAGCTCCCTGAATAGTTCCCCCAACCCCCACCCTGCCCCTCCAGGATTTCAGCTTCTTAGGCCAATCTGCTTCCTTGTCCAGCCACTGCCTCCACCGCCCTCCCTTCCCCTCCCTCTGCCAAGGCTACATGGAAGCCCTTCTCCAAACTCCCTCCAAGGACTCAGCACTGGGGCCCAGTGCAGTCACCCATTAGAGCTCTCCAAGGCCAGGCCAGCTTTTGGGCAGACTGGCCCGCCTTCCCAGTGTTGCCCACATTCACACTCTGACATAACTCCTCCCCTCCTTATGCAAAAGGAAGGAGGCTTTGCCAGCGCTACCTTCCTCCCCTTCAAACACCTCCCCCTCCCAACCCGCCCGCGCCCTACTCCAGCCTACTCCATCACCCAAGCCTCTAGGGACACTCCCAGACATTGTTCTCAGGTGCCAAGATGTTCTTCCTTTCCCTCCCTACTCTTTCCTTCAGCAGCACCCTTTCACATTATAACAGGGGCTGCAGTTCCAATCCAAAAGAGTGAATCTTCAGGGGTGAAATTTTAAGTATTAGTGAGTTGGGAGACAGAGAGATTTATGGGGCAGAATTCCTTCCCAGTATTCTTGACATAACACTATGGAGATAGTTACCCACTCTAGATACTCATTAGGCCAGTTCTGGACTTTGCTGCCCTGGGAGTTGGAAGGCTGAAGTTCTGGTCCCACCTCTGCCATTAAAATAGTCTATGTAGGCTGAGTGTGGTGGCTAACACCTGTAATCTCAGATCTTTAGGAAGCCGAGGCGGGAGGATCGCTTGAGGTCAGGAGTTCGAGACTAGCCTGGGCAACATTATGAAACCCCGTCTGTACAAAAGAATTTTTAAAAATTAGCCAGGCGTGGTGGTGCACACCTTTAGTCCCAGCTACTCCCGGCCGAGGAGGGAGGATTCCTTGAGCCCAGGAAGTCGAGGCTGCAGTGAGCTGTGATTGCACCACTACACTCCAGCCTGGGTGATAGAGTGAGACCCTGTCTCAAAAAAAAAAAAAAAAAAAAAAAAAAAAAAAAAAAATCTCTGTGTAACCTCTAGCAAATCACTTCATCTCTCTGCGTCTGAATTTCATCTGTCAAGTGGGGGTAATTACCCCTGCCATACCCACCTTGGCAGGGCTGTTACAAAAATTAGAGACAATGTGTGCATGCGTGTGTGCACAAGTGCACAGGCATGCATAACACAGAGAGAAAGCATGCGCACTTTCTACATGGCAAGACCCTGGACAAATATTAGGGATTATTATCCCCGCTCCCACCTCCACTGCAATGTGCTTGAAGTACTCATTTAGGTTACTTGGTAGAGCTCTCTTCACAAAAAAATGCCAGTGTACCTTAGGCCTGCCTCTTTCTTCTCTCCCAATTTCTGTCCCTCCCCCAAGGCTTGGCCCTTAGCCACATTTGGTCTCCTGCACACCTCCACCCTGCTTTAAGAACATCTCCCACCCCACCCTTATCCCCCTCACCACTCATCCTGTCCCCTCAAGCCTTCCTCCACCAGCTGAGGGCTTCTTGCCATGCTGTCTCCTTCTCTTGCTACTGTGCCGAATGACCCCGCTTTTACAGCCCTGACCTTGGGCCCTCTCCATCAAAGCTTTAAAGAGGAAGGGACTCTGGGGGGTAATGACTGAACCTAACAATTTTCTACAGAGACTGAGCACAATGCGGAACACCCAGCATGTGCTCCAAAAACACACCATTGTTTGGTTACTTGCGCTGGGGAAGATGTTTGGGGTGGAGTCTGCTTTGGGGCTCCTGAAATCTTGCCAGATAGACAACTGCCTGCCTCACCTCTAGGTTCGGCAGGCACTGCCCATCTGATCTTCCCACCCATTTTCCCCTTCACCTCTCAACCCAGAGAATAGGCTGGGCTGTTTCATCTCTAGGACCTGCACACTAGAATGTGATTTCAATCCTCCCTGGCCTAGTGCCACTGAGTTTCTCTGGTCTCCCCACCTTTCCCCCAGGGATGACAAGCTAAGGAGCAGTCTGGGGCACCCTCTAAATTTCCCAGCACAAACAATCAGCTCCCTCTGTAGGGCCACACCCAAGAGTCTTCTCACCTGAAGAAATCTGGGCTTCCCTTCCCAGAATTGAGGGTTTTGGGCTTTGACCTAGGGGCTGGAAAATGGGGCCCACCATAGTACAGTGTGTATCTAACAGCTCTACTCCTATACACGGTGATGATATTCTCCTTGGCTGGAATGTCTCTTGCTCTGAAAAACACTGGGGAGAGTGTGTCTCCCAAATTGTGCAGGCAAAGCCCTTGCTTTCATCCAAATACTCCCTCCAGGCTGCATTTCAACCCTCCTCTTTGCAAAGAAGGAAATCATAAGCAAAAGGTGACCTTGCTAGACCTTGCCAGGGAACTGGTGACAGGGTGGCAACGCATGGCCTCATTTTTTGGCCCCTGCCACCTGTCTGTCTCCCTCCCTCTGTCTGCTGCTGGGGCCTCATGTTGGCAGGCAAGTTGGGAGGAGGTGGGACTCTCTGGAGAGGCCATCTGGGGAAGCTGGTCCTGTAATGGAGACGAAAAAGGTGGTCTTGGGGGACCAAGGCTCAGGCAGGTGAACGTGAAGACTCTGAAGCAAGTGAGGGAAGAGGGAAGTGGGAGGTTGGCAAGAAAGATCATAAATTGTCACTTTTTTTTTTTTTTACCAGTAATGGTAAGAGTAATAACAATAATAATAGCTACTACTTATTGAGAGTTTATTATATACCAGGCACTGTCCAAACACTTTTCACGCATTATTTTATCTATTGTTCACAACAACTCTATGTAAAAAAAAAAAAAAAAAAAAAAAGATTGCAGATGACAGATGAGGAAGCAGAACCTTATAGAGGTTGTAACCAGCCCAAGGTCACAGTTAGAGCTGGGATTTGACGATCCAGTTGACTCTAGAACCCACACTCTTCCCCCTTACCCAACCCTCACTGTCCTTGCCCCAAGCATGGGTCGTCACTGAAGGGCTCACCAGGCACCATCCACCACAGTTTGGCCTCTCAAGGCCCTTGGAGCCTCAGTTACTTGAAATTGTTTTGTTTTGTTTTGTTTTGTTTCACTCCATTTTTTTCTCCCTAAGAGGCCAACATACCAATGAGGGATTTGCTTAATAGCATCCAACAGATGGGGCAGGAATCACGCAAGAGTACTGGGCTCTGAATCAGGAGAAAGACCAACTTTGCCCCTGGTCCTGCCATGAAATTGTCATGTGACCCAAGGCAGGTTGAATGCCCTCTCAGGGCCTTGGTTTCCACACCTGTTCAGCGCTATTCTTGGTCCTGGGCAGGGATCAGTGATGTATAAAATTCAACAGTATCAAAGACTTAGTGATGGGCCCTTGACCTCACTCTCCCCAGTGGAAGAAGGCCTGGCAATTTGAAAGCATTTCAGCTCCCCACCTTCCACTTGGAAATCATGAGTCTGCTGTAGCATTCACCACCACCCTCAGCATTTGATTCCAGGACCAAGTAAGACCTCCATGCCAGGCAACGGCTCCTCACCAGCATGCCCTCCAACCAAGCCCTCTCTCACTGAACATGCGTTAATGTCCTTTCTAATCACCCCTCTGAGATGTCCTTGCCTTGCTTTTTCCTTCCTCTTCTCCTTTTTCCCCTCAGCACCCACCTCCCCAGCTGACTATTGCTCTCAGAATGCCATTCTCCTTCACTCTTGACATATGTAGCTGACCCATACCAACCAACTGGCTTCTTCCCTGAATGCACAGTTCTCCCTTTTGGCTTACTTGGCATCTTCTGGCTTCTTTTTGTTGTGTTTTGTTTTTTTACATATTCAAAGAGATGAAAGGAACTCTGAAGATGAACTGGTCCAATTCTCTCCCTTTTTGGAGTGAGGGAACTGAAATGTGGGTAGAGCCAATGACTTGCCCAAGGTCACACAGACAGGTAGGGACAGAGTCAGTACTCCAACCAGGCCCGTGTAATTCCAGAGCCTCTGCTCTTTTACTCTGCTCCCTTGGCCTTTAGGCCTTGGCTCGCCAGCCACCATCACCATCCCCTTCTCCAAGTGTACCTCTTTTTCATGACACACCACTGAGCACTGATTCTATTCTTTAATTGTTTGCTATGTGTATATCTAGTTTTCCTAACAACAAAGCAGTATGAGTGGTAAGGGGCTAACTCATTCCTCTCACTTGAATGAGGTACAGAGGAGGGAAGTGACCTGCCTAAGGTCACACAGCTCATTAGTGATAGAATTGGGAACAGGATCTTGGTCCCCAAGCCTCAACCTGGGGCCACTCCCACTACACCACAATGCAGCGCACCTCTCTTTCTCTCCCCATTTCCCCCTTCTGTGCTGTCGTGGAATTTTACAATCTTGTCCCTTTCTTCTTTATATTCTTCTTCTCATTCCTAAATTCTGCATTTTTCATAACAAGCCTGCTGGATTTTAGAACTGGAAGGGACCTCTGCCTGTCACTTAACAGACGAGAAAACTGAGACCAGGAGAGGGAAAACAGAGTGCCTGAAATCACACAGCTCAATAGTGGCACACTGTGCTTGATTTGTTTGGCCGTTCTTGCTTGAAAAGCCCCTTTCCAGGCGTGACCAGATCCAGCAAGATCTGAGAGTGCTTGGGCCCAGGGTCACACAATGTCCCTGGGGAAAAGTAGAAGGAGCTGAGAGGCCCGGAACCACCCACATCCTCTCACATCCCACCCCGGGAAGCCCAATTTGGCCTTGCTGAGGGAGGTGACTATCAAGTATGTGTTGAGATAAAGTCATAGCCTCTCCAATTCTCAGTTCATGGCCTAGACAGTGGCGTCAAAGCCCAAATGGGCTGCAAAACGAGGTCAGTTAACTGTCCTCTCAATGGAAAAATCTTGTTAAATCAATAGCACTTAAAACGTCAACAGACCCAGAGACCTTTCCTTTGTTTGTTTTTTCCTCCTGGGCCGGTCTTTCTCACCCACCCTACTGTGAAGGCACAGACAACACAGGAATCCAGCAAGGGAAGTTGCAAAGGCCAGACCACAGCTCCCAGGGCCCCTGGACCAATGGGGGACAAGGGGCATGCTGAGGTATAAATGACTTGTGAAGACCCTGGCCAAATCCCTCCTTATTCCCCCAGGCAATGTTATTCAGATTCAAGGCCCTCCCTAGCAACTGGCACCTGGTTGGAAATAACCAGGAGCTACTCAAAACTCCAGTAGAGATTCTGGAAGCTCATCCCTGCCCCAGCTTTGCCACACAGGGGTTTCACTAAGTAAGAGAACAACCAGAAAGCCAATTAGACACCACCATGGGGCCTTCCTGCATTGGGAAGTGTCTGAGGTTCTCAGACTGGAGTGGATGTTGGCTCTTTTCCCAGACATCCTCCCCACTACACACCATGGGTGTATTCTACCTTCCCGCCACGCACAAAGAGGGTGGCTGCCTCCATGCTGTTTTTTTTTTTTTTTTCCAAACAAGCTTCTTCCTGCTCCCAAACTGATCCTACTGCAGAGCCTGTACTTTCTCCCATTAAATGAAGTCCTTCATATGAGAGTATTGTGAGTTGATTCCAACCAGGATTCATTTGACAAAAATTTATTGAGCCCTTACTTTGTCTCAGACACTGGTAGCTTCTCTCAACAGTGTTTTGTGCTATCAAAGACCATTGCATCCCATGAGTTCCCATTGGGAAAACAGGGCCAGATCAATGGCAGATTTGTTGCTACCAGGCAGAGAAAGCTCAGCAGAGATGTGAATTTAGGTTCTGGGAGTAAGTGTGTGCCATGGTGTGGGTCCCTGGACACTGGGATATTGATGTATGGGTGCCTGGGGTGGTGAGCTGGGAGATGCCCTTTCCATATGAACTCCTAAGACCAGGGACAAACACTACACCCCAGAGAAGTTGTCCTGGCTGGCTGCAAGGGGCAGAAGTGAGGACAATTCCAGGGCTTTCCATAGCTAAGAAACAACTGTGTCCTTTGGTCTTGGTCCTAGCAGCAGGGATCACTGCCTGTTGGCCTCCCAAGCAAGTCAAGGGACAGGCATTTTGGGAGACGCAGCCCCCTCTTTTTTGATATGTCCCCTGGGCACCTGAGTTTGGTTCCGTTGCTGGTCAAGACGCATCTAAGACATTTAAAGGCAATTAGGTAGCTCTTCAGCAGAAAGGTTTCCTGGTTAAACACCCCATCCCTACCTCTTGAATGCATGAACAAGATTTTGCAGCTCATCCTCTCCTAGGCAAGGTCTTGGCCCTGTGCCTGCTCCCCCAACCCTGCCCTCTGGGTGATCTTGCTCAAGGACACCAAGGGAGTTGGTGGCAGAGGCTGGGAGCACAGCCCAGGTTTCCTGGATCCTGGCCTGGCACTCTTGCCACCAGACCCTGTTGCCGCTCCCTCTCCTCTCTTGCCCTTTGTGCCCAGTCTGCACCCTCTGGAGGCGCATGCCCCACATCCCACTAGTTTTCATGGGCGAGATGTTTCTATTCAACACCAGTTGGCAGTTCAGCCATATGGGGCATAGGGAGTCTGGCCTTCTGCTACCCATGGGGCCAGGCCTGGGTGAAGGGAGGGGGAGAGTAGGCTACCCAGCAGAGCTGGGCCCTTAAGGCAGTAATTTTTACCAGGGGCTGTAAGTGTGGCCCATGAGCTTGGCTTCCCAGAGCTAGGGCCAGGTCACTGTGGGGTCCCCCCACCCCCAGCCTTGTTGCCATGACACATGGTCCTACAAGTGCTGAGTGGCATTGTCAGAGCCGGATGCAAACAGCACGCAGCAGGGGCTAGCTGTGAGCCAGTTGGCCAGCTGACATTTCAGGGTCCAAAGAGCTTGTGTGTACTGGACAAGCTGTTTATTGTGGTCTTGGCACTGCCCGGCCCTTCAGACAGCAACAAATGCTCCCAAACTGGGAAAGGAGAGGAAATAAGGAATCAGTCGTAGCCAAAGAAGACCTGGACTCTCTTCCCTTACACCATTTGCTCCCTGCAGCTGACATGCTGCTGGTGCCAACCATCGGAAGTGCCCTTGCGAGGGAACTGGAGGGGCAAGCCCCACAAACCTCCATTCGTGAAGACCTACATCACAAATTGCGGGAATGCCCACGTCAGCATTCTCCTGACTGCCCAGCGCTCAGAAGCTGCTGCTGAGGGAAGGTGGAGCAATGGGTATATGGACTAGGAATGAGGAATCTTGATGTCACGAGGTTAACTGGTACTTCAATGCTGCAGGCTCCACACACACACACACACACACACACACACGCATACACAGGCGTGTACACACACACACATGCACCCTTTCAGGGAAATGGTCATAAATGGGCTGTGATAAAAATGGTCCTTTCCAGTCCTGGCCTGGTCCTTCCAGATATACTCAAGGTTGACCTCACACACGCTGGGGAAAATGTGGCAAGGGCATGTGTGTTGGAGCATAGGTGAGGTGCACAGGTGAGAAAAAGAAGACCCCACATGAGGGAAGCAAGGAAGCCAGAGTCTGGAGAAATTGTGGGGAAGGTGGAGCTTCCCAGAAGACACTTATTTAGCCCCATGCCCAAGGGCCAGTCTACTCTGTCCCATGGCCTGAGGGGAAGCTCTACCTGGGAGGGACGGAATCAGGGATAATGGGTTGAGCTCTGCCTCAGGCTCTTGACTTCTGCACCTCATTCCACCCAGGTTTGTAATTGCCAGGGCTGAACATACATAATTACTGAAGTGTCTTCTTAGTGTCCTGCTCGGGGTCTTTGATCTGTCTATGGTTGATCTAACATAGTCAGTCCTATCAGCCCATTAGTGTGTGATCGACATGCTTGATCATCACATATACACTGGGCAACGGGAATGAACACCAGCAGCTAACAGACATTAAGCACCTGCTTTTTGCCAAATGTGGCTCAAAGCACTTCATATACAGTATATATGTTATCTCAATCAACTTTCTCAACTCAGGAGGTCAATATTGTTTGTATCACTTCCAGTTTGCCGAGGGAAAATCTGAGGCTCAGAGAGGCAAAGTAACTTACCCAAAGTCATACCGGATAGAGAAAGTGGCTGACTAGGGATTCAAATTGATGTCTGGCTGCCTCCAAAGCCTGAGCTCATTACACTTCAGGGCCACTTATGACTAAGCATATGAGCATGCCCATTTGTAGAAGAAACCTCAGGGAAGGAAAGAACAGTAAGAGAGATCCAACCGGGCGTGGTGGCTCACGCCTGTAATCCCAGCACTTTGGGAGGCCGAGGCGGGCAGATCGCGAGGTCAAGAGGTCGAGACCATCCTGGCCAACATGGTGAAACCCGGCTCTACTAACAATACAAAAATTAGCTAGGCCTGGTGGCGCACGTCTGTAGTCCCAGCTGCTTGGGAGGCTGAGGCAGGAGAATCGCTTGAACCCGGGAGGTGGAGGTTGAAGTGAGCCAAGATCGTGCCACTGCACTCCAGCCTGGCAACAGAGCAAGACTCAGTCTAAAAAAAAAAAAAAAACAAAAAAACAGAGAGAGAGAGAGAGAAGATCCGAGAGCTTGGCTGAGGTTGAAGAACCATGATGGTGAAACAGTGGGTGGGTGTACCACAGAGGAAGGATGGGAAGCAGAGTGCCCAGCAGATGCCAGAAGCTAAGCATTATGTAAGTTTGTGGCCTTGCCCCTCTTGGTAACCCCCATAGCAACCAAAACTGGTGTCTGCCATTTCACTGGTACTCATTCAGTCAAACTCTGCTAAAGAATGAATAAGCTCAACATGGCAACCTTGGGAAATACACACAGACCAAGTTACCGCCTCCCACTTGGTAAGACCCGAGCTTTAAAGTGAGTTTCCCCAGAGTCCGGGTCACCAGACATTACTTAAGCCCCAAGCACATGACAGGCATTGGGAGTAGAGAGATGAACATCACAAGGATCCTGCCCTTGAGGTGTGGCCAGGCTGGCAGGGGAGATGTTAGGTTTGCCTAAGTCACTTCCAGGGGTCTACTGAGGTATGAGCTATAGTTAGGGAAGAGAATGAAGCCCCTAGACCTCCTGAGGGATGGGGCTGTTGCCTTCAGCTCCCAGAACTCAGCACTGCCACTCACAGAACTAGGCAGCCCCAGTGGCATCTTTCTCCATGGGGTTGCTTCTACAAACGCAGCTTGGAGCTGCCTTTTGGGGCTATGCTGGCCACTTTAGCTGGCAAACTGGGAGCTTGAAATGAGTGAGGACTGGGAGAAGGGGTGAAGCCACTGTAGATCCCCCTTTCCCATTCTTTCTTAGTGTCTGGCAGTGAAGCCCCCTCAACCACACCCCAGCAAGCAGAGAACAACTTTCCTCAGAGCTCTCCCCCACTCCCACATTGTCTCCTCCCACTCTGGGAAGCCCAAGGCTTAGAGAAATGAATCCAAGTAATTAACTAATTAATGAATATGGATGGCAAAGTTGCTGAGGTTGCTGGAAAACACCCTGTTGCCGCCAACACACACAGCCCAGCCAGACACCCGCTTCCCACAATGGGCGAAAGGAGGCTAAGGAGAAACTACTGGACTGTATCTCCTTAAGGCTCTAGCTGCAGCAGAAGTGCCCACGACCCAGCAGACCCTTGCTCAGTGCCTGGAGACCAGCTCATGGGTAACACATCCCCTTGCAAGAACGGCCTCCTCCAATCCAGCTGGGGCAGCAATCTGCTCAGTTGCTCAGCATCAAGGGTATTCTCTGTGGTCCAAGGAAGTCTGTCTGTAGGGCTAGCCCAGTGCAAAGTGCAAGGCTGCAAGAGATGGATGGATGGAGATAGGAAAAGGGGAGAGAAAAGGAGAAGGAGAGACTGAGAGGCACACACAGCTGGCAAGAGCCCATCTCCAGCTGTTGGGAGGGCTGTTTCCTTTGATAAAGCACTTGGCAGTACTCCCAGTTCTGTAGTTTCTGGCCTGCGAAAGCACACCCGGAGCACGAGCCTGCCTGTGGGAGGACTTCAGCCTTGCTTTGTTTTCTTTCTTTCCTCTTTTTAAGCTTTAGAAAAGGCCCCTCCCCTCCCAAGGAACCTTGTCCCTCCCCCAGCACCTGGGCAAAGTGAAGTTGCACCAGCAGGTGATGTGGGCTGGTGCCTTCACAGAAAGTCAGTGCCACAGAGCCATGTTAAAGGGCCTGGGATGGGTGTGCAGTTAAGTCTCAGCATATACTTTCAGGCACATGTATGTAAGGGAGCGTGTCTATGTGTGTGCACGCGCACGTGCGTGTGTAGTGTGTAGGAAAGGGGAAGGGAGCGGGGGGGGGAGGGAGGGAGGGAGGGAGAGAAAGAGAGAGAGAGAGGGAGAGAGACTGAGTTGTGTGTGTCTGAGAGGCTCTGCTTGTTTGTTGTGGCTTATGCTGCCTTCTGTGTGGCACATCAGCACTGTTCTCCCTGCCGAGGCTCCTTTCAGCTCACTAATGCTTCCCTGGAAGGCCCGGGAAATAGAGGGAGTCCCCGTGTCACATGATCACGCAGAACAACAAGACTTATCTCTGCCCTCTGGTCTTCTGGCTTTGTGGAAGCCCGTCTCTCCCCCTTCCCCCTCCTTCATAAAAGGAGCAAGGGGACTTGAAGGCACCCAAGGTCCCTAGGAGGGACCAGAGCCTGCAATGTGGCAAGTCTGCCTGCCCACTCCCTGCATTTACAGCCCAATGACCCAACGCCCCCAGACCCCAGACAGTTTAACCAGCCCCCGCAGGGCCTCCCTGCGAGTTTCCCAGATTCCTGAGAGGAACCTGATCCCACCCTGGGATCAGCATGGGCTCTTCACATCATCCCCCAGAGATCTCTGCTCCTCAGGAGCCCCGAGAGCAGCGCCCGTTCCCACAGGCAGCCAGCCCCACAGCACCTGTGGTTGGGAGGTGACCTCCCAGAGTCAGTGGTGAGGCCGCCCAGGGAGAGGGCCCTGTGGCCGGGCAGGAAACACGAGCAGAAGCGACAGAACTTCCCCTTGCCAGCCCAGGCTGCCAGGATAACCCTGGACACTGCCCCGTCTGACCCGCTGCCCCACCATGCCCGTCCAAGGCTGCAGCCAGAGCGGCCCTTGGCCCTGAGCGATGGGAGAAGCCAGTTCAAAAGAAGCAAACACGGCACAGCGACAAACACAGCCTGGGAACTTTGCACCAGCTTCCACACTGGAAGGCCTCAAACGTCCCTTGTTCCAAACAACCCCCCACACCCCCCAATAAAAGTATTTACCTCATGAAGAAAGGGAGGGCGCTAGACTCACAGAACAGACAGCAGAGCCAGAAGGGCGATCATCTAGTCTGACCCTTTCATCTTACATATGGGGAAACTGAGGCCCACAGTGAGGAAGAGACTTTTGCTGGCTAGCAGAAGAACTGGCAGTAGAAGTCAAGGCACTTCCCCAAACACTTCCAGGTCCTAGCCATGGTTGAAAGAAGATATACCAACCTGAGGCCCAAGCAGGTATTTCGGGCCCCAGACGCAGTAATCCTGGCTCCAGAGTTGGACTTGTGAGCTGAGGATGGCCAGGACGCTTGTGTGGTGCAGGGAGCACTCTAGACCCCTTTACTTGTCAATAGACATGCCTGTTGACACTGCTGGACCAGGTGGGCATCACATGTGGGGCTCGATGTCAAGCCTGAGCTGGATTGAAGACCTTTGCTCTTTCCTGCCCTCATTCTTTCTAGAGTGCTCTTCCTACCCAGGGCTCAATCTCTGGAAGGGAGGGGAAGCATGGCCCTAGTTTTTCCACTGGTTGTGGGTGAGGGGGGAATCAACAGGGGAACAAACCCATGTCTGTAGCCTTTACCACTCCTTTGGGATTCAGATCCCACCTTGCTCCTTCCCAGTCTAGATGTAGTAATACTCCAGTTGAGGCCCAAGTGTGTAGCCTGAAATGAGCACAAGAGAAGTGGGTGGGTGGGAGTGCCCACCAGCTTTGAGAAGGTGATAAGCCATGGGAAACTTTCTTGACATTTAAGCCTACTCCATGGCCAGACTGTAGGTAGATGGCAAGGTTCACTAGGCTGACCCAGGTATGCCCAGGCCAAAATTAAATCAATCAGGTCGATTGATTTAATATATGCTCAAGCCACGGGCCAGGGCTGAAGCTGAAGCCACTGATACTGCTGTCCTGCCCTCTCTGACATGGCCAACCTTCCAATACTGCCAGCCGCTAACCCTTCACTATAGCCAGTGTGGAAATAGCACACTATGTTCTGAGATAGGGTGACCTGGATATCTGGGAGAAAATCCATTAAAATGAAGAGCTCAGGCTGGGCGTGGTGACTCACACCTGTAATACCAGAATTTTGGGAGGTTTAGGTGGGCGGATCGCTTGAGCCCAGGAGGCAGAGGTTGCAGTGAGCTGAGACCATGCCACTGCACTCCAGCCTGGGTGATAGAATGAGACTCCGTTTCAAAAAAAAAAAAAGAAAAAGAAAAAAAAAAGAAAATTTTTTAAAAAGCCCAGCATCAAAGAAAACCATGCCTACTACTTTCCATACTTACACACATGCTATGAAACCTATTCTAACCACCTGTATTCTTGTTCTTGCTGATGACTGTGATATACATGCAACATTTAGAACAAGGTCTTCTTTGGTCTTCCACACATGAAATTCTGCACCAAGATTCCAGACAGTTGCAACTGCCACCTAATTCCTCCTAATGCCAGAGCCCATCATTTTATAGGATATTTTGGATTTGTGCTATTTTGCTCCTGTGGATATATTCCTTTATAATTGTTCTTGAGTGATTTTTTCCATGTGTATCCCATCTCTCTAACTTGACCCAAAGCTTCCGAAGGGTGGGAAGCAGGCTTTTGGTGTTTTGTTTTTACTCCCCTCCTCCCTTCTCCTGTGGCACCAAGTACAGTTGTGTGGGCAAGAATATGGTCTCAATGGTGCTTTTTCAACTCAGTAACAACAATTGGGGAGACCAGTATAATTTCTGAATTCATCTGCAAAGTGCATCCAGTGATGACGGAAATCTGCAGCTGGATGTATCTGTTGCAGCAAAGAAAGAGCTATTCTTGGAGGGACACCCAAAGCCAGCATGTCAGTAGACTTAACCACCCCCTCCCTGTCCCATCTTGATGAAATAACAAATAAGTAGTTGGGACAAAGGTGGGGTGCCTCACACCAAGCAGCCATTAAGCCTATGAGCTGGACATTTCATTCCATCCCAGCATCCTCTCCTCTGTTTCATCCATCTCTTTGGCAACAGGATTTTAGGGGGATTTCTAGGTTCCTTTCCAGAAGTGGCAGTCTCCCTGAATCTGGCCACGTGACTACATCAGATCCAAAGAGAGTTACTGATAGGAAATCATTTGATACTAGATATCATGTTTGTTCATTAATGTGTATTAACATATACCTTGTTTATGGGTTTACCTATGAGAAAATACAAGGAGGCTGGTTTTGATGGTGGACACACATTTATGGATGGGAGCCGTGAATAATTAGGAATATTTTACCTAAAATACCCCTCAAATCAGAACTGTCTCTAGTTTGTACTTCTCTTCTGCTTTGCAAGTAGCTTTACAGACTGAGTAGCTTGAAATTTTAAATTTTTAACATGAAGAATACAAAAGTAGCCTGCGACCTATATTATAGCTAAAGACTGAGAATTTAGCTAATATCTTGAAAGAGAGAACCACTTACTATTAACCAAGTCATTAATTAGGGTCATGTTTGCACTTCAATTGTCAGCTCCAAACATCTGTTTGCTTAAACCAAGGTCACTTTAGTTTATTACAGTTATAGCCACTGGTGAGATAATCTGCTTAGATTTCACAAGTATGTGTGAATTGCCTACCTCAGCCCTTATTTTCACAGAATAAGAGTTCTCTTGAAGGCACAGGGTCAGACTAAAGATAATAAATGATTTTCCTTCTCAATAGAACTAAAAACAAGGATTTAATTAATTCACCAAAATTCTAGGATTGAATATCTATATTACATTTCTTGACGACGTTAATCTGTCCAAGGGTGACCCACAGGATTCCCATTGATCCAAGAACAATCTTTAGGCAGACATTTCATTGGCTTGGAGATTGTTTCCCAATCATTGAGCCCTGCAATTCTCACTGGCGGAGTCACCCCCACTTTGTTGGAAGAGACTGCAGGTGGCCTGGGAGAGGGGGCACCTCTCTCTGTATCTTATGAAAAAGAGAAAGGAGGGACACATGGTACAAAATATCTCCCTAAGAAGGAGGAAGCAGAGGCAAAGAACTAAGGAGGTCTGGGAGTGCAGAAAAGGGAAGAGGGGCCAGGACGGTTCTCCCAGGCAGGTCCAAGACTTGAGGACAGTCCAGACATATACACTCTCACTAGACAGACAGACAAGACAGACACACACAGACACAGACATACACACACACTCATGCCTGCATACACAGGCAGGTACACATACCTCTTTCGCTTCCTTGGTCATCCTGACTCTCAAGGAGTACTACTTCCATACACAGGATTTGACTCAGATGGAGTCACATACACAAGAACACCAACCCTCCCAGATGCTATACTTCCAGCTGTCCCTTCACAAATACTGGTAGGCCCCCATAAGTATATTTACCATACATTTTTCCATACCTTTTTGCATACAGCGTAACAGATGTTTTTTTACGTACACCCTCATCACTCCTCAAGTCCCTTCCACCCACTCAAGTCCTGACATATGTACAGAGTTACACATACACACATTCATGTGTGTCCTCCTTCCCAACAAAGGCAAAAGGAGTCTGCGCTCAATACGTTCTTTGTTCTTTCTTCTTTGGTGGATTACATTTGGAGGAGTGACTGGACAGCTAGGTGAACTGGATAAATACTTTTTCTAATGGTTCTTAGCATGATGGAAAAGTCCATCAAGGACATTTGAAATCCCTCACAGAGTTCACTCCCTTGGCCTATAGACAAGACACCAGTGGTAACCTTTAGTGACTGCCAAAAGCTTCTAAGATTCTCTTAGTCCTGCTATGCTAGCTGACCTTTGCAAGGAATCTTGGGTATTCCAAACTAAGAACATTTAGTATAAGAAACAAAACCAAAACAAAATCTTTCCCTGATAGTTAAGAATAATATGAAAATATCTGTCCAAATTAGCAGGCCTGGCCTGCGGCAAGACGGTAAAGAAAGAAAAGTTGATGTGAAAGCCCACTCTGCTGTGTGTCCTCTTGCAGCTTGCTCACTCCCCCTTATCACACACGCCCTGGGACCGCATCTTGTCCCCTGCCAGGCTTACTCTGTTCTGGCCATAGAGGCCTAGAGCTGGGAAAAGGACTTTTGGATTTGACTAGAAGGAAGTCATGGGGAAGCTCAGAAAGAGAAGTGGGCCTGTCAGATCTAAGCAGAATGTAGTGTGACATCTAAGTGGTGGGCACTGTGATCTACGCAGTGCAGTCTGCACAGAAAACCTAGCGACCAGTGAGTTTTTACCCAGTCCCACCAGCCTGCCCATTAAAAAGTTCAAATGTGGCTCGGCTGAAAAGCAATCAGATCTGTTATTGACACTGTTTCATTCTGAATAGCACAGAGGACTAAAGGCTTTCTTTACTTAGTTCATTAGTTAGCTAACAAGCATTTTTCAAGCACCTACTGTGCATGGAGCACTGTCCCAGACACTCGACTGTTGCCATTGCTGCTCTGCTATTGAATTTCTAAATACAGGCTGTTGCCAGACATCCAATTTTCTGAGTGCTTGCTCTGACAGGGAACAATGACTAATGAACCAAACATCAGGGAGGGCCCTCTGATCTCCAGCACAGAACATGCCCATAACAGCAGATTCTAATTTGTTCAGCAAGCAGCTGCCAATTCTTCTGGGATCTTAATTACCTGGAGCAGTTTATGTGGGTGAATCCCCTTGAGAGAGAAACCCTGAACCCTGTCTTTCTCACACCCTATCATACCCCAGGCCCTATAAGTGGCTTTAACTCCCAGCCACTGCATATGGGTCCAAGGTCCAAGCCACAGCAGTTCACCAGACAGGCATTCCAGGCACTGCCCACAGCCTTCTTCACACCCCTGCACACACACCCCTGCACACACTCCTTCACACACATGCACATACATGGAGGGATCAGTATGTAAATAGTGGAAAACTCAATAGACTGCAAGTTAGGAGACACGGGTTTCAATCCAACTCTGCTTCTCCTTCTCTGTGTGACCTTGGGCAAGACTTTTTCTATCTCTGGGCTTCTATTTCCACTTCTGGAAAATGAGGGGCTGGACTAGATAATCTCTATGAGCCTTTCCAATTCTAGTACTTGAAATTCTGCTCCTCAGAATGAAATGAGACTCAAGGGAGCTGTGACAAGATCAGATTTGTGGAGTGGGGATGAGATAAGGTAAGGCCAGTGGTCAGCTCGGAAGCCCCAGAAGCCACAGTCATGGAGAAGGAAAAATCGCTGCCTCCTTGGGTCAGCCCTTCCCAAAGTTCCATACTGCTTCTGAAATGATTCACAAATAAGGCTGGTGGATCTGGGGCACAGTGGGATCTTCCTCCCTTCTGCCTCATCTCCCTCTCCTTTCATTCCTTTTACAACCCTTGTTCCAACTCTTGTTCCCTTTAACTAGCCCATCAGCTCACACCGACTAGTTCTTTTTAGCAAACTCTTCAGAAAGGCCAGCAATTAAATGGTCTCAAGAGTCTCCCGAGTCTGTAAAATGTAAATAATAGCCCCTGCCCTGGCGGCCTTCACAGGCTTTCCAGAGGATCAAATAAGATAAAGTCTGTGAAAGTGCTTTAGAAATTGTCAAGTGCTATGCAAATGCGAGGGATTATTATTAATGATGGGTGAGGAGGCAGCCACATGATGTGAGAAGCAGAGTGCCAACCTGCCTGCTTTGCTTACCATCTTAACTGGGTAAAGGCATTGGCATTGCCAGCCTATAGCTAGCCTGTAGTAGGGACGGTTATTTGCTTAGCATCCTCCCCCACTGGACTCTGTCTGCTAGCAGAGGGCAGAGCCAGAGGGAAGAGGAAAAAAGGACAGGACAGGTCAGGTGCGGTGGCTCACGCCTGTGATCCCAGCACTTTGGGAGGCCGTGGCGGGTGAATCACCTGAGCTCAGGAGTTCAAGACCAGCCTGGCCAACATGGTGAAACCCCGTCTCTACTAAACACACACACACACACACACACACACTAGCCGGGCGTAGTGGTAGGCACCTGTAATCCCAGCTACTCAGGAGGCTGAGGCAGGAGATTGCTTCAACCTGGGAGGCAGATGTTGCAGTGAGCTGAGATCGTACCATTGCACTCCAGCCTGGGCGACAGAGCGAGAGTTCGTCTCAAAAAAAGAAAAGAAAAGGACAGAAGGATAGGAGGCGGTTAATTCTGATATGGAGAGAGAAAGGCCTAGAGTAGTGATCTTTTTTTTTCTTTTAGAAACAGGGTCTTGCCAAGTTGCTCAAGCTGATCTTGAACATCTGGCCTCAAGCGACCCTCCAACTTTGGCCTCCCAAAGCACTGGGATTATAGGCATGAGCCACCATGCTTGGCAGATTTAAAATAGAATCTCACATAGAAAATCCAATTTATAAAACAGACAAAAGCAGAGCTACTCAGGGTGAAGTTGGGGTGATGGGCATGGGGTCCCACTGGCTGGATCCTCCACTTGTCCTTGTGATCACTCCAGTGGCACACAGTGTAATTGGGAGTGTTGAGCAGGAGCCCTTCCTTAACACCTGGTGCTCCCAGGCATCTCCAGGGGGCAGCCACAGCCTCGACACTGGAGGACTTGGGGTGCAGGGCACAGTGAAGAAGGGGAAGAATGCTATAGAAAGGCAGACAGAGTTATGCAGCTTCATCGAGTGTCCCCACAATAGGCCTACATTCTCCGGTTACCCTAGAATGGGGTTGCAGCTTTAGCGATCAGTACTGGAAAGCCTATTAAAAATGTGGATCCAAGAGGGGTATGGTGGCATGCGCCTGTAGTCCCAGTTACTTGGGAGGCTAGGCAGGAGGACTGCTTGAGCCCAGGAGTTCGATGCTATTTTATGCTATGACTGCACCTGTGAATAGCCACTGTACTCCAGCCTGGGCAACATAGCAACATAATAATAAAAATGTGGATTCAGAAACGGGTTAAACAAAGCTGTGGGCCAAGTGGACGTGAGCAATACTCTTGCTTTCTCGCTTAGTGGTTTTTTTTTTTTTTTTTTTTTTTTTTGGTGGTGTGGCGGAATGGGGAGCAGTTGCTCCCTAGGGTGAGTCCGCTGAAGCAGCACCTTCCACCTGTGGTCCCACCAAGAATAAGCATCCCTGGCATGGTGAGAAGGCAGAGGCCAAAAGGAATTGGCCAGACATCTTCAGGTGGGCTCAGTGGCCAGGCAGGTAGAAACCTGACACCAGCTCAGAAGCTGAGCAGAGGAGAAATGCTGGAAGTGGCGGGCAAGACGGCAAAGCGAGGACTGCAAGCAAAACTGCAGACCCAGCATCACGGGCAAGGGGCATTGGGCCTGACCAGCATTAGAACCCAGAAACAGGAGACAGAACAAAGAGAGAGAGCTGGGGAGTTGGGAGAGGGGGCGGCTGAGAACAGTTCCCTCATGAAGCACTTGCCCCATTTTCCCATCCTCCCCACCCAAGCAGGCTCAGCAACAGGGCACATCTGACTAGGCAGAAACTGATCAGATATTGCAGGTAGGTACTCATTGGAGGCTCCAAGCTGGATAGGGGTATGTGTGCCCAAGACTTTCACATAGGCAGGAGATGGGTGGTAGCTGACTCCCTGAGGCAGATGGCACAGTGTCAGGGATTTTGTTAAAGTCATGGAAACTGGGAGGACAGAATCATAATTCTAAGGTCACCTTAGAGTAAATTATGCTGGCATTCTAGAAACATCTGCTGCTGGTATTTCTATATTATTAAAGCCATTTACAAAAACCCAGCATCTTTCTCTAGGAGATTCTTATTCCACATGTGTCTTCCCCTGATTCCTTTTCCACATGTGATGGCCTAGAGCTACTTCTCAAATTACCCTGAGGTAGCTGCTCCAGAGACATGTTTGCTGTGCCAAGGCTGAGCAGGAAATGGGTAACCCAGAGTAGAGGATCAGCAGCAAAAGCCATTTATGCTCAAAGGAAACAAGAGCATTTGGAATTCCGGTGTGCTTGGGTGGAGGGGAAGAGGTCGTTATGTTGACCCAGACAGTCTTTGTCCCTGTTCTTCTGGAAAGGAGCAATGGGACCATCTTGGAAAATGTGTTGGATGAGAGAATCACTTGGCGAGGGGTTACTTCCCCTGCGTAAGCTGTGTGAGCACAGACACCGGGAAGGAGGTGGGGAGAGAGGCTCCTGAGGGGCCTAGAGGGGAACAGAACTCAAGGAGGAAAGAAGAGCAAATGAGCCAAAAATAGCTTTTCAACAGACCATTCGGAAGGACTGTAACTCTTATTCTGTAAGTGGTTAGAGTTCCTCCCTTTAACCGAGAATGGTTTTGCTATTACAAGTAATTGCCTCATGCTTGTGTTCTCAGATATTTAAAAAGTCAACTGAGTCAGGTACGCACAAGAGAGGATTTCCAGTTTCTTCCCTACATCTTCCATAAGTGCCTGCCTGGCTGGTCAGGGGAGGGACCAGAGGCCTAGGTAGAATTCAGCTATTGCTCTGCAGGCTAAACTGGGGACTTCACCTAGATAGGATTTCCTCAGTTCCCTCTACTTAAGTTAACCACATTTTCAGGGATGGCCTTACACATAGATGGACAGGGTGGCTGCCTGCATGGTATGATTTGAGGGGATAAAGATCAAAGGCACCATGCCCCAAAAGTTCAACTCTACTTGCCCTGGACTGAGCCTGAAATCCTCACTTTGCTTACTCCTTTTGAAGGTCCAGGTTTAAATAAAATTGCACCTTGGGAAGGGGAGCACATTCAGCTATTATAAGCTGTTTACACCTCAGCTGGATTCATCATATCACATTAGCATTAGCAGAAAGTAAGACCTCGAGGCCATGGTTAAGAGGCAGGAGATCAGGAAAGTTTTGGAACATGAGCTGTCATCCTATAGTTGAGAGTCCTAAGCAGCGGCGGGGGGTAGCATGAAGAGCTTGTGCTAGAAGGGAGAAGGAGTGAGACAAGGGAGTATCAAAAACAAAGCCTATACTGTTCACCATCTGTTTTCTGAGGGATGAGCTTGATTCCTCTATCCAAGCTGAAAGTGGTTCTGATTTGGCAGCTAGGTTTACAACAAGGGAGACACAATCTCCTCTCCAGACTGAGACATTTACTCAGAATTCATACTAACCTCTTCCCACGTAATACAGGGACCATGTGCTGGTGAGGAGGAAACTAGGTCTGCAGCCTGGGTGGGATTCACTTTCCCTACTCAACTTCAAGGCCCGGCATGACCCACCTCTTGCTTCCAGAGGAGGGGAATGGTGAAAACAGTCATTAGTTCTTTGTTATGGGTGGTGAGTTGGGGGATGATCTGCCTCCTTGGCCAAGCTTCCTGCCCTGGAGACAAAGAGCAAGGAAGGGAAGCGCAAAGAGCTATGCCTGGAGGTGTGGACTTTCTCATAGCCTGTCTCAAACAATGAGTGGGTGCTCCTAAAGAAGGCTGGTTTTGATTTTTCATCTGGGGTCCCTTTGCACTGGAGAGGTTAGGAGCCACCTGGATGGATGAGAGCCCTAAAGATGGAGCACTGCTGCCCAGTTTAGATTCCCCATGGACACCACTGGAGCCTAATGAGGTTGCCAAGGGAGCTGGTCCAGCAGCCTTGCAGAGGAGAAGGGGCATGAAGAAAAGACTCCGTCCCAGGCTCAGCAAGAGATCCCATAGCCAAGATACACACAGCAGGCCAGAATGTAAAAATCAATTCACAAAGACAGCAAGAATTAAGTCTAGACAGAACCCAACTGAGTGAACTTGCTGGTCTCTGTGGGCTGCAAGAACCAGAGAAGCCCCATCCACTCAGGTTGCCACTAGCTTCAGCCATGGTGACATGGCATCAGCTGCAAGCCTACTGTGGCTGGCTCAAAGGTCTGGGACTTGTCCCTCGGGCCTCTAACTGCCAGGCTAAGAGCACTACAAGCCTCTCCTATCCTTCCCTTTACCTACTGCTTGGCCGCTGGCAGGGTGCACCTGGCTAGCTCAGCTCTGTTTTCTTAAGTGTTTGCTGAGCCAGAGAGGAGAGAGGAGGGAGGATGGACTCAGGGAAGGGAGGAAGGGCCAGGATGCTGGCCTCCTGAGGTAGCATAGATTCCCCATGAATACACTGCTGCCTATGATAGGTAGCAGTGCTGCCTCTTCCAATTCTAGCACTTCTGGGAGTCATTTCTCAGCTCACACTTCCCTCCTGTGACAGATACATAAATCCTTGCTGAAGAGGCTGCCGTGCCCCTTCCTGTCTCAGATGTGATTTTCCTCAGATGAATTGCGCCACCTCCTTCAGATTCACACGGGTCAGATGATCAGACCAGGCATTGTGATACAGCCATCAGGTTATAGTGAGGAAGAAGGGAACTATCGTTTTCCTGGGAACTCCTTGGATCTGTCTCCCCAAGTCAAACTAGGTACCATTACGCAGGTCCCTTAGGTCTTCATGGACAAATCCACAGCATACACAACTATATGACATTTTCCAAAGACACACAGAAATGACTTCGGTATGCTTGAAAATCAACTCCCAAGTATTTCCAGGTGGCTTCTCCACTTTGTGAAACAGCAGTGGCAATACTTGGTTTCAGCTTAGCTTCTCCCTACATCCAGTTTCTTCTAGTTTCTGTATACTCCAGGGGTGCAAGCTTATTTTCATATCAGCCCAAATAATTAAGAAGGGAGATCTACTGAAAAATATCAAACTCATGGTGCAATTTTTCTTCCTTTTCTTTTCTTTTTTTCTTTTTTTTGAGACAGAGCCTCACTCTGTTGCCCAGGCTGGAGTGCAGTAGTATGATTTTGGCTCACTGCAACCTCCACATCCCAGGTTCAAGCGATTCTCCTGTCTCAGCCTCCCGAGTAGTTGGGATTACAGAAGTGTGCCACCATGCCTAGCTATTTTTTTTTTTTTTTGTATTTTTAGTAGAGATGGGGGTTTCATTATGTTGGCCATGCTGGTCTCGAACTCTTGACCTCATGATCTGCCTGCCTCAGCCTCTCACCGGCTGGGATTACAAGCGTGAACCACTGCACCTGGCTCACTATGGTGCAATTTCAAAGCTAGCTAGACATGACGTTTCTCCTACATTATCTCTTATTTTGGATTATCCATGCCACGTGACCTATGTCACCCTAGCCATGTGAAACTCAGCCATACTTGGATTTGGAATCCATGTGTGAATGGGTAATTTATTTTTGAAAAAACTATCTTTATGCACTACTTGGGCTGGTATTAAAGTGATCCTGCACCCCAGAGTTCCCAGAAACTAGCTAGAAGGTCGGTGGGGGGCAGCCTGGAATTTTGTGATTGCTGTAGATAATCCACAAAATGAGTAATAAATATAGGAATAGTCAAAACTCTACCCAGATACAAGAATGGGGCTATGTGGGTAGGCAGCTAGCAGCAGAGGCTGCAATGAGTCGCTAGCACACAATTTAGTATCATTAAGGAACAAGCATGATCCTGGATGCTCTAAATATGAAAGAAGCTTGTAGGAACTATGAGGTCATCTTCCTTCTCTATTCCATGGTCATTGGCCACTAATGAAATCTTACACAGCTACAGTTTCCTGTAAAACAGCTAGCTCAGGGGGTTAGGGCAGGTGATTGGGTCCTCTGCAGTTCAGTTAACCCATTTATGACAGAGGTTGTGATGTTTTGTGTGTGTGTGTGAAAAATCAGACCTTGGCGATAACCTTGAGCAGTAGGACATAAATAACTCCCACAAGCTTAGTGTTCCAATAATGGAACACCAGGCACAAATGGGTTAATTTTGCTCCTTTCCTAACCTGCTATCTTGCAAATGTGTGTCACTGATCAGAGGACGGATTGGGGTGACTGGCTAAGGGCAAAGGTTTTCATGTCACAATCTCAGCTGTTACAGAGGACAGAATGAAACCTCTGGTGGATAACTTGGACATTATCTAAAAGATGGAGAAATGAAAGCTAGTTCAAAGTTTTTTCTTTTTAAAAAAAATGGATTTAGCTAATTTGGAAAATAAGACCGACAAGGGACGGAATAACTACAATTTAAGCATATTAAATTTATTGCGCATAGGAAAGCTGGAGGACAGAATTAGGAGGAATAATGTCAGAGAGCAGAAGTTGTTAAACACTGGAATGTATGACCAAAGGACTTTGTGGTATTTCCTTTCTTGGAGGTGTTTGAAGATCAACTGCCTCTGCTTGAGGCTTTTGCTAAAGACTGTTCAAGGGACTGGCTAACATAGGAAAGACACACAAGGCTCCCAAGGTGTAACTCAGCCAGAAGGCAGGAGACCAGACCCAGAACCTTCATCGCCTTTGTGCTTCCCTCCAGGGCTCGCCTTCGTGAAATCCACAAGGTGAGCCCTGGGAGGTAGCAGGACTAATAATCATGTTTTGTATCACAGGGAATGGAAAGAAGTGAACCAAACATGTTTACACACAACCTATCATAAACTCCTGGTAGAAGTGGGAACCCTCTTGTATAGTCTGATTTTGTACATATTTCCCACCAAATCTTATCCGAATCTGTCAGGAAATCAGAGCAAGTCCATGTGAAATTGCCACAGTGACATATTTCCTGTCCTTCTACTGTGGCTTTGTGCATTCAAAGAAATATTGTAACCTCTTGATTGGCTTCCTGGAAATACCTCCCTTAATTTGGGTTGAATAAAGCCTGTGAACGATGCCAAGAAGAAATCAATGGAGGCTGGTGAGGACAGACCCACCAATTCTCCAGTGCCTATTTCCCCATGTCTGCCAGGAACATGGTAGAGACAGTGCCTTCAACCAAAGGAAAGGCCTGCTGCTAATCTGGAGTGTTGAGTGTCATGGGGCAGAGCAGGACACTGGGGATATAAAAATAGCAGGTTGCTATTACACTTGGAAGAAGGCTGTCAGACGGGGACTTCAAGCTAGGTATACATGGAAAAGACCATCTCAAACCATACTATACGGCTCCTGTTACATATCCTCTGGCCCCTCTTGCCACACGTCTGCTAACACACAGTGTAATAGCATGTCCTTGACTCCAGTTACTTGTCTACCACTTTCAAGATTTTTGCCATATCTGAGTATTGTTATTTACTTAATATTTACTGTAAATTAACTTTAAGCAGATTCCCTTTTTAAAAAATGCCTCATCCTTAGAAATAATATTTTTTTAAATCATGGAGTGTATGTGTTACCTATATATTCCCCCAATACATGTTAAATAAATAAATAGCTATAAAAATAGAAAAAGTTAGTCCACATACCATCTAAAATCATCTTGCACACCACCAGCGTATGTTTACCACACTTGGGGAAACAGTGCTCTCTGTATAGTGCACACAGATGGTCCCCACCGCCAACAAGCACGGCTTTATTTCTTTCTCCAATGTAAAGCCGGCAGGGCTTTAGACTGCTCCAAATGGCCAGGATATGGTCCTGAGCCTGCCTCCCTCCCTCCTTCCTCTCAGGGCCAGGGCACTGGCCGTTATTTTTTTTCTCCTTTCAGGTGACAGCCCCAGCCAAGGCTGGGGTTTGCAACAGAACACAGGGCCCTTATTCCTGGTCAAGTGTTCCTTCCCTCGAGCTATTTCCCTTGCCGAGAATTCCACACTACACTTCACTCAACTCGGCCAGTGCCCTTTGTGGAGTGGACTTCCTCTGCTTTAGCCCCAGGGGCTGCATTGGCTGGAGTGCCCCATGCCCACATCAGTGACCTGCCTGTCCACGCCGAGCTCACATAGGCCCCTTGGAGCACGTGGTGCCCCCAGTTGGGAACTTGGTCTTCCCCAGGAAGCCAGGGGCCACTCCCCTTCTTCTAGAGTCTGCTCCCCGGTGTTCAGGAGACAAAAAAGGCCTTCAGTGGAAACAGGAGAGGAGGGACCAAAGCATTCTGTGGGCAAGATGTGTGCTGATTTTGACTAAACAGACAGACAGTCTAACAATCAGGGCCAACAAACAAGGGAAGTATGTAGATTGCCTTTGAGCTGAAGCAGCCTGTCCACCCTCTGGGAGTGCTTTAGAAGAGATTCTTGTAGCAGCTGGGAAGTTAACATCCTTCTGTGGCTTACAACTTAGTTTGTTGTTGTTGTTTAACAGATAATCATCCCTAATCCCTACCCCACTCCCAGGTCTAATGTGGGAGGTCTCAGGGTCTCTGGATACAAAGTCCTTACAGGAGTGGAACTGCTCTGAAGGAGGCAGGGCTGAGGCCAGGAGCTCCACCCACCCAGCCCACAGGTCTCCCCCAAACATCCATCACCCACTTGGAGATGCCTTCTAGTTAGGAGGAGCTTGGCTTGAAAATTCTCTGGTGAGGAAATACAAGCCAGGTGATGAACAAAACCCTACAAACTTTAAAAGAAACATATAGAATCTTATTTGCAACCTTGTTTCCATATGTAGCCCATATTTGGTGAGGGCTGTGGCACAATCTACCTCTCCTCTTTTTGTCCTCCACACACTCTCCCCTTCCCCTTCCCTCCCTCATATTCACCTTTGCCTCTGCTCTCATACCCCAAACTCTCTTCCCTTTCCCCCTTCCCCCCCCCCTTTCCCACAGCCCCTAAGGTGCCAAGGAGGACCCTAAGGGTTCTTTGAAAACCATTGTCCTGAGGGAATTCTAAGATCCTCTCCCTTAGGAATCTATAATTGATTAACTTCCAGCCTGGGCAACATGGTGAAACTCTGTCTCTACAAAAAAAAAAAAAAACAAAGAAAATAAAAGTTAGCCAGGTGTGGTGGTGCACAGTCCCAGCTACTGGGGAGGCTGCTTGAGCCCCGGAGGTGGAGGTTGCAGTGATCTGAGATTGCACCACTGCGCTCCAGCCTGGGCGACAAAGCAAAGACCCTGTCTCAAACAAACAAAACAACAAAAGATTAACTGAGTGGCCAGAAATCACCCAAGAAATTATTGTTGAAAGAATGAACAGAGCCAAGAAGAAGGAGGGCTAGCAGGGAGGGAGGAGACTGTGCAGTAATGAGCACACTAGGACTGTGGGCAGGTGTCTGGACAGGTGTAGGAAGGTTCTTCGTCTACTCACTCTCACCATCACACTTTGCCCAGCAGTGTTAGATACTGGTGGTTATGTGGTTGGAGGAGCACATTGTAGATGATCTGTGATATAGGGAGCCCTGATATATCATGCCTAGCCTGGAAAGGCACTCTCTGGTTAGTGGAAGGTCACCTGCTATGGTTTAAGAGACTCTCACCATGTAATCCAGAGAGAGATGACTGATTTTGATGGAATTTTAATGCAGTGAAATGTACCAGATATCAACACCCACCAAGCAGATTGGCTTTTGGTAGCTCATCTGTGCATTATTTGGGGGAGAGTAGCTGTATATAGCAGCAGTCAGATTCTCAAAGGGACCTGCACTGAGTCATGCAACAGTGGGTCTGGTGAGAGTGGGGATTTACAAAGAAAGGAGGTTTTCAGAAAGAGGGCCAGACCAGTCTCTCTTTGTAGATTTGCTTTTTAAATCTGGACATCACTATCTGAAAATCCCTCACAATTCAACAGAGAATTTCTGCAAAGACATACATAAAGAACTCAAGAAATGCATTCTGCATTCAGCGCTTGCATTTTGGGGCACATGGGATCACTGGGAGACATGTGGTTAAGGACCTTATTAACAACTGCACATTAATGACACTTCCAAACACCTAGATTTTCGTTACTAACTGGTTCCAAGCCCATCATCCTTGATTTTTTTTTTTTCTTTCTGAGATGGAGTCTCGCTCTGTCGCACAGGCTGGAATGCAGTGGCGCAATCTCGGCTCACTGCAACCTCCACCTCCCAGGTTCAAGTGATTCTCCGGCTTCAGCCTCCCGAGTAGCTGGGATTACAGGTACAGGCCACCACGCCTGGCTAGTTGTTGCATTTTCTTTTTTAGTAGAGACGGGTTTCACCATGCTGGCCAGGCTGGTCTCAAACTCCCGACCTCAGGTGATCCGCCCGCCTTGGCCATCTAAAGTGCTGGAATTACAGGCGTGAGCCACTGTGCCCAGCCCATCCTTGAGTTTTGAAAATAGACCTTAATGTTCTGTTCAGCCGGGACCCCCTCTTGGGGTCATGACTCTTACCTATGTACTACCTTCTCATTCTCTTTCTTTTGTCTTGTTTATGTGAACTCCCTCTCCCTGCACAATACCATTCTGACATTCTGGGGTTCAGTGACTTACTCATTCAAGTTTCCATGCATCCCATCCTCACATATCAAGACTTTAGAAACATAGTCTTCCAGAATATCTGCGTTGAAAGAGACCCTACAGACCATCCTGTCTCTCCCCTCCCCCATTTTGTAAGTAGGCAAAGCAGCCCACAGAAGGGCAGGAGTTACTTACTCAAGCTCAAGCATCAGATTGGTGGCAAAGTCTGGACTCGAACCCAAATCTTCTGGATCCAAATCTGACCCACTTTCTACCACCTCGAGCTGTAGCTCCTCCAGGAACTGGGCCTCCTCCCCAAGCTCTGGGTCCTCCCCGAGTTGGGGTTCCTCCACGAGCTGGGGCTCCTCCAGCCTTTCCACCTTCATCTCACAGCTGCCCAAGCCTTGATTACCTGGCTGGGGTTGCTTCCCTCCTTTCTTTTAGTAGAGCGTGCTCTCACGCTCTGGCTCTCTTCTCTCTTGCTTGCCTTCTCTCCCTTTCTCTGTAGCTGCCGGGTTAGGGCGGGACAACTGGAACTCTAGGCTCAGAAGAAAAAGTGCTCAGGGAGCCTCAGGGCCAGCCTGGGCTGGCTCGGCTGTTGGGGCGGGAGGAAATTCACGGTCCTGAGTGTCTTCAGGAGCTCCCAGGCCCTGAGGGAAGACTGGAGCTCCTGGGGCAAGCGCTGCCCTCGGGATCTTCTGCCGAGACCGGGCCAGTTTCCTAAACTAACTCTCAGACTGAAAGGGAGGGCCGGATCCTCCGGGAGAGCCCAGACGGCGGCTCTGCCAGCCAGCCCCTGTGGTTGGAACTTTCAAAAAGACCAATGTTTCAGCAACTGATTTCTTTTCCAACCCGAACAGCAGGCCTTTCTGTCCCCCTTGCATGACTGTGGCTGTGGCATGCAGCCCCAGCCCGAGCAGAAGCAAGATTCCAGGGCTGGGGCTTCATAACACCCAAACCATTGGTCAATTCCATTAAACAAAATCAAATTTTAAAAAAGTCACCATTTTTGGCATCAGGTGTACCCAAAGCTGGTCTCCTGGCATGGAGATGTTGTGTACCTACTGGGATGGGATGCTGCACAGCCGTCTAGAGACGAGAAGTCAGAAGATCATTGGATCAGAGAATCAGGAGACATGGTTTCCCTTTGCAGCTAGTCACTAATTGGTTGTTTGGTTTGGGGCAGGTACCCACCCCACGCTGGGCCTCAGTTTCCTTATCTGTAATGGGAGAGGGTCAGGCAGATGGCTGAGAAAACTCCTACCAGTACTGAGCCTCTGCGTCTCCATCTAAGGTGCATGTGGAGGTACAAGGTGTGGTCACCAACCCTGAAAAGGGAGAGGCTCAGGAGCTTGAAGAGAACGTCCTCGGGCCCACTGTCCTCTGAGATCTTCCTTAGTTACTAGCAATGCCAGTAGGGCACCTTCGTGCTTTCTGTAGGTTTTGATCTCTGGTAAAAATTTCAAAGTTCTCCACAGCTCCCCACTCTCCCCTCCCTGAAGAAAGGAAACCAGAAGTGTTCTCAGTCATTTATACCTAAGTGTGAATGAAGAAAGTTGAGAGAGCAAGCCTTGACAGGGAGAAAGCTTGCCAGGCTGGGTTTCAGATGTCATCTGGCTCTGTGCAGAAGAGGGTATGTGAGTGACAGAGCAAGAAGAGGACTGGTGAGAGAAGGATTTCGGGAGAGAGGGAGGCAAGGCCAGTCAGATAAGGTTTTGTTCTGGTACCACATTTGACTTGGCTAATACTAATAAAGAGACACTCAGTGCTTTCTAGGAGCATCGTCTCACTTCACTTTCCCAGCCACATCACCACCAATTTCTAGTGGAGGAAACTGAGGTCTAGAGAGATTGTCACTTGCCAAGGTCACAGTCTGTCAGATGTTGTCTATTAGACGCAAAGCACTTGTGCTTCATGATTGCATACTGGCTAATGTCCTCTGCTCCTTGGTGGCCTCTCCAGGGCCTTGTGAGAGCAGAGAAGCCCATCCTAGCTCCCCACAAGGGCTAGAACTTCCTGCCCCTCTGACAGGGAAAAACAGAGTGGGGCCCCACCTCTCTAGGATCCTGGCTCCCCAGGACTGGGCTCCTGCTCAAAGGCCCTGGGGCACACCTTGCAGCTAATACTAGAATATACCAGGAAAGCCTACCACATTTAAAGAGGAGACGGAGGACATAGAATTTTGGAGACATGGCCACTGCTGGGGGTCAATTTCAAGTGCAATTTTCACTCATTAGTTCTTTCTTCTCTTCACTGACCTCCATCCTGTACACCTGGCAAGTGATGAGCTCTTCACAGTCTTCCTGATCCTGATTTTCAGCTGATGAGCCATTATGACCCTTAGAGAGTCACTTGCCTAAATCAAGGCTGCCTGATCTTAGCAGTGAGAAAATTTCCCTGCTCCTATCTGACAGGGCTTCAGTGAGCCGGAGGAGCTTCAAAATCCACATCTTAGGGCATTAGCAGTGACTGAGTTCATTTTGCCTTTCCACTACTGATTTTTGGGCAAGAACCACTCACAGCAGGGTACTTGCAGTGCCCCATGTCTTTACATGATGAATTTTCTTTTGTGGATTTTCTAATTCTGGGTGAAGTCCCCTTAGCCTGTGTTCTCCCGACTTCCTGCACTTTTCCTTCATTACCATCAATTGTGATGATGTTGTTATTTGTGTAATTACTATTTGATGTCTGTCTCTGCCACCAAATTGTAAGTTTCCTGTGGCAGGGATCCTGCCTGGTTTGTTGTTTGCCACTGTACTCCTTGTATTTAATTTAATTTAATTTAATTTGTATCGCCTATGTCTAATCTTGTTTGTGTGCATGAAGAGGAAAACATTCTCCTCTGCAACAAGTACTTGGAGTGGGCGGCCCTACTCCAATGCCCCCAGCAGAGAAGTGTGCTCTAAAATTGTTAAAATGTAAAAGATAGGGGACCCCCTTGAGACTAATTTATCCAGGAGACAAGAGAGCTGAAGGATACTACAAGGGGCCCTACCAGCTCCTCAGTCCATTCTCCCACACTTTTCCAGTTACAGGAGAATGTATGCTAGTTTTACTGACTTATCTCCAGTGGAAACTTCATTGACATTTTTATTATAAAAGTATTTTCATGAAAACACCTTCACCTTTCACACATACACTTTCTTTTTTCTTATAAGCACCTGCTCCTAACCTCTTTGCTTTCCCCACCTGTCTGTCCACTTTTGGCCATGGTCCTTATAAAACCAGGACTCTCACACTTTTATCCAATTCTTTATCACTACTGTCATCACCTTCCCCATATGTATAAATTACATACAACATCCCTTGGTAATTTTGTCCAGCTCCTCTGAATGCTTGTAGTCAGGAAGTTCTTTCTGCTATCTAATTTCAATTCTTTATGCTACAATGTAGGCCTGTTTCCTCTTGTTCTCTTCCCAGTGTAGATGGGAAACAGCTAGTCACCATCTCTGAGTTGTGACTTTTCTTGTATTTGCTTTTTACTAAAAAAAAAAAAAAAAAAACAAACCTGCACATGTACTTTTCTTTCTTTCTTTCTTTTTTTTTTTTTTTAGACGGAGTCTCGCTCTGTCGCCCAGGCTGGAGTGCAGTGGCCGGATCTCAGCTCACTGCAAGCTCTGCCTCCCGGGTTTACGCCATTCTCCTGCCTCAGCCTCCTGAGTAGCTGGGACTACAGGCGCCCGCCACCTCGCCTGGCTAGTTTTTTGTATTTTTAGTAGAGACGGAGTTTCACCATGTTAGCCAGGATGGTCTCGATCTCCTGACCTTGTGATCCGCCCGTCTCGGCCTCCCAAAGTGCTGGGATTACAGGCCTGAGCCACCGCGCCCGGCCTCTTTCTTTCTTTTTTTTTTTTCTGAGATGGAGTCTTGCTCTTGTTTCCCAGGCTGGAGTGCAATAGCATGATCTTGGCTCACTGCAACCTCTGCCTCCCTGGTTCAAGCGAATCTCCTGCCTCAGCCTCCCAAGTGTCTGGGATTACAGGTGCCCACCACCACACCCAGCTAATTTTTGTAGTTTAGACGGGGTTTCTCCATGTTGGCCAGGCTGGTCTCGAACTCCTGACCTCATGACCCACCCGCCTTGGCCTCCCAAAGTGCTAGGATTACAGGCGTGAGCCACCACACCCGGCCCGTACTTTTCTTATATTTGAAGATTGACCTCTCTTCTTGCTCTCTACCACCTTCCACCCCACCCTTAAACTTCTCGTAGATCAATATCTTAGTTCCTTTCGCTTTGCCCCACAGGTCCCTGGAGTCCCATGTTTGTCTCCTGTTGGCTAAATAAGTCCTGTTGGCCTTTTCCTGACACTTCACAATCAGATTCCCTTGGATCACACTGGGCTGTTAGCTATCACCTGCTTTGCCATTGTGGAGGGCATACCCACCATTTGAGAGAGGGGCTACCTCTCTCAAATGAACACTCCTTGGGGCCCCTTGATCAATTTATTTGTCCTTCCCAGAAGAAAGTCTAGCCTTCCTCCCCTTCTTCATTCAGGCTGTTTTTCAGCCTGGATAAATATCTGATATTTGCAGCCCAGAAAATTTACACCTTGGGCCCCAGAAAAGTGCAGCCTGAAGCTCTGTGCCCCACTGCCTCTGTACAATGAGAAGCATTCATAACTCAGAAGGAAGCCCGCAAAGGGAAAAGAAAACCCAGACAACCCCCCGTTTCTTTTTCCTTTACAGTAAATAATTTACAAAAACAAATTTTCCTTCCCACAGGCTATACCCACTTTATCACTGGTCCCCAGGGCTAGCCTTTACACATTTCCATACTGTCATGGACTATTTTTAGCAAAGGATGACATTAAATACTAGTTACCCCATGAGCTTCAAACTCATCTCTTCCTCTTGTCAGAAAATTGTCAGTCCTCCCCTTTGGGACCTGCTGGCTACTCATGGCCTAGAGATATTTCCAGGGGTGTGAGAACTACCTACGTGGTATGGCTTCAGGGGTTCCTCAGAAAGTCTTCCATCTGAAAATATCACCTTTGGCCTGGGTCTGATTATTAGAATTTCAGTGCTAGAGACTCATTTCTTTAGCTGAAATGTAACTTCTCCAGGAAGGCTTTTCTGACCCTTTGTTATACTCTTTGACAGAAGTCTATTCCTTTTCTCTCTTGGCATCTAGTTTGTAACTATACTTTATTAGCGTGACTATCTGGTTAATGCCTATCTCCCCCACTCCGTGGACTACTCTATGACAGTTTTCGTGGGTTTTCCATTATATCCCCAGTACCTGCCACTGAGTCTGGCACATGAAAGTGTGCAATGAATATTTGTTATTGACTGAAGCTATTCATGAACTTAAACATGAATTCTCCAGAGTACTGGTGGGAAAGGATGTGGGCACAGGTGTGTGCAAGACACTAACCTGGGGAGAGGGTCCCAGAGAGTGAGGATGAAACGTTGACCATGAACAACACCTTTTTTCCCCAGTTTACCTGAGACTGCTTCCTTTTGCCACCCTAGTTCTGTCTCCCTTCCTGTCAGCTTGAGGCTTCTTACCTTTCTCAACCCTACCCTGAGGCTTTCATTTATAGGGTATCTGGGAAGCTGGTTTGACCAAGGTGCAAACAAGGTTAAAATGCCACCCTGCAGGGCCATCAGCAACTTTTTTTCCAGAAATACTTGGGTGGATTGTCTATATATTCTCATGGTAGCACCTTGACACACCCCTGCTTCTGTTACCCACCTCAGAAGGGGCCTCATGGAGACCGAAGCCAGAGATGCACAGATAGGAAGTCACAGCCTCCAGGCTCCTCTGGTGCCCACCCTCGACTGCACCCCTTGGTTCTACCCAACTCAACTCTCCTTGTTCTGCTGGGCTTTCTCCAGGATAAAGGGGAGGTGCCTCCCTACTCATAGGCCCCGAAGGCCTCTGCCTCCCCAGGGCTAGCCCAGGTTGCCAAGGAGAGGGTGCTAGGGTCCGGCTTGCCCTGTGTCAAAGAGGGGCATTGAGGGGAGGGCCAGAGTGGGCCTTTCTCTCTTGTTCCTGAATCAGTGGTGACTCTGGCTTCCAGCCTGGAAGGAATCAAAAGTGTCCCCACCCCAGGTCAGCCCCTTCCTACTCAAGAGCCCTGCTGGACTAGCGAGGTTCTCCTCCCTTCTCCTAATCTGAAAGCCCTGCTGCTTTCCATCGTGCCAAAGCCAACCCATTCTTTGAGGCCCTGCTGGAAGCTGCCGCCATAAAGAGACTCTCCCTTCCTAGTTTGCTTTGGCACCATCCAAGCTCCAGACCTGCGGACCCCGGGAGCAGTAAGCTTAAGGCCTTTCCCTTAAGGAGCAGGAGGCTGGACCAGGTTTGCAGAGGCCTGCGGTCATGCCAGTGCTTTGTTCTCCATTGAACTTGGGTGTAGCTGCTCCACTCCTACTTGCTATACCCTCAGCTCCTCAGGGCCCTTGTCCTAGCCTCTGACGTCTCCTGTGTCCTCTACAGTGATTAGCAGGATAGGCATTCAATAAATCCCCAGTCGGTACTCAATACATAGCAGGCCCTTAGTTAATAAATGATGGATTGATTAATTGAAGTACTTGGTCACTTTGGTAGAAGGTCGAATGAGGTGCTGCCATCATTCATTTATCTGTGCACCTGGGCAGGCAGATTATGTTGCCTTAAAACTGAGCAGTTCTTTTCTTATTATTTATTTCTTTGTTTTGTTTTCTTTGTTTCTTTTTCTTTTTTACTGCTACAGCCTATGAACCAAAAGGGCAGAGGGGATAGGGAGAAGAAAGGGGCTGGAAGCCTGGGAGGAGTCCCACGAAGGAAAATTCTGCATCTGCATCTCAGGTCCCCTAATTTTCACTGGATTCTGTGATCTGGGGGGCTAGGGGTGCCAAGCTCTTCTGAGCCCTGAGATGGTAGTCTTAAGCTTGTTCAAGAACTTATGATTCAGCTTTGGATGCAAATCATGCCTGCTGGTAATTCCCACACCACCTTTTTGACTTTGTTTCCCTGTTTCTCTTCTCTTTCTTGGAGTGGAGAGCAGTGTCCCCACCTACTCACGACCTGTGAGCCATTTACCTGATGGCAACACATGTGAGACAGACTGGGGCAAAGACAAAGGAAGAGAAGAAGAGGAGCTATTGGTTTAGTCACAAACCTTGAGCTAGTGGAATATTAGATTGATGGGGATATTCTGTGCTGTAGATAGTCACATTCGTTATTAGAGAAATCTATCATAGAATCTGGCAATACTGACTTCACTGGGGGCTCAGTTCCACTAAGCCGGTAATGTAATTTTCTGAATAGGCCAGGCAGAGAGCTAAGAATCATTGTGAATTCAGGTCAACCTGGGGATTTTGAGACTTCATGGAGCATGGACTGGAAATTGGCTCTTGAAAGGCCTTCCTTTAAACAGCTCCTCCATCTTCCGGTAAACCCCCTCCAGCTTCCGGTAAACCCTTTCACCTGGTGTCAGTCAGCCTGGAGTTTCCACTCCCCACCCCCCACAACTTCCCCCACCCCAGCCCACCCCCCCCACCCCAGCCCACCCCCCCGACCCCAGCCCACCCAATAGTTTCTGAACCAACAAGCAGATACAAAAGGAAGAGGGACTTCTGCGACCTGTTCTGGGGCCTTTCCATGCACCACGCAGTTTCTTTAGCAGTGCATTATCAGGTGATAGTAGGTTCCTCCCTGTCACCTCCAAAATGCCTCAAGCCAAACTAAGTCCACTCCAGCTTGCCTGTCTGCTTACATTTACTGCTGAGTGTGGAGGCTGAGTGTGGGGCCAGGTCAGGCTTTGCGGCCTGGCATTTGTCTCTGAGCAGACTGCTTGCCTGACACTGGGGAGAGTAGGCTTTTCCTTGGGAAGTATGATGAGCTTGACTTGGACCCCCAGCAGGCTTCCAAATGCCTGCCCCCAGGGAAGCCTACCACTGAGTAAGCAGAAGTGTGATGCCTCAGTAACCTGGCTCTGTTACATAAGACATGCTAGTTATGAGTCAGGGCCCTCAGGCTGGCCTAGGCCCAGCCTAGTCTGGGAGTGAGGCTAAACGGCAGCACTGAAGGAGGGGTGTCTTGGGAGTGGGGTAAGCCAGGAAGGAGCTGCTGGAGTTGCTTCCTTTCCTCTCACTTCTCACCCCCTTCTTCCTTAGGGATAGCTCTAGCCAATCAACAGCCTAGATAGCATGGAGTGGGAATCCTGGCCAGACCCCTAAGCTGTGAACAGCTGCTCTCCATCTCCCCTGAAGAGAAGATTAGAGGAAGTGGGTTGAATACTCAAGGCTATTCTGTGAGTAAAGTCTTCCTTCGAGGAAGGATGGGGAAGGTCCCTGTGGTGCACTGTCCATAGGCAGGGGCCCGATTTCTGGCTGGACCTATTTGAGGAAAGTGGCTTCCAGGAGAGGAAGGCCAATGGTGAGCCTGGGTCATCAGTGATCCAACCTGCTTCCAGCTCTTGTTTTCCCTTGGGCTAGTGTCTGTACAATGGGAAGCTTCCCATTCAGTCTTCTGTACTGGCTGGGATCTTACTGCCTCTTACACAGTTTCCAGAAGGGCCACAGCTACTTTGGGGCAGGAATTTTCAGCTAGAAGGTACAAGTGAACTTACCTTGCCTACTGATAAAATTTCCTCCTGCCTGGAATAGCATTGAGAAAAGCTTGTTTTCTGCTCTCACAGATCGCATCTTAGCCCCACTCCAACTCTAGTTAAGCTGGATTTCAGCATGGTAGACAGTGGCCTCCAAAAGATATTTTTTCCCTGACCTGACTCTTCATCAAACCTAGGTTGCCCTGAAACTGGGATCTAGCCTTCTGGCCTTCATGGGGCTCCTTCTAGCCCATGGGGTTCTATGGAGGGCCTTCTCTGCCAAAGCTGTGGTACTACAGCAATGCCCTAACCCTTGTTCCATTATTGCAGACTTTGGGAGAACACAGTATGTTCTGGGCCATTACTGCTCTCTTTATTTAAAACGAAATTTCATCTTTCTGACCCCTGTGGTCATGGAATGCTCTCCCTTGAGTTCACTGAGCACACAAAATACCCCATCAAATGAACCCATGTTTTAGTCTCAACTTAGCACATTGGTTTTTCCAGGGCTCAAGAGGCTATTGCACGACACCAACCAATTGGTTATGTAAACCCAGCCAGCCATAGCAGATTATGACTTTATAGTTATCTTTAGGGATGGCTTACATAAGAAGAAGAGAAAGTTCAGGTAGGAGCAGAATCACGATGAGCCAACAGCGCAACACCACCACCAGGTGCAGACATGGCCAACCTCATTCCTCCCAACCAACCCACCAGTTGGGGGCAAGAATTCTGCAGAGTTCCATCACCCAGGATACCTAGAGGTCTTGGCAGTCTTGGCCAGATACATCCATCTCCATTTTACCCAGACTCCCTGGTCTTCAGGACCTGATCTGGAAAGGAGCCAACCCTCTACCTGAAATGGAGAGTTTGTTGGTTTATCTGCAAGTGCAAATATAAGCAGGAGTGTTAACCTTCTCTTCAGGCAGGGAAGAAAACTAAGGTCACCCTGGAAAGCATTATTTACTGAGGTGTGGACTCAGTAAATTATAGTCCACTTCTGGCAAAAACTGAGGAGTAGATGAAATTCAAGCTCTGTGCTTCCCACCTTTCTTTAAGAGCATGAACTTTCCAAACAGATCTTTTGAACTCTCATGCTGTCCAGGCCCCATGCTGTAACAGCCCAAGCTAGGCCTTCCATGGACTCCAGCTCCATCTCTCTACCTCTCTCCTCCAAACTTCGCTTTGCCACATTCCAGTCCCTCAGGACCCTATTCCCAGTGAGCTGTCACCATGACTGGAGGTCTGATAAACAAATCCATACAAAGTAGTTAATGGCAAGTAATGGTGTCACATGTTACTCTTTTAAAAGGTACACTAGACCTTGGCCATTCATGAGAGATACACACTAAAACTTTTACCAGTCTCCAACTGATGGATGCAATCTCTAAAGCATGTCATTTCTCCCATAAAACGTCTATTTCCAAGTAGCACCATCACTTTGCTAAACTTTGTAGCTTTCTTTTCATTGTAATCAGTAGCACCAGCAGCTGGCTTAGAGAGGGAGCATTCTCCTCAAGGAATGCCCTGAGACATTTGCTCATTTTATGACAGGTTCCTACGTATGTGTGGACTACGAGAAGCAGACCACAAAATTGTGTTGAAAAGTAGGTGCTGGGCAATGCCACATCTAGGTACATACCCCAAAGAATTAAAAGCAGGGACTTGAACAGATACTTGTACACCAGTGTTCATAGCAGCATTCTTCATAATAGCCAAAAGAGGGAAGCAACCTAAGTGTCCACTGACAGATGAATGGATAAGCCAAAGAGGTATATCCATACAATGGAATTTTATTCAGCCATAAAAAGAATGAAGTACTGATACATGCTACAACATGGATGAAGTTTAAAACATACTGAATGAAAGAAGCCAGACATAAAATATTGTATGATTCCATTTATCTGAAATATCTAAATAGGCAAATCCATAGAGACGGAAAGTAGAATGGAGGTTACCAGAGGGTAGTGGGAGGGGGAAATGGGGAAATGGGGAGTTATTGTTTAATAGGTACAGAGTTTTTGTTTGGGATGATGACAGCATTTTGGGAATGATAATGGTTGCAGAACATTGTTAATGTACCTAATGCCACTGAATCGTACACTTAGAAATGGTTAAAATGGCAAATTTTATGTTATATCTATTTTACCACTATATATATATGTACTATGTACAATATATACATATAATATATCTCTCTCTTTCTCTTTCTCACACACACACACACACACACACACACACACGTAGATGTGGGGTAGGGCACCAGGCTCACTCATTGGTAAAAGGACTGGTCCCCACATACTAGCCTCCTAACACATGTGATTCACATCTGTGCCTCAGCAAAAAGACAGTTTCTTACAAGTCTGAGTTCTCATGAAGTATCCAAACCATGAATGTTAAGTTTGCAAATGCATTTGTGCTTTTAATGGAGAATGTCCCTTAATCCAAGAATGCCTATTCTTTGTCAGACCACTAGGCACTCAGGAAATAGTTATTTTAAATTACTTTGGGCTATGAAAGGACTTTTGAAGCTTGATACCAAAAGCAAAAATCACAAAGGCAAAGAATGACAGGCTTAACCACACAGAAACCCAAAACCGCTCTACAGCAAGTAACTCCATCCTCAAAATCAAATGGTAAATTAGTTGACAATGGGTTGCAATCTCTAATACAGGGTTTCTCACAGTGTGGTCTACATACCAGCGGTGCTCTGGCAGAGGAATTTTAGATGGCACATGGACAGAGAACTGAATCTTAAATAGTATGAACTTAGGCACTTTACTGCAGCAGGCAGCCAATCAAATCATGCCGTGTGAGTGGCCACCACCTCAGAAGCCAGGTCCAGGAATATACATTATGAAATTACTTGTTCTGAGACTCACTTAGAGAAGCACAAATAATTTTTGCACAATTTTTTCTTGAAAACCTGATTTCCGAATCTTTATCCTTCCCCTTTGTTACTATATTAATAGGAGTATTACATGAATTAGCACACATAAAGCAATTAGAAATGTTTGCTATTTTTATCATTTTCTGAGCATTTATGTGTGGGAACCAGCTGGGGCCAGATCAGAAGCTTAAAGGTAGAATCTTAGGGTTTTTAGAGCCGGAAGGGAAATCGGATTCAGAGTATTTCAGATCACACTTGCCAGGTATGCTCTGGAGTCAAAGGTAGAATAGAGCTGATTAAGAGGTTTTGGGTAAAATCTTAGAAAAAAATTTGAGGTTACAGCAACAACAATCACAACAAATACTGCCAAAGCTCCCGTTCCAGATTGTTATACCTTACAGGTCAGAAAAATTAAGGAAGGCTCTTCAAATGTCAACTTGGGAAGATTTTTCATATGCTACGTTTAAATTGGAAACTTCTGCTGTTTGCCCAGAATATTCTATCTCCCTCCTAAGTTTTCCAGTATTAGAAACATATTCAAATGACAAGGGGGAGTCCCCTAACAATAGGGTGACCAACCATCCCAGTTTCCCTAGGACTGTTCCAGTTTGAGCACAGGCAGTCTGTATCCCAGGACTGGGATGGTTGGTTTCCCTACCTAATAAGGACATTTTGACCATTTTGAAAGGTTCTGAGCTCACATTTACCTCTGCTTCATAGACAATTCTGAAGTGTTCCAATAATTTCTTTAGCATTAGTTTAGTTACTGAGTGTTCTTAACAATTCTTTCTTCATAGACAATTCATGCTCTGCTCTTCATTGTGATGCATTGGGCAAGATACTTAATTTTTTCCAAGCCTCAATTTCCTTCTTTATAAAATGAAAATGCATGATAATAGTACCCATTTGGTCCGGCGCAGTGGCTCACGCCTGTAATCCCAGCACTTTGGGAGGCCAAGGCTGGTGGATCATTTGAGATCAGGAGTTTGAGACCAGCCTGACTAATATGTTGAAACTCCATCTCTACTAAAAATACAAAAGTTAGCCGAGTGTGGTGGCATGTGCCTGTAGTCCCAGCTACTGAGGAGGCTGAGACAGGAGAATTGCTTGAACCCAGGAGGTGGAGATTGCAGTGAGCTGAGATCATGCCACTGCACTCCAGCCCGGGCAACAGAGCAAGACTCCGTCTCAAAATAAATAAATAAATAAATAAATAAATAAATGTACCCGTTCCATAGAGTTGATGTAAATAAGATTATGCAGATACATTGTGAATGTTCAAGAAGGGTTAGTTATTAATCTATTATGGTTATTAGTTACACAATACAAGATTAAAGGGATAGTGTTTAAAATACACTTCTTCCCCAACCCAATGTTGTACAGGTCCATTTACATAACAATAGGCTGCATGCCCATTCTCACTGATTCATATGTATATACACAATACTATCAGGACTTCCATCAGGCTAGGAGAGTTACTGCATGCGGTTAAAAGGAAGGAAAACAACTTTTAAACATTAATAAGAATTTTCTAGCACAGTATAAAGTTTTAAAATCTTTACAAGGGACCACGTCAATATTTAAGTAGTCATCCAACTAAAGAAACCTTTATTGAATATTGGCTGTATAACTAAAAGCCAAGGGAAAACCAGGCAAGTAAAATACAGGCCTGCCCTCAAATTGCTTATACTCTTGTATTCCAAGGAAACCAAGAACGAAGCTGGGAGCCAGGGACAGGTCAAAGCAGACAAACCAGATGTAAATCAAGAATGTGCCCTGCCCCCTTCTTCCTAAGAATATAGGAGGCCTCTCGGCAGAGGAATGGACTGCAGGAGGAGGGGTGGGGAGACTAGCTTCTCCAGCAGGAGAGGCCTTGAAAGTTGACAAAGGAAAAAAGCACCCAACAGGAACCTGAAATGTCAAATCATTAAATTGAATAGAAGTAAAAACGATGACTGAAGTATGATGATAGAAACCCAGGAAATTTAATGAAATAACAAGGGAAATGTCCACTTAGGAGAAGGCTGTCCACCCCACATATTGGAGAAGCCCCATGACTAGCAATAATGGTCTTCTAGTTTGCTAATGGAGCATGTCATACTGGGCAAAACCTAAACCGAATTCAGAATCCCCAGTCTCTAAGGTCCCAGTTGTCAAGGAAAACAAAAGGGGATCAGTGGCTCACGCCTGTGATCCCGGCACTTTGAGAGGCTGAG
Organism: Macaca fascicularis; assembly: GCF_037993035.2. NCBI lineage: Eukaryota > Metazoa > Chordata > Mammalia > Primates > Cercopithecidae > Macaca > Macaca fascicularis. Next base: position 114,340,542 of record NC_088395.1, read on the forward strand.
GTGGGCGGATCGCTTGAGCCCAGGAGTTCGAGACAAGCCTGCGCAACATGGCAAGATCCCGTCTCTGTAAAAAAAAAAAACAAAAAAAAAAAAAACCAAAAAAATTAGCTGGGTATGGTGGTATATGCCTGTAGTCCCAGCTACCTGGGAGGCTGAAGTGGGAGGATTGATGGAGCCCAGGAGTTTGAGGCTGCGGTGAACTGTGATCACGCAACTGCACTCCAGCCTGGGTGACAGAGTGAGATCCTATCTCAGGAAAAAAAAAAAAAAAGGCAAGAGATTGCTTTGTCCTCTTAGAACTATAAGACTGTTACCACAGGACCCTGTTACTCCCCAGCCTTAGCAAAGCCTGAGAGCTTGCTGGTTAGCTCCTCAGTGGTTTTGAACGCTGAGTGAGTTGCTCTGATCGAAGGAGACAGGGTGCTCACACACATCTTTCCTACAATTTGTGCTTCTCCCTCAACCAATACCTATAACGCCACCCGCCTACATCTCCACCCTGTAGCATTTCCAGGCTTTGCCAGAAACCAAGGGTCACTAAACTCGTATTAGTGGAGTAGATGACAAAGGAGGTATTCCCTTTCCAGAAACCCAAACAACCAGGATGCTCCCGACGTGTGGCACAAGTAAACACTTTGATCTCAGGCTTTTAGCTTCACACTTCCCTCACCCAGGTTTGATCCTCCTAGGCCCAGAACCAGAGGAAGCGTCTCCTCTCACACTTTCCTAAAGCCTGGAGTGGCACTTTCTCTCCCAGTTGATCAAATGCAAATGCTACAAGTGCTCTTTCCAGGTTTTTCTACTATCCTTCCCCTGCTGCCACTCTCCAACAGAGACAGGCGGGATCCTTAGGAGCCTGTTAGGGCTTTCGCTCCGCAGGATTTCAGCATCTGTGGGCTGAATACACTTGTAGTAATCTTTCACCAGAAATGAAGATTCCCTCAAAACCTTTCTGTCCGCAGCCTGGTTTATTTTATTTTATTATTTTTAAAAAAATCAGCCTGGTTTATTTTAGACAATGAGATAATTTGATGCCTAAAGTGAAATAATAGATGAGAAAGGGCTTCAATGGTGTCGAAAATTCCCGAGGAATACGACTTGTTATAATAACACTAACGAGGTTAGCAGCCCTGCTTGTCTTGCCCAGAACCACTGGGGCTGGGCTGAGGCGGAGGCGATGGTGGATTTGTCTTGGGGCAAGGGAGGCAAACCTGCTCTTAGCATTAAGTGAGGATAGCGCCTGCCTTTCTCGATTGCTTTTAAAATTTCCTATTTGAGCCTGCTTACATTCCAAATATTTTGTAGGTGCTCAGAATTTCTTATCACTTTGGGCACATCACCTGCCTACAACCTAGAATCTCAGAGCTAAAAGGAACCTTAGAGAGACTAGAGCGGTCAGGCGACCTGCTCAGGCTCATACAAACAGGTGAAGTCATAACTTGCGCCACAACCCAGGTCTCCCATAGCGGCGATGTCTTTCTTTTACATAACCTGTGTTGTTGAGCAAGAATAAATCCTCCCTTATACACTCTCACACACATGCTGGTGCCCTATCCTGATGGCGCTAAGGACACTAAATCCATGGCTGGGTTTCCTGATGTTGTCTGCCCTGCCTCTAAATTGCCTCAGTTGTTCCCAGAGACTGGTTCTTGCCAGGGTGTCTCAAACTGAAGGACAGCAGCCGCCTTGGGTCTTCCCATTGTGTTTTTCCCTCCCTTGTCCTCCCCTTGCCTCCCCAGCAGGATTTCTAGAAAGCTTGACCCGTACTCCAACACATGCTTGCAACGACATGGATTCATCCGCCCTCCTGCCACACATAGTTCTTGAGGCACTCAAGGTGTCCTAGGGTGCTCTCTGGGGTTGCGCTTAGCTTATATTTGAAATTGAAGGCTGTGATCCATGAAGGAGGCGAATCCCTCCCATCCAGAGGCTCAAGAAATTCTCACAAGTCTCTGATTTTTAAAAATTTTCCCCTCCCCCTCTCCCACCACCAGCAGTTTAATTTGTCTTGACATTTTGCTTGCCCTCACTGTCAGTCAGGGCCACTCAGTAATTTTAAAGCCCTTGCAGTTTCAATCTGCGTTTGCACATTTAGAAATGGGCTTTGGAGAAGGGTAGAACTTGAAACTCAAGGAGACCCCATGGCAGAATCTCCAAAGGGGCTATGGAAATGTGTCCATTTGAGGAGGGGGTACTTTCAGCTACCTCCAAACCATCTGGTGTCTGCCCACCTTCTAGGGCCCAGCGTCCCCATCAGAAAGCCTTTGCAGGCACCTTTCAGAATAGGGCTTGCACCTGCCAGGCCTCCCCTCAGCTCCGCGGTACTCCAGGCAACCTCAAGGTCCAGTCACTGCAGCCTGTGAGTCAGACCTCCCCAGTAACCCTCGTGAACTTCCTAGTTGCCCCTTTTGTCAGAGGTGAGGGTGCAGCAGAGGCTGGTGCGAGCAAGGACTGAGTTCCCGCCGTGTGCCGAGCCACCCACCTGTGGAAGAAGAGCAGGATGGAGAGCATGGTCTGGTCGATGTTGCGGTTGCAGATGCCCTCGTTGATCAGGTAGCAGGGGTCGCGCAGCACCGGCTCTAGCGAATCCTGCCGCATTATGCTGTTGAGCTTGTCGGTATTGAGGTTCTCAAAGACCAGCTTTTCCTGCAGCTGCCGAAAGTTGCTCACTGTAGGGCTGCCCGGGTTGTTGTTCTCCCCGCTGTTGCCTCGCTGGAGTCCGCTCCGGTGGGCCAGGTCCAGGCAGCAGTTGCAGCAGTCGAGGCCGACAGGTGAGCGGCAGTCGAGCTTGGACTGGGCCATCTTCTCAGGCTCGGAGGTCGCCTGGCCTGCGAGGTCAGGGGCGGCTGGCAGGTGCGCACCCGCCGGGCTGGCCTGAGGGGACTCCAGGGTGCCTAGAAAAGACAAGCTGTGAGGAAAAGAGTTGGAAATTAGCGCCTAAAGCCAGCCACCCTCGGCTCGGCCCCCTTCTGGCTGTACTGCTCCGGGTGCGAATAGAAACAGCTGGACAAACAGCTCTGAGCGGATCCTTCGGGCTCACTTCCTCCTCTTCCTCCTTCTCCTCCCCCTCTTCTTGAGGCCGGGGCCGTCCCCCTGAGGTGCCACACGCGGCCCCAGCGCAGTCCCAAGTTTCCCAAGTGTGAGCGGGGATTGGGGCGGACCTGTGGAGGCAGGAAGGGCGGGCAGCAGGGCAGAGGGGGAGCCGGGGCGCGCCCTTGCTCCCTCCCTCCTTTGCTCCCTCCCTCCTCGGTTTGCAGGCTCTCCGGTTCTCGGGCTCCCCTGGGCTGTGACGGCTGAGCGGTGGCAGGAGCTGAGAGCGAGTGAGCTAGTGAGCGATCTGCACACCCGAGAGTCAGCACTGGGATATGACAGCATGTAAATTACCCTAGAGGGGCCGGCGGAGGACGCTCCTCCGCCGCTTCTCCGGCGGGCTGGCGGGGGCCCCGAGCGGGCTGGATCCTGCCTCTCCACCCCTCGCCCCGCCCCGCCGCACCCTCGTGCCCTGGCACCCACGCTGCCGCTTGCACCCTCGCCCGCGCTCCTGGGAGCCGGCCCGGCTCTCACTCTCTCGGCGAGCCGGACGCTTCGGTTCAGGCTCTTTCAGCGCTCATGGCGCATCCTCCGCCAGAAATACGCACGCAGCCCACCCGGGCTGCCGTGCCCCCCTAGTGGCCTGGTCTCGCGGGGCTCGAGCTCAGTGTGAGGGCAAATGTCTCTAGTCTCACCTCGAATGGGTCCCCCTACAAAAGAGACGACGCCCTCGAGAGCCCCAAGTGTTGTAGCCTTAAACCGCCGCCCTCCATCCGTCCCCCCCCGCTTTTTTGAGGGGGGGCGGCGTGTAAGGAGAGCGGTTGCCTCAGTAGAGAGAGAGTGCCAGGCACACATCAGGAGTACCCAATAAATGCTGTAAACAAAACTCACAGAAGCACGCTCAAACTCTCCTCAGTTTCTGTCTCTTTCTGCTTACTTAACGATATCGTCACCTCCTTTCCCTGGCTCGCTGTGTCCTCTCTTCCCTGAACCTCTCAGAGGCAGTCCCTTTCCCGGCTTCCCTCTGCCCCTTCGCCGTCTCTCCTCAATCCTCCCCTTCCTTCTCTCTGCTCTTCTGCTCCCGCTCATTTCACTATTTCCCTTCTTTTTTCTCTTTTCTTTTTTTTTTCTTTACCCATTTCCTCTACTTTCTCCCCCATTTCCATTCCTTTACTTTTCTTTCCTTGTTTCTTTTCTCCTTTTCTCTATTTCCCCATTTCCCCTTTCTCCCCTTTCCTCTTTTTCTCTTCCCCCCCCCCCGCCATTTCCCTTATTTTATTTTCCCCTCATTTCTTACTTCAGCACCCCTCTTTTTCCTCACTTCACTTACCTTCTCCTATTTCTCCAAATTTGCTCTCCTTCTCCTTTTCTGAACCTCACCTGCCACCTTAGTTGATCTCCGTCTGTCGTTACCCTTTCAATAGATGTAGCGATTGCATGTTCACAGGCCTGAGGGGCGTACCCCAGCTCTGTAAGATGGAGGGATGTTCGGGCTGGGCAAGTGGGTTTCCAGGGTGTTTCAGGACTCAGAGACTTGGAATACTTTAAATGTATAGGATTAAATAATTATTAGTGCCTGAAAAAATTTAACTTTTCATGATGTTCAGTTTTCACGTAAAACTGACTTACGTTTCAGTCAGTACTCCCCACCCCCCATCGGCTCCTTCATTCACAAGTCCGGCCTTTGAAATAGGGCAGTATATACTGCCATCTAGTGCCCAAGACATTGAACGTTCTCTGCCTGCGTCACAGAAGCTCGGAGAGGCACCAGAGGCGCCTCCTGGTGGAACCCACAGTGCGTTGGTTCTAAGAGCAGCAGGGAAGAAGCGTAGGAGGCGGAGCTCCTACAATGACAGCTCCGTGGCCAAGCTAATAGGCAGGAACACGCTCCTACACTAAGAGAGCTCCAGCTAATAGGCAGGAACACCAATCAGGGCCAGAGCCGTCCTTTTTTCTAGTGGAGCTTCACTTGGCCTGAGTCCCTCCAAATCTATGGAGATTGGACTTCCATAGATTTGAAACTTCCTCCAGGTACCACAAACATCAGCCCTGTGATTAAGAGCAAAGAGCGACCAACTACTATAATTCTTATTCTCAAGGCCCCGTGGGTCCTATATGTGCCCTGCAATTTGGGGAAAATGGAGGTGGGGTTGTGGTCTCTATGCTGTAGCAGCCAGAAAGTCAGAAAAAAGCTGTACCTCTAGCTCTTGACAGGATCCCAAGGTCAGAGGTGAAAGAGGTGCTGGGGGTCACTGACCATACCTGCAAAACTGAGAGTATGGTCCTTTTGTTCTAACAGACTGCTGAGGAGTCTCTATTTCTCCTCTCAAAAGCAAACCCTTTAGATGTATTAATTTCCCTTTTTCTTCTTCTTCGCTTTTTTTTTTTTTTATGTTCTTGGGTAAAAGCCAGAGGAGGTAGTAGAATATGAAATTTCATCTGCATTGTGTATACTTATAGTCTACTAAATTGTTTTTTAATTAGAGTGTTTATGTTTTTCCCCTTGTTTATAAATATTTCATGTTAAACGTTATAACAAAATATATTAGATCCATAAATGTTTATTTAAGTTGTGTTTCGTGAACTGCTGGGACTTTTATTTCTATATTTGCCTGAGTCCTCTTATCTTTGTGCCTAACCTTGGGATGAGGCCCTGGTAGAAGTATTTCCTTCTTGGCATTTGTCACCATTAAACTCAAGAGTCTGTCCCCTTGACATTTCCCTTGTTGTGGTCCTTGCTCTCAAGCAGTATTGTTAATAATTCAGTATAGCTTTCCATACTATATCCAGGCTGATCAAGAGTAAATATAATTGAGATATAAAAAAACTAGATAGTTCAGAGATAGCGTTCAGGAGCTGGTATGTATTTGCATACAAGTCCAGCTTGTACTGACATATTGCATACCTCCTCGGGGGAAGGCTGACTGGGCAGGGCCACCTTGGCTCCTTTCTGTGAAGCCTTGCTTTGCTGACATATATTGTGCTGGATGGAGAGACTCCAAGCAGCAAAACGTTCTTGCATAAACTCAGAAAGCAGGGGGTGGGGGGCCACTTCCAGATAGAGCTGGTAGCTTTCTGGGTGGAGCAGAAAGAGGGTATAAGGGGCATCTCTTTCTCAGGTGAACTCATTCAACAGTCACTGTGCGCTTATCCTGTGCTGGTTATAGTGTAAGTGGGGATTCACAGGTAAACAAAACAGCCCAAGCTCCCAAAAACTTCATGGTCAGGCTGGAGAAAGAGATGTAGACAGACAAAAACAGTACAAATACTAAGTGGTGATGGAGGCCTGGTGTGTGTGAGGAGAATGGGGGGTGGCATGTCTTGTGAGGGTGTGGAGGAAGGGTTAGCTCTGGCAGAAGAGAAGGACAATCTAGGTAGAGAGACTAGTGAACAGAGGCTTGGGGCTGAGAACAGTGTGTATGCTGATATCTGGGTGTGGATTACAAAACAGTTCAGTGTTACTGGAGAATAAAATGTAAGACATGGAAGCTGGTATAGTTATAGAAGTGCTTGTTATTAATGTAATAAATAACAAGATATAGAAGCAACTCTCATAACCATGGCAACTTGAAAGTAATGATAATTGTAAACATATTTAAAGATACCTGTAGTAACAGTAATGTGACATAAAATTGTGATTTCTATTGGGGACAAAGTCACAGGTACTGCTAACACTATCGTGATCTGTTCTCTGCATTTGTAGTTGAAGGAAATCTAAATTTCAGTTAGAGATTGGTGAAAACAAAGATGTAATATTTTCCCATCTGAGTTAATTTATCCCCTGAATATTTATTTATTTATTTATTTTAGAAGGAGTCTTGCTTTTGTTGCCCAGGCCAGGCAATGGTGCGATTTTGACTCACTGCAACCTCCGCCTCCCAGGTTCAAGCAATTCTCCTGCCTCAGCCTCCCAAGTAGCTTGGATTACAGGCATACGCCACCACCACACCAGGCTAATTTTGTATTTTTAGTAGAGACGGGGTTTTGCCACATTGGCCAGGCTGGTTTTGAACCCCTGACCTAGATGATCCAACAGCCTCGGCCTCCTAAAGTGCTGGGATTACAGGTGTGAGCCACGGTGACCAGCCTATCCCCTGAATTTTTTTTTTTTTTTTTTTTTTTGAGACCAAGTCTCGCTGTGTCGCCCAGGCTGGAGTGCAGTGGCATGATCTCAGCTTACTGCAAGCTCCGCCTCCCAGGTTCATGCCATTCTCCTGCCTCAGCCTCCCAAGTAGTTGGGACTACAGGTGCCCGCCACCACGACTGGCTAATTTTTTTGTATTTTTAGTAGAGACGGGGTTTCACCGTGTTAGCCAGGATGGTCTCGATCTCCTGACCTCGTGATCCACTTGTCTCGGCCTCCCAAAGTGCTGGGATTACAGGTGTGAGCCACCACACCCAGCCTCCCCTGAATTTTTAAGCGTCCGTGTTCTAAGGCCGGGTGCAGTGGCCCATGCCTGTAATCCCAGCACTTTGAGAGGCCGGGGTGGGCAGATCCCTTGAGGCCAGGATTTCAAGACCAGCCTGGGCCACACGGCAAAACACTATCTCTACAAAAAGTATGAAAATTCCCTGGGCATGCTGGCATGCATCTGTAGTCCCAGCTACGCAGGGAGGATCACCTGAGCCCGGGTAGGTCAAGGCTGCAGTGAGCCGTTATTGCTCCACTGCACTCCAGCCTGGGAGAAGAGTTCTAGACCAACCTCCTTATAATATTAATAACAATATTAGATGAATGAGCCTTTACTATATGCCAAGCCCTGTGCTAAAAGCTTTACAGCAGTTTTCTACTGACTCATCATCACAGGCCTGTGAGGCAACGTTGTTTTCATGGCTCTCAGAGACATGGAATTGTTTTCTAAGGTTACACAGCTGGTAAGGGGCAGAGATGGGACTTGACCCTGAGTCAGTGTCACTTAAGCCCCACCCAAACTTCAGGCCTTGGATCTGCACCAGGATGGCTACATTAGAATTAGAATCACCTGGTAAGTTCACTTTTTTTTTTTTTTTTTTTAAAGACAGAATCTCGCTTGGTCACCAAGGTTGGAGTGCAGTGGCACAATCTCGGCTCACTGCAACCTCTGCCTCCCGGGTTCGAGCGATTCTTGTGCTTCAGCGTCCCGAGTAGCTGGGATTACAGGCACACACCACCACGTAGGACTCATTTATGTATTTTTAGCAGAGACGGGGTTGCTCCATGTTGCCCAGGCTGGTCTTGAACTCCTGAGCTTCAGATCCACCCGCCTTGGCCTCCCGAAGTTCTGGGATTACAGGAGCCACCAAGCCCCGCCTTATTATTATTATAATTACTGAAACAGTATCTTGCTCTGTCGCCCAGAGCTGGAGTGTAGTGGTGCAATCTCAGCTCACTGCAGTCTCGACCTCCTGGGCTCCAGGGGGTCCTCCCACCTCAGCCTTCTGAGTAGCTGGGACTACAAGCGTGTGCTACCACGCCCAGCTAATTTTTGTAGAGACAGGGTCTCGCCATTTTGCCCAGGCTGGTCTCAAACTCCTGGCTCAAGTAATCTGCCTGCCTTGGGCTTCCCATAGTGCTGGGATTACAGGCATGAGCCACAAAGGCCAGCTTTTTTTTTTTTTTTTTTTTTTTGACAGGGTTTGGCTCTGCAGCCCAGTCTGGGGTGCAGTGGCATGATCTCGGCTCACCGCAGCCTCAGCCTCCCTGCCTCAAGAGGTCCTCCCTCCCAGCCTTCTGAGTAGCTGGGACTACAGGTGAGTACCACCACGCCTGGCTAATTTATTTTTTATTTTTTATTTTTGTAGAGATGGGGCTTTGCCATGTTGCTCAGGCAGGTTTTGAACTCCCGAGCTCAAGCAATCCGCCTGCCTCCGCCTCTAAGGTGCTGGGATTACAGGCGTGAGCCACCACGCCCAGCCTGGGATCCATCTATCGTTCTCTCTCTCTCTCTCTCTCTACATACACACACACACACACACACACACGTATATACATACATATATACACACATATATACATACATATATATACATACATATATACATATATGTTTTTTTTTTCTTTGAAGCAGAGTCTCGCTCTGTCTAATTTTGGTATTTTTAGTAGAGACGGGGTTTTACCATGTTAGCCAGGCTGGTCTCAAACTCCTGACCTGAGGTGATCTGCCCACCTCGGCTTCCCAAAGTGCTGCGATTACAGGTGTGAGCCACTGCGCCCAGCAGGGATCTGTATTTTTAAAAGGTCCCCAGATGATTCTTAAAGGTAGCCAGGTTTGGGAGCTTTAATGTTCTCAACCACAGATTTTTTGTTTTTATTTTACATTTTAATCGAAATTGTATATTATTTAAGGTGTACATCATGACTGGATATAGATATAGATATAGATATAGATATAGGTATATCCCCACACATATATACACACATAGACTACAGTCAAGCTAACATATCCATCTCTTCACATAGTTAACTTTGTGTGTGTGTGCGTGTGTGTGCAGTGAGATCTACGCTGTTAGCAAATTTCAAGTAAACAATAAGGTATTGTTAACTATAGTCCCCATGTTGTACATTATATCTCTAGAACTTATCCATCCTATATAACTGAAGCTTTGAACCCTTTGACCAACATCTCCCCATGTGTTCCCCACCCTACCCCTGGTAACCACCATCTACTCTCTGCTTTGATGAATTCAGTTTTTTTAGATTCCACATATAAGTGAGATCATATAGCATTTTTCTTTCTGTGTTTGGCTTATTTCACTTAGCAAAATATTCTCCAGGATCATTTATGTTATTACAAATGGCAGGATTTCCTTCTAAGGCTAAATAATATTTTATTATATATATACATGCATACACATATATACACATAATATACACACATATATAAACATAATATACATATATACACATATACATATATACTCATATACACATATGCACACACATACGTGTGTGTGTGTATATATATATATATACACACCACAATTTCTATATTTAGAAATTGAATTTTTTAGAAAAAAGTTAGAAATTAGTTTGGAAATTGAATGGATAAAAACTCATTTTTATCCATCAATGGACACTTAGGTTGTTTCCACAAGCTTTCTTAGCACAGTGCTTGGGCATGGTAGATACCTAATAAATATCTGATTAACCAAGGGGAAATAAAATATGAAGATGGGGAACTGAGGGAAACTGAAAAGCTGTCCTTGGGGGCCAGATACAGTGGCTCACGCCTGTAATTCTAGCACTTTGGGAGGCCGAGGCGGTGAGATCAAGACAAGCCTGGCCAACAGGGTGAAACCCTGTCTCCACTACAAATATAAAAATTAGTCTGACATGGTGGCACGTGCCTTTTTTTTTTTTTTTTTTTAATTTAGAGGGAGTCTCACTCTGTCGCCAAGGCTGGAATGCAGTGGCGCGATCTCGGCTCACTGCAACTTCTGCCTCCCGGGTTCAGGTGATTCTCCTGCCTCAGCCTCCCGAGTAGCTGGAATTACAGACATGTGCCACCATGCCCAGCTAGTTTTTGTATTTTTAGTAGAGACAGGGTTTCACCATGTTGGCCAGGCTGGTCTTGAACTCCTGACTTCAAGTGATTCATCTGCCTCGGCCTCCCAAAGTGCTGGGATTACAGACGTGAACCACTGCACCTGGCCAAGAATTGTATATATTTAAGGTGTACTCCATGATGTTTTGATATACATTGTGAAATGATTACCACAATCAAGCTAATTAATATATACATCAACCTGTCTTTGTAGAACTGTTTCACGGAGGCCATATATTATTACATCCTAATATCTACAGTGTTTTCTTCTGGAGCTCACAGTCTGGTGCGTGTGTGTGTGTGTGTGTGTGTGTGTGTGTGTGTGTGTGTTTGTCCAGGGTGGGAGCACAGGCAAGTAAAGAGACAATCACAGTATATATGAAAAGGATTGTCATGGAATGAAGCACAGAATGGTGATGGAAGGAACAAAGAGTGGGCATACCAAACACAGATTGGAAGGGTAAAGGAAGGCTTCCTAGAGGAGATGATGGCTTGAAGGATGAATTGAGAAGGACAAAGTGCTTATCCAAGCCCATTTTTAGTGCCTAGTAGGCATTCATCTAATGAGATGGTGGATGTATAACACTTAGTACCTACCACATAGTCACAGCTCAATATGTGGTAGACGTCATTATTGTTACCTGACCTTTTCAAACAAACATGAATGGTAAGTTACGTTTACTATGAGGAATACATAAGATAATGCATGGCATGGAAAGTACTTAATATAGTGTCTGGCGTATAATAATTGCCCAGCAAATGGTGGCAGTTGATAGTGTTATTGTTGCTGCTATCGTTATTTTTAGGTTTGACTGGACTAAGATAGATGGAATCTTCCATCTCTGATCTTTTGGGTCATTCAATTCTGCAATTTATACATGTTACATTATTTCATATTACACAAAATTACATATTACATGTTTATATATGTAATATGAAATTTCATGTTACACATAACATTTTTTCAGATATAATGTCTGCAAGCATGCTTATGTTCAGAACTTTTCCCGATGACAATCTCTGGCCCCAACCACCGCTACCACCATCACCAGCCACGTGGTGTTCTCAAGTTGTAGTCTCCACAAGGCATATAGAAAATAGAGGAGCTGGGTGGATGTGGTGGCTCACGCCTGTAATTCCAACACTTCGGGAAGCTGAGGCCGGTGGATCACTTAAGCTCAGGAGTTCAAGACCAGCCTGGGCAACATGGCAAAACCCCCTCTCTACAAAAAAAAAAAAAAAAAAATTAGCCAGGTGTGGTGGCATGCACCTGTGGTTTCAGCTACTCAGGAGGCTGAGGTGGGAAGATTGTTTGAGCCCGGGAGGTTGAGGCTGCAGTGAGCTGTGACTGTGCCACTGCACTCCAGCCTGGGCCACAGAGCGAGACCTTGTCTCAAAAACAAACAAACAAACAAAAACAAAATAAAAAAGAGGAAATAAAGAAAAGAAATAAAATAAAATAGAGGAACTGATGGTAGAAGAAGTAGAACAGAGCTGCTGCTGCCTCTGAAAATATTTTCTGTATAGTAAAGGGATGACATTGGTTTTCTGATCAGCCTTTGTATTTCCAATCTAAGGACAGTTGGTAGAAGTGAATCAAAAGCTTTCCCCAACTTTGTTTTGCATTTTTGCTGTTCTAGATAGGAGGGTAGAGTGTATGTAGGTTATAAATATGTTCCTCAGTCCAACCCCATCTCCCCACAACAGCTAGCAGAAATTCCTTCTCCATTAGCAATCAACAGTCCCTTTTCCCCTAGTTTCTGTAGCTAGTGCAAGTTTTAGTTTTTTGTTGCAGAGCTTCATGGATATTTTAATGGGCATTCCTAGATGGTGAGTATCAGACTGTGTTATCTTGCTGCCATGTTAACCTGGAGTTCCCCCAGATACAATTGGTTTTCTTGCTAACGACTTCAGGGAGAAGGCACAAAAGTCCTTTGCTTTTTCATGGTCCTATGTTACTGTCTTTCCAGCCCTCTCCATCCTGGGGGCCCTGTTTTCACCAGTCATCTCATTTTACCCAATACAGGAGTCCTCATCCTTTTTGTAAGGAAAAACTGTGTTGTATATTCCTGATGCCTTGATCTCCCTGGGAAGAGGGAAATTAAGGGTAGAAGGAAGTTGACTGAATCTGGGGGCTGGCTGTCAGGGTGTGGGAGTGAAGAGGATTGGGGAGATACTGCTTACTGTCTTCCTCTCTGAGCTGAGAATCCAGGCAAACTGCAGAGAGCAGGGCAGGAGAAGGGCGATCATGTTGGAGAGTTAGCTTGCAAGGCCTTGATATTGTTTGCAGATCCCAAGCTACCGATTAGGGGCTCCTGACCTAATACAGTAAAAAAAAAAATGGTTTGTGTTGTCATTGTGGCTATTTTTTAATATCCTTCCAGAGGTATATCTCCCTTCCTGTATTAGCTTTCTAAATCTTGATACTGTGTACGCAGATTGATCCTTTTGCCCTACTTTCCACTCCTGGTAGCATTCTCATTTGTCTTTCAGCCACCTCTGGAATTCTGGACTTGGTTTACCTAGCCTTTGTGACCACTCCATATATTGACATACAGGGAGCCTCCAACTTACAGACAGGCTGAGCTCTCAAAGTTCACTCTCAAGTCAATTGTTTGGAAGGTGACGTGCATTTTTCCATAGGAGAAAAAAATTGTTATAAATTGAACTACATTTCCAGGCCAGCCCACAAAAGACTTCTTTAGCTTTAATGTACTAAAAATGTGGGCCATTTGCAATGAAAAAGTAAGAAATCTTGGTAATTCAGCAAAAACAAGAAGACAATCCAAGGGAATAAGAAATACTTTTGCTTGGCTACTGGCACCGGAGTCAAGAAAGCTGAATTGGATGAGGTACACAGGGCTTTCCGGAGGCTCTCCAGAAAGACTCATGGGGACTTTGAAAGTCTGTGGAATCATAACATAGTTCTAAGTTTACTTCAAAACTTATGGCTTTCAATAATAATGACTACCATATACTGAGCACTTACTGTGTGTCAGGTGCTGTGCTAGGCAGTTTACATACCTTCCCCTCATTTCATTTCATTCTCACAACAACACTATGAGGTAAATACTATAAAGACCCTTATTTTACAGACTGAGGCTCAGAAAGGTCAATTAAGTTGACAAAAGTTATACAGACAGCACAATTAGAGGCCAAGTCAATGGTTTCCTACTGCCCAAACCTGTGCTTTACAATATATATCTGATGACTCGTTTCTTTTCTTTTCTTTATCTGGGTATATCGGGAACACCACTTTTGGGGCTATCAGCCATGATTAGAGTTATTTGCCAGATCACAAGGAAACAAAGATTGGGAAACTAGGAGAGGTGGTACGAGGGAGAGAAGGAAGGAGGAAGGAACAGAGAATTTTGTTAGGCAAAAGTTCAACTAAGAAGCCACATATGTCAATGTTTTTCAAACTGTACGGTGCACTCAAAGCACCCAAAACTCATTAAAATGCAGATCATTATTTAGCAGGTCTAGGGAGGGGCCTGACATCCTGCATTTCTAAAAAGCTCCCAGGTGTGCTGCTCCTGCTGGTCCATGGACAACACTTTAAACAGTAAGGCCATATAGTGCAAATGATGAACAAAAACATTCAAGCACCCATTAACACCTGCTTCCTAATTTAATCCAGATCAGCTTCTACACTAAACAGTCACTTATTATCCTCTTTTCTCCTGTAGGCTGTCTCAGGGCATTGTCTCCACTTTAGTTCTGCCAGTCTGTTTCAGCTTATGTTTATTTATTTATTTATTTGTACAAATTTAAGGGGTTCAAGTGCAGTTTTGGTACATGGATATATTGCAGAGTGGTGAAGTCTGGGCTTTTAATGTAACCGTCACTCAAACAGTATAGATTGTACCCATTAAGTAATTTCTCATCTCTCACCCCCATGACATGTTTATGTTTAACTACTCATTTAAATACAGGTGTTAAATACATATGAACATCTTCTGTCACTCTGAGTACTAAGCAGTCTCAATCAAACATGAGTTTCTCTTGGCACAAAGTAGGTATTTGGCCACAGGGTTCCACTTCTTAACAATGGCTCTCGGCTCTCTCTCCCATTAGGAACAGTCTTATAAAGGTAAGGCATGTAGTAACACTACTGTCCCAGCGCTTTCTAATTTCCTTTCTCAGAGCTATTGCCTTCATCTGGAGCAGGAAGCAGCCTGGCTTTTTAAAGAGTCCAGATCCTTGTTTCTTTCACATAGTTGAAACAATCCCAGCATTAGTTTAAGGCAATCATTGAAAAGATTCTTTGCAGAGTCCTGCCAACTCCAAAAGCCCAGTGAAATTTGTTTCCTGGAAGATTATTTACTTTATTTTGCCACCTCCTCTCCTCCGTCTCTTAGGATTTTGACTGATCATTTTGAGCCATTCTTCATGTTTTTCTTCTATTTTTAGACTCTCTGACTAATTTTCCCCAGTAGCAAGAGTCAAGGAAAGCTTTCCACTCCAACCAAGCTCTACTTTTTAGGTAGGAAATATTCTCTCACAGTGTTTACAGATCAACTTGATGATCTGTGGTCCCTGGCAATTGGATTGCTTTTCTATCTTCTCTTTAACCTTTGGGGAGGTTAACCTTGGGGGTGACCCTTCTAACACCTTCAGCAGGTAGGTGTTCATGCAGCCTCCACATGAATAGATTAGGTAAGTTCACATTCTATCACTGGATGAATTTAAAACTCTGCGAAAAAAGAATTGTAATCTGTTTTTAACTTCTATCCATTAATCTTACTTTTAACTTTTATCATATGAAGCAGAAATAGCGCTTTCAATGTTTCCTGACATTTGTCATATCCTCCTTTAACCATCTCTTTGCTAGACTAAACATCCCCAATTTCTAACCAGTCCTCAGTTACTTCTTGACCCTTCATTCATTCAATAAACATTAGATGCACTATGATTTATAAATGTTCACTTTAAAATACGGTACCTCGAAATGGAACATACTGCTCACTGTGTAGTTTGACCAGCATGGAGTACATTGGGACTGCCTCTTCTTGTGATGGTCTGATGCAATTTTATGATCATGCTAGCTTAAGAAGAAGTAACTCACTTCTTCACATCTATTGAGTACCTACTTTGGGTCAGGTACCTAACATCTACTAGAAACCTCCGTTTTCAGTGGTAGAGGTTCTCTGTTCTTTCTTACTGCATGGGGCCTGGAGATGGTACAGCCACCCTCTTCCAATCCTTCCTACTGTCATCTGCTATACTTTAGAACTCTCACTTATTGAGGACTTCACCTCCTCACTGATAGTCTTCCTTTAAGTGACCCATAAGCTTCATCCTTTCAATCATTTTACCTCCACTCTGCTTCACCAACCATTTTCAATGATCCACTTTATTCTCAGCAGATGATCTCACCTCTCATTCCATTATGAAAATCTAGGTCATTGGATGCTAACACCCATTTTCCTGCCCTCACCCCACCCTGCCACATAGTTGTGTCCTTACATGTCCTAACCTCTCTCTCTCTCTCTCTTTTTTTTTTTTTTTTTTTTTGATCTTGCAGAAATAGACATAGCTTCTCCAGTTCACAGCTAATTTCTCTACGTGTGCTTTGGAGCCCATTCTTTCTCACCTCCTTGAGGACTTACTTCATCAGTTATCCCTCCTCTCATCTGTATCTTCAACAACTCCTTCTCTGCTTACTAACTGCTTCCCATCAACCTTCAGACATGATCAACTTTCACTCCTAAAAAAGGAAACAAACAAATTTTCCTTCGCCTCTATCCCCAACTGGCATTTGCCCTATTTCTCTTCTTTTATTGTTATGGAATCTTTTCTAAAGTATAGACACTCTCCATTTCCTCACCTCCTGTTAAAAACTCAGCCCCCACTATGGCTTTTCTGTTCCCAGAACACCACTGTTATTTCTCTTGTTAAGTAAACCAATGGCATCCTAATTGCCAAATCTAATGAACAATGTTAAGTCTTTATTTTGCTGGACCTCTCTCTGATGTATTTAACATAATTGATTGCTCTCACCCTACTTCTGTCCTCATGAATCTCTTGAAAGTGTCTACTCCTTGGCTTTGGTGATGTTGCACATCTTCTGGCTGTCCTCATTCCTCTCTGATTACTCCTTATGCTCTTTTGTGGACTCTTCGTCTGCCACCCCTTAAATGCCAGTCTTTCCCAGGTTTTTTCATTCCTCACCTTTCCCCTAGATCATCTCATCAATACCCATTGTTTTATCTACCATACTATTGAGCCCCAAATATGTGTCTGTAGTCCCAGACCTCTGTTGAGAGCTCCAAACCTGTATACTAGTTGATACTTGACAGGTATAATATGGCACATCCTACAGGTACCTCAAGACCAAACTCAGTATGTTCCAAATGCCTCTTTTTTACTCTAATCTGCCCTTCCTCCTCTATCTGCCCACTGACACCATGGTGACTCAGACCTCTATCTACACAGTTGACCCCTATCTACACAGTGCTGAAACTTGGTAGTCATCCTAAATTTCTCATTCAACCAGTCACCAAGACCTGTTCAGTCTATCTTCTAAGTATCTATCTGATATGTCTTTCCTTTATGTTACTACAACATATTATTAGACTAGGCTTTCCATCATCTTTTCATTTTTTAGCTATTCAAATAGCTCCTTAACTGGTCTTCCTGCCTCTTGGCCTGCTCCCCCTTAGCCTATCCTTCACATTGTGATAGAATGCATTTTCTCTAATGCAAATCAGATCATATCACTCCTCTGCTTGCAGCCCTATCATGGTTCTCACTGCTTACTGGTACAGTCCATGCTGCTCCACAAAGCTTACAAGGCCCCTCACAATCTGGCCTTGTCTACCCTTCCAATCTTATCTCCTATCATCTTTTCCTTATTTTCTTTGCCCAAATAATGTCAGACTGAATACCCCCCACTATGCCTTCATGCCTTCATACACACTGTTCTCTCTGCCTAGAATGACCCCTTGGTCTTCCAGTCAAATCTTCATTCAGCTTTCAAAATTGGACTCAGTATGTCTGGGTAGATACACAAGAAACTAGTGACAATGATTGGGTGGCTGGGGCACAGGAGTGGGAATAAGACTTACTTTTTCCACCTATTTGTACATTCTGTATTTTGTAACACAAATCTGAATTCACTATTCAAAAAAGTAAATACTATGTACATTTTTTGTTAAAAAAGCTCAGGAATCAGGTCCTTTAGAAAGTTGTTTTCCCCTCCTCATTCTCTTCTGTAGTTTTGTACTACCTTCTTTGTGCTACCTCCAGGCCTACTGTGTGCTCCTGTGATTAGAATAATTACATTGCATTGCAATTTATATGGAAGTTGTCCATCTCCTCAGATTGTGAGCTACCTGAGGGAAGGGGCTGCATCTTAGTTTTTATTGTTTCCCCAGAATTTAACATAGTGCTCTATAAATGTTTATTGAATGAACGGAGAAACAAGTGGAGAGAGGAATAAAGTAGGGGATGCCTCAAATTATAAAACAAAGCTCCCAAGTCAGTTATCTTTCCCAATATCCATCAATCTGTCCTTTTGCCATGTGTTGAGTTTTAAAATAATATTTTACATTTATACTTTTTTAAAAATTTTCTGAGACAGAGTCTCACTCTGTCACCCAGGTTGGAGTACACTGGCACAATTATGGCTCATTTCAGCCTCGATCTCCTGGGCTCTAGATCCTCCCACCTCAGCCTTCCAAGTAGCTGAGTGATTGGGTGATATTGCCAGTAAATGGTGAAGTTGAGATTTGAACCAAGGTCTTTTGACTTCAAAATTCATGCTTGATTCATAACACTACATTGATTCAAAGGGACATCTCCACTGCTTGACTACTGGGTGCCTAGCTCAAGGCAGCCCATTGTCTTCGGACTGCTCTGACCATTTTAAAAGCTCTTGTTTGTAGTGAGCCAGGTTATAAATGAGCCAAACAAGACATGGCCAATAATAGGGTCTTTTGGCTCTCTACTAGAACTTTCCTTCCAGTCTGACACCAAACCATTTGTTCGCTTCTTTGGCTATAGTTGTTCAACTAGTTATAGGCTCATCTCAACAAATGCCTGAAGCATCCAGCTTATATTTTGCCATATCATCTACAAGGGAATTATGGGAAACTTTGTCCAATGCCTGGATGAAATGAAATCCACTATAGCTATCACATTCTCTGATAGCTTATCTAGTAACCAGATCAAAAAAAAAAAAAAAAAAGGAAATGAAGTCTAGGAGGGATATTTGTTTTTTAACGGGGCAATTTGTCAATGACTTAAAGTAATGAGTTTCCAGTGGTATACTTTCAGACATCCTTGACAGGCTGTCAGGAAGATGATTTTTGGCCAGTGGGCTTCCTACTTTTCTTCAAATGACATCAAATAGGGACTCCCATTTTCATTGCTTTGAATTGCACAGCACTGTTGTTTACATCTAGTTTTATTTAATCTTCCATTTCAGTTTTCCGGGCTTTTATTTTTTCTTTGTGTTCTGCCCTTGCATATGTTCCCTCTGCCTGGTTCATTCCCTAAACTACAACCCTGGCCCCACAACACACACATACACATACCTTACTTGTCCTTTGAGAATCAGTGCATGCAGTCCCTTCTCCAGAAGCCTTCTCTGTTGTCCCCAGACTGAGGTAACTGCTTCTCCTCCTGGGTGTTGTAGTGGCAAGCGAGCACAGTGCCTGTCACAAAGTAGATTCCCCGTAAATGTTAACTCCCTTCTCCCCTTCCTCCATGAATGTCTCTAAAATAGTATTCATTACACCATATGGTATTTTCTTGTTTACTTGTCTGCCTTCATTACTCAATTATGAGCTCATTCGTTCATCCACTCATTAACAAATATTTATTGTGTGTCTATGGTGTACAAGGCATTGTTCATGTAGGTGCTGGGGACACAGTGATTTCTGAAAATTGTATTTTCACTGTGTCTTTTCACTGTTGTACTTATAGCACCTGTCACAGTGTCTGGCAAGTAGAGTGCTTAGTAAATGTTTGTTCAAGGAATGCACTTCCTCAGCAGAGTTTCTCAAAGTGTGATCCTTGGACTATTTGCATCTGGATCACTGAGGGGTGTAGGTTAAAATGTTAATTCTTGGTTCCCTCTCCAAGTCTACTGAATCAGAATATCTTAAGAGTGGGCTGTAAGAATCTGTATTTTAATCTCGTTTTGCGGTATTTCTTTCATGCTAAAATTTGGGAACCACTGCAAAACAGAATAGAAATAGGGAGACCTAATGCCTATTATTGAAAAGTGTAGCTAAAACCAACTAAATCATGTTTAATGCCTCTGAATGCTATAGCAAATTTTAGTAAAAGAGAAAAAAGAATTTTTACCTGTTGAACAAGTGGAATTATTGCTAATAAAATCTAATCTTAATTGAGGTCAAATTTATGATACCAGAGAGTTTTCTTTTTTTTTTTTTTTTTTTTTTGAGACGGAGTCTCGCTGTGTTGCCCAGGCTGGAGTGCAGTGGCCGGATCTCAGCTCACTGCAAGCTCTGCCTCCCGGGTTTTTACGCCATTCTCCTGCCTCAGCCTCCCGAGTAGCCGGGACTACAGGCGCCCGCCACCTCGCCCGGCTAGTTTTTTGTATTTTTTAGTAGAGACGGGTTTCACCGTGTTAGCCAGGATGGTCTCGAACTCCTGACCTCGTGATCCGCCCGTCTCGGCCTCCCAAAGTGCTGGGATTACAGGCTTGAGCCACCGCGCCCGGCCAGAGAGTTTTCATTTTTATAGCGTTACTTGTATATTTGATGATATATAGGGACC
The DNA here is from genome assembly GCF_037993035.2 of Macaca fascicularis. Classification (NCBI taxonomy): domain Eukaryota; kingdom Metazoa; phylum Chordata; class Mammalia; order Primates; family Cercopithecidae; genus Macaca; species Macaca fascicularis. The sequence continues at coordinate 114,360,845 of NC_088395.1, forward strand.
CTTTGTGTAACCCAACAATACAATATATTGATTCCATGTTATAGACTTGAATTGCAAATTAAGAAAGAGTATGTCCAAACTATACTTGTGCTTTAACATTGATTATATGTGATTTATCTGATGTTTAGTTCTTAATCAGAATTGTCAGTGCTCATTCTCTGTGCAAATTTGATCCATTTAACTGTTTTATGCCATATTTTCTAAGAGCATGCTGTTATTAAAAGTGCTCTTTGGTAATAGATTAGGTATATAAGATCTAAGTCAACCAAGGACAGCACAACTTCCCTTTCAGGAAGACTTGACAAGTTGGATTTTATGACCATGTTTTGGAGACTGGAGCTGTCTATTTTTAGTGTGCCTTAACATGATCCTTATGGTCAGGAGCTGAAGTGTTCTTGTATCTGAACACAAATATGTTAAATATTCACAGATTTATACTTCTATTTCCCTCCTTTTGACATCCCTCTTTTTTTCAACTCAACTTAGGTTTTCAGTGGTGGTGTCACTGCTTCCAAGCTAAACCGAAAATGGCCATCTGCATGCTGCCCAACCAGCACCATGTCCAAAGGCCTGAAAATTCTGTGTAAAGACCCTGTTTTGGAGCTGAGCTGCTGCCGGGACCATCAGTTCAGTGGCAGTAAATTTCAGCAGGAAAAATTACTGAAGGAAAGCTCCACAATGAATATGAGGAACCTTTCATTTTATACAACCGAAGAGAAAATACATGAGCTCTTTAGTAGATCTGATATCAGGAATATCTTTATGGGCCTGGATAAAATAAAGAAAACAGCATGTGGCTTCTGCTTTGTAGAATGCCATAACAGAGCTGATGCTGAAAATGCCATGCGGTTTCTAAATGGGACCTGCCTAGATGAATGGATTATCTGCACTGATTGGGATATAGGTTTTAGAGAAGGTCAACAGTATGGTCGCGGTAAATCTGGCGGTCAGGTAAGGGATGAGTTTCGTGAAGATTTTCATTCTGGTAGAGGAGGCTTTGGAAGACAGAGTCAGATCTAAAACAATCCATAGAGAAAAAGTTTTAACTCTAACCCCTTGAAAAGTGTGTTATAGACCAACCTCAAGTCTGCAAATAGCCAATTTCAAGTTTAAATTACCTTATTATTGATGTATTTTTTTCTCTGAAAATTTATTAAATGGCAGAAACAAAAAAAAAATCCATTTGCTTTTGTCTGAATTTTGAAGGTGCTTTTCAGATTACCAGTTTGACTGTTAGGTGGTCTAAAGTGAAGTGTTTTTCGGGAACAAATTAGGTATGTAAGATCAGAGTCAACCAAAGCACAACTTCCCTTTTAAGAAGATTTCCATAGGATTCTATGGCCATGTTCCTGCAGCCCGAAATTATAATTTTTTTAAGAGCTTGCATAAAACACAGTTAAATAATTGGAAATTTTAAAAAATTATCAAGAGAAACACAAGCACTGTTATTTGAAAACATAGAAAAGTCTGGAAGAATTTGTAATAAAAACAAAAATCCTCCTGCCCCACCTCTTCCTATCCTACGCCTATTCCCTGGACGATAACGCTTAATTATTTTTTATTAGTTTTTGGTTTGTTTGTTTCTTTGTAGTTTCCTCCATATCTCCAAATAACATGACTGCTTACTTTCTTTTTAAATGCTATCTACTGACTTCCTGCTTTCAGAGATGAGGATTTAGCTCACTTACACCCCCATTTGCACTTCTCTACTCTCCATCCTCTCAATGTAGTTCACAACACTTTACAGACAGTTCCTGAGTTACAATGGCTTGGCTTACAATGTTTTGACTTTACAATGGTATAAAAGTGATATGCATTCAGTAGAAACCATACTTCAGGTACCCATACAACTATTTCGTTTTTCACTTTCAGTATGGTATTCAACAAATTGCTTGAGATACTTAACACTTTGTTATAAAATAGGCTTTGGGTTAGGTGATTTTGCCCAAGTGTAGGCTAATGTAAAGTGTTCTGAGCACGTTTAAGGTAAGTTATGCTATGCTATATTTGAGAGGTTAGATGCATTAAATGCATTTTCAACTTAACAATATATTCAATTTACAATGAGCCTATCAGGATGTAACCCCATCATAAGTCAATGAGCATCTGTACTTACTTTCTTTATTGTTACATAGCATAACTTAGGTTATGCTGCAGTAATAAACAATCAAAAAATTTTAGTGCTTAAAATTACTAAGCTCTGTTCCTCCCACTACATTCCCATTGCTGATTACATGGTGCGGGGGTCTGCTCCATGCCATGATTGTCCTCCTTCTGGGGCCCAGGCTAATAGTATAATCACTATCTGGAAGGATGGTGACAGAGGGAAAAACAGAGTGACAAATCATGTCCTGGCTCCTCAAGTTTCCACCCAGAAATGATATCCATCACTTTTGCTCACATTTCCATTCTCAAAACATGTTGTCAAAACTGATTCTGAGGGAGTGGAGAAGGATCTGTAGGAAGAGACCCTGAATATTAGTGATGAGTTATACAGTTTACTACAGGTCCTCCTATAACTTTAATATATACAAATATAACTCCATTTTTGTTTTGTTCCACCATATAGTACTCCCCACTTTGTAAGATGAAGATGTTAATGTCCTTTTGCCTTTTCTTCATCTTTCCTCCTCCCCCTTCTACTTTCTGGCTTTTTTCATCTACATTTGTGTTTTTACATTGTCAAAGTTGATGATAAAGTTGTCTGTGCTCTGTCTTTCTGTTAATTCCAGAAGTTTACAATTAGTAAAGAGTATTTTATTACTGTGACTATATAAATATTGTTCCCTGGCCAGGTGCAGTGGCTCATGCTTCTAATCCCAGCATTTTGGGAGACTGAGGTAGGCAGATCACTTGAGGTCAGGAGTTCAGGACCAGCCTGGGCAACATGGCGAAGCCCTGTCTTTATCAAAAATACAAAAATTGCTGGGCATGGTGGTATGTGCCAGTGGTCCCAGCTACTCAGCAGGGTGAGGTAGTAGGATAGTGATTCCTCCTGAGCCCAGGAGACGGAGGTCACCGTGAACTGAAGTTGTTCCACTGCACTCCAGCCTGGCTGGCAGAGTGAGACCCTATCTCAAAAATAAGTAAATAAATAAATAAATAAAGTTCCCTGCAAAGCCAGGGAGAGTCTAACAACTGTATCTTTTCTTCTGGAAATTTTATTTACCATTCTCTATTTCTTTTATTTGCCATTATTGCACCCCTTAATTTCCTTCAAACTCTGTAAAAAATTAAGCTTTCCGTGGATATTCTACTTTTTTTTTTTTCAAAGTCTCACTGTGTTGCCCAGGTTGGAGTTCAGTGGCACGATCTCAGCTCGCTGCAACCTCTCCCTCCTGGGTTCAAGCAATTCTTCTGCCTCAGCCTCCCGAGTAGCTGGGACTACAGGTGCGTGCCACCACACACGGCTAATTTTTGTATTTTTTTAGTAGAGACAGGGTTTCACCATATCGGCCAGGCTGGTCTCGAACAGTGATCCGCCAACCTCGGCCTCCCAAAGTGTTGGGATTACAGACGTGAGCCACCGCGCCTGACAATTCTCCTACTTTCCTCTCCATGATCTGTCTGTTCTCCTATTCTGATCTGGATTTGTTACTCTCTAGACCAGGATTTCTCAATCGCAGCCCTACTGATGTTTTGGACCAGAGAATTATTTGTTGTGGAAGGCTGTGTTGTGCATTGTAGAATTCAGTATACTTGGCCTCATATACCCACTAAATATAGTAGCACACATTTGTGCGCACACACACACACACACACACTCCAACTTGTGACAACCAAAAATGTCTCCAGACATTACCAATTGTTTCTGCCAGGCCAGTGGGGAGGCAAAATCACAACTGGCTGCAAACCACTGCCCTCGGCAATAGTTCCCATCCAGAGATTTTTCTTCACTGTAGTCCTGAATTGGACTGACTATTTCATGGATCCTGTGTTTATCCCTTTTGTGGTTTATTCCTATATTAGTCCATTTTCACACTGCTGTAAAGAACTACCTGAGACTGGGTAATTTATGAAGCAAAAAGGTATAATTGATTCACAGTTCTATAGGCTTAACAGGAGGCATGACTGAGATTCCTCAGGAAACTTAGAATCATGGCAGGAGGGGAAGGGGAAGTAAGCACATCTTACCATTGTGGGGTAGGAGAGAGAGTGAGAGAGCAATGGGGGAAGTGCCACACACTTTTAAATCATCAGATCTCATGATAACTCACTATCACAAGAACGGCAAGGGGGAAATCCACCCCCATGATTCAGTCACCTCCAACCAGTCCCCTCCTCCAATTATTATTATTATTATTATTTTTTTTTTTTTTTGAGACTGAGTCTGGCTCTGTTGCCCAGGCTGGAGTGCAGTGGCCGGATCTCAGCTCACTGCAAGCTCCGCCTCCCGGGTTTACGCCATTCTCCTGCCTCAGCCTCCCGAGTAGCTGGGACCACAGGCGCCCGCCACTTCGCCCGGCTAGTTTTTTGTATTTTTTAGTAGAGATAGGGTTTCACCGTGTTAGCCAGGATGGTCTCGATCTCCTGACCTCGTGATCCGCCCGTCTCGGCCTCCCAAAGTGCTGGGATTACAGGCTTGAGCCACCGCGCCCGGCCTCCTCCTCCAATTAGACATGAGATTTGGACAGGACACAAATTCAAACCATGTCATTTCACCCCTGTCTCCTCCCAAATCTCATGTCCTTCTCACATTGCAAAATACAATCATCCTTTCTGAATAGTCCCCCAGTCTTAACTCACTTCAGTATTAACTCCAAAGTCCACATTCCAAAATCTCATCTGAGACAAGATAAGTCCCTTCTACCTATGAGCCTGTAAAATCAAAAACAAGTTAATTACTTCCAAGATACAATGTGGGTACAGGCATCGGATAAATGCTCCCATTCAAAATGGAAGAAATTGGCCAAAACAAAGGGCCTACCGGTCCCATGCAAGTCTGAAACCCAGTAGGACAGTCATTAAATCTTAAGCCCCGGATCACTTACTTGTAGTTTCTTCCCTTCCATTTCCTCTGCTGTTTCTGTAACCCCTCTTAGCTGGATACTGGACATTTTGGATTAATTCCCTAATTTTCATGGTCCTGATTAGTGTAAATCAGTTATGATAATCCTCTCCCTCTTGCTAGTGATTGGTTTAGGAACCTAGGCTTAAGCCAATCAGAAGTGGACAATTCTAAAGTTATATTAATAAGTTGAGGGATGGACAACGACCAATGGAGACCCCAGTGAGCTCGAATGAAGGATTTTTAGTTTTAGCATGAAGGAGAGGCTGTATCTCTCCTTCCTATTGGATATGAATAAGCATGCATGTAGTGATTACTGCAGACAGCTTTCTTAAAACCACAAAATAAACTAGCTTTAGGATGAATAGGACATTTTAGATGGCAGAGAGAGGGACCAAAGAACCTGTATTGCTCATGAGATTATCTAGTTGCTGAGTCAACTAACCTTGCAGCATGCACTATGTCTGGATGTTCTGTATATGAGATGATACATTATATTTTATTGTTTAAGCCAGCTTGTGGCAGGATTTTCTGTTAACATACAGTCAAAAGCACTCTGAGGAATCAACCCAAATGTCCATCAATGATAGACTGGATACAGAAAATGTGGTACATATACATCATAGAATACTGTGTAGCTATAAAAAAAAGAATGAGATTATGTCCTTTGCAGGGACATGGATGGAGCTGGAAGCGATTATCCTCAGCAAACTAACGCGGGAAGAGAAAACCAAAAACCACAGGTTCTCACTTATAAGTGGGAGCTGAACAATAAGAAAACGTGGACTCAGGGAGGGGAACAACATACACTGGGACCTGTTGGTGGGGGATGGGAGAGGGCATCAGGATAAACAGCTAATGCATGTGGGGCTTAATCTGTGCAGCAAACCACCATGGCACACATTTATTTATGTAACAAACCTGAACGTCCTGCACATGTATCCTGGAACTTAAAATTAAATTAAGTTAAATTTTAAAAAAGCACTCTGATACCAAGACTTACACACTTTCCCTTTAGCTTAATCCTTGTATAAAGAAACTAAATTGATACCGCATGAAACCAAGCATGTATCTCCAGGTTCATGACCTTTTGTCTGGAAAGTTTGAAAAAATAAATGTCTAGCTCCTGAATCCTTTACTCTATAACTTGAATTAATTCTCTCTTATCAGTAACTTTTTTTTTCTGAATCAGGGAGGAATTGGAATGTCAATTTTTATGGAATAACTATTATGTGCTAGGCATTTTGCCAGAGGCTTTAAAACACAATATCTTATTCTTAACCACTCTGTGCCGATTATATAGGTGAGGAAACTGAGGATTGAAGAGGTAAAGTAATTTGCTCAAAGTCACTAACTAGGAAGTGGCAGAGCTGGGATTCAAACCAAAGGAGTCTGTGTCAAAGCTGGTGCCCTTAATCAAGGTACTATATTGTCTCTTTCCCTTTCCTTCACTCACGCCGTAAATGCAAGCCTCTCTTTGAGTTTCCTTTTTCTCAGGGAATTATCCCACTGACTATATTGCATCTGAGCTTTGTCTCCTTCAAGCAAACTTCTTAACTGTGCTCTCCTTTCTGCCTTGACATCCAGAATCACTCAGACTCCACAATCTAGTGGGAGAAGGAAGAACATCTAACTGTATTTCTGGCCAATTTAGCTTATTCTGCATATAGTAATGGAGTTTACTAATGTTTGAGTATCTCTCCTCTGTAACTTTCCCAAAATAAAAAAAGGGGTTTGCAAAGTCACACAACTAAAATTTGTTGTTATCACAGAGTGTTTCTTGAGGGGTATATTGGAGTATCTTTCAACCACTGTTTCTAGTGGCTGTCCACTTGGATTGCTCCTGAAGAGCAATTGTTTTCCTAGGCTCAGAAAAAGCTTTTAACAATGTCTTGTGAAACATATTTTTGGTTAAGTAAAGGGACTTTCCTACTGTGTGACTAGAAGACTCCTCCAGTAGTTCTTACAATATGTTCTTCAAAATCGTGCTGAGTGCATCAATAGAATAAAGGATAAAAACCACACAGTCATCTCAAAAGACCCAGAAAAAGTATTTGAAAAAATTCAATACCCTTTTCATGATAAAAACACTCAACAAACTAGGAATAGAACAGAACTTCCTCACTCTGATAAAGGGCATCTGAAAACCCCACAGCTAACATCATCAATTGCGAAAGACTGATAGCTTTCCTAGGATCAGGAAGAAGACATTTCTATTCAACATTGTACTGAAGGTTCTAGTTAGGACAATTAGGCAAGAAAATGAAATAAAAGACACCTAGATTGGAAAAAATAAGCAAAATTATCTTTATTTACAGGTGGCATGCTCTTGTATATAGAAAATTCTAAGGCATCCACAAAAAGGTCTATTAGAGCTCATAGTTCAGCAATGTGTCATACAAGATTAATATACAAAATCAACTGTATTTCTATACACTAGCAATAAATCCAAAATCAAATTAAGAAAGCAATTTCATTTACAATAGCGTCAAAAAGAACAAAATGCTTAAAAACAGGTTTAACAAAAGAAGCGCCAAACGTATACTCTGAAAACTACAAAACATTGTCAAAAGTAATTAAAGAAGACCTAAATAAATGGAAAGATATTCCATATTCATGGATTGGAAGAATTAATATTGTTAAGAGGACAATAACCTGCAAATTAATCTATAGATTCAATGCAATTCCTATCAAAAGTTTCAGCTGGCTTTTTTTTTTTTTTTTGTAGGAATTGATAGGCTCTTAAGTGTTTTTTCAAACTACTAGGAAAAAAAATTGACAAGCGGATCCTAAAATTCATATGGAAATACAATAGTCAGCTTAGCCAAAACAATCTTGAAAGAGAAGAACAAAGTTGGAGAACCCACACTTCCTGATTTCAAAACTTACTACAAAGCTACAATACATAAGACAGCATGGAACTGGCATAAGAATAGACATGTAGATCAATGGGATAGAATTGACAATCCAGAGGTAACCTTCACATTTACAGTCAATTGATTTTTGATAACAGTGTTAAAGACCATTAAATGGGAGAAAGAAGAACCTTTTAAGCAAATGGTGCACAACTGGGTATACACAGGGTGGACAATGGATACACATGTGCAAAAGAATAAATTTGGGTCTATACCTCACACCATATACTAAAATTAACCCAAAATGGATAAATGAGCTAAATGTAAGAGCTAATACAATAAAATTCTTGGAAGAAAACGTAGATATAAATCTTCAAGATCTTGGGCTAGGTGCAGTGGCTCATGCCTATAATCCCAGCACTTTGGGAGGCCAAGGTGGGTGGACTGCTCGAGCTCACGAGTTCAAGACCAGCCTGGGCAACATGGCAAAACCCTATCTCTACAAAAATACAAAAATTAGCCAGGTGTGGTGGCACATGCCTGTAGTCCCAGCTACTCGGGAGCTGAGGTGGGAGGATGGCTTGAACTTGGGAGTCAGAGGTTGTAGTGAGCCGAGATCATGGCACTGCACTCCAGCATGAGTGACAGAACAAGACTCAATCTCAAGAAAAAAAAAATGTAGAAAGACAACCCACAGAATGGGAGAAACAGTTTGCAAATCATATGTTTGTTAAGGGACTTGTATCTAGAATATGTAAAGAACTCTTACAACTCAACAATAAAAAGACTGATAACCCAATTTAAACATGGGAAAAGAGTCTGAATAGACATTTCTTCAAAAAAGACATACACATAGCCAATAAACACGTAAAAAGATCTTCAACATCATTAACTATCAGGGAATGCAAATCAAAATCACAATGAGATACTAGTTCACACCCACATGATAAATGTAACTAAAAAGTCAGATAATAAGTGTTGAGAATGTAGAGAAATTGGAACTCTCATATACTGCTGATGGGAATGTAAAGTGGTGCAGCATTTTGAAAACAGCCTGGCAGTTTTTTGAAATGTTAAACATGGAGGACCATATGACCCAACGGTTCTACTCCTAGTTATATACTCAAGAGAAATGAAAAAAAAATGTCCACACAAAAATTTTTTATTTCATTTTTATTTTTATAACATCAACTTTTATTTTAGATTTTGGGGTTACATGTACAGGTTTGTTACTTGGGTATATTACATGATGCTTGGGTTTGGGGTATAACTGGTCCTGTCACCCAGGTACTGAGCATAGTTTCTAATAGTTTTTCAACCCTTCCCCCCACTGATAAGTCACCATTGTCTATTTTTGCCATCTTCATGTCCATTAATACCAAATGTTTAGCTCCCACTTATAAGTGAGAACATGTGGTGTTTGTTTTTCTGTTTTTGCATTAGTTATATTAGGGTAATGTTCTCTAGCTGCATCCATGTTGCTGCAAAGGACATGATTTCACTTTTTTAAAGGATGTGTGGTATTCCATGGCCACACAAAAACCTGTACATGAATGTTCATAGCACCATTATCCATAATAGCCAAAAAGTGGAAACAGCCCAAATGCCCATCTACTGATTATTGGATAAATAAATGTGATATATCAATATAATGGAATAGTATTCAGTCATAAAAAGGAATGGAATACTGATACATGCCACAAAATGGATAAACTTTTAAAATATTATCTTAAATGAAAGAAAGCAGTCAAAAAGGACCACAGATTGTATGATTCCACTTATGTGAAATTTCCAGAGTAGGTAAATCTGTAGACAGAAAGCAGGTTAATAATTGCCAGGAGCCAGGGGTGGGGATAGGGGAGGAAGTGACCACTAATGAGTATAAGGCTTCCTTTTTTTTTTGAGATGGAGTCTCACTCTGTCACTCAGGCTGGAGTATGCAGTGATGCAATCTCGGCTCAATGCAATCTCTGCCTCCTGGGTTCAAGTGATTCACCTGCCTCAGCCTCCCAGGTAGCTGGGACTATAGGCACCTGCCACCACACCAGGCTAATTTTTATTTCAGTAGAGAGGGGGTTTCACCATGTTGACCAGGCTGGCCTCAAACTCTTGACCTCAAGTGATCCACCCACCTTGGCCTCCCAAAGTAGTGGGAATACAGGTGTGAGCCACCATGCCAAGGCTTCCTTTTAGAGTGGCAAAAATGGCATTTAAATCCATGAGAATTGGCTGGGCATGATGGCTCAGGTTTGTAATCCTAGCAATATGGGAAGCTGAGGCAGGCATATAGCTTGAGCCCAGGAGTTCGAGACCAGCCTGGACAACATGGTGAGACCCCATCTCTACAAAAAAATACAAAAACTAGCTTAATGTGGTGGCACGTGCCTGTAGTCTTAGCTACTCAGGAGACTGGGGTGGGAAAATCTCTGGAGCCCAGGGCGCAGAGGTTGCAGGGAGCTGGGATGGTGCCACTGCACTCCAGCCTGACAGATAGAGTAAGATCCTGTCATAAAAATAAATAAATAAATAAATAAATGCATTAAATTTGTGAGAATGGATGAGATCACCCAATGAAAGAATGTGGAGTGAAAAGAGGAGGGTATAGGGCAAATCACTGAAGAATACTAATATTTAAACATAAGGTAAAGGAAGAACAGGTAGCAAAGGAGAGTGAGGAGTAGTTAAGAAGTTAGGAGAAAAACCAAAACATTATGGTGTCAAGAAAGGCAAAAGGAAAGTGTACTTCAAAATGAAAGGAGTGGTCAACCGTGCTGAATACTGCTGACAGTGTGAGTAAAATGAGGACAGATAAGTGCCCATTCAATTTGGCAACATGTAGGTCATTGGTGACAATAACTGTTTTGGTGAAATGGTAAGGGGGTGAAGGTCTGACTGAAATGGATTGAGGATTTAATGGGACAGCAGGAAGTGGAGACAACATATGTTGACAATTTTATATATGAGAAGTTGGTAATATAGAGGAACAAATAAATGGGATAGAAGTTGGAGGTAGATTTATCTTGGTCAAGGGAGACTGTTTTTTAAGATTAGCAGTACTAGAGCTTGCTTGAACTCTGATGGAAATGATCCAAAGGAGAAGGAGATATTGTTATTGCAGAAGAGAAAGAAGATAACTGAAGGAACAGATTCCTTGAGGAGAAAAAGAGGGATGGGATTCAGAGCACAATCGAGGAACTCTTGACCTTTGTGTTTCATGGACTGTAAGGGACACTTAAGATCCATTCTCATGGATCTAACTTAAAATGAAACCAATCAGCTCAATTGTGTGATATTCTCCTGCACTATTCAGCAGTTTGGGTGCAGGCTCCAAAATGACAAATTACAAAGTTCATATAGTGTTGGAGCTTTGCCAGTGGAGTAAAATGGAGAATTGGGCAAGGGAGTTAAGTGTGTATTCACAAAGATGAAACATGGATTCAGAATGGTTAAGTAAACAGACAATCTACAGAATGGGAGAAAAGATTTGCAAACTAGGCATCCAACAAAGGTCTAATAACCAGAATCTATTATATAAACCAGTTAAACAATTCAACATGCCCAGAGCAGTGGCTCTCGCCTGTAATCCCAGCACTTTGGGAGGCTGAGGCAGGCATTTGAGAGCCCAGAAGTTTGAGACCAGCCTGGGCAACATGGTGAAAACCCGTCTCTACAAGAAATACAAAAATTAGCCGGGAATGGTGGCATGCACCTGTATTCCCAGTTACTCAGAAGGCTGCGGTGAAAAAATCACTTGAGCCTGGGAGGCTGAAGCTGCAGTGAGCCATGATTATGCTGCTGCACTCCAGCCTGAGCGACAGAGCGAGACCCTGTCTCAAAAAAAAACAAAAAACAAACAAACAAACAAAAAACAAGCAAAAACCAAGGAACTCCATTTAAAAATGAGCAAAGGACATGAACAGACACTCACTCTCATCACCAACAGTGAGAAACCTGACTCCTGTTATCCACAATACATCATATACACTTCTATGGAGTATCGTTATGTTGCCCCAGCAGGTCTTGAACTCCTGGGCTCAAGCTATCCTCCCACCTCTGCCTCCCTAAATGCTGGGATTACAGGTCTGAGTCACTGCACCTGGCTGCAGTCTCTTCTTAGGTAAATTTATCTGCTCTCATAATTCCAGTGTGCATGTTCATGACATCCACATCTATGTCTTTAGTTCTTATCTCTCTTCTGAGCAACTCATTCAAATAACCATTTGTCTTCTCAACAATTCTACTTAGTTGTTCCATAGACTGCTCAAACACAACATGTCCAAAACTGATCTCATTATCCTTCCCCATCCCCATTTCTTTTTAAAATTCTATTTATTTTAGTTTTATTTTTTCCTATTCCCATTTCTTCTGAAAGTCTGCTCCTCTGTCTGCATTCCCTATCCCAGTTAGTGGCACCACCTCCAGTACCCAATCAGAAAACTGACTCTTCACTTTTATTTATTTATTTATTTATTTATTTTCAGAGTCTCACTCAATTGCCCAGGCTGGAGGGCAGTGGCATGATTTCCGCTTACCACAACTTCCGCCTCCTGGGTTCAAGCGATTCTTGTGCCTCAGCCTCCCAAGTAGCTGGGATTACAGGCATGTGTCACCATGCCTGGCTAATTCTCGTATTTTTAGTAGAGACAGGCTTTTTGCCATGTTGGCCAGTCCTGTCTCAAACTCCTGGCCTCAAGTGATCCCCCCACCTCAGCCTCCCAAAGGGCTGGCATTACAGGCGTGAGCCACCGTGCCCGGCTTCCCTCACTTAATACGTCACAAAATTCCATTCAACTTTTACAATTTTATTTATTTATTTATTTATTTATTTATTTATTTATTTATTTATTTTGGACAGAGTCTTGCTCTGTCCCCCAGGCCGGAGTGCAGTGGCGCGATCTCGGCTCACTGCAAGCTCCGCCTCCCGGGTTGACGCCATTCTGCTGCCTCAGCCTCCCAAGTAGCTGGGACTACAGGCGCCCGCCACAGCGCCCGGCTAGTTTTCTTTTTGTATTTTTAGTGGAGAGGGGTTTCACCGTGTTAGCCAGGATGGCTACGATCTCCTGACCTCGTGATCCGCCCGCCTCGATCTCCGAAAGTGCTGCGATTACAGGCGTGAGCAACCGCGCCCGGCCATTTCTTTCAAATATATGTTCTCCTTTTTATCTCTTGCTTAACATAGTGCAATTGTTTCTCAACATCTTTCCTGCTTCATTCTCATTCCCTTCAAATCCACCCTTCCCGCAGCTATCTGAGTAAATTTTTTTAAATAAAAATTTCATCGTGCCATTCTCTTATTTAAAACCATTCAAAGATTCTGGATAACGTTCATAATCCTTGGAATTTCATAATTCTATCCATAGTTACTGGATAATGTCCATACTTTCTGGAATGGCATAAAGAACGTTTGTGATCTATCCTCTGACTATTTCATCTACCTTTTCTCTTCATTGCACTCCACACTCAACCTATGTTCCTACAATATTATCAGAAGTTGTTACATTCTCTTTGGCCTTTGTGCTGTTGGGCATGCTGTGCTATCTTTCTGAAATGTCCTTCTTCCCTTATATAACCGCTACTCTACTTTCAGGACTCATCTTTCCCTGACTACCCTTCTGCTACTTCCGTGGCCTGTTATGACACCATCCACAAGCTCGTATTGATATCTCAGTATTTCATCACACTTTATTGCAATTGTCTGTTTACTTATCTTTTCTCTACTAGAATGTGGGCTCCTTGAGGATAGGGATCCAATATATATTGAACAATTAAACTCCAGAATAACGAGTTTGATTTATGTAAGGCATCCAGGAGAACCAATGAAATTGCTTTGGAATCACAAGCTTATATCTTGTTTTATTACATATACATACATTAAAAATTCTTTGAAATAAAAGATTGATATATTAATTGTCATATTTTTGGTATACTATATTTTCTAATCCTCTAATTCTGTCCATCTGCACTGCATTTCCACTCCTTGAAACTTTTATTTCCTTAGAAAGAAACTTAAAGTCACTTCGAAACTATTATCTTCGGTGAACAGGTATATTTGTTCATAGTTACACATAACTGGGTTCTTCATCTTCTCCTGAAAATGTGTCAGAAATTAGGGACTCCGAGGGTTGAAAACGACCTTTATTGGTCTAATTTTTCAGTGTTTCCCAACATGATAGTTCATCAGAAAGAGTCTGTAAATATATAGATTCTCAAGCCCCATCGCAGAGATACAATGCTATGCAACCTGAGACCAGTATTTCTAAATTTCCCTTGATAAGTCCAAATGAACAACTGATTTTTAGAAACCTTCAGCTGGTCTAGCCATCCTGCCAGGGCTTACATACCCTAGATAACAGTACACTCAACATTCTACAGCCATAGGTTCCACATCAGTGGATTCAACCAATCACAGATCAAAAATATTTGAGGGCTAGGTATGGTGGCTCATGCCTGTAATCCCAGCACTTTAGGAGGCTGAGGTGGGAGAATAACTTGAGCCCAGGAGTTCAAGACCAGCCTGGGCAACATAGTGAGACCCCATCTCTATTAAAAAATATATTTGAGAAAAATTGCGTCTGTGCTGAACAGACTTCTTGTCATTATTCCCTAAACAATGCAGTGTAACAATGATTTACATAGCATTTGCATTGTATTAGTTATTATAAGTAATCTAGAGATGATTCAAAGTATACAGGAGGATGCATGTAGGTTATGTACAAATACTACACCATTTTATATCAAAGACTTGAACATCCACAGATTTTGGTACCTGCAGGAGGCCCTGGAAGCAATCCTCCACGCTACCCGAGGGACAACAATATAGCATATGCAATTCTTCTGAAATCTTAATGTGAAATTTCATTTAGTAGGTCTGAGTAAGGGCCTGATATTCTGCATTTCTGGGAAACTATCCTGTAATAGGATGCTGGTGGTCCTTGGGTCACATTTTGAATAGTAAGGCATTAAAAGCACACAACAGTGGAGTCAGAGAAACCTGGGTTTAAATCCTACTTCCTCCATTTGTCTCATCCTCAGTTTCCCCATTTCTTTCTTTGTTTTGTTTTATAACTTTTTAAAATTTTTTATAGAGACAGGGTCTCCGTATGTTGTCCAGGTTAGTCTCCAATTCCTGGACTCAAGCAATCCTCTCAACTCAGCCTCCCAAAATGCTGGGATTACAGGCAGCAGCCACCATGCCCAGCCGGTTTCCCTATTTCTAAAAGTGATACAATAGTGCCTCACTGAGCTGCCCTGGAGACTGTTTTAAAGTATACAAATTGACACACATATATTCTTTTGAAAATTATAGCAATTCAAACAAAGTGGACTCTGTCTTCATCTTAGTTATGCAGACTAGTTTGTAAGAAATATCTTTACAATACTGTGTCTTTTAATACAAGAATATGTCTCTTTTTATTGAAGTCTTTTTTATGTGCTATGATTAAATTAAATGAGATAATGCTTTAAAAGCACTTAGTATGGTTCCTAGCACATCACAGGTGCTCATTACATGGTAGCAGGTAACTTTTTTTTTTTTTTTTTTTTGAGAAAGGTGTCACTCTGCCGCCTAGGTACTAGAGTGCAGTGGTGCGATCTCAGCTCACTACAACCACTCGGGCTCAAGCAATCCTCCCACCTCAGGCTCCAAAGTAGCTGGGACTACAGGTGCTAACCACCACGCCCGGCTAATTTTTTGTATTTTTAGTAGAAACCAGGTTTCACAATGTTGCCCAGGCTGGTCTTGAATTCCTGAGCTTAAGCAGTCTGCCCACCTTGGCCTCCCAAAGTGCTGGGATTACAGGCATAAGCCACCACTCCTGGCTTCAACCCTACCTATGAATCACTTTCCCTGAAAACAGAGGCATGGATGCAGCCACACTCATCAGAAGATGACTTGTAATTGCTGCTCAGGGTCCAGGCAACCTGTGTGTAACAGGTGGCCTATAACATTGGAGTGTGAGTGCAAGCCCACCTGTCCCCTAACCTATCTTTGCTGCTCTGCCCTTGCACCACATGCCTCTCAGAGGGAGCCAGGGATGAAACAGCATATGTGCATGGAAATTTGTGGGTTGAGCGTTATGTCAAAAAGCAGCCTTCAAAATATGCATGTGGCTCCCAGGTGGTCCCCTCATACTCTACCATCTGCCCATTGTTATGGGACTCCCTGTGCTCCTCCACCTGGGGTCTGAGCCCGCAGAGCATGTGGCAATGTTCTGGCAGACACGAAAAGCCACAGTTACAATGTGGCCCATACTCCTGACACATTTGAATTTTTCTCCAAGGTTTTGGAGGAAAATATCATTGTGATGACGAATTAAATATTTCTAAAAGTATCATGTGAGGAATGCAAACATTGAATGCCTTTTAAAGAATACATCTGCCTCAATCTGCCCATCTTGGCCTTCCAAAGTGCTGAGATTACAGACATAAGCCACAGCGCCTGGCATCCCCTGAATTATTTTAAAGCAAATACTGGACATCCATATAATTTCCTCCATGGAAACTTCAGTGTATATCTTTAAAAGATGAAGCCCCTCCCCCTTTTTCTCTCTCTCCCTCCTTCTCTCTCATTATAACCATTTTACTATTATTTTCACCTAAAAATTAACACAAAATCCTTAATATAATCAAATATCCAATCAGCATTCAAAAATTCCCAATGGTCGCCGGGCGCGGTGACTGACACCTGTAAGCTCAGCACTTTGGGAGGCTGAGGAGGGCGGATCACGAGGTCAGGAGATCAAGACCATCCTGACTAACACGATGAAACCCCATCTCTACTAAAAATAATAAGAGCTATTTATGACAAACCCACAGCCAATATCATACTGAATGGGCAAAAACTGGAAAAATTCCCTTTGAAAACTGGCACAAGACAGGGATGCCCTCTTTCACCACTCCTGTTCAACATAGTGTTGGAAGTTCTGGCTAGGGCAATCAGGCAAGAGAAAGAAATCAAGGGTATTCAGTTAGGAAAAGAAGAAGTCAAATTGTCCCTCTTTGCAGATGACATGATTGTATATTTAGAAAATCCCATTGTCTCAGCCCAAAATCTCCTTAAGCTGATAAGCAACTTCAGCAAAGTCTCAGGATACAAAATTAATGTGCAAAAATCACAAGCATTCGTATACACCAGTAACAGACAAACAGAGAGCCAAATCATGAATGAACTTCCATTCACAATTGCTTCAAAGAGAATAAAATACCTAAGAATCCAACTTACAAGGGATGTAAAGGACCTCTTCAAGGAGAACTACAAACCACTGCTCAGTGAAATAAAAGAGGACACAAACAAATGGGAGAACATACCATGCTCATGGATAGGAAGAATCAATATCGTGAAAATGGCCATACTGCCCAAGGTTATTTATAGATTCAATGCCATCTCCATCAAGCGACCAATGAGTTTCTTCACAGAATTGGAAAAAACTGCTTTAAAGTTCATATGGAACCAAAAAAGAGCCCGCATCTCCAAGACAATCCTAAGTCAAAAGAACAAAGCTGGAGGCATCACGCTACCTGACTTCAAACTATACTACAAGGCTACAGCAACCAAAACAGCATGGTACTGGTACCAAAACAGAGATATAGACCAATGGAACAGAACAGAGTCCTCAGAAATAATACCACACATCTATAGCCATCTGATCTTTGACAAACCTGAGAGAAACAAGAAATGGGGAAAGGATTACCTATTTAATAAATGGTGCTGGGAAAATTGGCTAGCCATAAGTAGAAAGCTGAAACTGGATCCTTTCCTTACTCCTTATACGAAAATTAATTCAAGATGGATTAGAGACTTAAATGTTAGACCTAGTACCATAAAAACCCTAGGGGAAAACCTAGGTATTACCATTCAGGACATAGGCATGGGCAAAGACTTCATGTCTAAAACACCAAAAGCAACGGCAGCAAAAGCCAAAATTGACAAATGGGATCTCATTAAACTAAAGAGCTTCTGCACAGCAAAAGAAACTACCATCAGAGTGAACAGGCAACCTACAGAATGGGAGAAAATTTTTGCAATCTACTCATCTGACAAAGGGCTAATATCCAGAACCTACACAGAACTCAAACAAATTGACAAGAAAAAAACAAACAACTCCATCAAAAAGTGGGCAAAGGATATGAACAGACATTTCTCAAAAGAAGACATTCATACAGCCAACAGACACATGAAAAAATGCTCATCATCACTGGCCATCAGAGAAACGCAAATCAAAACCACAATGAGATACCATCTCACACCAGTTAGAATGGCGATCATTAAAAAGTCAGGAAACAACAGGTGCTGGAGAGGATGTGGAGAAATAGGAACACTTTTACACTGTTGGTGGGATTGTAAACTAGTTCAACCATTATGGAAAACAGTATGGTGATTCCTCAAGGATCTAGAACTAGATGTACCATATGACCCAGCCATCCCATTACTGGGTATATACCCAAAGGATTATAAATCATGCTGCTATAAAGACACATGCACACGTATGTTTATTGCAGCACTATTCACAATAGCAAAGACTTGGAATCAACCCAAATGTCCATCAGTGACAGACTGGATTAAGAAAATGTGGCACATATACACCATGGAATACTATGCAGCCATAAAAAAGGATGAGTTTGTGTCCTTTGTAGGGACATAGATGCAGCTGGAAACCATCATTCTTAGCAAACTATCACAAGAACAGAAAACCAAACACCGCATGTTCTCACTCATAGGTGGGAACTGAACAATGAGATCACTTGGACTTGGGAAGGGGAACATCACACACCGGGGCCTATCATGGGGAGGGGGGAGGGGGGAGGGATTGCACTGGGAATTATACCTGATGTAAATGACGAGTTGATGGCTGCTGACGAGTTGATGGGTGCAGCACAGCAACATGGCACAAGTATACATATGTAACAAACCTGCACGTTATGCACATGTACCCTAGAACTTAAAGTATAATAATAATAAAAAAAATACAAAAAATTAGCTGGGGGTGGTGGTGGGCGCCTGTAGTCCCAGCTACTCGGAAGCCTGAGGCAGGAGAATGGCTGGAACCTGGGAGGTGGAGCTTGCAGTGAGCCGCGATTGCGCCACTGCACTCCAGCCTGGGCGGCAGAGTGAGACGCTGTCTCAATAAATAAATAAATATAAAAATAAAATTCCCAATTGTTATAAACACCTTTTCAAGGTTGTCTTGAAAAATGTTTATGACAATTACGAATTTCTGAATCAGGATAAAGATGGTATCTGTATTATTATTACAGATCATATTATCATTGCAACCTTTGCCAAAGAAACTTCTAGCCTATACATTGACCTCTAGTGACACGGAGCTTGCTAGGTCCCATGACAGCTCATTTTAATCTTTAGATAGCATGACTATGAGGTTTTCATTCAGCATAAATAAATATTTTTGTCTTCCTATATCTCCCATCCTTTGGGTGTCACACAGAACAAATCTGCTCCCTCCACTCCATGACAGCCTATATTAGTTTCCTGTGACTGCCATGACAAAGTACTACAAACTTGATGACTTAAAACAACAGAAATTAATTATCTCACAGTTCTGGAGACTGGGCTGGAATTCTGAAATCAAGGTATCAGCAAGACTATGTTCCCTCTGAATGCTCTAAAGGAGAATCCTTCCTTACCTCTTCCAGTTTGTAGGGGGGCTCCCATTCCTTGACCTGTGGCAGTGTAATTCCAATTTCTGCCTCCATCTTTTCATGGCTGTCTTCGCTCTATGTCTGTGTCCCAATTTCCCTCTTCTCATGAAGACACCAGTCGTATTGGCGTAAAGGACCACCCTCTTCCAATATGACCTTATATTATTACCTAATTATACCTGCAAAGACCCCATTGTCAAATAAGGTCACATTCTGAGGTTCTGGGGGTTAGGACATCCACATATTTTGCAGGGGGCACACAATTCCCTTCATAACACAGCCCTTCAAATATTTGAAGAAAACCATCAAATACCTCACAGTCTTCCCTTATCCTGGCTAAACCTTCCCTGTTCCTTCAACCCTTTTTTTTTTTTTTTTTTTTTTGAGACAGGGTCTCACTCTGTCACCCAAGCTGAGTGCATTGGTGAGATCATGGTTCAGCACAGGCTTGAACTCCCAGGCTCAAGTGATTCTTCCACCTCAGCCTTCCAAGTAGCTGGGACTACAAGCATGTACCACCATGCCCAGTTACTTTTTTATTATTTGTAGAGCAGCTTCGGTCTCACTATGTTGCCCAGCTCACAAACTCCTGGGCTCAAGCAGTCCTCCTACCTTGGCCTCCAAAAGTGCTGGGATTGGAGGTCTGAGCCACTATACCCAGCCCCTTCAACCATTTCTGAGGTTTAGCTTTATTTTTTCTGAACCACTGCCATTTATCGAATAATCCAACTTACCTGTTATTCAGGTGTAGTTTGGCCATGCAGGATAGATCCACACTGTTTCCTCCCTGGATTTGTGTACTCTATTTCTATTACTGCTGCCTAAGTTTGAGTTAGTGTATTTTCTGTATCTCCTCTTCTTTCCATTCCACTCACCTCAGGCCAAGTTAGGTGTCTCTTTTCTGTTGTTTTGCTTTACCTCTATCATTGTACTTACCACACTATGTAATAATTACATGTGTGAAAGAGAATTAAAGTTGTTATAAGTCAATGAAATGAGGCAACAGTGTATGGTGGTCATAAAATAGCTGGCTCATTAAGCATTAATTGAATTCTGTCTGTGTGCCAGGTACTGTACGTAACACTGTGGGTACAACTTTGGATAAGGTATAGTTCTTGCTCTCAGGAACTACATAGTCTAATGAGGGATACAGACATGTGAACAGGCAAGAAAAATACAGAAGAATAAGTGCTGTGATAAAGGCAAATTTAGAATGTCTCGGTTGGGCATGGCGGCTCACTCCTATAATCCCAGTACTTTGGGAGTCTGAGGTGGTAGAATTGCTTGAGCCAGGGAGTTCCAGACCAGCCTGGGCAACATAATGAGACCCTGCCTCTACAAATCATAATTTAAAAAATTAGGTGAGCATGGTGGTGCATGTCTGTAGTTCCACCTACTCAGGAGGCTGAGGTGGGAGGATCTCCTGAGCCCAGGAGTTTGAGGCTGCAGTGAGCTAGATTGCACCACTGCGCTCCAGGCTGGGTGACAGAGTGAGACCCCATCCCCCCAACCCCTCAAAAAAGGATGCCTTGAAAGCATAGAAGATGGACACCTAACCCAGCCCAGGATGGGGCATGTTAAGGGAAGCCTTCCTGGAGGAGATAGTGCATGGGCTCAATCTGAAACGATGATAAGAAGTCAGCCAGGCAAAATGGGAGTAAGTGGTAAGGGTTGGGATGAGCCTCAGTATAGAAGCTATGGCATAAACAAAGGCAGAGAAGTACCTACATGAGAATTGCAATGTTGCATGCAGTTTGGAATTGTGGAAACATTAGCTGTGAGTAAACTAGTGTAACCCGACAGATTCTTCCTGCCCACTGCACAAACAAAATCAATTCACAGAGCCCATGGCATTACAGTGAAGAAAGTTTAATTGATGAGAGGCCAGCTATGCCACCTGGAAGACAGAGTTATTATTCAAATCAACCTCACCGAAAGCTCAGAGATTAGGAGTTCTTAAAGGCAGTTTTGGGGAGGGGGTGGGAGTGGCTAGATTATGGGTGCTTGCTCTTGGTTGGTTGGGGATGCAATCATATGGGGGTGGGAAATGATCCTCTTGCACCTTGAGTCACTCCTCTGTGGGGCCACAGGAGCAGTTGGGGGATCCAGGTGGAGCCATCCGTGGTCAGATCTGCAAAAAACCTGAAAACATATCTCAAAAAACCGATTTTAGGTTCTACAATTGTGATGTTATCTGCAGGAGTAATTAGGTAAGTTGCATATCTTGTGACATCTGAAATAATGACTTGTAATTGTTTATGTCTACACCTTAGCAGAATTCAAGCTCCTCTATCCTCCTAAACTGTTGGTCTCTCATTAACTTTACAAAGGCGGTTGGCTGAGTTCTGGGGAAGTGCTTTTATCATTTAAACTATAAACTAAATGTTTCCCAAAGTTACCTCGGCCCAAGTCCAGAAATAATTAAGGGCAGCTTGAAGGTCAAAGGCAAGATGGGGGTTGGCCAGATCAGATCTCCTCCACTACCATAATTTTCACGCTGTTGTAATTTTTCAAAGGCAGTTTTAATAGTAGCCAGCAAGTTTGAGGAGATTTATATGGTCCTGATGTAGCTTGGACTCCATCTTGTAGGCAATAAGGTGTTGCATGATCATGTTTTCATTTAAAAATTCTGATGACTGTGTGGAGAATTGGATAGGGTCAAAACAAGAGGCAGAGAGACTGGTTAAGAGTTGGTTACGGCTAGTAGGTGTGTGGAGCTGAGAAATATTTAAGAAGTAAAAATCATTTAGTTTGGGTCGGTGTTTAGATATGGAGTGAGTGAGAGAGGTGAGGGTGCAAACATGACTTTCAGGTTCTAGTGTGGGGCGACTGAGTGATGCTATTAATTGAGACTGGGAATATAAGAAAAGGAATAGATTTGAGGAAGAGATCATGAGTTTGGTTTTGGACATGTTAAACTTGAAGTCCCTGTGTGAATTTTTAGGCTTGGAGTAAAGTTCAGGCCTGGAGTTATACATTGAGGTGTCATCAGGATGAGGGTAAAAATGGAAACATCCACATTTTAGGGGCTGATGATGAAGGAGGATCACACGAAGGACAAGGTAAGAACAGTAAGGTGTTCAGGAAACTAGGAAAGTGTGGTGTCATGGAAATCAATAAAGAAAGCATTAAACATTTAACAGCAATAAATTTAACAGCATTAAATGACAAAGAAAGTTCTAGTAAGAAAAGGGTTTGAGAAATGCAGATCAAAACCACAGTGAGACACCATTTCATGCCAATCAGAAAGGCGCTTATTAAAAAGTCAAGAAACAACAGATACTGGAAAGGTTGCAGGAAAAAAAAAGGAATACTTTTGCACTGTTGGTGGGAATGTAAATTAGTCCCACCATTGTGGTAGACAGTGTGGTGATTCCTCAAAGATCTAGAAGCAGAAATACCATTTGATCCAGAAATCCCATTACTGGGTGTATAGTCAGAGGAATATAAATCATTCTATTATAAAAATACATGCACATGTATGTTCATTGCAGTGAAAAACAATAGCAAAGGCATGGAATCAACCCAAATTTCCACCAACATCACACTGGATAAAGAAAAGGTAGTACATAGACACCATGGAATACTATGCAGCCATAAAAATGAACAAGATCATATACTTTGCAGGAACATGGATGGAACTGGAAGCCATTATCCTCAGCAAACTAATACGGGAACAGAAAACCAAACACTACATGTTCTCGCTTATAAGTGGGAGCCGAACAATGAGAACACACGGTGGTGGAGGGAATAACACACACTGGGGTCTGTCGGGTAGAGGGCTGGGAGAGGGAGAGCATCAGGAAGAATAGCTAATGGATGTTGGGCTTAATTCCTAGGTGATGGGTTGATCTGTGCAGCAAACCACCATGGCACATGTTTAACTATGTAACAAATCTGCACATCTGCACATGTACCCTAGAACTTAAAATAAAAGTTGAAAAAAAAGAAAAAAAAAAGATTTCAGGAAAGATCTTGTTTAATGCTTTTCTAAAATCCAAAGAAATGGGATTCTATTCCCATTTCCTTGTTTCCTGTATCTATTAGCCTCATCAAAGAAGGAAATCAGGTTAGTGTGACTCATTCTTGGTAAATACTGTCTCCCTTTAGTTATCTGAGTGTCTTAGAATTTTTATTAAATTGGCAAATATTTATTGACCACTTATTATACGTCAAACACTCTTCTAGGCTCTGTTCTAGGGTCATCAGTAAACAAGACAAAATCTCTGTTCTTGTGGAGCTTATAATTGAGTTGTAGTATAGAACAATGCTTATAAGCCTGGACCTAAATCCTGAAATCACCAGGCTAACATATTTGGTTGTGAATAAAATAGTTAATCTCGCAGCCTTTGTTTTTTCACCTATAAAATGGGGAGATTAAGGATTATTGTCAGGAGGTTACTATTAAGATGAAAAGAATTAATATATATAAAGTGTTTAGAACAATGCCAGGTACATAATAAGAGCTTAATAAATGTTAATTATTATTCTGGTTTGTGTGTGGGGAGGAAACAAGTCAATAAACAACAAAATATCAGTTAGTGATATGTGCAGTGGAGATAATTAAAATTGGAATATTTGAAAGCAACTCAGTGTGTAATTACTTTAGATTGGGCGATGTAATCTAAGAAAATGATGTTTGAGCTGAATTATGAACATAAAAGATTATTCATGTGAGGGTCCTGGCAAAGTACACTCCAGATGGAACAGCTATGGCCCTTGAGCCAAATCTGGTTCACAGCCTGTTTTTGAAAATAAAGTTTCATTGTTTATGTATTATCTATGGCTGCTTTTGCACTCAACAGCAGAGCTAAGTAGTTGGGCCAGAGATCATATAGCCCACAAAACCTAAAATATTTACCACTGGCTTATTACAGAAAAAGTGTGCTGATCCCTGCTGTATGTAAAGTGAACAGCAAATGCAAAAACCCTAGGCAAGGATGAGCACAGAGGGATCAAGGAAGAGAAAGAAGCTCTGGAATGGGTGAGAGGAAGAGTGGTATGAATGTTGTCTCAAATCAACATTAAGCCCACTGCACTGGTCTTTTGTTTGTAGAATCCACCTTTCCCATTTTGAAAGCTGGTCATTTGTAGTCTTTGGGGATCTGATACTGATACTTCTCCCAGTTGTATATTTCCCCAGAAATCACTGACAGGGATTCATCAATCTTATTTACAGGTTCTCAGTGGCCTAGGGGTAATTCATTCAGGCCAGAATATTGGAACTAATTTAGAGCAATACTCATAACTAACTATAAGCCAATATCCTCCTAAAAGGTTTTTAATTGAATGCACTATCTCCAATTGTTGCCTTACCGTAAACTTGAATTTCCTCCATCTCATCTCATGGACATCTTTGAGTTGGAATTTATTGCCACGAGTCTTAAGTTCACTTTGATTAATATCCATAATATAGACACACACACATGCACACATGCACACACAAACACACACATACATATACACACATCTCCATCTTTATACTATATATTTAGGCAGTGCTTCCAGAACTATAGTTTGAGAGACACTAGTGACCTGTGAGATATTAATAAGTGAGTAGAACATAAATGTTCCATGGTCAAATACGTTTGGGAAATGCTAAACAAACTTACAATGCGTTTTATTTCTGACAGGACTCCTTAGAGCCTTAATATGCTAATGTGTACTGTGAGTCTCCAAGAGAAAGATTCAGTCTGCAGCATTCCCTAAACATGTTAGATCAAGTCATTTTTTTCCCTCAGAACACCAGTTAATATCTTGAGGGACTCTAGTGTTTCTTGAGTAAGTTTGAGAATTGCTGGTATATAGGGAGTTGAGGCCCTGAGTAATGTGTCTGACCTCCCGGCATGAACCTGCTGTAAATGCACTAGTTCTGCCAAAAGGACATCTCTGAGTGTGATATTTTTACTGCAGATTGAAGATTGGGGTAAGTCTATATCAGGGTTGTGAAAATCATCTCTGAACCGTACTTTTCCCTCTGTTTACTGCTGTTCATCCAGCAAATATCAGCACCTACTGTGAGCCAGGTACTGCTTTAGGTTTGGAGATATACTAGTGATAGAGACAGACAAGGTTGTTGCTCTCATGATATGTATATTTAGTGTGTGTGTGTGTGTGTGTGTGTGTGCGCGTGTGCATGGGCACACATACAATAATTTTAGCTAGTGATAAGTGATCTGTAGGAAAGGAATGGAGTGCTATATTAGAGAATAATGTAGAAGGGTTACTTTATATAGGGTGGTTAGGGAAGGCTTCTCTGAGAAGGTGATGTGTATAACCTGAGAGAATGCACTAGATAGCCATGAGAAGATCAGAAGGAAGAGCACTCTAGCAAAAGGAAAAGAACATGTAAACTTCTTGGGGTAGCCAGGATCATGACATGGTTCAAGGGATGTCAGAAGGCTAGTGTGTTTGGATTGTAGTGAGCAAGGGTGAGAGTGGAATAGGATGAGTTCAGAGAGGGAGGCAAGGACCAGCTAATGCCAGGTCTTATAGACCACATTAAATAATTTGAATTTTACTCTAATTGCAGTTTACTGATTGAAACTGAAGGGTTTCAATCAGGGGATGAGGATAAAATTATCAGCTTTCCATTTGAAAAGATTACTTTGGCTGCATTACTGATTGGAAGTGGAAGTAGAGAGACCAAAATAAGACTCGATGATGTATTGAATGTTGGACACTGGGGAGAGTAAGGTGTCAAGGACATCCCAGTATCTGGCTTATGCAGTTGGATGGTGCCATTTACTGAAATGGAGAGGAATAGAAACCAAGAGTTCTGGTTTGGTTGCATTAAGTTAGTACTGTCTGTGTGATAGTCAGGTGGAGAAGTAAAATAGGTAGATATGCAAGTCTGGACCCAAGGGAGAAATCTGAGCTAAAAAGGTAAAATTGGGATCCATAAGCTTATGGATTATACTTAAAATCATGGGACTATAGGAGGTCACCTAGGAAGTGAGTGTAGATGGAGACGAGAGTCAAGGACTAAGTCCTGAGGCACATTAACCTTCACGGGTACAATAGAAGAGCAGGAGGAGGAAGCAACAGAACCAGAGGAATAGGCAGTGAGATGAGAGGAAAACCAGCAGGATGTAGAATCATGAAAGCCAGATTCTAAGTGACCGGGTGCTGCTGGTTAGGAAGGCATGGCCAGCTGTAAGGTTTAGGTTGAAGACACATTAAAACTCCAGAAAAGTGTTTACCAATGTAATATACTTATCCAACATACATGTTTATTATAACAAATGTAATTCAGGCAAGTTCAAAATAGATAAAGGCAATAGCAAAATATAGATCAAAGAAGACTAAAAAATAGCAAGGTGATATGGTTTGAATCTGTGGCCCCACCAAATCTCATGTTGAAATGTAATCCTCAGTGTTGGAGGTGGGGCCTGGTGGGAGGTGATTGGATAATAAGAGTGGATCCTTCATGAATAGTTTAGCATCATCTCCCCCATTGTACTGTCCTCACAATAGTGAGCTCTCGTGAAATCTGGTCCTTTAAAAGTGTATGGCACTTCCCTGTTTGCTCTCTCTTCCTTCTACTCCCACCATATGAGATGTCTGATTTCCCCAGTCATAGGTATTTCTTTATAGCAATGCAACAATGGCCTAATACAGAAAGTTGGTACCAAAGAGTGGGGCATTTCAACAAAGATACCTGAAAATATAGAAGAGACTTTGGAACTGGGTAATAGGAAGAGGTTGGAAGACTGTGGAGGGCTCAGTAGAAGACAGGAAGATGAGGGAGAATTTGGAACTTCCTAGAGACTTGTTGAATGGTTGTGACCCAAATGCTGACAGTGATATGCACAGAAGTGGCCAGGCTGGTGAGGTCTCAGATGGAAATGAGGAACTTATTGGGAACTAGAGCAAAGATCACTTTTGTTATGCCTCAGCAAAGCAATTGGCTGTATTGCGCTCCTGCCCTAGGGATCTGTGGAACTTTGAACTTGAAAGAGATGATTTAGGGTATCTGGCAGACGAAATTTCTAAGGAGCAAAGTGTTCAAGATGTGGCCTGGCTGCCTCTAACAACCAGCAAATAAATGACCTGGAACTGGAACTTACATTTAAAAGGGAAGCAGAGCATAAAAGTTTGGAAAATTTGCAGCCTGGCCATGTGGTAGAAAAGAAAAACTCATTTCCAAGGGAGGAATTCAAGCAAGCTGCAGAAATTTGCATAACTAAAAGGAAGGCAACTGCCCATTGCCAAGATAATGGGAAGAAGGCCTTGAAGTTATTTCAGAGAACTGAACAGCAGTCACTCCCATCTCAGGCCCAGAGGCCTAGAAGGACTAAATGGTTTCCTGGATCAGGGCCAGGGCCCCCGCTGCCCTGCACAGCCTTGGGACCCTGCTCCCTGCATCTTAGCTGCTCCATCTCCAGCTGTGGTTAGAGGGGTCCAAGTACAGCTCAGGTCACTGCTTCAGAGGGTGCAAGCTGTAAGCCCTGGTGGCTTCCACACAGTGTTAAGCTTGTGGTGCACAGAATGCAAGAGTTGAGGCTTGGGCACCTCTGCCTAGATTTCAAAGGCTGTATGGAGAAGCCTAGCTGTCCAGGCAGAAGCATGATACAGAGGCAGAGCTCTCATGGAAAACTTCTCCTAGGGCAGTGTAGAGGGGAAATGTGGGGTTGGATCTCCAACACAGAGTCCTCACTGGGGTACTCCCTAATGGAGCTGTGAGAACAGGGCCACCATCCTCCAGCTCCCAGAATCATAGATTCATTGACAACTTGCACCCTGCTCCTGGAAAAGCCACAGGCACTCAATGCCAACCCTTGAGAGAAGTCACGGGGACTGAACCCTGCAAAGCCACAGGGGTGGGGCTGCCCAAGACCTTGAAAGCTCACCCCTTGCATCAGTGTGCACTGGATGTAAGATGTAGAGTCCAAGGAGATTATTTTGGAGCTTTAAGATTTAATGAGAACCTTGCTGGGTTTCAGACTTGCACGGAGCCTGTAGCCCCTTTCTTTTGACTAATTTTTCCCTTTTGGAATAGGAGCATTTACCCAATGCCTGTAACCCCATTGTATCTTGGAAGTAACTAACTTGTTTTTGATTTTACAGACTCAGAAGTGAAAGGGACTAGCCTTATTCCAGACGAGACTTTGGACTTTGGACTTTTGAGTAAATGCTGGAATGAGTTAAGACTTTGGGGGGCTGTTGGGAAGGCATAATTGATTATATTTTGTAATGTGAGAAGGACATGAGATTTGGGTGGGGCCAGGGGGCAGAATGATACAGTTTGAATCTGTGCCCCACTCGAATCTTGTATCAAATTGTAATCCCCAATGTTGACAGGGGTGCCTGGTAAAAGGTGATTGGATCATGGGAGTGGATCCTTCATGAATACTTTATCACCATCCCTTGCGTTGTACTGCCCTCACGATAACGAGTTCTCATGAGACCTGGTGCTTTAAAAGTGTGTGGCACCTCCCTCTTCACTCTGTCTTCCTCCTGCTTCCAACCATGTGAGATGCCTCTCTTCCCTTTTGCTTTTTGCCATGATTGTAAGTTTTCTGAGGCCAAGCAGATGCCGGCATCATGCTTCCTGTACAGCCTGTGGAACTGTAGCCAATTAAACCTCATTTCTTTATGAATTACCCAGTCTTGGGTATTTCTTTGTAGCAATGCCAAAATAGCCTAATACACAGGGGCATGCCATTTCTTCATACTGGGGACATATTTATTTTAAACCACTCTCTCTTAAGCAGCCTAGAGGGCTTGTTCACAACTAGTTTTAGAACAATGTCCTATTGATGAGTCCATGGCAAAAGTGCTTTTCTTCTCACCATCCTGTTAAAAGCCCCTGGTTAGAAAAGCCTTTGGTCAACCTCTGGATTTCAGACAACTAGCTGCTTCTTTTGAGTGTAGTACGAAGGTCCCCTTCTGCAGAATCTCTTACACAACAAAACCATCCTTTTGTGGTTTTCCTTCTGGAACAGACTGGGCTCTGTGCTGCTCTCTGTAGAAAGTATCTGGAGCCGTTCCTCCAATACCCTCCCAACATTCTTAGCAGGAAAAAGCAGCCCATGAGCTGTCCCTTTCATATTGTCGGTCTGTGGTACAGTTAGCCTGCTTCAGATTAATCCAATTAAAACACCTCAAGCTGAATCTGTCAAGTGTCTTTTTTTTTTTTCATGAGTCAGATTTATTTTGTTAATAGGATCAACATATGTTATATACAAAGGTAACCATTAAATAATTATAAACACATAATTTCATGACATACTCCCCGGCAATTTTGCATCTCCTGCCAGATACAAAACATTTACTTTTCATAAATTTACAGTGAGCAATTTGCATAAAACCAGTGAAAGTGGGGATATTTTCAAAGCAGCTGCTTATGTGATATGATTAGCAAAATCTCCCCTCCCCACCCCATCATCCCCACCCACATATGCTATTAGTCATTCCTTTGAATTAATACATTGAAGGCCTGTGTTAAAATTAAAATATTATCTACTAATAGGGAGACAAATGAAGCTATTAACAGTTAGCTAAAATTGGTTGATTGAATTCCTTAATCATTTAGTAAGGTCCTTTGTGAAAACGAGCCAGAAGTAGTTAAGTTTTGACAAGGGAAAGGAAATGTCCAGAACATGGACTGATGCTTGGAGAGGGAAGATAGGGTTCTGGAGCTCAGTATAGAGCTCTGGTAAGCTAGAGACTAGTTTGAAAGCATTGGCAGCTCAGGTGAAAGGGAGACTGCTAACAAGTGAAGGCTAAGATGATTTCTAATGGACGGTTAAGGTCATTAAAAGCAAATCTTCTTTACTGCCTGTTTTGCTAAGAGCTAGCTTGCTTTGTTCAGGTATGTCCATAATGAAAGAGATCACTTCTTCACATTTTTAGAAAACTCTCCAGCTCTCTGTGGAGATCACACAAAGTGAGATTGAAGAATTTTTAGAGATCAATTGACTTCTGACTGAACTTTGGGTTCAACTTCTTTTTGGAGACATACCTTAAATTTTTTTTTCAAACTACAAAAGAAAGTGTCATTGCAGAATATTCAAACAGTTAAAAAATAAGTAGAATCGAAATGGAAACATCCTTTCAAACACCCACCCCAATTCCAGGCCCACACTGTTTACAGGATGCTCCTTACAGGTTCTTTTCTTTTCTTTTTTTGAGGCAGAATCTCACTCTCTTGCCCAGGCTGGAGTGCAATGGTGCAATGGTGTGATCTCGGCTCACTGCAACCTCCGTCTCCCGGGTTCAAATGATTCTTGTGCTTCAGCCTATCAAATAGCTGGGATTACAGGTGCCCACCACCATGCCCAGCTAGTTTTTGTATTTTTAGTAGAGACAAAGTTTCGCTGTGTTGGCCAGGCTGGTCTGGAACTTCTGGTTAGAAAAGCCTTTGGTCAACCTCTGGATTTCAGACAACTAGTAGGAAGGTCCCCTTCTGCAGAATCTCTTACACAACAAAACCATCCTTTTGTGGTTTTCCTTCTGGAACAGACTGGGCTCTGTGCTGCCCTCGGCCTCCCAAAGTGCTGGGATTGCAGGAGTGAGCCACTGTGCCCGGCCCCTTATAGGTTCTTTTCTATGCATTTGCCGACATATATATACATATGTGTCTGTTTTCTTTTTTTATTTTTCATTTTTTGTAAAAATAAAAAGACACACGTTCTCACTATGTTGCCCAGGCTGGTCTCGAACTTCTGCACTCAAGTAATCCTCCCATCTTGGCTTCTCAAAGTGCTAGGATTATAGGCATGGGCCATTGTGTCCAGACTATATCTGTTTTCTTACAAAATAGAATAATCTGTACTTGTTCTGTAGACCTCCTCCTTTTATTTTTTTGATTTGTTCTATGGTGGTAAATATACATAAAATAAGATTTATCTTTTTTTTTTTTGAGACAGAGTCCTACTCTGTCACCAGGCTGGAGCGCAGTGGTGTGATCTCGGCTCACTGCAGCCTCCATCTCCCTGGTTCAAGCAATTCTCCTGCCTTAGCTTCCCTAGTAGCTGGAATTACAGGCACACACTACCACGCCCAGCTAATTTTTGTATTTTTAGTAGAGACGGGGTTTTACCATGTTGACCAGGATGGTCTCCATCTCCTGACCTTGTGATCCGCCTGCCTCGGCCTCCCAAAGTGCTGGGATTACAGGCGTGAGCCATTGCACCCAGCCAAGAGTTACTATTTTAACTATTTTTGAGTGTAAAATTCAGTGGCATTAAGTACATTCACAATGTTGCATAACACTATTTTCAGAATTATTTCATCATCCCAGTCAGAAATTCTGTATTCTTTAAATAATAATTCCTCATTTCCTCTCCCTTCAGTTCCTGGTGACCTCCACTTTACTTTCTGTCTCCAGGCTCCTTGCTCATAATTGTTTTTGAAAAGGTAATACATGAACATTATAAAAAAACTTAAACAATACAAAAGAGCATATGCAATGTTAAATACTTCCTCCTATGCTTGACTCCCAGGCAACCAGTGTAACCAGTTTCTTAGGTATCTTTCAGAAGAGTCTATGCTCATACAAGCATTCATAGACATACACCTGCCTGCTTCTTTACGCGAATAGTAAGAAATCATACTCAGTTCTGCACGTTGCTTTTTTCATTTCATAATATCTGAGATTCTTATATATATGTGTGTGTGTGTATCATACATATGCATATATATAATTATTTTAATGGCTACATAGCTTATTTATCCCCTCTTCTATTAGGCTGGGTTCAGCAGACTTCTGACTCGTTAACTTTTAAAAAAATAATTTTTGTGCCAAAAACCACATAACATAAACTTCATCCTTCCAACAATTTTCAAGTGTACAGTACAATATTGTCAACCACATGCACATTGTTGTGCAACAGATCCCCAGAACATCCCCCTCATCCTGCATGACTGAAATTCCACACCCACTGAACAACTCTTTCCTTTTCCCTCCTCGCAGTCCCTGACAACCAGCATTCTACTTTCTGTTTCTATGAGTTGACTATTTTAGACAGTCATATAAGTAGAATCATGGAATATTTGACTTTTTGTGACTGGCTTATTTCACTTAGCATAATGTCCTCAAGGTTCATCAACTTTGTAACATGTGACAGTATTTCCTTCTTTTTTTAAAGCTGAATAATATGTCCTTGTGTGTATATACCATATTTTCTTTATCCATTCATCCCTTGATGGACATTAAATTTGCTTCTACCCCTTGAATGATGCTGCTATAAGCATGGGTTTGCCAGTATCTTTTTGAGATCCTGTTTTCTGTTTGCTTGGCTATATACCTGGAAGTGAGATTGTTTAATCATATAGTAGTCCTATTTTTAATTTTTTGAGGAACCTCCATCCTATTTTCCATAGCAGCTACACCAGTTTACATTCCCTTGGGTAGTGTCTGTACCATTTTACAATGGTGTTCAAGGGTTCCAATTTCTCCACAACCTTGTTAACACTTATTATTTTCTGTTCTAATTTTATTTTTTGTAGACACGTTCTCTTCATGTTACCCAGGCTGATCTCTAACTCCTGGCCTCAAGTGACTCTCTTGCCTTAGCATCCCCTCCTGAGTAGCTGGAATTACAAGTGTGAACCACACCTTGCTGTATTTTCTTCTGTTTTTTTTTTAAATTTTTTCATTTTTATTTTTATAGTGACCATCCTAATGGATGTGAAATGATATTTCATTGGGGTTTGACTTGCATTTCCCTGACAATTAGTGATGTTGATCATCTTTGCATATGCCTGTTGGCCACTTGTATATCTTCTTTGGAGAAATGTCTATTCAAGTCTTTTGTCCACTT
The DNA here is from genome assembly GCF_037993035.2 of Macaca fascicularis. Classification (NCBI taxonomy): domain Eukaryota; kingdom Metazoa; phylum Chordata; class Mammalia; order Primates; family Cercopithecidae; genus Macaca; species Macaca fascicularis. Next base: position 114,394,132 of record NC_088395.1, read on the forward strand.
TTAAGAGGTTTTTTTTTTTTTTTTTTAATTGAGCTATACAAGTTCTTTATACATTCTGGATATTAGCACATTATCCGATATATGGTTTGCAAAAGTTTTCTACCATTTTGTAGGTTGCTTTTTCACTCTGTTGATTGAGTCCTTTCCTGTGCAGATGTTTGAAAGTTTTATGGTCCCATTTACCTATTTTTGCTTTTGTTGCCTGGACTTTAGGTGTTACTCACTAACTTTTACTTCTCTTAGGGGCCAGACTTTTTTTTTTTTTTTTTTTTTTTTGAGACGGAGTCTCGCTCTGCCGCCCAGGCTGGAGTGCAGTGGCCGGATCTCAGCTCACTGCAAGCTCCGCCTCCTGGGTTCACACCATTCTCCTGCCTCAGCCTCCCGAGTAGCTGGGACTACAGGCGCCCGCCACCTCACCTGGCTAGTTTTTTTGTATTTTTTAGTAGAGACGGGGTTTCACCGTGTTAGCCAGGATGGTCTCGATCTCCTGACCTCATGATCCGCCCGTCTCCGCCTCCCAAAGTGCTGGGATTACAGGCTTGAGCCACCGCGCCCGGCCGGGGCCAGACTTTCATCAGGGCAGCCTGGTTGTGATTTTTGCCTTGGTTTCCACCTCAGTGATCTCTAGCACATTGTTTCACAGGAGTGTTGACTGATTACTATTGGTTCCCTGAAGGGATATACCAAGAGATACCTCAATTTTTCTGGGCTTGTTCTTATGCACAATGATGGCAGGCGTGTGTGTGTGTGTGTGTGTGTGTGTGTGTGTGTGCGCGCGTGCGCGCGCGCGCTGGGGCAGGTCCTCTCATTTCATTTCTTTCCCCTTGTTCTCTCTTTTTGCCCCAAGTTAGAAACAGTCTCTTATGGGGCTTCCTGCTCTTTCCCTCTCCCATCCACCTTTTGAGTGGGGGTCACTCCAGACCAATGGGAGGATGCTGGATTCCAAATGGACCAATTAGCTTATTAGGGACCTGGAATACCTGGATAGCTAGCATCTGCCTCATTGTCCTTGTGGTAACGACCCTCTTGTTTTACTGGTCAACAATTTGAAGGTACAAGAAAAATCCTGCTTTTTTTTTTTCTTTTGATGGCTTTAATCCACCTTCACAACTTCTGCCCGAGGCCAATAAAACACAGCCATTCTCTCTTTGTAAAAAGAAAGAGGGGTTGGGTTTCCTTCAATTGTCTGCCCTTTTCTATCTCCTCCACTATTTTTGTTTTACTCTGTAGTTAACTTTGCATAGAGCAGCTTCATGGAGAGGATCTGTGCGGTGGACCCGGGCACTCTCTTCTTATTACCGGTTGCAAAGGCCTCTTCCTTGTTCTAACCTGGGGTTTGTGGGGCTGGGGGACAGAGGAGTGGGGAGTGGGAGAAGAGTTTAGCCATAGTCTTCCTTCTGCATTTCACACACATTCTGCTTTCTCTGTCGCTCTGTCACTCACACACACACACACACACACACACACACACACACACAACACACACATACACACACACACACCCGCCCGGGTCCCTCTCTCTGTGTCTTCCTTCAAGATGACAGGGCGCTGGAGAAAAGGCTGCTGGAATCAGCTGGTAGGTACAGTAGTAACCCGAGCCCCACCCACCGGCTGCCTTTGCTTGCTCAGGTTTCTCCGGTCACTCCTGCCAGGGGAGAAGACATGTAAACGTGCCTCCAGAGGAAGGGCTGGGGGAGCTGGGAGTGGCGGGGGCGGCGGAAGGTGAGCCTGGGAAGGTGTCCGAGCGCCCCTTCTTCTTTGGCCCTTCCCAGTGCTCCCTTGGGGTGTCAGCCCCAACCCCGTTTGCCCCCACTCCGCCTCCCTTTTGGAAGGGATTGCCTTTTTTTTTCCTCTGCGGCGGCGGAAATGACAGTGTGGTGCTGCCGTGGTGTCATGGTGCTGCCCCTGGACTGAGGGGCGAAAACTCTTAACTTCAGCTCGGGAGACCCAGCCGCGGTAGCATCGCGGCCGCCGTGCTATCCCCTGCGGGGCGCGCGGGCTGGCGGATCCCGGCTGCTGCGCGGCGTCGGCGACGGTAGCGGCAGCTGCAGCGAAGGCGGGCGGCGGCCTAGAGTGGTGGCGGCGGCGGCGGCGGCGACCGGGGCCCTGGAGCTCGCGCCGGAGCCCGAGCTAGCCCGCTGCGGAGGCAGACGAGCGCCCAGCGCCCTCGAGCGAGCAGAGGAGATGGCTGGCACCTGGGAACGCTATGGGTAAAACGCGCCCCCTCGCCGCGGCCCTGGAGGTCGAGCGTCGTCGCCCTCGCAGGGCTCGGCCCTGGCTCCGGCCGCTTTTCAGGTGCCGCCGGGGCCCGGCGTTAGCCGAGGGCTCTCGGGCTCGGCGGGGCAGGGTGATGGGGCCCGCGAGGCTCGAGACGGCGACGGGGGCCCCAGATCAGCTCCGGCTCCCAGTCATGCTGTTGGGGCTCGGGTTCCTGCCACTGCCCTCCTGGGACAGAGTTTGCACTCCGGGGTGCGGGGCGGGGGCGGCCGAGGCCTCTGCGCAGCCGGGCCGGGCCGGGCGCGGGCAGTCGAGCGAATCCTCCGGCGCCTGGGCGCGAGTCTGGGAAAGGGCACGGCCGCCTTCCCACGCTCCCGCAGCCGGCAGCCTCTTCGTCCCCGGCGTCGCCCCTTGGCCGGCCGTCTGCCGGGCGGTGCTGTCGCAGCAGCCGGCGTGGCTGCGGACGCCCTGCCGGCGGGGAGGCCCGGTGAAACTTAATCCCTTTTCTGCCAGGGGAGCGATCCTCGAGTCTCCGTCTGGATGGTTCCTTATTTCTGGCCTAGCTGTGAAACCAGCTCTGTGGGGGAGAGGGAAAACTTACATATGTCCACAGGACAGACTGCGACGCAACCAGGGAGAGTGGGGATTTTCCATTCCTGCCTTGTAAGAATTAAGTAAATAACGGCAGAGTAGATTTACAGGAATATTACTGGTGATGATAAGGTTTAGGTTACTTAGCACTTCGTGTGTTGCACATTATTTTTCAGAAGTGTTGCTTCTTAGAGCAGGAAATTGAAATCCTGGAGTCGTTTTACTCTTTACTTTCTCTCTCTCTTCCACTGTCCCCTACCGTTTTCATGATCACTCACCTTCCTATGTCACAACACTTACATGACTATGGAAATCCCGCACTAGAGCGCCTTGGACCCCAGGCTTTCCCCATCAACCTGTGCCCTCCCAGCCTCCCAGCCATGCTGCATCTTACTTCTTCAACCACTTTGCCTTTTGAGGATTTCTGAGTGTGGGGCGGATAGATGGTGATGGTTGTGTGTCTCTGAGGATGAGCCCTTATAAAGGAATATATTGGAAACTAAATAGAGAAGTACCATGTGTGGGTTGATCCCTCTGATTCTCAACTTGGGCCAGAAGGGCTGCCTTTAACCCCATTCTGCTCCGTCCCAGTACTCTAATCAGTTCTCTGGCAATATTCCAATAGAAGGGAGTTGCTGAATAGGGAGTTCTCCTCCCCTACTTTTCTTCTGTTTGGGGAGTGGTTTCATTCTACCCCAGATGGTTAGCTTCCCCCTCCCCACCCCCCCGACACTCACATCCCCCTGTCTGTCTCCTCTCATGACTGTACTGAGGGAGAAACTGTCTTTGCTATTTTTATATATTCCTGCCCAATCAATGAACTTAACATGGGTATATAATGTGAATTAGATTTCTCCTGATTGCTCCTCACAACTTGATTCATGTGTTTGATAAAGTTTGGATATTTATCCCTGCCCAAATCTTATGTACAAATGTAATCCCCAGTGTTGAGGTGGGGCCTGATGGGAGGTGACTGGATCATGAGGGCAGATTTCTCATGAATGGTTTAGCACCATCACCTTGGTTGACTGTGAGTCCTTGTGATAGTGAGTAATCTCTCCTGAGATCTGGTTGTTTAAAAGCGTGCGGCACTTCCCCCCAGCTCTCTTTCTCCCTTGCTTCTGCTCACACCATGTGAGAATCTCCTGCTCCCCATTTGCCTCCCTCCATGATTGTAAGCTTCCTGAGTCCTCCTCAGAAGCAGATGCTGGCATCACACTTCCTGTACAGCCTGCAGAACTGTGACCCAATTAAACCTCTTTTCTTTTTTTTCTTTTCTTTTCTGTTTTTTTTTTTTTTTTTGAGAAAGGGTCTTGCCTCGGGCTTAAGCAATCCTTCTATCTCAGCATCTTGAGTAGTTGGGACCACAGGTGCATGCCACCACACCCAGCTAATTTTTGTATTTTTTGTAGAGATGGGGTTTTGACATATTGCTCAGGCTGGTCTCGAACTCCTGAGGTCAAGCGATCTGAGGGCCTCACCAAGTGCTGGGATTATAGGCAAGAGCCACAATGCCCAGCCTACCTCTTTTATTTATAAACTACCCAGTTTCAGGTATTTCTTTAAGGCAATGCAAGAATAGCTAATGCAGTGGTTAAAACACAGGTCCAGGAGTCAAGAAGATCAGAGTTCATCCCAAATCTGATGTTACATTGGCTTATGGCTTTAGGACATTCCTATGACTTTTCTTTCTTAGTTGGTGCACTTGTGTAAAAGCTATAATATTGTGTACTGGGTATTGTTAGTCTTGACTTGGTCCTTTGAAGATGAAAGGGTTCTGTAAACCCTCAGCATTATAATTTTTTTTCCCCTTTGAGATGAAGTCTCGCTGTGTCACCCAGGCTGGAGTGCAGTGGCGTGATCATGGCTTGCTGCAGTCTTGACTTCTCTGGCTCAAGCAATCCTCCCATCTCAGCTTCCCTAGTAGCTGGGACTATAGGCACACACCATCACACCTAGCTAATTTTTGAATTTTTTGTAGAGACAGGATTCACCATGTTTCCCAGTCTGGTCTCAAACTCCTGAGCTTAAGGGATCCACCTGCCAAAGCCAAGTGTTGGGATTACAGGTGCGAACCACCACAGCCGGCCAACATTATACTTTTCAAAGAAAGCACTTCCTTTACCTTTTACTGAGTTAGTGGATTGACTGGGTGTAAGTAGGAATCTTAGCTTACTGAAAATCTTACTTTAGCATTATTAGCCTCCCACCCCCAGAGTCAAATCTTATCATTGTACTTAGGTCCTAAATCTGTTTTGTCTCCAATACATGTTCAACTGAATGAAAACATACATACAACTAGGCATACAGAGTAATAATGACCATTTAAGTTGGGGCTTGAATCATATCTAATGCACTCTAACCTAACAATCTGAGTCAGACTAATTTGAAGACATAACCTCACCCATTTTTAGCCTATATGAGGGCAGTTTGTTAGTTTCTAATGAAAAGTGGCATAAATAATTTGGGGAATGGCTATATAAGCATAATTATCACCTAGTAGCAGAGTCAACAATATTAAGCACCCATAATCTGCAGAGGACCTCTGCTGATTGGGCTGAGGCCCCAGATTTAGCCCAGTATTTTGGCCTCCTGCCTGTTCCAGGCCAAACTCCATACTTGCAGCTCCAGGATTAGGTCACGGAGGGGCTGTGCAGGACATGGGTAGAGGCTAGGGACATGAAAGGGTGGTCGTGTCCCTCTTATTTGTTTTCATGACTACTAGAATTCTCATCTGGCATGTTGTACCTTGCAAGGCCACCTCTGGGAAGTACTCCTGTAAATCAGAGTGACTTGGTTGCTTTATGAACATATTATCTGAACGGTGCAAATTGATTTAGATAAAATTGATTTAGTTAATCCCTTACCTAAGAGCAGGGCAACTTGCTTCAACTTGCAGATCCTAAAGTAGTGCCAGTGGAGTCTCACAGTTGCATCCAAATATTGCTCTGAGTAGCGAGCCTGTCCATTCCTTCATCCTTTCTCCCATAAAATCTGCTGACACCACAATAATTGACAAGGGAACTACACAAGGAGTATGTCTGTCTTCATCACTCAGCAAACTCCATTGGCTTGGAGAAGAGGAAAGAATGTTGTCTTCTCATTCTATCCCATAGAACTCAAGCTCTGTCTTTTGGAACAGGGACATAGAGCTCTTAAAAGGGTGAAGACAGAGCTGTGGGCACAGAATATGTCCCAAATGGCTGCTCTTGGAAGTACCTGCTTGGTCTTGTGTGTGTCTGTTATTCAATCTTCATGAATCTTGATAATATCCTTGCTGTTGGGCTATGGGGCTTGGCTGCTAATAGAGGCCAGGGGGTGCTCCGTTTCCATTTAGCATTAAGTTTTTGTCCTCTCTTTGGCACAAAGGTGAGAATGAAGCTCTGTGTTCATGAAGTACTCCTTACTCATTAAGCTGGGTGTCTTGACTTAGAACATTGCATCATCAAAATATGAGATGTAGCATGTTGATACTGGATATACAACAGTGTTGGATAATTCAAAATTATTTACATTTTGATGAATGAAATTTTGGTACCAAGATGGTGTTGCACTAACATCTGTACTTCAGGTCTCTCAAAAAATATTGTGTTCATCACTAAGCAGTCTACAGAAGAGACTAGAAAAGTGTTTCTCAACCAGTGTGTTGGGTCATACTAGCAAGTGAGAAGACCAGATGGGTGGTGTTGAGACAAGAAATTCCAGCTGTAATTATCTTCTTGTGCAGATGGCTAATCTACTTTTTATTTACCTTCTCATCCATGGATCAATATATTAAATATGTTCCTTTCTCCACTTTCATGTATTAAAACTCTGCTAAGAGTTTTCTGTGGGCTTAGGTAGTCTGTGGCTGTTTCTATTTGTTTCTCTCTTTCTGTCTTCCCCTTCTTTATGACCATAGGCAGATATAATCCTTTTGATGATGAATCTCCCAGATGCTGAGTTTTCTTTTAGAAATTCTATAAATTACTAAGAATACTAGATAGTATAAGATGTTTAAAGTGTGGGTGGCAGAAGGATTTTGAGTAATGTGCCAGTATCCCATTATTTCCTTTTCCTTGTGGGATTCACCTGAATACACTCTAGGATGCTGGTTCAGCCTAAGTGGGTTGGCAAAGTATCATTTGTAAGCGTTATCCTACTTGGGTTCTGGTCTCCCTGCAGAGCTCTGGCTGCCTGACCTTAGGCATTGTCTCAGCTTCTTTCCCTTAGGTCAGACTCCGCTGGTTGATGAACAGCATCCTCAGTCTCTGGATCATCGTCTTACAGAGACCAGACAATCTGATAACAAACCCATCATACAATCTGAAATCGTCCTGAAACATGAAATCCCAGTATTTCCAATTTTCCTGGATAGGAGCATAATGTATGGGCATGGCAGACAATACTAATTCATGACAGTGAAGTGTCTTAATATATACAGCACAGAGATAGAAAAATGGTTTACAGTCCAGATCCTTGATCACTTTGTCTATAGCCCTTTGTTCAGTGTTGCTAGGATCCATGTGGTTCCCAGGGAAGTAGAAGCTTGATTTCAAATAGGCCTCTGTTCTCTGTCCCTTGTTTCTGACCTGAACTTGGGATCCTCTCAGCCTAACATTCAATAACATGTCCTACATACATATATTGCCAATTTTATTGTGCAGATGACTGCCTGTCCAGGTGAACCACTGAACATTTAAAAACTTACAAATATTTCGTTAGGTAACAGAGGTTAGGAAAAGCAATCCTAGAGGAGATGGAAAGCTGTACCAGCAGTCACAGGTAAATTAAGTTTGTTCTCCATTTTTTCCTCAACCCTGCAACTGCTAGTGTAATCTGCATTAAGATAAAGGTGTCATGAATTGTGTTTAGGATTCCTGTCAATTTTCTTTTTTTTTTTTTTTTTTTGAGACAGAGTCATGCTCTGTCGCCCAGGCTGGAGTGCAGTGGCCGGATCTCAGCTCACTGCAAGCTCCGCCTCCCGGGTTCACGCCATTCTCCTGCCTCAGCCTCCCAAGTAGCTGGGACTACAGGCGCCCGCCACTTCGCCCGGCTAGTTTTTTGTATTTTTTAGTAGAGACGAGGTTTCACCGTGTTAGCCAGGATGGTCTCGATCTCCTGACCTCGTGATCCGCCCATCTCGGCCTCCCAAAGTGCTGGGATTACAGGCTTGAGCCACCGCGCCCGGCCTTCCTGTCAATTTTCATGTGTTACCTTGGCAAATCTGTTTGTTGGTTACTTGGATTAACCTTTTGTGTTTGTAGCAGCTCTAGGATTTCTAGTTCTGCTATTTTGATACTCATTTTAATGTTTATATGATGACTATTTTGTATAAAACACTCAACATTTGGATTTAAAAACTAATTATTGAAAATAACATACATTAATTCCATGTACTATAAAGTATTAAGTAGACTTTAATAACCTATTAGACAGGAACTGGCTCTGGTGCTGTCTGCCGGTCGGTAATCAGCCTCCAGTTCTGAGTTACCCCTGTGCAGGATGAAAGCTTAAGAGAAAAGAAGAGAGATAGCCCTTCACTTGGAGAGGGGTGGGGATCCCAGTCTAAAAGGGAAGACATGAGCATAACAAATACCACGATCAGTCCCATGATCTTCCAGAAGTCTTGTGGAGGAGTGTGATTGTCTGCCATTATGTCAACCATGTGTTTGGGATGAATTTCCAAACATTTTTGGCTTTTCTTAATAATTTGCTTTGTATCTATAATCTATGAATGTATGATGAGAATACCTGTATTTGTAAAGTAAACTAATACTTTTATTTTATCCTCATCTGATCCTCACAATAGCCCGTGAGATGGGCAGGGCAGGTATTTTTCATTTGATAGATGAAAAAACTGTGACCCAAAGAGTTTAAATGTACCTAGGATTGCTCAGCTAATTTGGTTTAGATCCAGGACTACAACCAGGTTCTATTATGAGGGTCAAATGAGATAATGGCTTTGAAATAATTTGAAAAGTGTAAAATGATATACAAATGTAAGGTGACTATTATTGATTATTATTACTGGCCACCTAGCCTCTTTCGTCTAGGTTTCTATTTTCAGTTCTTATCCTATAGAGCGTGAATTTGATGCATTGGCTGCCTTTTGTGTTCCAAAATGATCTGCTTTGAGCTTCAAGGAGTTCTTTTCTAATCATGGTGTTCTGGGATTTGGATTTGGTTTCTTTTTCAGTCCCCAAATATGTTCTCATTAGTTTATATTCCCATGGGACTCTCCTTCCCTTTAGTTGTCCTCTGGAACATCCATTATATCTTTTTTGAGGTACAACAGACAAAACTACTGTACTTTGAGCACCTTGGTAATGCATTTTGTTTATTTCCAGCTCCTGTGGCTGTGATGTCCATCACTTGTTAGCCTTCCTAGTCACACTAATAAATAAAAGTTGTGTTTTTAGGAGCTAGTTTACAATAATCCAAGGTGTCTTTTTATGTGGTAACAGATAGCAAGAGCTCTATAATAATAGGATGTCAGAGCTAGAAAGCATCTTAAAGAGATCATCTGGTGATTCTAGTTTAGCTTGAACATTTTACAGTTGAGGAAACATCAGACTAGGCCAGGACTCATTTGCTCATTCCCCCAAGGCAGGGAGACAGTTTCTAATACTTTAAGGAAGAACTCATGGGAT